>NC_092371.1:110278696-111478696 GCF_030028105.1 Mobula birostris | reverse complement strand
AGCAGTATGCAAGATAAGTTTTTCACCATATATTGGCATATGTGTTAATAATAAACTCATTCTAATTCTTGTTTTTAATGTAAATATAAAATGCTTTGGGATTCACTTTAATTCTACTTGTCAAGGACATTTCATGGCCTCTTTTGTCTCTCCTAATCTCTTGCTTGAGGTCTTTCCTGCTTTTATATTTCTCTAGGGCTCTATCTGATTTTAATTTCAAAAATCCTGCAAGATTCCTTTTTCTTTTAGAGTAAATTCACAACCTCTCTTATCCCCTTACTTTGTTGTCCTTTTCCTTCCTTCTTACTGGTGTATGTTGCTCCTGAACTGGTCTTTAAACAACTCCCACATGGCAGTTGTCCTTATCAGATGGGTTATACTTGGCGAGTTATGCAATTTGGGGTGTTTAGCGGCAACACAGGTGACATCAGTTCTATGAGTTTAGGCCCTGTAAGAGAAGTGGATGTGCTGGAAATAGAGGTCCTATGAGTAGCAGTCAATGTAGGATATGAAAGTCATGCTTCTTTTTATATTCCTCCAGACTGATCAATTGTGAACATCACACATTCATCAGCTTTTGTTACATAACAAAAAAATGCAGCGTTGTTGTCACCTGGATAATCTTGGTCTCTACCTATCATAAGCATTCCCTCTATTCTCTCCACCCCACTCTTCTCCACAACCTAAAACATACTTGGTTTTCTCATTTTTTTCCAGTTCTGATCAAAGCCTTTGGCCTTAATTGTTAATCCTCTTTCTCTCAGTGTTGAACATTTTCTCTTTTAATTTCAGATTTGCAGCAACTGCAGAATTTTTTAAATTTTCTGTCGATTTTTCCATCGCCCCATCACGATCCCACAATGCTGTTTGTACCTGCAGATCACTAACGTTATCCACCACACTGCCAGCATTTCGCTGCTCATCTCACTGCTGCCATCAGGGAGAATGTACAGGAGCCTCAGAACTCACGTCACCAGGTTCAGGAATAGTTATTACCCCTCAACCATCAGGCTCTTGAATCAAAGGGGAAACTTCACTCAACTTCATTTGCCCCATCATTGAAATGTTCCCACAACCTATGGACTCACTTTCAAGGACTCTTCATCTCATGTTCTCCATACTTATTGCTTATTTATTTATTATTATTTCTTTCATTTCGTATTTGCACAATTCGTATCTTTTCCACACTGGTTGAATGTCCAAGTTGGTGCAGTTTTCATCGATTCTATTATGGTTATTATTTTATTATGTATTTATTGAGTATGCCCACAAGAAAATGAATCTCAGGGTTGCATATGGTGACACATATGTACTTTGATAATCAAATTTACTTTGACTTTTGACTTTATACTTGGTTTGGCAGCGGGTTGACTGCATGTTTTAGTGACAATCGGCAGATTTCTTAAGGACCAGAATATCAATCTTATTCAACAAAAAGCAGATAGGATAAAGATCAGTGGCGTGACTTGATGCTTACAAGGAAGTTGTTTCTAAGTATTTCAGTTGGACTGAAATACTGAGAAAATGTTCACCCCAGTAATTTATATATAAGTCTCTGAAAGGACATGGCCCGCACAGTGGAAAATTTTAGGTGAATAAGCACTGAAGATGTAGCCCTTTGCAACTCCTAAATCATGTTGCTTACCAGCTATTATTTTGCACTATTTAATAACTGTTTTATTGACACCTATTCTTTAAGTACAAATTATATGTGTTTGTTTCTCATACATTATAGATACTTTATTGATCCCAAAGGAAATTACAGTGTCACAGTAGCATTACAAGTTCACAGATATACAAATATTAGAAGAGAAGTAAGAAAGAATAAAAAAATAAATTACCTTAAACAGTCTAACAGGAGAGGCTCATCTTCTAAATGATCCACAAATCCGCCAACCTTCATGTCATCTTCAAATGTCACTAACCTACCCTTTTCCTTCCTCATCCAAGTCATTTATAAAAATCAGGGTCCCAGAACAGATGCCTGTGGAACACCACAGTGGCAGTAAACCTGTTATTTTTGCATACAATTCTGTAACCTATTCAAATCAAAATGTAAATTCCAGATGGCCCATTTTTGTCTGAGATGCATCTTTCCTAATACATTGTGGTTCTAGGAAAAACAGCCTTGCCTTCCATTACTCAAGAAGGTTAATTAACCATACCTACTTATTATGACACAGAAGAGCCTTCAGATCCATACTGGCTCTCAGCAGAGCTACAAATCCCATTGTTCCTCTCTTTAGTTCCTTTGCAGCCCTGCAGTGCAACTTATTCTCTTTCACATGGTCATCCTCTTTGATTCTTTTGCTACTTACGAGGGAACTTTTGCTTTGTAAGCTACCTGTGAGCAAGCAAATCTCAAGGTTGTCTAATCTATACATGCTTTGATAATAAATAAACGTACTTGCGTGATACAGTGGCCAACTTACCTTCCACTTCTTTGAGATGTGGGAGAAAGGCCACAAGGCCACAACTAGATAATAATGCAGTCCACACAGGCAGTAGCCAAGGCCAGTCACAAATCTGAATCTCTTGAGCTTCATAGCAGTGATGGTAACTGCTGCACCATGGTGTTGACCAGGCATGATGACCAAACTACAGGAGAACCATCAGGATGTGCATTAACCTCTCCAATAAAGGACATCCATTGTCCAGTGGACTTTAGGTAATAATGGGATCTAGACTCACTGCAATTTCAATTATAAGACACAGCTTAAAATATCTCTAAAGGGAGAGAGAGAAATTTGGTCAAAGTTCCAAATAATTGTCAGCACCTGTGGCAAGTCAAGCAAGTTGGAAGAACAAAGGAAAAATATTGCTAGATTCAAGAAATAAGTAACTCTAACTTGCATATCAGTGCCCGTGAGTTATATTTCAGTACCTGACGAACTTCAGTAAATAGAAATCACTTGCTTAAGAACTTAACTATTCAAATAAAAAGATGAAGACAAATTAGAACTAGCATTCAGATATCAGTAAGCGTTTCATCAATTTAAGTAGAAGTTGTCTGAAGCCGAGTTTCTCTTTAAAATGCTGTCTGGCTCCAAGCCTTTTCAAAAGTGAAACCATTCCTTTCAATCACAAACAAGAGAAAATCTGAAGATGCTAGAAATCCAAGCAACACACACAAAATGCTGGAGGAACTCAGCAGGCCAGCCAGTATCTGTGGGAAAAAGTACAGTAGATGTTTCAGGCTGAGACCCTTCGGCAGGACTGGAGAAAGAAAGCTAAGGAGGAGATTTAAAAGGTGGGGGGAGGGGAGAGAGAAACACAAGGTGATTGGTGAAATCCAAAGGGGGAGGGATGAAGTAAAGAGTTGGGAAGCTGATTGGTGAAAGAGACAGAAGGCCATGGAAGAAAGAAAAGGGGGAGGAGCACCAGAGGGAGGTGATGGGCGGGCAAGGAGATAAGGTGAGAGAGGGAAAAGGGGATGAGAATTGGTGAAGGGGGTGGGTGGTTTTACTGGAAGTTCAAGAAATCGATGTTCATGCCATCAGGTTGGAGGCTACTCTTTTCAATACTCAAACTTGCTGATAGCTCAAAGGGAAATCATACAGCAATTTTACTAATCTGGGTCTGACTAAGTTTGGAATTTAGCTGCATTTTTTTCCATATTAAAGCTCAAATATCGATACATGTACTTTACAGACAGCAGAATTTCCCTGGTTCAGTCATACAGATGTAAACCTGACCTTCAGTGCATGGAGTTCTCCCAAAGCCCATGACTCATCTACACTGGGGTTAATTCAGTGGCCAATTAACAGACCAACCCACATATCTTGGGGATGGGAGATGAAACTGGAGCATTTGGAGGAAATGTGCAAACTTCACACAGGTAACACCAGAGGTTGGATCAAATCCAGATTAAATTGAGTATGTAGTTCTATCAGCTGTGTCACTATGCAGCCAATCTGGTTAGAGGTTTTCGCCGGATTAGCTGCCAGTGCAACATGCTCAGGGAATTATGTAAAACATATTCTCAATCACCACAATGCTTTTATCTAAATTAGATTAGATTAGATTATGAGGACACTCAGTCCTGATTTATTGTCATTTAGAAATGCATGCATTAAAAAATGATACAATGTTCCTCCAGAAAGATATCACAGAAACACAGGACAAACCAAGACTAACTGACAAAACCACATAATTATAACATATAGTTACAACAGTGCAAAGAACTACCGTAATTTGATGAAGAGCAGACCATGGGCACGGTAAAAAAAAGTCTCAAGTCCCAATAGCCCCATCATCTCACACATATGGAAACGCCACAAACTTGCCGATGCAACGGAAGCACCCGACTGCAGCCAACTCTGAGTCCGTCCGAAAACTTAGAGCTTCCGACCAGCCCTCTGACATCCAGCACCATCTCTGCCGAGCGTTTCGACCCCGCCCCAGCCGCTGAGCAACAAGCAAAGCCAAGGACTCGGGGCCTTCCCCTCCGGAGATTCTGGATCACACAGTAGCGGCGGCAGCGAAACAGGCATTTCAGATGTTCCTCTGTGCTCTCACATCTGTCTCCATCAGATCAGGATTGCACACGGCATCCGACTTGACAAATAACAGATATCATTCACCAGAGTGGCCGCTGCAAGCTGCGTCGCATCGCCATCTTCTCCATCTGCTTACTAAATAGCAGTAAGACCATAAGACACTGGAGCAGAATTAGGCCATTTGGCCCATCGGGTCTGCTCTGTCATTTGATCACAGCTGATTCATTTCCCACTCAACCCCATCCTCCTGCCTTCTCTCTGTAACCTTTCACATCCTACCTTATCAAAAATCTACCACCTCTCCCCTCCTTAAATACATTCAATGACCTGGCCTCCGCAGCCAACTGTGGCAACAGATTCCACAGATTCACCACTCCATGGCTAAAAGAATTCCTCATCTCCATTCTAAATTGAAGTTGTGCCCTCTGGTCCTGGACTCCCCCACTATAGGAAACACCTTCTCCACATCCACTCTATCGAGGCCTTTCAACATTAGATAGGTTTCAGTGAGGTTCCCCCCTTATTCTTCTAAATTCCAGTGAGTACAGACCCACAGCCACAAATACTCCTTGTGTGATAAGCCTTTCAATACCAGAATCATTTTCAAGAACCTCCTTTGAACCACCTCCAATGCCAGCATATCCTTTCTTAGATAAAGCATTCTTGGCAATGTGGAGGATCAGAGGGATATTGGAGTCCATAGGACACTCAAAGCCGCTGTGCAGGTTGATTCTGTGGTTAAGAAAGCATACGGTGCATTGGCCTTCATCAATTGTGGGATTGAGTTTAGGAGCCAAGAGGTAATGTTGCAGCTATATAGGACCCTGGTCAGACCCCACTTGGAGTATTGTGCTCAGTTCTGGTTGCCTCACTATAAGAAGGATGTGGAAACCAGAGAAAGGGTGCAGATGATATTTACAAGGATGTTGCCTGAATTGGGGAGCATCCCTTATGAGAATAGGTTGAGTGAACTTGGCCTTTTCTCCTTGGAGCAATGGAGGATGAGAGGTGACCTGATAGAGGTGTATAAGATGATGAGAGGCATTGATCGTGTGGTTAGTCAGAGGCTTTTTCCCAGGGCTGAAATGGCTATCAAGAGAGGGCACAGTTTTAAGGTGCTTGGAAGCAGGTACAGAGGAGATGTCAGGGGTAAGTTTTTTATGCAGAGAGTGGTGAGCGCGTGGAATGGACTGCCAGTGACGGTGGTGGAGGCAGATATAATAGGGTCTTTTAAGAGACTCCTGGACAGGTACCTGGAGCTCAGGAAAATAGAGGGCTATAGGTAACCTTAGGTAATTTCTCAGGTAAGGACATGTTCGGCACAGCTTTGTGGGCCGAAGGGCCTGTATTGTGCTGTAGGGTTTCTATGTTTCTAAAACTGCTCACAATACTCCAAGTGAGGCCTCATCAGTGCCTTATAAAGCCTCAGCATTGCATCCTTGTTTTTATATCTCATCATCTAGAAATTCAGTTGAAGGCAGAGACAGATATTAGTTATGAAAATGAGTCCTCATCATTATTGTTGCTCCTTCTTAACAACAACTACATTCCACAGACACCGAGAAGGGGAGGAAATAAAGAGCGCAACATTTTGCTTAATTAGGGTTACAGTATACGCTCTTGGCAGTGTATAGCCCTCAAGTGGATAAATGAATTCTGCCTAAACTATCCAGAATGCAACGTTAAATGCTGTTTCCATCATTACCATTGCATCCAATATCCCGACCAACCCTCTTTCTCCTTTAAGCCATTCTGAGGCCTCTCAGTAGACCCTAGATCACTGTCCACAAATGAAAAGATTCTAAATTACTGGTGGCCAGGTAAGGAATTCATCAATAAGTGAGGGACCAATGAGCAGGTGGTTAGGGAAAGCTGTTGGATGGGCAACTGAATACACCCATATCTTAATCTGCTACACGAAGGAGAAAATACCAGTCAGGGTGTCAGACAATTTTCCCACCACTTCATGTTATTAATGGGATTGATATCTTAGAATTTCAAGGCTTCAAATTTGAGATGCAGCTGTTACTTGCTAGTAATCAGACATCAGAGATACAACAAATACCCAGAACTGCTGCAAGGTGAGATTTTTATCTTGGTGATATGAAGTTTGATCCCAAGCATCTCACCTGGTATCCACCTCTAGGGTTCATCTCACATTTGTTGCAATTCTTTCATTCGGAATACAAGTTACACACGTCATGAACGGGGCATGACCGCACAAGCGCGTGGCAGTCGACCAGTGAGAACAGCCGGAAGAGTTTAAAAAGGAGACAGCTTTACAGAGCAGGGGTCTGAGGAGCAGGCATCGGAGTAGAGGGAGACAGAGTAAGAAGGCTTTGGCTCAACTGGGCTTTGGCGATAAAGGGTCCAGGCAAGGTAGATTATCCGTTTAGAATACAGAGAAAGTATGTATGTGGGGCTGGTTTTCTTTGCTCCGTGTCAGATATGGGAAGTCTGGGAGATTCCCTGCCTCCCGGATGGCCACCTCTGCACCAGGTGCATCGAGATGCAGCTCCTTAGGGACTGCATTAGGGAACTGTAGATGCAGCTCGATGACCTTTGTCTGGTCAGGGAGAGTGAGGAGGTGATAGAGAGGAACTATAGGCAGGTAGTCGCACTGGGGCCTGGGGAGACAGATAAGTGGGTAACAGTCAGGAGAGAGAAGGACAAGAAGCAGATGCTGGAGAGTACCCCAGTGGCTGTCCCCCTTTACAATAAGTACTCCTGCTTGAATACTGTTGGGGGAGACGGCCTACCTGGGGGAAGCAACAGTGGCCACCCCTCTGGCACAGAATCTGACCTTGTGGCTCAGAAGGGTAGGGAAGGGAAGAGGTTGGCGGCAGTGATAGGGGACTCTATAGTTCGGGGGTCAGACAGGCGATTCTGTGGATGCAGGCAAGAAACGCGGATTGTAGTTTGCCTCCCAGGTGCCAGGGTCTGGGATGTTTCTGATCGCGTCCACAAAATCTTGAAGTAGGTCAGGTGACGGAGGTTTGTGTTAGGGACCACGTCGGGTCCAGTGATCACAATACCATTAGTTTCAATATAATCATGGAAAAGGATAGGTCTGGACCCAGGGTTGAGATTTTTGATTGGAGAAAGGCTAACTTTAAGGAGATGCGAAAGGATTCAAAAGGAATGGATTGGGACAATTTGTTTAAGGGGAAGGATGTAATAGAGAAATGAAGGTCATTTAAGAGTGAAATTTTGAGGGTACAGAATCTTTATGTTCCTGTTAGGTTGAAAGGAAAGGTTAAAAGTTTGAGAGAGCCATGGTTTTCAAGGGATATTGGAAACTTGGTTCGGAAAAAGAGAGGTATCTACAATAAATATAGGCAGCATGGAGTAAATGAGGTGCTCGAAGAATATAAAGAATGTAAAATGAATCTTAAGAAAGAAATTAGAAAAGCTAAAAGAAGATATGTGGTTGCTTTGGCAAGTAAGGTGAAAATAAATCCAAAGGGTTTCTACAGTTATATTAATAGCAAAAGGATAGTGAGGAATAAAATTGGTCCCTTAGAGAATCAGAGTGGACAGATATGGGTGGAGCCAAAAGAGATGGGGGAGATTCTGAACAATTTCTTTTCTTCAGTATTCACTAAGGAGAAGGATATTGAATTGTGTAAGGTAAGGGAAACAGGTAGGGAAGTTATGGAAACTATGATGATTAAAGAAGAGGAAGTACTGGCGCTTTTAAGGAATATAAAAGTGGATAAGTCTCCAGGTCCTGACAGGATATTCCCTAGGACCTTGAGGGAAGTTAGTGTGGAAATAGCAGGGGCTCTGACAGAAATATTTCAAATGTCATTAGAAACGGGGATGGTGCCGGAGGATTGGCGTATTGCTCATGTTGTTCCATTGTTTAAAAAAGGGTTCTAAGAGTAAACCTAGCAATTATCGGCATGTGAGTTTGACGTCAATGGTGGGTAAATTGATGGAAAGTATTCTTAGGGATGGTATATATAATTATCTGGATAGACAGGGTCTGATTAGGAACAGTCAACATGGATTTGTGCGTGAAAGGTCATGTTTGACAAATCTTATTGAATGTTTTGAAGAGGTTACTAGGAATGTTGACGAGGGTAACGCGGTAGATGTTGTCTATATGGACTTCAGTAAGGCCTTTGACAAGGTTCCATACGGAAGGTTGATTAGGAAGGTTCAATCGTTAGGTATTAATATTGAAGTAGTAAAATGGTTTCAGCTGTGGCTGGATGGGAGATGCCAGAGAGTAGTGCTGGATAACTGTTTGTCAGATCGGAGGCCGGTGACTAGTGGTGTGCCTCAGGGATCTGTACTGGGTCCAATGTTGTTTGTCATATACATTAATGATCTGGATGATGGGGTGGTAAATTGGATGAGTAGGTATGCAGATGATACTAAGATAGGTGGAGTTGTGGATAATGAAGTAGGTTTTCAAAGCTTGCAGAGAGATTTAGGCCAGTTAGAAGAGTGGGCTGAAAGATGGCAGGTGGAGTTTAATGCTGGTAAATGTGAGGTGCTACATTTTGGTAGGACTAATCAAAATAGGACATACATGGTAAATGGTAGGGCATTGAAGAATGCAGTAGAACAAAGGGATCTAGGAATAATGGTGCATAGTTCCCTGAAGGTGGAATCTCATGTGGATAGGGTGGTGAAGAAAGCTTTTGGTATACTGGCCTTTATAAATCAGAGCATTGAGTCTCAGAGTTGGGATGTAATGTTGAAATTGTACAAGGCATTGGTAAGGCCAAATTTGGAGTATTGTACAGTTCTGGTCACCGAATTATAGGAAAGATGTCAACAAAATTGAGAGAGTACAGAGAAGATTTACTAGAATGTTACCTGGGTTTCATCACCTAAGTTACAGACAAAGGTTGAACAAGTTGGGTCTTTATTCTTTGAAGCGTAGAAGGTTGAGGGGGGACTTGATAGAGGTATTTAAAATTATGAGGGGATAGATAGAGTTGACATGGATAGGCTTTTTCCATTGAGAGTAGGGGAGATTCAAACAAGAGGACATGAGTTGAGAGTTAAAGGGCGAAAGTTTAGGGGTAACATGAGGGGGAACTTCTTTACTCAGAGAGTGGTAGCTGTGTGGAACGAGCTTCCAGCAGAAGTGGTTGAGGTAGGTTCGATGTTGTCATTTAAAGTTAAATTGGATAGCTGTATGGACAGGAAAGGAATGGAGGGTTATGGGCTGATGGGACTAGGTGCGAGTAAGCGTTCGGCATGGACTATAAGGGCCGAGATGGCCTGTTTCCGTGCTGTGATTGCTATATGATTATAAGGAGAACAGCCAGAGGTCATTGTACATATTGGTACCAACGACATAGGTAGGAAAAGGGAGGAGGTCCTGAAAGCAGACTACAGGGAGTTGAGAAGGAAGCTGAGAAGCAGGACCTCAAAGGTAGTAATCTCCGGATTACTGCCTGTGCCACGTGACATTGAGTATAGGAATAGAATGAGGTGGAGGATAAATGTGTGGCTGAGGGATTGGAGCAGGGGGCAGGGATTCAGATTTCTGGATCATTGGGACGTCCTCTGGGGCAGGTGTGACCTGTATAAAAAGTACAGGTTGCACTTGAATCTGAGGGGGACCAATATCCTGGCGGGGAGGTTTGCAAAGGCTATTGGGGAGAGTTTAAACTAGAATTGATAGGGGGTGGGAACCGAACTGAAGTGACAGAGGAAAGGGAGGTTAGCTCACAAATAGAGAAAGCTTGGAGACAGTGCGAAAGGGAGGATAGGCAGGTGATAGAGAAGGGACGCACTCAGACCGATGGTTTGAGATGTGTCTATTTTAATGCGAGGAGTATTATGAATAAAGTGGATGAGCTAGAGTGTGGATCAGTATGGAGTAATGATGTTGTGACCATTAGAGACCTGGATGGCGCAGGGGCAGGAATGGCTACTTCAAGTGCCAGGCTTTAGATGTTTCAGAAAGGACAGGGAGGGAGGCAAAAGAGGTGGGGGTGTGGCATTGTTGATCAGAGATAGTGTCTCGGCTGCAGAAAAGGAGGTGGTCATGGAGGGGTTGTCTACAGAGTCTCTGTGGGTGGAAGTTAGGAATAGGAAGGGGTCAATAACTCTACTGGGTGTTTTTTATAGACCACCCAATAGTAACAGGGACATCAAGGAGCAGATAGGGAGACAGATTCTGGAAAGGAGTAATAATAACAGAGTTGTTGTGGTGGGAGATTTTAATTTCCCAAATATTGTTTGGCATCTCACTAGAGTGAGGGGTTTAGATGGGGTGGAGTTTGTTAGGTCTGTTTAGGAAGGTTTCTTGACACAAAGTGCAGATAAGCCTACGAGAGGAGAGGCTGTACTTCATCTGGTATTGAGAAATGAACCTGGTCAGGTATCAGGTCTTTCAGTGGGAGAACATTTTGGAGATAGTGATCACAATTCTATCTCCTTTACCATAGCATTGGAGGGGGATAGGAACAGACAAGTTAGGAAGGCTTTTAATTGGAGTAAGGGGAGCTATAAGGCTATCAGGCAGGAACTTGGAAGCATAAATTGGAAACAGATATTCTCAGGGAAATGTACAGAAGAAATGTGGCAAATGTTCAGGGGGTATTTGCGTAGATACGTTCCAATGAGATAGGAAAAGGATGGTAGGGTACAGGAACTGTGGTGTACAAAGGCTTTTGTAAATCTAGTCAAGAAGAAAAGCTTACAAAAGGTTCAAAAAACTAGGTAATGATAGAGATCTAGAAGATTATAAGGCTAGCAGGAAGGAGTTTAAGAATGAAATTAGGAGAGCCAGAAAGGGCCATGAGAAGGCCTTGACAGACAGGATTAAGGAAAACCCCAAGACATTCTACAAGTATGTGAAGAGCAAGAGGATAAGACGTGAGAGAATAGGACTAGTCAAGAGTGACAGTGGAAAAGTGTGTATGGAACTGGAGGAGATGGCAGAGGTACTTAATGAATACTTTGCTTCAGTATTCACTATGGAAAAGGATCTTGGCAATTGTAGGGATGACTTACAGTGGACAGCAAACACCTCCTCCTCTGTAATCTGTATAGGGTCCGTGACCTTTCTGTTGCTTTGTCTCACTGCTGTAGACTCTGTCCGCCTCCCAAGTAAATACAGACACAAAAAAAAATCCATTTAAGATCTCCCATCTCTTTTGACTCCTTGCATAGATTACCATATGATCCCCCAGATCAATTTTATCCTTTATGTCCTTTGTTCTTAACATATCTGTAGAATCCCTTGTGATTCTCCTTCACCTAGCCTGCTAGAGCAACCTCATGGCCTTCTGTTAGTCCTTGTGATTTCTTTCTTAAGTGTTCTCTTGCGTACCTTATACTCACATACCAATCTTTTTTCTACTTGCCAAAACTGCTATGTACCTTTCTCTCTTCTTAACCAGGGCCTCAATATCTTTCAAAAACAAAGGTTCCCTAATCCTGTTATCCTTGCCTTTTATTCTCATAAGACACATTCCAGCTTTGTGCACTCAAAATTTCACTTTCAAAGGCCTTCCGCTTACCAAGTACACACCTACCAGAAAACAGCTTGTCCCAATTCACACTTCCCAGATTCTTTCCGAAACCATCAAAATTTCCTTTCTCCAATTTAGAATCTCAACCCGGGGACCAGACCTATCTTTTTGTATATTTACTTTGGAACTACTGGCATTATGTTCACTAGATGCAAGGTGTTCTCCTAAACAAGCTTCTGTCACCTGCGCTGTTCTATTCCCTAATAGGAGATCATGTATTGCACACTTTCATTGGGACTTCTATGTCCTTAAGGAAACTTTCCTGAACACATTTGACAAACTTTATCCCATCTAGTCATTTACGGTACAGGACTGCCAGTCAATATGTGGAAAGTTAAAATTACCTATCATAGAACCATAGAAACTACAGCACGGAAACAGGCCTTTTGGCCCTTCTTGGCTGTACTGAACCATTTTCTGCCTAGTCCCACTGACCTGCACACGGACCATATCCCTCCATACACCTCCCATCCATGTATCTGTCCAACTTATTCTTAAATGTTAAAAAAGAACCCGCATTTATCAACCAACACACATCAAAGTTGCTGGTGAACGCAGCAGGCCAGGCAGCATCTCTAGGAAGAGGTACAGTCGACGTTTCAGGCCGAGACCCTTTGTCAGGACTAACTGAAGGAAGAATGAGTAAGTGATTTGAAAGTTGGAGGGGGAGGGGGAGATCCAAAATGATAGGAGAAGACAGGAGGGGAAGGGATGGAGCCAAGAGCTGGACAGGTGATCGGCAAAAGGGATACGAGAGGATCATGGGATAGGAGGTCCGGGAAGAAAGAGCGGGGGGGGGGGGGGGAAACCAGAGGATGGGCAAAGGGTATATTCAGAAGGACAGAGGGAGAAAAAGGAGAGTGAGAGAAAGAATGTGTGTATAAAAATAAATAACGGATGGGGTACGAGGGGGAGGTGGGGCATTAGCAGAAGTTAGAGAAGTTGACGTTCATGCCATCAGGTTGGAGGCTACCCAGACGGAATATAAGGTGTTGTTCCTCCAACCTGAGTGTGGCTTCATCTTTACAGTAGAGGAGGCCGTGGATAGACATGTCAGAATGGGAATGGGATGTGGAATTAAAATGTGTGGCCACTGGGAGATCCTGCTTTCTCTGGCGGACAGAGCGTAGGTGTTCAGCAAAGCGGTCTCCCAGTCTGCGTCGGGTCTCTCCAATATATAAAAGGCCACATCGGGAGCACCGGACGCAGTATATCACCCCAGCCGACTCACAGGTGAAGTGTCGCCTCAGCTGTAAGGACTGTTTGGGGCCCTGAATGGTGGTAAGGGAGGAAGTGTAAGGGCATGTGTAGCACTTGTTCCGCTTACATGGATAAGTGCTAGGAGGGAGATCAGTGGGGAGGGATGGGGGGGACGAATGGACAAGGGAGTCGCGTAGGGAGTGATTCCTGCGGAAAGCCGGGGGGGGGGTGGGAGAGGAAAGATGTGCTTAGTGGTGGGATCCCGTTGGAGGTGGCAGAAGTTACGGAGAATAATACGTTGGACCCGCAGGCTGGTGGGGTGGTAGGTGAGGACTAGGGGAACCCTATTCCTAGTGGGGTGGCGGGAGGATGGAGTGAGAGCAGATGTACGTGAAATGGGGGAGATGCGTTTAAGAGCAGAGTTGATAGTGGAGGAAGCCACACTCAGGTTGGAGGAACAACACCTTATATTCCGTCTGGGTAGCCTCCAACCTGATGGCATGAACGTCAACTTCTCTAACTTCCGCTAATGCCCCACCTCCCCCTCGTACCCCATCTGTTATTTATTTTTATACACACATTCTTTCTCTCACTCTCCTTTTTCTCCCTCTGTCCCTCTGAATATACCACTTGCCCATCCTCTGGGTTCCCCCCCCCGCAGTCTTTCTTCCCGGACCTCCTGTCCCATGATCCTCTCGTATCCCTTTTGCCAATCACCTGTCCAGCTCTTGGCTCCATCCCTCCCCCTCCTGTCTTCTCCTATCATTTCGGATCTCCCCCTCCCCCTCCAACTTTCAACTCTCGTACTCACTCTTCCTTCAGTTAGTCCTGACGAAGGGTCTCGGCCTGAAACGTCGACTGTACCTCTTCCTAGAGATGCTGCCTGGCCTGCTGCGTTCACCAGCAACTTTGATGTGTGTTGCTTGAATTTCCAGCATCTGCAGAATTCCTGTTGTTACCCGCATTTACCACCTCGTCTGGCAGCTCATTCCATACTCCCACCACTCTCTGTGTGAAGAAGCCCCCCCCCCAATGTTCTCTTTAAACTTTTCCCCCCTCACCCTTAACCCATGTCCTCTGGTTTTTTTCTCCCCTTGCCTCAGTGGAAAAAGCCTGCTTGCATTCACTCTATCTATACCCATCATAATTTTATCTACCTCTATCAAATCTCCCCTCATTCTTCTACGTTTCAGGGAATAAAGTCCTAACCTATTCAATCTTTCTCTGTAACTGAGTTTCTCAAGTCCCGGCAACATCCTTGTAAACCTTCTCTGCACTCTTTCAACCTTATTAATATCCTTCCTGTAAATTGGTGACCAAAACTGAACACAATACTCCAGATTCGGCCTCACCAATGCCTTATACAACCTCATCATAACATTCCAGCTCTTATACTCAATACTTTGATTAATAAAGGCCAATGTACCAAAAGCTCTCTTTATGACCCATCTACCTGTGACGCCACTTTTAGGGAATTTTGTATCTGTATTCCCAGATCCCTTTGTTCTACTGCACTCCTCAGTTCCTTACCATTAACCCTGTATGTTCTACCTTGGTTTGTCCTTCTAAAGTGCAATACTTGTCTGCATTAAACTCCATCTGCCATTTTTCAGCCCATTTTTCCATCTGGTCCAAGTCCCTCTGCAGGCTCTGAAAACCTTCCTCGCTGTCTACTACACCTCCAATCTTTGTATCATCAGCAAATTTGCCGATCCAATTTACCACATTATCATCCAGATCATTGATATAGATGACAAATAACAATGGACCCAGCACTGATCCCTGTGGCACACCACTAGTCACAGGCCTCCACTCGGAGAAGCAATTCTCTACTACCACTCTTTGGCTTCTTTCATTGAGCCAATGTCTGATCCAATTTACCACCTCTCCATGTATACCTAGCAACTGAATTTTCCTAACCTCCCATGTGGGACCTCGTCAAAGGCCTTACTGAAGTCCAAGTAGACAATATCCACTGCCTTCCCTTCATCCACTTTCCTGGTAACCTCATCGAAAAACTCTAATAGATTGGTCAAACATGACCTACCACGCACAAAGCCATGTTGACTCTCCCTAATAAGTCCCTGTCTATCCAAATGGTTGTAGATTCTGTCTCTTAGTACTCCCTCCAATAACTTACCTACTACCGACATTAAACTTACTGGCCTATAATTTCCCAGATTACTTTTCGATCCTTTTTTACACAACGGAACAACATGAGCCACTCTCCAATCCTCCAGCACCTCACCTGTAGACAGAGACATTTTAAATATTTCTGCCAGGGCCCCTGCAATTTCAACACTAGTCTCCTTCAAGGTCCGAGGGAACACCCTGTCAGGTCCCGGGGATTTATCCACTTTAATTTTCCTCATGACAGCAAGGACCTCCTCCTTTTCGATCTGTACAGTTTCCATGATCTCACTGCTTGTTTCCCCTAATTCCATAGACTTCATGCCAGTTTCCTTAGTAAATACAGACGCAAAAAACCTATTTAAGATCTCCCCCATTTCCTTTGGTTCCGCACATAGCCGACCACTCTGATCTTCAAGAGGACCAATTTTATCCCTTACAATCCATTTGCTCTTTATATACCTGTAAAAGCTTTTTGGATTATCCTTCACTTTGACTGCCAAGGCAACCTCATGTCTTCTTTTAACCCTCCTGATTACTTTCTTAAGTATTTTCTTGCACTTCTTATACTCCTCAAGCACCTTATTTACTCCCTGCTTCCTATACATGTCATATAACTCCCTCTTCTTTATCAGAGTCGCAATATCCCTTGAGAACCAAGGTTCCTTATTCCTATTCACTTTGCCTTTAATCCTGACAGGAACATACAAATTCTGCACTCTTAAAATTTCTCCTTTGAAGGCTTCCCACCTACCGATCACATTCTTGCCAGAGAACAACCTGTCCCAATCCATGCTTTTTAGATTCTTTCTCATTTCTTCAAATTTGGCCTTCTTCCAGTTAAGAACCTCAACCCTAGGACCAGATCTACCCTTGTCCATGATCAAGTTGAAACTAATGGTGTTATGATCACTGGAACCAAAATGTCCCCTACACAGACTTCCGTCACTTGTCCTAACTCGTTTCCTAACAGGAGATCCAATATTGCATCCCCTCTAGTCCTGACGAAGGGTCTCGGCCTGAAACGTCGACTGTATCTCTTCCTAGAGATGCTGCCTGGCCTGCTGCGTTCACCAGCAACTTTGATGTGTGTTGCTTGCATCTCCTCTAGTTGGTAACTCTATATATTGATTTAGAAAACTTTCCTGAACACATTTTACAAACGCTAAACCATCTAGACCCCTAACAGTATGGGAGTCCCAATCAATATATGGAAAATTAAAATCCCCTACCACCACAACTTTATGTTTCCTGCGGTTGCCTGCTATCTCCCTACAGATTTGCTCTTCCAATTCTCGTTGACTATTGGGTGGTCTGTAATACAATCCCACTAATGTGCCCATACCTTTCCTGTTACTCAGCTCCACCCATAAGGACTCAATAGTCAAGCCCTCTAATCTGTCCTGCCTGAGCACTGCTGTAATATTTTCCCTAACAGGCAATGCTACTCCCCCACCTTTCATTCCTCTGCCTCGATCACATCTGAAACATCGGAACCCTGGAATATTAAGCTGCCAGTCCTGCCCCTCCTGTAGCCAGGTTTCACTAATTACTATAATGTCATAATTCCATGTGTCGATCCACGCCCTCAACTCATCCGCCTTCCCCACAATAATCCTAGCCTTGAAATATATACACCTCAGAGGATTTTTACCACCACTCACAACCTTTCTATTAGCGGATTTGCTTGAACTTTTAACATTTATTTTCACCCCAGCCACACTGTCAGCTCTGGCACTCTGATTCCCATCCCCCTGCAAATCTAGTTTAAAGCCTCCCCAATAGCACTAACAAACCTCCCTGAAAGGATATCGGTCCCCCTTGTAGTTCAAGTGTAACCCGTCTCTCTTGTACAGGTCCCACCTGCCCCAGAAGAGGTCCCAATTATCCTGAAATCTGAAACCCTGCCCCCTACACCAGTTCCTCAGCCACTTGTTCATCCTCCAGAGCATCCTATTCCTACCTTCACTGGCACGTAGCACAGGTAGCAATCCTGAGATTACCACCCTCGAGGTCCTGCTTTTCAACTTTCTACCAAGCTCTCTATACTCACTCTCCAGGACCTCCTCACTCTTCCTTGCTATGTCATTGGTACCGATGTGCACCACGACATCTGGCTGATCACCCTCCCACTTCAGAATGTCATGCAATCAATCAGAGACATCCTTGACCCTGGCACCCGGGAGGCAACAAACCATCCTGGATTCTCTGTCACGACCACAGAACCTCCTATCTGCACCTCTAACTATCGAATCCCCTATCACTACCGCTCTCCTCTTTTCCCCCCTCCCTTCTGCATTGCAGAGCCAGACTCAGTGCCAGAGATCTGGCTACTGCAGCTTGTCCCAGGTAAGTCATCCCCCCCAACAATATCCAATGCGGTATACTTGTTGTTGAGGGGAATGGCCACAGGGGAACCCTGCTCTGCCTGCCCTTTCCTCTTCCCTTGCCTGACAGTAACCCAATTTCCTGTGCTCTGCCCCTTTGGCGTAACTACCTCCCTGTAGCCACTATCTATAATCTCCTCATTCTCCCGAATGATCCGCAGGTCATCCAGCTCCTGCTCCAGTTCCCTAACGCGATTTGTTAGGAGCTGCAGTTGGATGCACTTCTTGCAGGTGTCGTTGACAGGGACACCGGAGGGCTCCCTGACTTCCCACATCCTGCAAGAGGAGCATTCCAACATCCTGCCTGGCATTCTCTCTACGCTAGACAATCTGAACAAAAAACTTACCAGAACCTACCCTGGCCTCTGCCTGTTCTCGCCTAAGCCTGTTGAGCCAAAGCCGTCCCACTCTGACTCAGTCCACTCCGACGATGGCCGCTGCATATGGTGGTCTTTTAAACCTTGGCGCGCTACGTCACGCGCCTGCGCAGTGCAGACCCTTCTCCCCGAGCAGTGTTTAAAAGAAAATGACTTTTTCTACCCAATTTCTTCCACTCCCTTCTTCAGCTGCTTGCTTCGACCGAAAACCTTCTATTTCTTGCAACTATCTGCAATCTTTCTATAAAATTGTTTCTGTTAATCCTGCGGACTGTTGGGTGGTGTATAAGAGTCCCATTAACATGGTCATACCTTTCTTATTCTACACTTCAACCATAAAGCCTCACTAGAGAAGTTCTCCAGATTGTCCTGACTGAGCACTGCCATGACATTTTCCCTGATGAGTCACACCACCCCTCCTGCTCTGTCACATCTAAAACAACGGAACCCTGGAATATTGAGCTGCCAGCCCTGTCCTTCTTGCAACCAAGTCTCAAAAATGGCTGCAATATCATAATTCCATGCATTGATCCAAGCCAAGCTCATCTCCCTTTCCTACAATACTTCTTGCTTTGAAATATACACAACTCAGAACATTAGTCCCACCATCCTCAACCTTTTGATTCCTGACTTTGCCTGAGGTCTTAAAACATGCCTCCACAATCACCATCTGTTCTGGCACTCTAGTTTAACGCCCCCCCCCCACCCCTCATGTAGTACTAGCAAACCTTCACGCTATGACATTTGTCACCCTCCAGTTTAGGTGAAAACTTTCTCTTCTATACAGGTCCCACCTTCTCTGGAAGAGAGCCCAATGATCCAAAAAGAAGTACCCCCTCCTACACCAACTCCTCAGCCATGTGTTTAACTGTATGATTGTCTTATTTCTGACCTCACCAGAACATGGCACGGCTACCAATCCTGAGTTCACAATCCTTGCAGTCCTGTCCTTAACTTGGCACCTGACTCCCTGAACTCACTTTGCAGAACCTCATCCCTCTTCCTACCTATGCCATTAGTACCTATACGAACCATGTCCTCTGGCTGCTCACTCTCCCACTTAAAAATGCTGAGGACTGGACCCAAGATGTCCCAGATCCTGGCACCCAGGAGGCAACATACAGTCTGGAGTCTCATTCTCATCCACAGAACCTCCGGTTTTCTTAATGAATCTCATCACCACAGATTGCTTCTTCTCTTCTCTCTCCTTCCCTTCTGAGCCACAGAGCCAGAGATCTGACCCATGACTTTCCTCACCTAGGGCATCCCCCCTACAGTATCCAAAGTGATATACCCATTGTTGAGGGGATGGCCACAGGGGTACTCTGCACTGGCTGTTTAACCCCTTTCACCTTCCTATCACCCAATTTCCTGTGTCCTGTGCCTTGGGTGTAACTAACTTTCTACATGTCCTTTTACCCACTCAGTCTCTCAGATCATCTGGAGTTCATCCAGTTCCAGCTCCAACTCAACATGAAGTTAGTCAGAGGATATCAAGTATAAACTAGCATCAAAATCAGCTTAAAAATATGGGCCAAAAGGCCCTCTTTAGTGCTATACTGTGCGTATGTTCGCTGATGATATCATAGCCTCTGTACTACACTCTGTCCTGTCACACCTGGAAAGTGTTGCCTCACATGCCAGAATGCCACTTATTGACTGCAGCTTGATGTTCAATGATCATAGCTCAGAAGCTGGTAGGTAAACTGTCCTTATTGGGTCGCAACACTTCTCTATGTAACTGGATCTTGACATTTTGACAGAAAGGCCACAGTCCATCTGTGTTGGCAGAAAGATCTCTAGTTCCATTATGCTGAGCACTGGCACTTCCCAGGGCTGCATACTCAGTACGCTGCTGGTGCATGACTGCATTGCTAGATCCAGTTCAAACCAAATCAAGTTTGCTGATGACACAAGTGGTTGGCCTCATCAACAAGACTATAGTGTAGAGAGGCTGATGGAATGATGGAAGCACAACATGAGTCTCAACATGGTCAAGATCAAAGAGATGATTGTGGACCGTAGGAAGGTGCAGAGTACACTGCTCCATGGAGAGAGTTAAGAGTACCAAGTTTCTGGGAATAAAGGATGATCTTACCTGGTCCCGCAACACCACCTCTTTGCTTGAAAAAGCACAGCAGCATTTCCACTTCCTGAGGAGATTGATGCAAGTGAGGCTCTCCCTCCCCTTTTTGACCAATTTTCACAGGAGCACCATTGAGTGTCCTGACCAATTGCATCACCATCTGGTAATTTACAAGGTATCTAACCACAAATCTTCACACAGAATTGGGGTCTCTCTTCCATCCATTTGAGATATTTATCAGGAGTGCAGCATACACAGGGCCCTTAGCATTGTCTGCGACCCCTTGCCATTAGGTACCATAGCATTAAGACAAGGAAACAGCTTCCTCCCGCAGGCCATAAGCCCACCCAGATGTCATTACGCATAAAGCAGCAGTAGCATTATATTGTTTACTTTTAAACTTGTACCTTATTATTTGTTAACTTATTTGTGGTAATGTGTTATGAGAATTATTTGTATTGTGTTGTGCATCTTGTGCAAATAATGTCTCATTTGATGATATACATGTGCATGGTTAAATGACAATAAACAGGAACTTGAATATTCTATCTAAAAACTTCCAAGATTGTTCACAAAATACCGTTTGGGAGTATAAGCTTAGATCCTTATACAGGTAGAAACAATACACAAGCTAGACAAAAGGGTAAATTGTTGTGCCACAATTCTTACACCTACCTTCCATTTGGATTAATCCACAAATACAATTTACACATGACAACTGGAACCTTCAGGGTTCAACATAGTGTTATCAAGCTTTATTTTACATGCGCACTCTTCTAGAGCACAGATTAATGAAGTACATTGCAATACATACCAATAATTTATTTAATAAAAAACTGCAGTTCAATAGAACTTCTGCTTCTTGTCAAAACTATCAAATTTACAGGAGCTGAAGGTAAGGTAGTATATTCATGTATCTGAATATAAATTTTATATACATTATACATCCCAATATATGAACTTGAAAAATAAAATACAGGATATCCCAGCTCAGTTTTAATCAGTGTCAGACACCATGATTCTGAACAACAGGAGCAGGCAGAAATGAAAAGTGGACAGACTTAATGAAAAACTGCATGATTTGTTTCAGAAAACAGAATTGCGGCAGTTACATACAAGTTGCATTAAATCAAATAGATTTAACTGATAACTAATATACCACTTGCCTTTTTCTGGAGCGAAACAACAATTATGCCATAGAACCTGATTAATGTGCAGTGCACAGGTGAATTCAGCAAATTGGCTCATGTATGAATGATTTGAGTTGTAGAAGTTCCAATCATTAGGACTTATTTAATTTCTAAAGAATAAAATCACTATATTTCACTCCCATTAATTTTATACAAACCACAAAAGGGCTTACATAAATATTGTTATACTGTGATACAGTAAATCACTGCAATTTCATTTCCATATCCTGAGATATAACCCAAGATTTGCTACATGTTCAGACCTGGATGATGATTTGTACTAAGACTCCAAAGGGATCAGCAGAAATTTGAGTCTTTTTAATTACTTTTCTACGACGTGGCTATGAAAATTGGCAGGAATAGAATTCTTTCTGAATACCCGATTCAGAAGTGCTTTTTTTTAAAAAAAAAAGGAGCAAGAGGTTAAAAATATTGCTAAATGAAAGGAATGAATATACTACCTTAAACTTCATTTATATTTGATGAAAGCAATTCAACAGCCATAACTGATATGCTATCATTGTACAAATACAATAGCATATAGCACACCTTTTCAGGTGACTTCCATGATGAAAAGACAAGAATTCATTTATGAGAGACAGGTAAGTTATACAATAGAGTTTCATCACTGCTCACTCCCCAGGAGCACTGACATCAATGACCACGATGGTCTTGAATTTCATGCAATGAGTTGAAGCAAATTGCTAATTTACTACTAAATAATCATGCATAATGATTTGTCTCTGGACATAGTAAAATATAAATGTGCATTACCCTATTGTATAAAGAGAAAAATCTTTCACATTAGTTGAAGAAATATGCATAAATTGGTGCAATCTGAGCTGCTGTATATTTATATAGAAACATTTCAAAAAGGTGATCAAGGGTACACAGTACAATAAAACTTTCAATAAATGTACAAATGTCATACAGAAATACATTATTGAAAACAATTTACTTTATAAGTATAAATGTACCTACTGAAAATAGACCACATTAAAGCTGACCATTGATGATTCTGTTCAAAAGGGAGGCAGCTTGTTAACTGGTGATACAATTTGTTATATTAAATCAATCTGTACTCAGAATGGGGAGGATGATATTTTGTTTAAAAGTATAAGAATTTTGGAAAAAATTATGATGAATGTATAGAGAAAGCTGTCCAATCTTGTAAATATATTAAAATTTCAATGCATGCAACTTTGAGAGAAAATTATTTTGGCATTTTTTCCTCTCTGAATGTAATATTGTGTAGACACACACAAAAAAAAACTTTCCATCAATTCCTCACAAGATTGGTCTATACATAGCACTGGTCTGGTTTACAGAGGCTAAGTGAAATGTCAACACACGAATGTATTTTTAATCACCAACCCCATCTCTAAACCAGATATTTTTGCAACCCTATTACAGAAGACCAGATAAAGTTAGATCATAAACTGGAGGTGTCCATTCAAACCAGCACTTCAACACTGAATAAGCTCATGCAGTTTCAAGTTATTTAAAAATGCCAATTAATCAATTGCGTATTACGTTAAAAAGGATTTTTTAAAAATCATCTGCTTTAAAGTCTTCTGGCGTTCTGACAACACCAAATTTGTCCCACTTCATTTCATCAGTTTATGTGTAAATTGTCTCATTAATATCCTTGCTTTTGTTGGCACTACTCATTAGACCCATTCTATCATCATTTCAGTCATCCTAATACAATGGAGACAATAGGCAGATGCGCTTATCAAATAAAATTAAAATTATGCACCAACCCGTATTAATCAACAATTTATATACAGTTAAATATAATGGGATGCAGGAGAAACTGTACAGTTTGTGTAATTTTTAAACACTTTAAAATCATTTAAAATGTAAATTGTATAACATCTTTCATGTCGATTGAGATGAAATTCCAGGAACTGCCCCATTGCAGATGAAGATGTCAGATTCACAGCTGTCAAAACTTGCTAAAATCCAATGTTATCTTGATGATAGCAGATTTGGTAAAAATGATTCAGTTTACTAACCTACAAGAGGAAATAAAAGGGATAAAGGATTAGAATAACGAGGCTTCATTTTCATAATTACTATTTTGCCTCCAACTTTACCAATATTATAAATATCCAACCTTCAATAACCCAGTAAGAATTCAATCTACCCCATCGATGAAGTGATTAATTATGTAGGGTTAGAGAACTTTCAAACATGCCACTATAGAAACCCAAAATCAACAAACCATCTACTGGAGGCACTCTTAAGTCGAGCAGCGTCAGTGGCAAGAAAGAAACTGTTGATGTTTCCAGTCAAGACCCTGCATCAAGACAGATAGGAAAGGAGAGAGAGCCAGCATAAGAGAAGGGGATGACAAGAAAGGATTCCTGTGCAATTGGTGAACTGAGGAGAAATGCGAGACGGCAAGTAATGGAGGAGTGTGGGATGGAGATGGAAGACTGTGACAGGTGAATGATAGATGGAAGCAGACCAAGAGAGGAGGAAAATGCAACAGAGTGTGAAAATGGGAGACAGCTGCTAGAGGAAGATAAGCAGGAATACCAAGTATAACCAAGGCTGGATTTGGAAAAGTAAAAGAACAGTGAAAGGAACCATTAGCATAGGAAAGGTGAACAACAGTTAGAATCAGATGGGAGTTTTTGGGTGGGGTGGGGGTGTGATACAGAAGAACTCTGTCTGCAGTGGGTTAATGGAGGCAGGAAGGGTCAAAGGTAAATGACGGGGAGGTGGGAATAGGTTGGGAAAGGGGACAAAAAATGGGAAGGGCAGTGGATCAAAAGGAGGGGGTGAAGGGGGAAGGCAGGAGGAAAGTGAAAGGTTGGAAGAGTTTTACCTAAAATTGGAAAACTCAATATTTGTACCATTGAATGGTAAAGTACCCAGGCAGAATACAAGGTGTTGCTCCTCCTTTCTGTGCAAGGCTTCATCCTAGCAGTAGAGAAGGCCAAGGATACATAGTTCAGTGTGGAAATGGGAAGGTGATTTAAAATGCTGGTTGTTACGAATGGCCATTGTGTACTGAGTGTGGGTGTTCCATCACCAAGTCTGTGCTTAATCTTGCTGACGTGGAGGCGATGACATCAGGAGTACCAAATGCAGAAGACAAGGTTGAAGGAAATGCATGTCAGCCTTTGCCTCACTTGGTAGGACTGTCCAGTCCCTGGATGGTGGTGAGGGAGGATGTGCAAGGACAAGAATTACATCTACTGCAAGGTCAGGGGAAACTGCCATGTAAACAAGAGGTGTGGAGGGATGAGTGTCCAGAGAGTCATGGAGGGAGTAATACCTATAAAAGGTGGAAAATGGTGGGGAGAATTCCAAGAATCTCAGCAATGTTCTCTCTAATTTGTAATGACCAGTCCAGTGCATGCAAAAATCTTGTGCTGTGCAATTTTTTGCCCAATGACAACATGTACACACTGAATAATTTCTTCAATAACAACAGTAAAAAATAAGCCAGTTCTAAAATCTGTAGACAAATCATTGCAAACTCCATGTTGTCAACACTATACACATCAGAAACTGGAAAAGGTAAGGTGCATACGATAGTGAAATTTACTTAACATGTAGAGGGCAACAATCTTTTGTGTGCAGTTTAAATTCCTTTGTGCATTAGTAGCGAAAGATGTGTGGGCGCACACATGTGTACACCTTAGAGGGAACACTGCATCTCAGACCATTTTTGCCTCTTCCCTTCTCCTTTCTATGCTGGTCACCTCATCCCCCTACTCCCAGTACTGATGTAGCATTTGGACCCGAAATATCGACAATTTCTTTCCTCTCACAGGTGCTACTAGACCCACTGAGTTGCTCCAGCAGATTACTTGCTGTTACAGATTCCAGCACCTGCAGTCTCTCATGTCTCCACAGAAATCTAAAACTTGCTTGGACTTGAAGAGCGCTGCTTATTGAATACTGCCATTAAAAAACACAAACTTATGATTTTAAATGTCACGGAAGGTCTAGAGAGACTTGAATACAAAATCTAGATGAACACCCCACTGGAGTGGTACTTTATTCCTGAAGCTAACTAATGGCATTGTTTTATTATCTCATATCTGCCTCATGTGGATCTAGTATAATTTAAGGTGGCTGAAGACTCCAATGCACGAGCCACAGATACTGCAATGGGGTAGGTGTTGCCCAGGGAGATTAAGAGAGTTATTCAACATGCTATGTGCTCATTCTGTAGTTTGGATTTGTCTTCTGATTGGTCTGAAAGTACAACATTTTGAGTGGTTGGAGGCCAGTGGATTCCATGAGTAATTTAGAATGTTATATAAGGAGACTTGGTGAACGTACATTAAGTGCTTTCTCCATCCTCCTTGGAACCTCTTGCCTTGAACAAAGCTCAGAGTAAATGCTTGTTTCAGAAGCCAGATATCAAGTATGCTGATCATGTGGCCCACCAATCAGAGCCAGTTAGAACCTTGTGCTGGTGATGTTAACATGGGAGAAAATGCCCATCCTATTAAATGAATCAAAAGATTTTGTATAAACAGCATTGTTAGTATTTCTGCAGTGTTTTAAGGCGCACAGTGTAAAACATTCTTGTCTCCAAATCATATAGGCTGTGGAAAAACAGTCTCCTGAGCAGAAATTATCAGTTTGATCCCAGGATTGATGTCTGATAATGTCTTTGATTCCATCCCAAAACACATCTGCTACAACTTCAGCAGCTGAAAAAAAGTTCTTCACATATTGGAAACACAAGGCCTTTAGAGCAAAAACTATTCCTGTTAGTTATTAAAATATGGACAAATATTTCTGGTGTGAATTCATGACCTCATCACCATAACAGAAGACAAATCCTGCCAGAGGAAATAAGGGATGACCTAATCATGAGCACCTTCAGTAGTTACAGAAAACTCTGTCTGCCAGCCAGAGGGAAACCTCTTGCTGGGATCCTTGTCAACTGCCATCTTAGGAAGGAGTTTCAAAAGAGCTCCTCCCCAAGTCTAATATGGATTCTGTCCATCCAGAGGTATAACAGATATGATCCCTACTGTGCAACAAATGCTGTAACATTTCGACTGTGATGCTAATGACTGTATATGGCCATTTTCAATGTCTTAGAAGCACATTTGTTACATGAACAAATAAGTACACTTCAAAACTGTTTCACTGACCGCACAACACTTTGGGATGTCACGAAGCACGTTTTATAAATCAAGTCACACTTCTCAAATTTCCTCCCAACTTGACACAAAGAATACAAATTAGTTCTGTGGCTAAATTTGAATTTTTTTCAAAGAAAATGTTCTATTAAACAAAATGTTTGTTCTGGAATTAGATCCAACAAAACTGACTTGGGACATGTGGTTGTGTTCCCTGTACCCGTTGCCCTTATCCCTGATGCCAACAGGAATGAGTTCAGGAAATGCTGTTTAAGTAGCAAAGTGATGCACTGCAGCACATTTGTGGAAACACTAAATCCCTTAAATTGCAGGTGGAATGAACTGCAACACTATTACTATGCCAAAATAGAGCCAATCAACATAAGGAAGGATAATGCCAATTGGAAAGATTGGTCAATAAAAATAACTGATCCTCACAAAACATACAAAATCATCACCATAATTGCACAGCCTTTTGACAGTGTCACAAGTAGAAAATAGAGCAATATTTGTATAGCAATTTGAATATTGGCTATAGGAATACAATGAACATTGGTGTATGCCCTCAGAATTGAATATGAACTTACAATCTTTTATATTGTTCAGTACAAAATATAAGCTAGAGCATAGCAATGCATCTGACAACTAGTTTGAATAATTATTCCAGATACAGTTTTGTTGACTGACAAACACTGATTCAGCACACTGCATAATTAATGTACTATCAGAACTGGAAGATGGGTCTGAAATTTTAAAATGTTAACAATTGTGTTCAATTGGATTCTGGCAAACCAAAACCTCAACTGCAAACAACACCACTGTGATTTTATCTGAAATGTGACAGAATATTTTAATAGTATCATTTCTATTGTAACAATTATTTGGTTCTCCTTTACAAGTGTGTACTGGAAATTACATTAAACGATCTTGAATCTTAAGCCAAACCAGAGTAAATCTGCCAACACGCAAAATCAAACTAAAGAGACAATGAAGAAAAAAATTCTTAAACTGGTGTATTAGCTCAGGGCACCTTAAGCACCACCAGGGACTGCATCAA
This sequence comes from Mobula birostris, assembly GCF_030028105.1. Classification (NCBI taxonomy): domain Eukaryota; kingdom Metazoa; phylum Chordata; class Chondrichthyes; order Myliobatiformes; family Myliobatidae; genus Mobula; species Mobula birostris. Next base: position 111,451,145 of record NC_092371.1, on the reverse strand, counting down.
TTTTTGCTTAAAACATGCCCGAATCTAAGGGGAAAAATACAACTAATTAACAGGTTAGAATATCACTCAGTCATTAGCTCTAGATATAATCTGAGCAAACAATTCACCTGGTCATGTTTAATATGATACAAGAAATCAGTTATTTAAGGCAAACAAATCTCTATGGTGAACTCTCAACTGGGAAAAGTCTCCATCAAAGCAAGATACTGAATATTCAATATTGGTAACTGTTGGGAGTCACAACTAACAAACTGAAAGCTTCTATTTCTGCTGGCTTCTCTGGAATGAAGAATTTCTTGTTTCTTATTTCTTGCAATTTTTTAAACTATAAGATTAGCACTGTCATGCTATCTGAAGGGTATCAAGAACAGTTGTGCAAAGGCTCCAGTAAGAGAAGGATCAGCAAGATGAGCAATTCAAATTTATCTATTGATTGGATTTGGGAGAGAGGGAATTACAGATAAGTACTACAGCTGAAAAAATGGAAGAAAGATCAATATAAATCTATGGAAGAAATATAGTCATATTTTTTAAGTGAAGGATTCTTAACAGTTTATTTCTTAATTTGCACACTAGCAAAATCAGATAATGAACCACAATACTCATTTTGTGGAGTTCAGCATAAGCGTGTGTTAATTTTTGCTTTACAGTTAATACTTCTAATAGGTTAAACGCATTTAACTGTAAAGATAGATACTGCTCACCCTTCAGTATTATGCAATATTTTCTGAAACCACAATGTAGCAGGTCTTGTTTACACCATGCTTTAAACATGGATAGTCAGTGGAATCTCTAATGGCAAACATCAATCAAAATAAAATATGTCATGAGCCATTTTTAGGAAGACATTGTTCTTTCATTTCTGTGGAATCTTTTCAGTCCCTTGGAGACTGAAGTTAGCAATTCATCTTCCTGGGGCTCGAGAGAATGCCAAGACCTAGTTTTGCAAGCGTTCTTTGCAATTGTACCTCAAGTACAGATGTTTTACTTAAAATTTAAGCCTCTGTCTGTTCTAAAGCCATTATCCTTTATTCTTACAATCTACCATCCTCTCTTCACCAACTTGCCAAAAACCTTAAATGAGCTGGCAAACAAACCATTGCCCATCTTTCCCAATTCCACCTTGGGTCTCTGCTGATTCCTACCCCTGCTAAAATACAATATGTCTTAGTTACAAATAATTCCATGTGTGACTATTAAATATCCTTCTTGGTTCTCCTCAATCTTTAAAAGCTTTCAATCCTCTTCCAATAGCTTTGTCATCTAATTAGTGGGACTGCATGCACCCACATCCATTCTTGTCCATCTATTCGTTATAGCAGAATCAATTGAAAAGCATTCTCTCCTTCAGATACCTCAATAATTTACTTCATACTGGCCACTGACCATTGTAATAGCATTCAAAAACACAACAGTTTTCAAATGTGCACCAACACCATCCAAATCTTCAGATCCCTCAATTAGATGAGCAGAAATTTTCATTACTGGAGAGGGATTAAGGCAGTGTACCAAATCTTGTACAACTTGTCCAATCTCCCCAAAAACAAGTGTCTTCATTTAAAGCACATCACAAAAGAGAAAATCTAAAAAGTCCAACTATATCTGGCTTTCTCAACCCCACAATCTAGATCAAGAGCTTGCTAGGCAACTGCCCTGCCTAAAACCAAAAACTACTAAGTTGCAGCCTAGTCCATATAAAAAATAGAGCCTTCCCTTCCACCTACATTTTCCATTGCCATGGGGAAACAGCCAAAATAATCTAGGACCCCTTCTATCCTGATCTGGTTCCCCCTCCCAATGGGCAGAAGATACAATAACATGAGATCATATACCACCAGGCCTGAAGGCAACTTCTACCCTGCTGTTATAAGACTTTTGAACAGATCTCTTGTACAATAAAGGAAGTCTTGATCTCTCAGTCTACCTGCACCTTGTCTATTGGCACGACACCTGGTCTGTAACTGTAACACTATATTTCTGCATTGCTTTTATTCACCCTTTGTACTATCTCAATGTACCTATGTAGAGAATGACCTTTCTGGTTGGCATACAAACACACACTTTCTACTGTATCTTGGTACATTTGACAATAATAAACCAGTTACCAAATTTAAGCCTTTGGTGATTTTCCAAAGGGCAACAGTGGTGTAGCAGGTGATGCTGCTGCCCAAGCTCTTGCAACCCAGGTTTAAGCCCGATTTCTAGTGCTGCGTGGAGTTTGCAAGTTCTCCCTGTAATTTCATCGATTTCCAAAGCCGTAGGTCAAATCACAGGTGGTGATGAGTCAGTGAAATTTGGCATGTCACCAATACTCTTTATAAAAAAAAAAAAAAAGAGCTGCACTGTTGAGACTTTCCTGACTGATTTCATCAGAGGAATGCAAGCCCAGTCCATCATGGGTACAGCCCTTCCCAGCACAAGAGCATCCATAAGAGGCAAAGCCTCAAGGTGGTGGCATCTATCATCTAGGGATCTCACAATCCGGATCATACCCTGCTCTTACTGTTACCAACAGGCAGGAGGTACAGTAGCCTACACTCCCACTCCACCAGGTTCAGGAACAGCTAATTTCCTGAAACCATCAAGGTTTTAAACTCACCCCCATAACCGTAATTATACCTCAACAATGGAACACTGTGGGCCACTTGCACTACCATAAGGCAGGAACAGAATTATGGCATTCTGCCCAGTCTGATCTGCCTTTCCATCATGGTTGATTTATTATCCCCCTCAACCCCATTCTCCTGCTTTCTCCCTATAACCTTACTAACTAAAAAACCTATTAACCTGCTCTAAATATACCCAATGACTTTGCTATCACAGCTATGCACAGTGACATGCAAAAGTTTGGGCACCCCAAGAGATCTGAGCTCTCAGATAACTCTTACCAAGGTCTCAGACCTTAATTAGCTTGTTAGGGCTATGGCTTGTTCACACTCATCATTAGGAAAGGCCAGGTGTTACAAATTTCAAAGCTTTATACTGACTCCTCAAACCTCGTCCCAACAATCAGCAGCCATGGGCTCCTCTAAGCAGCTGCCTAGCACTTTGAAAATTAAAATAAATGATGCCCACAAAGCAGAAGGCGGCTATAAGTAGATGGCAAAACGTTTTCAAGTAGCTGTTGGCAGTTAATGGGAACAGTGGAGCTCAAGTTGAGGTCTGGAAGACCAAGAAAATTTTCTGAGAGACTGCTCGTAGGATTGCTAGAAAGGCAAATCAAAACCCCTGTTTGACTGCAAAAGACCTTCAAGAAGATTGAGCAGACTCTTGAGTGGTAATGCACTGTTTTACTGTGCAGCGACACCATGCAGGGTGCCCAATCTTTTGGTTCCAGCCCTTTTCCTTTTTTGTTATTTTGAAACTGTAAAAAATGGAAATAAAAAAGTAATCTTGCTTAAAATATTAAAGAAATGTGTCATCTTTAACTTAATGCCTTTTGGAAATCAGGTCATCTTTTACTCGCTTAGCTATTCATAGTAACAGAAATTTTGACTGGGGTGCCCAAACTTTTGCACACCACTGTACAGCAATAGGTTCCACAGATTCACCACCTCTGGCAAAAGAAATTCCTCCTTATCCCTGTTCTAAATGGACATCCCTCTATTCTGAGGTAGTGCCCTCTGGTCTAACCTCACCCCCTATCCAATAGTTCTTCTCCATGTCCACTTTCTAGGTCTTTCAATGAGATCTCCCTCATTCTTCCAAACTCTAGCGAGTACAAAGCCAGAGCCATTATATGGTCCTCATACATTAACCCTTTCATTCCCAGGATCATTCTTGTTAACCTCCTCTGGATCCTTTCCAATGTCCAAGAAGCCCAAAACTGCTCACAATACTCCAAGTGCAGTCTGACCAATGCCTTATAAAACTTCAGTACTACATCCTTGCTTTTATATTCTAGCCCTCTCAAAATGAACACCAGCATTGAATTTGTCTTCCTTACCACTGACTCAACGTGCAAATTAATCTTTAGGGAGTCCTGCATGAGGATTCCCAGGTCCCTTTGCACCTCTGATTTCTGAATTTGCTCCCCATTTAGAAAACAGTTTATGCCTTTATTCCTTTTACCAAAGTACATTACCATACATTACTCTGCACTGTAGGGAATAGACTTGGATACAAGGACTTGTCACTGATTGTGTCATTGTGCAAAAACAAAGATGTTAGTGTAAAAAAGTTTCTCTTCACTGTTTTGTATAATTTATGTATAAATTGTATTTTGTGTTGTACATACATACCTGTAATGCCACCGTATTTAAGATTTTCCATTGCATTTGTACCCTATCGTACTTGTGCACGTGACAATAAGCTAGCTTGATTTCTTCCTTGATCTCAAAAATGTGCTGATTTATAGACCAACTGGTTATGCTAGTGAAAGGGTAGTATGAGGTGATGGGTACATGAGAGAACAGTTGTAAGTGTGCAACTGAATTGCTCTGAATGAGCATGGATTCTATGGCCTATAATGCCACATGGGTCGTCAGAAATAGACATTGTGACAAGTGGATATGTACTATTACACACAATTTTGGTCTCCTAACCAAAGAAAGGACATTTTTGCCACTGACGAAGTGCACTCTGCATGTACCAATAATGCACCATCTGGGCTATACCATCAGGCAGTAAGTTACATAAGAACGAAGTCCCAATCAACATTGCACAACCCTGTCAATTCCTCAGTAATAGCACATTCTGATAACTTTGCATTACAATAGACTCTTATGTTGTTCTAATTGTGTTTTTCCTTGTAAAAATTGAATAGAATTTGTTTAGTTTAGCTTTAATTTATGATTTTCTTGCAAATGCTGCTCATCTGATACTATGTACCCGGGATACTGCTGCAAGCAAGTTTTTGATCGTATCTGTACATACATGTACTTGTGCATATGACAATAAATACAACTTTGACTTTGAGAAAATGTTGAAATAATTGGACCAATTTGTAGTTTAATGCTGTGGTCTCTCAGCAGCATGATGTTTAATGGTTAGTTACATTGAAGCTACCTGTAACAAACTTTATTTGTTAGGCCCCTCTATTAGGCCGTGCCCTTGGGTCCTAGACTCACCCAATACAGGAAACATTCTCTCCACATCCAATCTACTGAGGCCTTTCAACATTCAATAGGTTTCAATGAGACCCCCCCCCCATTTTTTTCTGAATTCCAGTGAATACAATTCATAGCAATCAAACAATTCTCAGATGATGAGCCTTTCAATCCCAAATCATTTTTGTGAACCTCCTTTGAACCCTTTACAGTGTCAGCACATCCTTTCTTAAATAAGGGGCCTAAATCTGCTCACAATACTCCTTGAGAGGTCTCACCAGCGCATCTTTTAAAGCTTTAAACATTACATCCTTCATTTATATTTTAGTCCTCTCAAAATAAATGCTAACATCACATTTGCTGTCCTTACCACTAACTCAACCTGTAAAATTAACCTTTATGGAATCATGCACAAGGACTCCCAAGTTCCTTTGCACCTCTGATTTTTTTGAATTGTCTCTTTATTTGGAAAATAGTCTATGCTTTTATTTCTTCTACCGTAGTGCATGACCATGTTCTTCCCAACACCATATTCCATCTGCCACTTCTTTAACCATTCCCCTAATCCAAGTTCTTCTGCAGCCTCTGCTTCCTCAACACTACCTGCCCATCTTCATATTGTCCGCAAACTTAGCCACAAAGCCATCAATTCTGTCATCCAAATCACTGACATATAATGTAAAAAGCAATCCCAACACAGACTCCTGTGGAACACCACCTGTAGCCAACCAGAAAAGGCTCCTTTTATTCCCACTCTGCCTCCTGCCAATGCTCTACCCACGCTAGTATCATTCCTGTAATATAATGGGCTTTTAACTTGTTAAACAGCCTAATGTGTAGCACCACAAATCAAAGTTGCTGGTGAACGCAGCAGGTCAGGCAGCATCTCTAGGAAGAGGTACAGTCGACGTTTCAGGCCGAGACCCTTCGTCAGGACCACGTGTGTAGCACCATGTCAAAGGCCTTCTGAAAATCCAAGTACGCAACATCCACAAATTCTCATTTTCTTCAAAGATTTAACAGGCAAGATTTTCCCTGCTGACTTCAGCTGATTTTAATGTGCCTTCATGTACCCTGAAACCACATCCTTAACAGTAGACTCCAACATTTCCCACCAGAGGCCTATGATTTACTTTCTTCTGCCTCTTGAAGAACAGCATGACATTTGCAATTTTCCAGTCCTCTGAGACCATGCAGAATCTATTGATTCTTAAAAGCTCATTACTAAAGCCTCCACAATGTCTTCAGCCAACTCTTTCAGAACCCTGGGATGTACAACATCTGGTCTAGGTGATTTACCTACCTTCAGATCTTTTAGTTTCCCAAGCAATGGCAACTTCACTCACTTCCGCCCCCCAACACTCTCAAACTTCAACATATTAGAGGTGTCTTCCACAGACAGACAGACAGACATACTTTATTGATCCCGAGGGAAATTGGGTTTCGTTACAGTTGCACCAACCAAGAACCAACTTCCACAGTGAAGACTGATGCAAAAGACTTGTTCAGGTTATCTGCCATTTCCTTACCCCTCCCCCCTATTGCTACCTCTTTTGCATCATTTTCCAGTGATCTGATTTGTACTCTCACCTCCCTTTTACTCTTTATATATCTGAAGAAACTTTGCTATCATCTTCAATATTATCGGCTAGCTTACCTTCCAATTTCTCCCCGCTATCACTTTTTTAGTTGCCATCTTGATTTTTAAAAGCTTCACAATCCTCCAACTTCTCACCAATTTTTGCTCTTCTCTTTGGCTTTTATGTTGGCTTTGACTTCCTTTGTCAGCCATAGTTGCATCATCCTGCCTTTAGAATACTACTACTTCTTTGGGATGCATTTATCATGCCTTTCCAAAATGCTCCCAGAAACTCCAGCATTGCTGCTGTGCTGTCATCCCTACTAGTGTCCCCTTCCAATCAACTTTGGCCAGCTCCTCTCTCATGCCTCTGTAGTTTCTTTTACTCCACAGTAATACTCATAAATCTGACTTTAGCTTCTCCCTCTCAAATTGCAAGCTGAATTCTATCATGCTTATGGTCACTACCCCAGAGGGTCCTTTAATCATAGTCATACTTTACTGATCCCAGGGGAAATTGGTTTTCGTTACAGTTGCACCATAAATAATAAATAGTAATAAAACCATAAATAGTTAAATAGTAATATATAAATTATGCCAGCAATTAAGTCCAGGACCAGCCTATTGGCTCAGGGTGCCTGACCCTCCAAGGGAGGAGTTGTAAAGTTTGATGGCCACAGGCAGGAATGACATCCTTTGACGCTCTGTGTTGCATCTCGGTGGAATGAGTCTCTGGCTGAATGTACTCCTGTGCCCAACCAGTACATTATGTAGTGGATGGGAGACATTGTCCAAGGTGGCATGCAACTTGGACAGCATCCTCTTTTCAGACACCACTGTCAGAGAGTCCAGTTCCATCCCCACAACATCACTGGCCTTATGAATGAGTTTGTTGATTCTGTTGGTGTCTGCTACCCTCAGCCTGCTGCCCCAGCACACAACAGCAAACATGATTGCACTGGCCACCACAGACTCATAGAACATTCTCTGCATCGTCTGGCAGATGTTAAAGGACCTCAGTCTCCTCAGGAAATACAAACAGCTCTGACTCTTCTTGTAGACAGCCTCAGCGTTCTTTGACCAGTCCAGTTTATTGTCAATTTGTATCCCCAGGTATTTGTAATCCTCCACCACGTCCACACTGACCCCCTGGATGGAAACAGGGGCCACCGGTACCTTAGCTCTCCTCAGGTCTACCACCAGCTCCTTAGTCTTTTTCACATTAAGCTGCAGATAATTCTGCTCACACCATGTGACAAAGTTTCCTACCATAGCCCTGTACTCAGCCTCATCTCCCCTGCTGATGCATCTAACTATGGCAGAGTCATCAGAAAACTTCTGAAGATGACAAGACTCTGTGCAGTAGTTGAAGTCTGAGGTGTAAATGGTGAAGAGAAAGGGAGACAAGACAGTCCCCTGTGGAACCCCAGTGCTGCTGATCACTCTGTCGGATACACAGTGTTGCAAGCACATGTACTGTGGTCTGCCAGTCAGGTAATCAAGAATCCATGACACCAGGAAAGCATCCACCTGCATCGCAGTCAGCTTCTCCCCCAGCAGAGCAGGGCGGATGGTGTTGAACACACTGGAGAAGTCAAAAAACATGACCCTCACAGTAACACACATCAAAGTTGCTGGTGAACGCAGCAGGCCAGGCAGCATCTCTAGGAAGAGGTGCAGTCGATGTTTCAGGCCGAGACCCTTCGTCAGGACTAACTGAAGGAAGAGTGAGTAAGAGATTTGAAAATTGGAGGGGGAGGGGGAGATCCAAAATGATAGGAGAAGACAGGAGGGGGGAGGGATGGAGCCAAGAGCTGGGCAGGTGATTGGCAAAGGGAATATGAGAGGATCATATCCTCCTCCTCCTGTCTTCTCCTATCATTTTGGATCTCCCCCTCCACCTCCCCCTCCAACTTTTAAATCCCTTACTCACTCTTCCTTCAGTTAGTCCTGACGAAGGGTCTCGGCCTGAAACGTCGATTGCACCTCTTCCTAGAGATGCTGCCTGGCCTGCTGCGTTCACCAGCAACTTTGATGTGTGTTGCTTGAATTTCCAGCATCTGCAGAATTCCTGTTGTTTGACCCTCACAGTGCTCGCTGGCTTGTCCAGGTAGGCGTAGACACGGTTCAGCAGGTAGACGATGGCATCCTCAATTCCTTTACTTTAAGCTCTCTATTCAATTCTGGTTTATTGCACAACACAATCCAGAATACCTGATCCCGTAGTGGGTTCAATCACAAGCTTATCTAAAAAGCCATTCTGTAGGCATTCTACAAATTCCCTTTCTTGGGATCCAGAACAAATCTAATTTTCCCAATCCACCTGCATATTGAAATCCGTAACATTGCCCTTTTAACATGTATTTTTTATTTCCCATTGTAATTTGTAGCCCACATCTCTGCTACTGTTCGGAAGCCTGTATATAACTCCTATCAGTCTTTTTACCCTTGCAGTTTCTTAGGACTGATAGGTGTTTAATTGTTGTGGGTAGATCTATGTCAACTCTTTCTAAATTTGCCTTTTTTTTAAAAAAGCAACAGAACCACCCCACACCCTCTGCCTTCTTGCCTGTCATTTCAACACAGTGTGTATCCTTGAATGTTAAGCTCCCCGCTACAATCTTCCTTCAGCTACAATTCAGTGATGCTCACAACGTCATACCTGCCAATCTCTAACTGGGCTACAAGTTTATCTACCTTATTCTACATACTGAGTGCATTCAAATATAACACCTTCAATCCTGTATTCATCATTCTTTTCAATTTTGTCCTCCTTTTTACATTGCAACTCAACCCGCTGACTGCAAATTTTGCCCTATCATCAGCATCTCCTTGCTAGCAGTCTCACTATGCACTACCTCTGTTTGTAAACCAACTGCCCTATTCTCGGCCGTATCACTCCAGTTTCAACCCCCGCCAAGTTAGTTTAAACCGTCCCAAACAATTCTAGCAAACTTGCCCACAATGATATTGGTCCCACGAGTTCAGGTGTAACCCCAGAAGAGATCCCAATGATCCAGAAATCTGAACACCTGCCCCCCTGCCCCAGTTCCTCAGCCATGCATTTATCTGCCAAATGCTCCTGTTCTTACCCTCACTGGCACATGGCACAGGCAGCAATCCAGAGATTACTACCATGGTGGTCCCACTTTCACTGGACACCAAATATTTTCCAGAAGTGTTGCTTCCTCAGACAATTTTTATGGTTATGATAGACTGCTTGAAGCTGAACACAAATTTCAGACTACATGTATCGTGTAAAATTTAGAGAAACCAGAAATTAACTTTAATTGAATGTAATGAGTTTAATTGCAAAACAGTGCTGAGCTTTGCAATAGCTCATGCTAAAAATGTTTTGTTGATGATTTTTGTTTGTACTCAGTGCCTAAGGCTTCTTGCTTAAGTGTCCAACAATGATCAGCCAGTATTGATAGATTCCAGTTGCCCTGATACCATTTGCCCATGACTCAATGTCCTGGTGAAACTTTTCACTACACTCATCTCTGACGACAAGATAGGCAGAAAAGTCGTCTAAATTGGAATGCGGAAAACGGATCTTTAGTGACTTGTTGCACTTCATGGTTTTGTATGTTTGAAGCAGGTTATCTACCAGCTGTACGTAGCTTGGTGCTCAGTAGTTGCCAAGAAAATTCTCAACAGCATCCTTGAATGCCTTCCATGTGATTTTTTCCGGTCCCACTAGAAGCTCTTCGAATTGCCTGTCATTGATAATCTGTTTGATTTGTGGACCAACACCAATGCCTTCCTTAATCTTGGCATCAGTTATTGTGCGAAACATCTATCTCAAATATTGAAATCCTTAACAGAAGTGTCTGTGCCTGACGGTCCTTGCAGTCTTGAACCCAGTAATTCTGCTTTTGCCCTTAACAAACTCAAGTCTCTGACCACATTATTTAACTCAGATTGAGTTATCAGATGAGGCTCCCTCAACATAAAGGGTTCAAAATCTCTATCAGTATCAGTGTCGTTTTCCATTCCTGGCTCATACATCACGGCATCTTTGTCTGCCATCTCTGGACTCCATGTCTCTGGTGACTATTATCATACCGCACAGGTCTCATGGCTGAAGGGAGATTGGGTTATTTAACAGATTTCATATTTTTAGCAGAGAAACCAGAAACACTGGGCAGACAGAAGTAGCAGTGTCACACGATCCTTCTGTTCTCACCATATTATCAGGACAATGAAATATTGACAATCTGATGGTATGAACACTGATTTCTCAAACTTCCAGTAATGCCCCCCAACAGCCCCACCCTTCACCATTTCCCCTCTCTCACCTTGTTTCCTTGCTCACCCATCGCCTCCCTCTGGTGCTCCTCCCCCCTTTTCTTTCTTCCATGGCCTTCTGTCTCTTTCACCAATCAACTTCCCAGCTCTTTACTTCATCCTTCACCCTCCAGGTTTCACCTGTCACCTGGTGTTTCTCTCTTCCCCCCTCCCTCCACACTTTAAATCTACTCCTCAGCTTTTTCTCCACTCCTGCCAAAGGGATACGGCCCGAATCGTCGTCTGTACTCTTTTCCTAGATGCTGCCTGGCCCCGAGTTCCTCCAGCATTTTGTGTATGTTGCTCGGATTTCCAGCATCTGCAGATTTTCTCTTGTTTGGCACTGACTTCCGAGTACCCCTGAGCCAGGCTCTAGGCTCGACAGTGCATGTTGCGCAACAAATGCGTGGAGACCAGGCTTTGTCTTGGTTGCCATTTATACAGCCAAAGTAGAAATCATAGGCCATCTTAATAAGAGGAGTCAAGCTCCATTTTTGAGATTTAAGTGTATACCCATCACAAATACAACAGAAGGTACCGTGGCTGTTGCAACATTGACAAGACATTTTGCTATCACAAATACTCCTGAAAATACAATTACTTTATTATGAGTACACATAATATGCTATGCACATACAGCATGTGCATCAACATGATTGCAAACCAATATACATGTAAATGTAATGCATGATGCGTGCATGATTCTTTTATAGCCTTTTTAAAGCCTGTCCTGCCATGCAGCATCTGCCCTGCCTAAGCATACCCAGGCATGCCTGGACAAGAGAGAAAGTTTTTCAGCTTACATTGTGGACATTTTAAGTGACTTGAATTATGAATTGAAATAAATAGTGATTTCAAAAAAAAAGTTGTGTGATTGGAAAATGTCTTGGTTACTTTCATGACCATCAGCCCAAAATCCATAAAATACACCAAAAGAATTCAGGAAGCAAAATATTTGTTGTCACTGTTCTGTGACACTCTCTCAACTGTGCCCTTACATCAGTGTCTTTTTGGTCTTGCTAGCATCATATTCTGGAGGTGCCGGGTTAACTTTGGTATTGCCAGTTCAGAGATGTCAGGGGTAAGTTGTCGTTGTCCGTTTGTTCCCCCCCCCCCCCCCCCATCCCTTCCCACCGATCTCCCTCCCGGCACTTATCCTTGTAAGTGGAACAAGTGCTACACATGTCCTTACACTTCCTCCCTCACTACCATTCAGGGCCCCAGACAGTCCTTCCAGGTGAGGCGACACTTCACCTGAGAGTCGGCTGGGGTGATATACTGTGTCCGGTGCTCCCGATGCGGCCTTTTATATATTGGCGAGACCCGATGCAGGCTGGGAGATCGTTTCGCTGAACACCTACGCTCTGTCTGCCAGAGAAAGCAGGATATCCCAGTGGCCACACATTTTTATTCCACGTCCCATTCCCATTCTGATATGTCTGTCCACGGCCTCCTCTACTGTCAAGATGAAGCCACACTCAAGTTGGAGGAACAACACCTTATATTTCGTCTGGGTAGCCTCCAACCTGATGGCATGAACATTGACTTCTCTAACTTCCGTTAATGCCCCACTTCCTCTTCATACCCCATCAGTTATTTATTTATTTATCATATATATATATATATATATATTTTTCTCTCTCCTTTTTCTCCCTCTGTCCCTCTCACTATACTCCTTGCCCATCCTCTGGACTTCCCCCTCCCCCTTTCTTTCTCCCTAGGCCTCCCGTCCCATGATCCTCTCATATCCCTTTTGCCAATCACCTGTCCAGCTCTTGGCTCCATCCCTCCCCCTCCTGTCTTCTCCTATCATTTTGGATCTCCCCCTCCCCCTTTCAAATCTCTTACTATCTCTTCTTTCAGTTAGTCCTGACGAAGGGTCTTGGCCCGAAACATCGACTGTACCTCTTCCTATAGATGCTGCCTGGCCTGCTGCATTCACCAGCAATTTTTATGTGTGTTGCTTGAAATTCCAGCATCTGCAGATTTCCTTGTGTTTGAAGTTGTTGTTTTTTTTGACACAGAGTGGTGAGTGCATGGAATGGGCTGCCGGCGATGGTAACAGAGGTGGATACAATTGGGTCTTTTGAGAGACTCCTGGATAGGTACATGTAGTTTAGAAAATTGGAGGGCTATAGGTAACCCTAAGTAATTTCTAAACTACGTACATGTTTGGCACAGCATTGTGGGCTGAAGGACCTGTATTGTGTTGCAGGTTTTCTATGTTTCCTGGTTTCTCTGAACCAACCAATCATCAGACATAGCATGACTCTTATATAATTTAGAATAAATTCCAATGGCTACTTCTGATAATTATTTGCAAACAGAAAGTACATCAAGTAATGAAGCTGGCGAGCTCAATTTCAACAGGTGATTATTATGGCCCAGGATTAGTGTTTAACATTATGACTGCCATCTCAATTCTATGCAAATTGTCTATTCACTATTTCAGAGGTATACAAGCATGGAAACAGGTCTTTCAGACCACTGAACGTCTGCTGATCATAAAGCACCAATTTACATCAATTCCAGTGCATTCTGTGCACATTCACATCAACTTCCACAATGTACTCATCTTATACATACATGGTAATTTACAGCAGCCAATTAACCCACTAGGCCACACATTTGTAATGGGAAAAGAAGTCACAACCCACATAGTCCAATGTACAAACTCCACACAGACCAGGAGTGAACTTCGATCCAGGAGGAATCAGTAGTGAACTTGGGTCATTGGAGGTGCGAAGCAGTAACTCAACCAGCTGTGCAAATTGCTGTTCACAGTAGCTCATGAGAAAGTTATGATCAGCTTTCATGGCAGAATCATTTAAAACACCAATTTATCTTACAAAGCTGTTTGTCTATTTACTATCTACTAAATAAAAACGAGACAAGATGTCAAGACATCCGTGGCAGAAAGTATCTTTTTGTATAGATGCATGTTGTTAATTTTCTCCATAGTGAAACACTAGGATCTGTAATTGACCCTGCAGAATGTGCAGAACCATGAAACTTCCCAGTGTGATTCCAATGCCCACTCATCCCTCCCCACAGATCTCCCCTGCCCCCAACAAGTAGCCTGTCATATATACCAAGTGATACACTTGTCCCTATACCTCCTCCCTCACAACCATTCAGGGCCTCAAAGTCCTTCCAGGTGAAGCAACACTTTACTTGAGAGTCTGTTGGCATCATCTATTGTATCCAGTGCTTCTGGCATGGCCCCTTCTACATCAGTGAGACCCGACATAGACTGGGTGACTAACCACTTTGTTGAGCGCAAAAGGCAAGGTCTCCTGGTGGCTACCCATTTCAATTCAATTTCCATTCTGACATGTCTGTCCATGGCCTTGTCATGATGAGGCCAACTCAGGTTGGAGAAGTAACACCTCATATTCGGTCTCAAAGAACTTAAAAAATGTGCCATAACCAACTAAGCAATTCCACTGCTAACAAATCATATCAAAAGTTAAATAATACTAGCAAATCTAGTCAGTAATAGCTGCAGACAACTGGAAAGCTAAAAGGAAACAATTCCAAGATCGAAAGCTGCTGAGACCAAAATGTGGCAAATATGAAGCTGAAGCATTTACATCACACACAAAACACAGGAGGAACTCAGCAAGTCAGGCAGCATCTGTGAAGAGGAATAACCAGCTGATGCATCTGTGAAGAGGAATAAACAGTTGATGTTTCAAGCTGAGACCCTTCAGCATTTTGTGTGTTATTCTGAATTTTCAGCATCTGCAGTATCTCGTGTTGATGAAGCATTTGCACCACATTCAGCTGAAATGTCAAGTGGATAATTAATCTCAGCTTCCACGCAAGAGCATCCCCAGTATCACAGAAGGCGAGCTTCAGCCAATTTGGATTTGCTATCAGGCAGAATTGGATGCTGCGCAGGTTATGGGACCAGATAACGTCCTGGCTATAACGTAGACACCATCCAAAGCTTGTCACACCAGTAACAAGATAATACTGGCTTTTATTCTTCAATGTGAAGAGTACCCAGGTAGGATTGTGCACTGGAAGCAGACAAGTCCAATACTATGAACATACAAATTAGCTGAAATATACCCTCAAACTAGTTTTCCATTCAGTAAGACCATACCAAATCTGAACATAACCTCAATTCAGCTCACCCAGTAATGTCAAGTCCTTATTTATTCTGAAACTTTCTGAATTTTGCAATGTATTCAAAGAACCTGCTTCCAAAGCTCTTTGAACATTCCAAAGACTCGATCCTCCAAGAGAAACAGTTTTACTTCATCTGTCCTAAATGGGCAACCGTTTGTTCTCGCTCCTTCCAGAAGAAGAATGATCTTTTCCATATCCATTGTAGATCTCTAAGTTGCAGTCAAGTTTTCTCCTCACCCACACTCCTGCCTTTTAAACTGCAGTGAAAATCTTTCTGACCTGTCCAATCTATTATTGTTCCCCTCCCCCAAATAATCAACCTATCCATTCCAGGAATTAGTCCAGAAAACCTTTTCTGAACTGCATCCAATGTATTAACATTCTTCCTTGAAGTTCAGTATATGCACAGAACTCACATTTAGGCGCTGTATATAACTGTAGCACAAGTACTTCTCTAATTAATTCTATTTATGATAAAAAAACATGCTGGTAGTTACAAACTATTTGTTGTATCTACAGTGCCTATAAAAAGTACTCACCCTCCCTTGGAAACTTATGTTTTATTGTTTTATAACATTGAATCAACAGTGGATTTAATTTGGCTTGTCTGACACTGATTAACAATAAAGACTATGTTGTGTCAAAGTGAAAACAAATCTCTAAATTAGTTACAAATATAATACAAAATAATTGATGGCATAAGTATTTTACCCCCCCCCCCCCTTTAATATGACACCAAATCATCACTGGTGCAGCCAATTGGTTTTAGAGGTCATATAATTAGTTAAATGGAGATCACCTGTGTGTAGTCAAGGTGTTTCAATTGATTGTAGTAAAAATATATCTGTATCTGGAAGGTCCAACTACTGGTGAGTGAGTCAATATTCTGGCAAAAACTACACCAAGACGACAAAAGAACACTCCAAGAAACTCCAGAAAAAGGTTATTGAAAAGCACAAGTCAGGAGATGGATACAAGAAAATTTCCAAGTCACTGGATATCCCTTGGAGTACAATTAAGTCAATCATCAAGAAATGGAAAGAATATGGCACAGCTGTAAATCTGTCTAGAGCAAGCTGTCCTCAAAAACTGAGTGACCGTGCAAGAAGGGAACTAGTGAGGGAAGCCACCAAGAGAGCTACGACAACTCTGAAGGAGTTACAAGCTTCAGTGGCTGAGATGGGAGAGCGTGCACATATAAAAACTGCTGCCCGGGTGCTTCACTAGCCATAGCTTTATAGGAGAGTGGTAAAGAGACGCTCTCTAATTACAGGCGTCCCCCGCTTTTCGAACATTCGCTTTACGAAACCTCACTGTTACGAGAGACCTACATTAGTACCTTATTTTCGCTTTCAGAAGGTGTTCTCACTGTTACGAAAAAAAATTCAGTGCGCGATAAAAGGCAGCACGCCCCGAGCATCCGCTCTCCACCGGATTCTCGCCGGCATTGCTTAAACACAAGCCTGTGAGCAGCCGTTTGCAAGATGAGTTCTATGGTATTGGAAAAGCCTGAAAGAGCTCGTAAGGGTGTTACACTTAAGGTAAAACTAGACATAATTAAGTGTTTTGATCGTGGTGAACGAAGTAAGGACAACGTGAGTTTGGCTTGTGGAAGTTGACGAAGATGATGTTGAAGAGGTTTTGGCATCCCATCACCAAGAACTGACAGATGAAGAGCTGATGCAATTGGAAGAAAAAAGGATAACAATTGAAACCAAATGAGTAATGATAAAGTACGACTTTAATTTTGAAAGGGTACGTCGGTTTAGGGGATATTTGCAGGATGGTTTGAGTCCTTATTAAAGAACTGTGTGATAGACAAATACGCGAGGCTCAGCAGTCAAGCAAGCCTTCCACATCAGCCACAGCAGACGACGAACCTTGACCTTTGACATCGAGGAAGGAGGCACACAGCACATCTTTAAGAAAAAAGCCGAAATAAACATGCTAATTAATTAGGTGCTGCTGACATGCAATTGTCGGCCCAGATCAGAGACGACGCAATCGGAAATCGGCACTGATCTGGGCTGACAATTACGGGCGGCACCTAATTAATTAGCATGTTTGTTTCGGCTTTTTTCTTAAAGGTGTGCTGCATACCTCCTGGCTACCGCTGGACCCCTGCGCTCTTCGCCGCAATGTATCGCTCAGCGGCCTGGAGGATGGGGGGCCACTGCACCGCCCAAACTCCGACAATTCAGTCTAACACACCATCATCAGTGTGCTCGGCGCTGTCTCGATTCCCGTAAGTGATACTACACTGTACATACATTATTTCTACTTTATATCGGCTGTGTATTTTTACGTGTTATTTGGTATGATTTGGCAGCTTCATAGCTTAAAGGTTACTGGAGAGTGCTTGTGTGTGTTTCTGCCAACAGCGCTTGCGTGAGAGTTTTGCTCTGGAGAACAGTTCAGTAATGATTGTGGAAAAGTATTTCTACTTTATATAGGCTGTGTATTTATCATATCATTCCTGCTTTTACTATATGTTACCGTTATTTTAGGTTTTATGTGTTATTTGGCATGATTTGGTAGGTTATTTTTGGGTCTGCGAACACTCACAAAATTTTCCCTATATAAATAAATGGTAATTGCTTCTTTGCTTTATGACATTTGAGCTTACAAACCATTTCATAGGGACACTCTACCTTCGAATGGCGGGGGAAACCTGTATTTAGACAGCCACTGTTGGGGAAAAAAACCTCATGAAACGTCAGCTAGAGTTTGCCAGAAGGCACGTGGGAGACTCTGAAGTCAGCTGGAAGGTTCGATGGCCTAATGAAACCAAAATTGAGCTTTTTTTAGACTAAATGCTATGTTTGGCACAAGCTGAACACCACACATCACTCGTACCATGAAGCATGGTGCTATACAGATGCTTCACTGCAGCAAGCGCTGGAAGGCTTGTGAAGGGAGAGGGTAACATGAATACAGCAATATACAGGGAAATCCTGGAAGAAAACCTGATTCAGTCTGCAAGAGAACTGTGACTTGTGAGAAGATTTGTTTTCCAGCAAGACAATGTTCCCAAGCATAAAGCCAAAGCTACACAATAATGGCTTAAAAACAAAATTCATGTCCAGGAATGGCCAAGTTAGAATCCAGACCTCAATCCAACTGAGAATTTGTGGCTGGACTTGAAAAGGGCTGTTCATTGACAACTTCCATGCAATCTGACAAAGCTTGAGCAGTTCTGTAAAGAATGGGGAAAAATTGCAGTGTCCAGATGTGCAAAGCTGATGGAGATCTATCCACACAGACTCAAGGCTGTAATTGCTGTCTAAAGTGCATCAATTAAACACTGACTTAAAGGGGTGAATACTTATGCAATGAATTATTTTGTGTTTCACATTTGTAATTAACTTAGATCACTTTGTAGAGATCTATTTTCACTTTGACATGAAAGTCTTCTTTTCTGTTGCTCACTGTCAAAAAAAATAAGCCAAATTAAATCCTCTGTGATTCAATGTTGTAAAGCAACATGACAACTTCCAAGGGAGGGGTGAATACTTTTTATAGGCATTACATCTTTTGTGAATTAGTCCATCCAGAACACTCTGCACCCCACCAAATCACTCACTATTTATATTTGTTTCTTCCCCCATCAAAATAGACGTTTTCCTGCATTACACTCTATTTGCTAAATCTTTGCCCACTCGTTCAGTTTATCTACAATTTTCATCCAGTCAGTCAGCTTGTCTGATGACAGTGTTAAGATTGCCATCACTGAGGTATTTATTCACTAGTAATCTGCTCAATTAAGGTTTGGTGGATTTTAGAAACGTAGAAAACCTACAGCACAACGCAGGTCCTTCGGCCCATTTCAAGAGGACAAGAGTGACTGACCTTGGTATAAAGCAGTAGTTTCCAAACTTTTTTGGGTTACCACCCGCTTGGCTCCCAGACCACATCCCCAGCACTCCCACCTCCTTTTCTGCCATTACATAACTATAAAGGATTTTGATTTATGATGCACAGCGAAAGAAAATGGGAACTGCAAATTCAAAACAATGACAAATAATTGCAAAAGATATTCAAATTTATAGCTATTATTTAACTGCAATAAAAAATCTTCTTCAACAATTTTAGATGACATATTTATAGTCCAACTATTCACTACTTCATTGCTTTTCCATCTTTCAATGAGATGCATGGGTTTGGCACAGTGATATCAGCCTCTAAACATCGGGTGAATGTCACTCAGGAGTTCTTGGTTTCCCACGTTCAGTAATTTGCAGGCTGTTTTCTTGCTTTAAACAAAGTTGGGCGACTGCACTGGAACCAAGCTTCACTAAATATGACATTTGAAAGGCAATTAAAAACATCCTGACCTTTTTCCACACTACAGGAAAGCATTCAGAGATTTCTTTGTGCAACCAATTGTCTTAAGATTTTTTGAACCTCTGCTTCAGCTCAAAGTCATTTCCCCTATCCTTCCTGTTAATACTTCATTACAAATGTTCAGGAATAGATTTATTACCCAATCTGGAATTTCGACTGAGAGATGATCCTGAAACCTGTCTGACATGTCTTTATGCAGCTCAGCCAGGTGGGCATAGCATACTTGAAGATCATTATCTGGTATTCTTTCTTTCTCTTCCAACTTGGTAATTGGAAAAGGTCACAACAGTCAATGTGGCACTTAAATTGGGTTAACTTGTACAGAAATGTGGTGAGAACTGATTTGACTTCCCATTCTGATGTGCCAATGGCATTTCATGATTGGGTCTAAATCTTAGAACTCCCTTCCTAACATTAAGAGTACCTGCACAGCAGTTATTAGATTGACTTTGATCAAATGCTTATAATTAGTAATTCATTTCTTAAATTAAGTCTGTATTCCCTCTCGGCTGCCCCCTTGCTAACAGGCAGACATTCCACTGCTCCTTTATCTTTATCGTCCCCCCCCTTGACAACTCCCACCGCTCCTGGGAGGTGGGGCTGTATTATTCACTTTGGGAACCACTGGTATAGAGCAAACCTGGCTTCAATAGGCTATGATGAAAAGGAAGTTAAAAGAAGATGGCCACGGTTACTGTGGGTGTTACCTAGGCCAACTATTTTCACCTCAACTGTCTATCTTTTTCATAAGGTCAGGAGTGGGGATATTTGCCAATGATTGCACAATACAAGAATCCATCCAAATTAATGCAGTATATATCTGTATGCAGCATATATCTGCATGCAGCAATATGCAGACAACATTCCAGCATGGACTGATAATCAAATAATGTTCACATTACACAAATTTCAGATAGTGACCATTTTCAACAAGAGACTGTTACCATTAAATTCCTCACTATCAATATTCTGGAGCCACCTCAAAGCAGAAATGTAGCTGGATCAGTCAGAAAGACAGGTCACAAGGATAGGTAACCTGCAGCCAGTGATTCTCTTCCTGACAGCATCAAGGTTTGCACCATCCACAAGGCACAAGTAGTTTATCGTCTTTGACAAAGTAGCCCACGATTGGCAGCCCATCCACATCCTTAAGATTCACTGCTGCTAACACCAGTACACTATAGCTATTGGGTGTAACATCTATAAACTACAATGCAGTTCCTCGTCAAGGCTATTCCAACATAGCTTCCAAACCCATGATCCCTACCAACCAGAAGGGCAGCTGGGCATGGCTACAGAACCTGAAATCACATAACATCCCAGTCGCCAATTATTCAAGGTCCCTGGGTCTAAATCTTGCAGACTGATTGACATTGCAAACTATCCTTAAAATGAATGTGACAATCAACATGGAAGCCCAACCCCTGTCACCTACATAAAAGTCACTATATCATAAAATGAATAAAAGCGGTTTTATTTATATTTTCTGACTATACACAGAAACATGTTCTATGTATTTGTCTGCTACATTATATTAAACTGTTGGGCTCTTTATATTTGCTGAGTACATACTTCCCAAAATTGTAAATGTTGTTCACTCACCTGCTTCCACCAGTAAAAGGCAACTTCAGCCTGGAACCCAGCTCTGTGATGATGTTTGTTTAGGACCAGTGAAAGTTCCCACATTCAAATTCACAACACTCTGAGCAGATATGAGTGAATCAAAATTAAAATCGAACCCATCTGCATCCATAAGTTCATTACGAATGATGGATTCCACATCGCAGTCTAAACTCCCATTGAAAATATCTAAGTCCAGGTCACTAGGAAACTTGTCTTGTCCTATAGCTGGAAGAGTCATGCTACCAGGACAGGAAGGGCCAGAAAGTGCATCAGACAATCCTATTTGCATAGACCGATTGGCAGATGAGTGAAGCTGGTGTTTTGTGGAGACATTATTAGAATCTGTTGGTAAAGCTGCATGATTCATGGAGTTTGACAAGGCACTATCACCAATAAGTGCAGAAGTATGAGATGGAGACTGGCTATGCAGTGGATTATGGTTTGTCCGATTAGACTGAGCAGTGAAGGATGACATCATTGGATCATTATGAATGATCAGATTTCTATGCGAATTTTGCAAAGACACTGCCGAACTTGCCTGAGACATCAGAGGATCTGACTGAGTCATCATAACGTCACTGTGAGAATCAGAGGCAAGTAGATCTTGTAAAGTTTGGTTGCTAAAATGAGAAATGGAAGAAAATGTGGCTTGCTTGTTTTCTTGAATAGTTTGCATGGGAGTTTGCCGCAAAGCATTCAAAGCAGGTGGCCCAAATATGGAATTGCTGAAACTGTTCGGGGAACCTAAACCAGAACTCTTTGACCCATAAGTAAAACTTGAACTTCTCTGCACAAGACTCCCAGGTGATGATTGTTGAGTAGGTGTTAGAGTAATATTGTCCAGTAAATCATCCATCAAATGTTCTGTCAATCCATCATTCAGATTCATGGTTCCAGCCATGTCAGTTAACCGAGGGAGCTCAACAGTGCATGGTTTATTTGTAGTTGGGGAAACACTGGATGAACTAGCATACAGCATGGGAGACAAAGGAGCCGCATCATCGTCTTGAACGTTGTCAAGTTCAGGATTGGCTAAGATAGGAGAAAGTCGTCCACTCAAGGTACTAGCATTTGAGTTAGTACGAGAACGGAAGTCTGTCCATGCATCAAATTCATCACTGCTGCGAGATGTTGGGCTTCCAGGCCATTTTGTGTGTGGCGATGGACTTTCAGCATTAGTTTCTTGTGCTGCTTGCAGGGCTGCCTTTTTCTTTGCTGCTCTACCTCTGCTCTTTGCGTATTTGTTATTATTATCCATGGAAACAGCACGCCTTCGTGGAGACTTCCCACCTTTTCCACCATCTGGATTGATCATCCACCAAGAACTTTTGCCTGTACCTTCATTCTGTACTCTGACAAATCTGCTATGTAGTGAAAGGTTATGGCGAATTGAATTCTGAAAAGGAAAATAAAAAGCAAGTTGTTAACAGCACAGTATCAAGGCAAATAAAACTTAAAACCATTTCTTTCTAACAATGTAGTATTGAAACAAATGTGATTTGTCAATTTCATAAAACATTTTGAGTAAAAGAGTAGGTATTGGATATCCTAAACTCTTCGCTCGTATCTTCAGAATCACAGTATAATTTTCTGCAACCTCTTTAGTACTTTCATATCATTCCCGAAGTACTGACTGGAGATCAATGCAATAGTTCAGATATGGTTTAACCTGAACTATACTTACTCCCACATTGCCTCCTGCGAGGACTCTTAGGAGTCCAAATCATTGCATTCTCCAAGTTCTCTTGTATCTGTTCTAATGAAACTTTCCATACAGGTGTCTTCCTTCCCCACCCCACCCATATTCATCTGACCTCTCAACAACAACTTCCTAACCTCTGCTCTCACCCACTCTCCAAACACAAGGTAGAGCATTTTCTACCCCACCAGCCTCTGCATTCAATGTCACCCATTGCAATTTTCAGAAGAATTCCAAAGACATTTTCCCCTTGCCTCTCTTTGACAATCCAGAGGAACTGTTCCCTTCATGACTTTTTCTATTTCCATTAACCAACTCTTCTCAGGGCCCTTTTTTTTTTTTTTTTTTTTGCAAGTGCTGGATATGTGATACCTGCCCTTTTACTCTGTTCCTTCCCTCCATTCACTTAGACATTCAGCACAGGAACAAGCCATTCTTAACCAATAAGCATTCATCTATAGTAAATCCACTAACCCGAACTTGGCTTCATAAGCTTTCTTGCTTTGGCAACTCAAGTGCTCATCTTAAGTGTCATGACAGTCTGTCTCCACCACCCTTTCAGGCACTGAAAGTAGGATTACAAGCAAACCACCACAGATAGCCATCCAGTCTGCAGAACAAACAATTACATTAACTTGTTCTGTAGGGTGGTGGTGCATTCCTTGCATAAGGAGCGGACTACCTCACAAGCTACCACTTGCCATCTCAGTTATGACCAGTCCCATTTTGTGCAGAGTCCATGATTCCCACACTTGCTTCATTATCCACTTAAAAACCCATAAAATTGAAATGGAAGTTGAGACATCCACAATCCTGAGAGACGACTACAGAAAACAAAAACAAATGATACTGATGGGGCTTTCAATTCTATAACAAGAAACCAAAATTTCTCCTTATGAGACTAAAACCATAACAGTCCTGAGCTGAGGTGGTACAATATTTTTGAGACACAAACTGAAGAATCACTTTCAGACAATAATTTCTGCTTTTCCTCCATGATTCTAGTGTAGTCCCTTGTCAGTGTGTAGCATATTCTGAAGAAGCAGTCAAAAATAAAACATGCACAAATTTAAAAATGATTTGTATATTCATTTTTATATTATCTGGGTTTTGGAATGTTATCAGGCAATTCCATACCCATTCTGCCAAAACACATTAAATTGATTGTGTGCCAAATATAAGGTACCATGTTCAGTAACTATTAAAACCCACTGCAGTACTACTGCAGCCAACATGAAAGGAGATTCTGCTACCTAGTAAAGAGTTTAACCACAAAAATCAAAGGTTGAATCACATCTGTTAAATACTCAAAGTGATTAATATTGCCATCTTCAAGGCTTGCACTCAACTGCAAGCAAACTCTGCAAACTTAGTCAGTGAAGATTATGCCACTAAAACACAGGAAACAACTTTAAAGGTTTTTACACATTTTCCTTCAGATATAATCCAAAAACTGATCACACATTAAGTACTAAAAGAATCTAAAGACTTTAAAAGCAAACAGGGTTGTTGAAGTTAATTCATAATTTTGAAGTTTGAGTCAGATTTAGGTCCTAAAAATTCATGGCCCTCAAGATTTCATTCCATTAACACGTTTATGTTTAAATGTTTTCAAGCTAGAAGAAAGACAGCACAAGGTTGTGCACATTGGTAATATTTCCAAGAGCAAGTTGCTGGGATAATAGGAAGTTGTACAAAATGTTACAAAGAAATGCACAAGCTTGTGGGGAAAATGCTAATTAAACCCTATTTTTACATTTTTTGAGCTGGTGCACAATAGAATCAGAATCAGGTTTATTATCATTGACATACATAATGAAGTATGTTATTTTCTGACAGCAGTACCAGTGCAAATTATTTAAAAAATTACCAGTTACCCGAAAAAGGTGCAAAAGCAAGATAGTAATGTAGTGTTCATGTAGCATTCAGAAATATGACGGCAAAGGGAAAAAAGCTATTCTTAAAATGTTGAGTGTGGGTCTCCAAACTCCTGTACCTCCTCCCTGATGGTAGTAATGAGAAAAGAGCATGTTCTAAATTGCAAGAGTACTTGGTAGATGCAACTTTCTTGAGGCACAACTCAAATACCATCTATAGATTTACCAATGAAACCACGGTTGTTGGCAGAATTTCAGATGATAACAAGGTACTATGCAATAGTGAGATAGATAGGGCGGTTGAGTGCTCTCAGAACAACCTTCCAATCCACATCAGTAAGACCAAGGAAATGATTGTGGACTTCAGTAAGGGGAAGTTGGGAGAACACACACCAGCCTCATTTAAGGGTCAGTGGTGTAAAGGGCGCACAGCTTCAAGATTCTGGGTGTCAGCATCTCAAAGGATCTATCCTGGGCTCAACACATCAGTGCAATCATGAAGGCAGCAAGACAGCAGCTATACTTGATTAGGAATTTGAAGAGGTTTGGTATGTCACCAAAGACAAGCTGTAGACCCATTATGGTGGGAGACAAATTGCAGTTTGCTCAGGTAGGGATTAATTCTAGTCATTACCAACCTCTGAAAGCACTTCATCACAATAGATGTGAGTGCTACTACGCATTAGTCATTGAGGCAGCTCAGCTCACCCTACTCTTCTTGGGGAGATTAATGCCTTTAACGAAGGAGGAGGGAATCTCCGACTACAGCAGAGAAAGGTGTCCTTAAACAATCCAGTCAGCTGGTAGGCACATGGTTTTCAGTGGATCCTGGGGCTTGGCGCATTGCGAGTGTTCACCCTCTTAAAGGATGTTCTGACATCAGCCTCTGAAACTGAGATCACTGGGTCACCAGATGCTGTCAGACTCAACAATTGAACTTAAATATTTTGACTAACAGGTATTTACAGAAACAATCAACCACAGAATTTGCACAAAAACATAAAGCCTTGCAGATCAGCAGCAGGACAGGCAACATCTGTGAAGATAAGTCTACAGTATTACATTTTTTATGAGTTTTTTTAATCCTCCTCTTCTATGCCTAGACCTATGAACCGCAAGATAATTCAATTTTATTGCACCCTTTCTGATACTACTAATCCATAAAATGGTGATCTTTTTCTTTAGAACTATTTTATTGCACTAGGTCTATATCCTTTGACATCAAAAACTTATCAACCCATCATTCAGGAAATGAACATTCACAGACCTGATGAATGAAATCCAAATTTATTAATACAGAGAGTGAAATATGTTCTAATCTCTTATCTGAAAAGTAATTGGGGTACAAAGAATCGCTTTCTCTGAAGTAGAGTGCATTGTGCCATATGCCTGTTTGCTGGTTGAGATAATGGGGTTGAATAAACAAGTATATTTTCATAGTCCAAAAGTTTTACACTACAGAAACAGGCCCTTCCACCCATCTAGTCCATGCCAAACTGTTATTCTGCCTAGTCCCATCAGCTTACACCTGGACCAATGACCTCCTATAAAACTTCCCATCCATGTAATTATTCAAACCTCTCTTAAATGATGCAATCAAACCCCCATCCACCACTTCCACTGGCAGCCCTTTCGACATTCACACTACCCTGAGTGAAGAAATTCCCCCTCAGGTTCCCCTTAAGCATTTAAACTTTCACCCTAACTTACGACCTCCAGCTCTCATCTCACCCAACCTTAGAGAAAAAAAGCCTGCTTGGATTTACCTTATCCGTACCCCTTAATTTTGTATACCTCTATCAAACCGCCCCTCATTCTCCTGCACTCCATGGAAGAAAAACCTAACTATTCAGGTCAGGTCCAAGCAACATCCTTGTAGTTTTTCTGTGCTCTTTCAATCTGAATGACACCTCTCCTGTAGCCAGGTGACCAGTGCTTCACATAATACACCAAATTTGACCTCACTAAAGTCATATACTACTACAATATAACATACCAACCAATGTTCCCCCAATTTGTAAACAACCAAAGTGCGCAAAAATCTTGCGCTGTACAATTGTTTGCCCAGAGACAACATGTGCACAGTGAATTTTATATATAGAGACATTCACTTTAACAGCCAGCAAATCACTGTCAATAAGGACTTTAATCTCCTTTGGGTTTGATCGTTTTCACTCTCATTCATCTGCATTCTCACAGAACATACTTAGCACGCCTGTAGTAAAGGATTTTCCTCACCTGAGCTTTTGTACACCTTCCACAAGTGATTGGCTTGCTAAATTATGCTTTTAAGTCAAGTTTCCAAATATCACTCCACTTCTTCCCACTTGCCAATTCTCCAGCAACTTTTGCATCATGACAATACACGCTGGTAACACCAGTTTCTGTATTGTACATGAATATTTCTCATAGTTGTACATTCCTGACCTCATGAATTTTTGGTGTAAAAGTTTCTACTGTTTCATTAAGCCATTTTGCCTTAAATGAACTAGCAGTTCTTTTGCACTTACATGCCCTTTGTTTCTTTGGAATTCGACATAGTGAATCAATAATTTCTTCAATAAAAACAGTATAAATAAGCCAGTTCTAAAATATGCAGACAAATCATCGCAACTGATATTGTCAATACTGCCTGCATCAGAAATCGGAAAAGGAAACTTGATTATGTACAATCGTGAAATATACCGAACATGCCAATGAGGTAGAGGGTCACAACCTTTTGTGCACAGTTTAAATTCCATTTAACACTATTAACAAAAAATGTGTGCGCGAGCACACCTTAGAGGGAACATTGATCCCAACTCCTATACTCAATATGCTGAGTCATGAATGCCAATGTGCCAAAAGTTCTCTTTAAGACCCTATCTACCTGTAACCAGTGAATTATGGATCTGTATTCTCAGATCCCTCTATTTTATCGCACTCTTCAATGCCCTACCATCTGCTGTGCAAGTCCTACCCTGCTTTGTCCTCCCAAAGTGCAACACCTCACACTTATCTGTATTACATTTCATGAGCCATTTCACCAGCTAGTCCAAATCCCACTGTAAACTGTGATAGTCTATCTTGCTGTCTACTACACTCGCAATCTTGCAAAGTTAGCACATCATGCATAAAAAGGAAATCAAAACTTCCTAGAGAACTGCACTGCAAGTAGAATCTTTTAGAACAAAACTTCCTTAGTAAGCAGTAAAATGGATTTGATGTAAGGCTACTTGTGAAATTCTGATAAGCAGACCACTAGTTTCAGGCAAACTCTAATAAATGATGATATTAATTTCAAGGCTTGGGAATGCTCTTAACCAGATGCAGGAATAATTTTAGTCTCAAATATTTCTCAATAAAATTTAATCAAAATGTCATAAACATTGGCAAAGTTCTGCTAGAAATGACCATACGGCCAATTGAAATAGGAGCTGCAAGATTTGCCTTTTTCCTGCACTGCATCTGTATTGGGCATAGATTGACAACGTACTCAAAATTTATCCATCTTCTTGGTAGCTATCCAACTGTCATTTAAATTGCAAGTTAATACAGAATAGCTACAAGTAATTCAACCAGTCAGATTTTCATTTGAAAGAAACATATGGTATTAATTTATCATTCTGCAATGTAACAAGGAGACTACTTTTAAAAATAAAAAAACGTTGAGCAATACTGAGCTACGAAACCTCTGGAACTAAACTTTTACAAAATAAAGTTAGCCAGAATTATAGGGGAAAAAAAGGCTATGTGCTACAAAGTCCACTCAGTTAGGTGCAGGAGTGGAACCTGGTGTGGTCTTCTACCGCTGTAGCCCATCCACTTCAAGGTTCGACATGTGCGTTCAGAAATGCTCTTCCACACACCACTATAATACTGCATAGTTATTTGAGTTAGTCACCTTGAACCAGTCTGACCATGCTTCTCTAACCTCTCTCATTAACAAGGCTTTTTCGCCTACAGAACTGTCGTTCACCGGATGTTTTATGATTTTTCGAACTATTCTCTAAACTCTAGGAGATTGTTGTGCATGAGTATCCCACAAGATCAAGAGTTTCTCATATATTCATACCACCTTGTCTGACATCAACAACCATGCCCCAGTCAGTCATATGGATTACATTTCTTCCCCCATACTGATATTTGGTCTAACAAACTGAACCTCTTGACCGCGTCTGCATGCGTTTATGCATTTAGTTGCTACCACATAATTCTCTGATTAGATATTTGCTTTAATGAGCAGGTGTATAAGTAATCCTAAAGAAGTGGCTTCTGAATGCATATTACAACGTGATTTCTACCTGGAGCCATGCTAGCTATATTTTAGAAAATCAACTATTTACACAGCACCTTTAAGGATATAAAATATAATAGATCAGTAATAAAGTGGCTTTGAGGATTTCACAGTATTTGTTTAAAAAATGATATAATACAAAAGAATATTTGAGCAAATGAAAGGTGGATTGAAAGCAATTTTATAGTAGAGAAAAGTGACAGATTTAATGAAGGCATGGACACCAATGCCATTCATAAAATTCATTCACAGGCTGTAGATAGAGTTGACAAGGCCTTAATTTACTATCACTAATTTGGAGATGGTGATTCAATCTAGCTTGGCTCTATAACACTTGTTTATTAAAGGACTCCTACACAGCTGAAGTAGGGAGTTTGGAATGTAAACCTAGGAACATCAATGTACTTGCAGTTCAGCATGGCATGCGACTTAGAGGTGGTGAAATTCCTAAGTGACTGCTGTTCGTCCTCCTTGGTAGTAGAAGATTTAAGTTTTGAACTACTGTTAAAAGCCATCTTAGTTTCAGTTGTGGACAAAACTATTGTACTGCTACGAGGAATGATTGATAAGTTCATGGCCTAAGGTAGAAAGAGTCAATTTCAGAAAACCCAGCACATCTATTTTTCAACATAGTCCCCTTCTACATTTACAAACTAGTCCAGTGGTCGTGGAGCATACGGATCCCTTCTTTGTAGAAGTCAGCTTCTTGGACCTCCAGAAAGTGGTCCACAGCACAGGTGATTGATAAGTTCATAGCCTAAGGTAGAAGGCGATGAGTTATACAGCTCTTGTTACATGCACATGCAGTTCAACTCTGAGTGATTATGCAGAAAGTTTGAAGTTAATAACCCATCTCCTTCTACCTTAGGCCACAAACTTATCAATCACCCCGGCTTTGGACCACTGTCTGGAGGTCCAAGACGCCGACTTCTACAAAGAAGGGATCTGTATGCTCCACGACCGCTGGACTAAGTGTTTAACTGTAAGAGGTGACTATGTTGAAAAACAAATGTGCTGGGTTTTCTAAAATTGACTCCTTCTACTTTAGGCCACGAACATATCAATCACCCCTTGTATTTCATTTAGAAATCTTCAGTCAAAGAAACCATCTTTTTCCTTAGACGATAATAACAGTCATCAATTCACTCCATCAACTCCTACATATCAATCAATTATCACTTTATAACTTGTGATTCTCAAATTTGCAGATGTCTAGTTTAATGATTACCAACCCTTTTTGTAATAGAAATACCTATAGCCTTCTTCTGCTCCCTACCCAAAGCTTTGCTAATTTAATCACCATGTAAAGTAACTATAGGGAACAGTATTCCTTCTATAGGAGGCTTATGCACATCTTATCCCTTATCTATAGTTTAACCTCTAACTTTAGATGTAATTCTTTACAGTTGTTATTGTTTTTATTTGCTTGCTGTGTCCTGACCAAATTCCTAATAACTTAATGCACATAGAAAACAAAGTTGATCCTTAATCTTTTACATGGAAAAGTGGGTATGCATTTTCTAAGGTACTAACTACTTTAAATCTGTAATTCAAGCAACTCAAAATCCAAAAGCTAAGTATGAAAGGTTTAAATGTATTTTAACACAAATTCATTTGTGTTTTCAATGAAATATTTAATAAGCTATAGAGATGCAAAATAGAATTCTTGGAACCATTTAAATTTACTACAATATTTAATTGGGATGTATCTCAATTAGATGAAGATTATAGACATTACAGATGAGTGAAGTTCTACTGTACTGACCTTGCAATGGCCTTAATCTTAGCTCTGCATATTTGGAATGCAATTGAGAACATTCCATTCCACATGATCAAGTGCGTGTTTTTTTGGAAGGGACTATATTTTTGTTCCACAACTACAACTTCTGCCAATATGCTATTCCTCAGTACAAGCCAGGAAGAACAGAAATCTCTTTGTAAATTAGTTAAAAAATAATTACAATTTACCCCTATCATTCATAGGAAATCCAATCAGATAAAGGGTTTAAACAAAGTAATAGTTACATAAAAGGTTATAGATTTCAATGGTTTATGATAAAGGACTATGACTTTGAGTCTAACCTTAGATTTCAAAATTCTTAATTTTTAACTTTTCTACCTTGATCCCCATCAATTTTCGTAATATCCTTCAAGCCCGTAGTCACCCAAGGTATTTGCATTTAAGAAACTGAATTAGTGGTAGATTATATTGCTCCTTCAACTTTGTTAGGTTTGGTGAATCCATTGCAATTTCTGTCTACCTTCCCAATATTTCATTGTCCTGTCATTGGTGGCTATATCTTCATCTACCAAAATTCCACATTCTGAAATTCTCGTCCTAATTCTTTCCCTAGGATTGAGCTGTGGACATAACTGAGCACATCACAGAACCTGGCCTTCCCTCCATGGAGCTTGTCTATACCAGTGGTCCCCAACCTCCAGGCCGTGGACCAATACATTGCCGCGAAGAATGCAGAGGTGCAGCGGTAGTCGGAACGCACCCAGCAAATCTTTAAGAAAAAAAACGAAATTAACAAGCTAATTAGTTAGGTGCCGCCTGACACGTAATTGTCGGCCCAGATCAGAGGTAACGCAATCGGCAATCGTCTCTGATCTGGGCTGACATTTACGTGCCAGGCGGCACCTAAATAATTAGCTTGTTTATTTCAGCTTTTTTCTTAAAGATGTGCTGGGTGCACTCTGGCTACCGCTGTACTGCTGCATTCTTCGTGGCAATGTATCGATCTGTGGCCCAGAGGTTGGGGACCACTGGTCCATACCCCTCACTGCCTTAGTAGAGCAGCTAGTGCAATCCAAGACCCCAGCTACTTTGAACAATCTTTCTTCTGTTCTAACTTTACGGGCAGAAGATACTTAAGCCTGAAAGCATGTACCACCAGGCTCAAAGACAGCCACTATCTGTTAGAAGACTACTGAATGGTTTCCCTGCTACAATAAGATGGACTCTTGACCTCACAATCTACCTCATTATAATCTTGAACCTTTATGTCTACCTGCATTGCACTCTGTAGCTGTTACACTTCATTCTATTATTTAATTCTGTTATTAATTTACCTTGTACTACCTCAAAGCACTATAACGAATTGACTTGTATGAATAGTATGAAATAATCTTTCACTGTACCTTGGTACATGTGACAATAATAAACCAATTCTAAAAATACTCCCCTGACCAAGGTGATAATAATTTATCCTTATCTTCTCTATTGTACTTACCACTCCCACTATAACAACCTTAAGGAAACTATTAAATGCTCCAAATGGCATGCACCTCAAATAGCCTCTGACAACCAAGTCCAGCTCCTGGGCTTTACATTTGGCTTAGCTACTACGCCAGCAGAACCATTTCTACTGACAGGAGAAGAGGAAAAGGCAGGTTACTGGCGCTTTAAAACCAGTTGCTTCGGGCAGATGGGGCTCGTCAGCCATGGTTAGTACTTCATCTAGAAGGAAAACTGATCTTAAACCTCTGCTGCCTTGCAGCTATACCCACTCACGGGGAAGGTTTCGGGAGTAAACCCCGAGGGGAGAATCTGGAGCTAGAGTCCCTAAGGCAGTCCTACATTGAGTTCAACGCTGACTGGCAACTCCTGCGATGCTGCTGGTACCAAACTGTATTGGTCTCTGGCAGTCCTTTGGGTTCATCAGATGCATGGAGAGGGGGAGTTTGCTGCATGGGCAGCAGCTTGCTCTCCATATCATACTACCCATGCTTGCATTTCTAGACAGCTAGGATGCAACATCCATGGTTCATCCTTACCAGAGGCCTCACTCACTACTGTACTTGGTGTCATACCAAGTGCAAAATTAATTTCTGTAAGTTAAACTTGGATTGGGCCTTCTCAGCAGTTAAAGGATGGAACAGTTCAATGAAAAGAGGCAATGGATAAAGTACAATCAAGAATTGCAATGATACCAGAACAGAGAAAGTGAATTAAAACAATTACTTCCATTATAACTTGAGAAGTGGGGAGGTTCAATTCACATTACTGTACTGAGGAACTCTTGCAGAAACAGTCATCAAAATTACATAAAATGTTATAGATTTGAGTGGTTTATTATAAAGGTCTAGGATATTATTGTTATTATTTGCACATTTTCCCCAAAAAACAATTTACCTCCAAATTCCCATTGAGACCTACTAGCTGCCAACATTCAATTTCTCAGTATGGGCATGCAGTTTATTTCAATTCCTTTATTCATGACTGGATGGGATGTAATAGGTTCAGAGCAAAGTGCAACTATTAGAACCAAAACTAAACAAAGATACAGGTTATTGTTGCTTGGTGGTGCTATTGATGATTCCTTGTCAAGTTGCAGACCTTCGGAAGATAGTTGACAGCTGAATTGGAATTATTTTACCTTCTGGGCATTGTACATATAATTTGAAGTTTCATTTATTTGAAACAAAGAACAGTCAGCATATCAGTATTGAAACAGTAGCCTTTGCAAATTCCAATATACTTGAACACTTTTAAAATTTGAGAATATTAAAGACAGTAATAGTAATCAAAAATAAATTCAGAAGAGACTAATGTTAAATAATCTTTCTAAGTATATAGATCTGCTCAAAAATTAGCATACTTAATGATTCATTAAATTTAGCGAAGTGTGGTTAACTTATACCTGCAGTAGGACAGCAGGAAAATTTTTTTTACAAATATTCAAGAATTTTCAGAACTTGATATTTGTTGTTCTGTCTAGCGAAAACAAAATTCAATCCCAAGACTCTAAAGTAATACAAAAGCCAAAATTTAGTAATTATGGTGGAGGTACAGTCCAACTACTGCATTTGTACTCATTGCTCAACTTGAGACTATTAGAACATTTATCAAAACTTCAAAAATGTAACGTGCAATAATTGACTCATTTACACAATGTACAGAAGAGTAAAAATATGGAGTGCCAACTGATATTTACAAGGCTATCACTTCATATGTATCACTAAAGACAAAATTACACTGGTTATAGCATGGAAACTACTCCATTCAAATTGCTCAAGCAAATTTGGTAATAACCAGAAATCCAAGTAAACAATTTACTTATTTATTGAAATAATTAATTACATGAATTGGCAAAAGAATAGTTGAATATTGAAGTACTTAATTACATAAATTTGTAAAACAGTTGAATGTTCAAAAAACTATCTACACAGATTCAATCCATCAAGATCTGATGACCAACTGAAAACATTCATAGATCAACTCAAGTTGCTTTCTCCTTGCCACATTAGTAATTCTTTCTCAATGGCCTCGTGCTGTTTAGTTTTACAAAGCGTTTGCCTGAAACTTCAACAAAATTACAAAAAAAAAATACCATGAACAAATAGAATTACAAAAATGCAGTGCGCATTATCCCATAATATTTAAAATACTTGCAGCATCAAAATCTTTGGTTCTAAACTGTATTAAGTTTCATGTTCCAAATCCAAAAAAAAACAAATACTTTTTACAATCCGGATTTGACAAAACATCAAGTCTTGTGATTGACAGGGATGACAGCTTCAGATTCCTAGGAGTGAACATCACGATTAACCTGCCCTGATCCAACTAGGCAGACACCATGGCCAAGAAAGCTCACCAATCCTCTACTTCCTTACGAGTGTGATAAATTTGGCATGTTCCCAACGACCCTTACCAATTTGTACTGGTGCACCTTAGAAAGCATCCTATCTGGAGGCATAATGGCTCTGCCTACGACCACAAGAAACTACAGAGTTGTGGACACAGCTCAGCACATCACGGAATCCAGCCTCCTCTCCATGGACAGTGTTTATACCGCGTGTAGCCTCAGTAAAGCAGTCAGCATAATGAAAGACCCCACCCATCCTGGACATTCTCTTCTTCCACTCGGCAGAAGATACAAAAGCCTGGAAGCTTCTACCACCAGGCTCAAGGACAGATTCTACCCCACTGTTATAAGACTATTAAATGGTTCCCTAGAACAATAAGAGGGACTCTACCTCAATGTACTTTATGATCTTGCACCTTGTTTACCTACACTGAATTCTCTGTAGCTGTTACATTTTATTCTGCATCATTTTTTTTATCCTGCTCTACCCTAGTGCAGTTTGTAATGATGAGCTGTATGAACAGTATGCAAGACAAGTTTTTCACTGTATCCCAGTATATATGACAATAATAAACTAGTTCAAATTCCAACATCAAAACTGGGTTACAGTTAGTCCAAACTTCTAGTGTTTCATCATAACTGGCAGTGGAATACTGCTTTATCAGTTTAGGCATCACAACTGGAACATAAAGAATGACCACTTCCATCTTACTGAAAGTATTTCACCCCATTTTCAGGCACTCATCCCAATGCTAAAGTTTCCAACATTAAGAACATTCACATGAACTTCGTGGACTTGAAAATACATGCAGATATTTCAGTACAATCCTGAAGATAGCAATTGTCAAGACTTACAGTATCTTTCAGTTGAGATATTAAATCAACGACCCAGTTTCACATTCAGGAAAATGTTACTGCTTGAAATAAAAGGGCAGTGGTGCAACAAATACTTTTTCCAACAATAAAGCAGGGCCAACAGTATCTGCACCGTGTGCAATATGGTATCACAAAAGTAAAAAATAGTACCTTGTTTACAGAGCACTTTTCATTCAGACAATGTAGTTTAGTGCTATACAATAGGATAAAGTGTAACCATGTAAATAAAATTGAAATATTAAATATGAAAATAAAAGACACAGCTTTTTATTATGGGGGTAGACAGGAGGAAAGCGTGGTGGGGGGGGGGCGAGCAAGAGCCTGTGATCAAGAAACAATTCAGTTGTCAATCACATCACGAACGCTAGAGTATGCCTATGAGCAAAGTAGAACACAGAATTTGAGAATCAGCCTGTCTGATTAATGTAAATGTGGAGCTGAGAGTTATATGATCCCAACATTCGAATAATGATTGAACAGGCACAGCTTTTGTGATCTGTAGCTTGTACATAAATTAGCATTCTGTAGGTTATTCCTCAACGATCTCATAAAACAAATATAGTTTAAGGCAAATCACAAATGCATACACTTATGGCTTCATACGCAAAAAGTGGAAATGGAGATGTGGAGGAAAAAAGTAATAAAAACAATAGTCATACTTTACTGATCCCGGGGGAAATTGGTTTTCGTTACAGTTGCACCATAAATAATAATAGAACCATAAATAGTTAAATAGTAATATGTAAATTATACCAGTAAATTATGAAATAAGTCCAGGACCAGCTTATCAGCTCAGGGTGTCTGACCCTCCAAGGGAGGAGTTGTAAAGTTTGATGGCCACAGGCAGGAATGACTTCCTATGACGCTCT
The DNA here is from genome assembly GCF_030028105.1 of Mobula birostris. NCBI lineage: Eukaryota > Metazoa > Chordata > Chondrichthyes > Myliobatiformes > Myliobatidae > Mobula > Mobula birostris. The sequence goes on along the minus strand of NC_092371.1, from coordinate 111,414,936 downwards.
GTGCTGCATCTCAGAGGAATGAGTCTCTGGCTGAATGTACTCCTGTGCCCACCCAGTACATTATGTAGTGGATGGGAGACATTGACCAAGATGGCATGCAACTTAGACAGCATCCTCTTTTCAGACACCACTGTGAGAGAGTCCAGTTCCATCCCTACAACATCACTGGCCTTACAAATGAATTTGTTGATTCTGTTGGTGTCTGCTACCCTCAGCCTGCTGCCCCAGCACACAACAGCAAACATGATTGCACTGGCCACCACAGACTCATAGAACATTCTCTGCATCGTCTGGCAGATGTTAAAGGACCTCAGTCTCCTCAGGAAATAGAGACGGCTCTGACCCTTCTTGTAGACAGCCTCAGTGTTCTTAGACCAGTCCAGTTTATTGTTAATTCGTATCCCCAGGTATTCGTAATCCTCCACCATGTCCACACTGACCCCCTGGATGGAAACAGGGGTCACCGGTACCTTAGCTCTCCTCAGGTCTACCACCAGCTCCTTAGACTTTTTCACATTAAGCTGCAGATAATTCTGCTCACATCATGTGACAAACAGGCTTAACAATTTCATTTGGACACATTATTGTCACATTGATATCTACAGTGTAAATAAAGCGCTGGAGTCAATTTCATACCAGTTTTTCAGGTTAAGCAGGAAGTAGAAGATTTTGATCTACACACATCTCCTTGTACTGTATTCAAAAAGAGTGGAACAAACAAAATGTTTTGTTCGATTAACTATTTATCTCGCCAGCACATTTATTAAAAGCATCCTTTTCACAAATATGCACTTAAAAGTGTTACTGTAAGATTTCCTTATACAAGTACTGCTAAGCTTGGTGGTTTCTTTAAAACCCCCATTTTCGGACAGTCAAAGTTTTAAGGACAAAAATTCAGTGTACAAGTCAGTGGGTACTGTTGTTTTACATTTTTTCCTGGATTTGCAGGGCGCCAAAGGTTAACATCTACTATTGTACTTTTAAAAACGCAAACACGAGGAAATATGCAGATGCTGGAAATTCAAGGAACACACACAAAAATTGCTGGTGAACACAGCAGGCCAGGCAGCATCTATAGGAAGCGGTACAGTCGACGTTTCGGGCCTTCCTCAGGACTAACTGAAAGAAGAGATAGTAAAGAGATTTGAAAGTGGGAGGGGGAGTGGGAGATCCAAAATGATAGGAGAAGACAGGAGTGGGAGGGATGGAGCTAAGAGCTGTAAGGTTGATTTGCAAAAGGGATACCAGGCTGGAGAAGGGCAAGGATCATGGGTCGGGAGGCCTAGGGAGAAGGAAAGGGGGAGGTGGAGGGAAGCCCAGAGGATGAGCAAGGAGTTACAGTGACAGGGACAGAGGGAGGAAAAAAAAAAGAGGAAGGGGGGGAATAAATAAATAAAGGATGGGGTACGAAAGGGAGGTGGGGCATTAATGGAAGTTAGAGAAGTCAATGTTCATGCCATCAGGTTGGAGGCTACACAGACAGAATATAAGGCGTTGTTCCTCCAGCCTGAGTGTGGCTTCATCTTGACAGTAGAGGAGGCCGTGGATAGACATATCAGAATGGGAATGGGACGTGGAATTAAAATGTGTGGCCATTGGGAGATCCTGCTTTCTCTGGCGGACAAAGCGTAGGTGTTCAGTGAAATGGTCCCCCAGCCTGCGTCGGGTCTCGCCAACATAAAGAAGGCCGCATCGGGAGCACCGGACGCAGTATTATCACCCCAGCTGACTCACAGGTGAAGTGTCACCTCACCTGGAAGGACTGTCTGCAGCCCTGAATGGTGTTGAGGGAGGAAATGTAAGGGCATGTGTAGCACTTGTTCCACATCCCAGTCCCATTCTGATATGTCTATCCACGGCCTCCTCTACTACCAAGATGAAGCCACACTCAGGATGGAGGAACAACACCTTATATTCCGTCTGGGTAGCCTCCAAACTGATGGCATGAACATTGAGTTCTCTAATTTCTGTTAGTGCCCCACCTCCCCTTCGTACCCCATCCTTTATTTATTTTTCTTTCCCCTTTTTTCTCCCTATGTTCCTCTCACTATACTCCTTGCCCATCCTCTTGGCTCCCCCCCCCTTTCTTTCTCCCTAGGCCTCCTGTCCCATAATCCTCTCCCTTCTACAGCCTGGTATTCCTTTTGCCAATACACTTTACAGCTATTAGCTCCATCCCTCCCCCTCCTGTCTTCTCCTATCATTTCGGATCTCCCCCTCCCAAATCTCTTACTATCTCTTCTTTCAGTTGGTCCTGATGAAGGGTCTGGGCCCGAAACGTCGACTGTACCTCTTCCTATAGATGCTGCCTGGCCTGCTGTGTTCACCAGCATTTTCTGTGTGTGTTACTATTGTACCTTTATTGGTTGGAATTACTTTATGATTTGGGAGAAGCTCTGTAGTGACAGAACATTAACATAGAATAGTACAGCACAATGTTGTGCTGACCCTCAAACCCTACCTCCCATATAACCTCCCACCTTAAATTCCTCCATCTACCTGTCTAGTAGTATCTCAAACTTTACTACTGTATCTGCCTCCACCACTGACTCAGGCAGTGTATTCCACACACCAACCACTGAGTAAAAAACCTTCCCCTAATATCCCCCTTGAATTTCCCACCCCTTACTTAAAGCCATGTCCTCTTGTATTGAGCAGTGGTGCCCTGGGGAAGAGGCGCTGGCTATCCACTCTATCTATTCCTCTTATTATCTTGTACACCTCTATCATGTCTCCTCTCATCCTCCTTCTCTCCAAAGAGTAAAGCCCTAGCTCCCTTAATCTCTGATCATAATCCATAATCTAAACCAGGCACCATCCTGGTAAATCTCCTCTGTACCCTTTCCAATGCTTCCACATCCTTCCTATAGTGAGGCAACCAGAACTGGACACAGTACTCCAAGTGTGGCCTTACCAGAGTTTTATAGAGCTGCATCACTACATTGCAACTCTTAAAATCTATCCCTCGACTTATGGAAGCTAACACCCCATAAGCTTTCTTAACTACCCTATCCACCTGTGAGGCAACATTCAGGGATCTGTGGACATGTATCCCCAGATCCCTCTGCTCCTTCACACTACCAAGTATCCTGCCATTTACTTTGCCTTGGAGTTTGTCCTTCCAAAGTGTACCACCTCACACTTCTCCAGGTTGAACTCCATCTGCCACTTCTCAGCCCACTTCTGCATCCTATCAATGTCTCTCTGCAATCTTTGACAATCCTCTACACTATCTACACCACCATTAACCTTTGGGTCGTCTGAAAACTTGCCAACCCACCCTTCCACCCCCACATCCAGGTCGTTAATAAAAAATCACTAAAAGTAGAGGTCCCAGAACAGATCCTTGTGGGACACCACTAGACACAATCCTCCAATCTGAATGTACTCCCTCCACCACGACCCTCTCCCTTCTGCAGGCAAGCCAATTCTGAATCCACCTGGCTAAACTTCCCTGGATCCCATGCCTCCTGACTTTCTGAATAAGCCCACCGTGTGGAACCTTGTCAAATGCCTTACTAAAATCCATGTAGATCACATCCACTGCACTACCCTCATCTATATGCCTGGTCACCTCCTCAAAGAACTCTATCAGGCTTGTTAGACATGATCTGCCCTTCACAAAGCCATGCTGACTGTCCCTGATCAGACCATGATTCTCTAAACGCCCACAGATCCTATCTCTACGAATCTTTTCCAACAGCTTTCCCACCACAGATGTAAGGCTCACTGGTCTACAATTACCCGGACTATCCCTACTACCTTTTTTGAACAAGGGGACAACATTCGCCTCCCTCCATTAGGTACCATTCCATTAGGCCAATTCAGTTATACTGTATTTCAATTAGCATATTACAGATTTCAATGCATAATTTTGCATGGAGCTGATTTAACAGTACTGGTATAATTGACACTAGCAGCAAAATCACTTCCAATAAGCAAGAAAGATTAAAAAGAGTAAATAGAACAAAAACACTAGAGCAAGAGTGAAAATGGAGTGTGGGAATGTAGCAACAGACTGAGAAAAGTATTTTAATTTCAGCAAATTATACAGCATTTTGATATTTTGTTGCAGACTCATGAAGAATGAAGAGCCCAGGAGTCCTGATGCCATACTTCAGCCCAAAACACTGACAAATTCCTTTACTCCCACAGATGCTGCATGACCCATTGAGTTCCTCCAGCAAATTTTTTTATGCTAGAAAAATGTTGAACTTCTGATAGTTGTCTTCACATGACAGACCCCAATTATGCTCAAAGATTTAAATTAAGAGAAAAGTTCAGTAGATTTCCAACATTGAGTAAGTCCAGAAAAACTTTATATTGCATTTCCCACTATCAAAACAAAAAGCGAATAGGACAGATTCAAAGGTGGTGTAGCAGTTAGCACAATGCTTTACAGTCATAACAAAAAAGTTTGTCTGTAAGGAGCTTGTATGTTCTCCCTTGAGCATGTGGGTTTCAGGTGCTTTGGCTTCGTCCCACATTCCAAAGATGTATGGGTCAGGGTTAGTAAATCATGGGCATGCTTTGTTGGCACGTTTGTCCATAGTGCTATTTATAGGCTGCCCCCAAACAACACATTTTACTGTGTGTTTCAATGAACGTGGGATAAATAAAACTTATCCTTACACCTTAGTGGTGTCTTCCTTGCAATACGTAGGAGTGGACGTTAGGAATACATTGGTGCTAAGAGAAGCTTGGCAAAGATTCTTTCGGAAGCCTGGCCAAAAGACCAAGATTCACAAATGATTAAAAAAATTATGGTACATTTGGTAAGATACAAGGGAGTGTTTGTTTGCAAAGAACTGCATCCTAATAGAGGCATCTTCCCCACCCTTCCCCACCCCCCCACCCTGTGATACAATTCACACAGTGTTTACAAACATATTTTTCCCCAAAATGTTTGATAAACACAAAAACAATATTTTGCTACAACTTTAGTTGCATAATGGATAAAGGAGATTAGTGTAGAATCTCAGACCACTTATTACAGTACTCCTATTTGAATTCTTTCTCTGGCCTACAATTTACAGAAGTTTTTGAAATATATAACAGTTAAAGCAATCTTATGTCAAGAAATATATTCTTAGCATACAAATTGGAAAATATTTGCAGCCATTAATGCAACTGCCATCCTTGCATAAATAAATTTCTTCAGCAATATTTTACTTTTGGAAACATTTTACTACAATTACATAAAAACATTTGGAATGTTACAAAATAGATGAAATGCCAAGAATATGAGATTCATACAGGATTCATACAGGAATGAATACAAATATAATTATTAGTCCACTGTTCATGACACAGTAACAAAACCAGAGCACTGGCTACTCAGTGGCAGGATGAATGGAGTTGCGTTGTTAAAAACTAAGAGCATTGCTCTACTTGGAGCAGAAAGACAAAAACTAGATTAGGACTTCCTAAATGTAGAACAGGGGCGTGGAGGGATTGCTCTCTTTGGAGGAAAGGGCAATGCCACATTACCATAGCACAACCAATGTCTAGTTACATTAAAACTCTACAGTTGGCTTAAATAATGTACTCAGAGGCTTGAAATTTTGACTATTCATTCCACTGAGTATACTTCCATTGTTTGCAGTTGTATTTTTTTTGTATTGCGTTTTTCGCCTGATCTTTCTCATTTGTTTGTGCGGGGGGCGGGGTTGATCAGTCCCATTTCTGTTCTTTTTCGTGCAGGGAGCGGGGGGATTTGGAGGTTGGTGATTGTACTGCCTTTCTTTTCTTTCTTGATTTCATAGCTACCCAAAGAAGAATTTCAGAGTTTATACTTTGATATTAAATGGAACACTGAACTTTAACTTTGAACTAATCTTGCTTCAAGGCACAAAGAGTAAGAAAATTTACTTAAAATCTAATTTGTCATAATCTAAAACCATTTCAGCAATGATTGAGATTATACTTATGATACATTACTGTAACTCATGTTCCTTTAGAGGTATTTTTTATCTCAAGCAACTACCCTGATGAATATACAAAAATACTTTTCATACTTCAAGAAAAACAAATGATGTAAAAACAAAGTAGTTACACATTGGCAAAGACAACTGAAAGTATCCCAGTGTGTTGACTTTGCCTTGTCCTTTAATGCTGATGGTTTAGATTCAAGATAAAAGAAAAACCAAAGCTGAAGCAGAAGATAGAAATCAAATTTTAAAAAAACAAAGTGCTGGAAATACACAGCCATCAGAAAGAAAAGCAGTTATCATTTCTGAACCACAGTTAACATTTCAGAACCAGGACCTTTTTCAGAAGCAAAGAGAGAAAAACAAAACAGAGTTAATCTTTCACATTGATTACTATATATTTCCTTACTGGCTGCTTAGCCTTTTGAGTAATTCCAGTATTTTGTTTCAACTTCTAGAATCTAGATTCTGGTTTACAATCAGATTAGAAAAAAGATTATACTGCCATCGTCCATCCCACCTACACTGAATTATGAATATTGTCAATTTTCCAAATTTTGTCATTTAAATTCAATTAAAGGATATAATTTGGAAAATTTCTTTCCAAACTTGTGACTGATTGAGACTAATTTGAATACCTGATCTTTATTCAAATTATGATTGCTTCCCACCTCAAAAAAATCCAAACTTCTTTTAGATTCCACAATCACTAATTTTTGATACATCTGCACTTCATATTCATTATACAGCTACCTTTAGTTAATTTCTTTCCTAGTCATTCACAATTACACTGCTAAATTTAATGAATCCTTAAGTATAAAGATGGCCCCCACAATGCCAACTTTTGAGCAGATCTATGTACTTAGAAAGATTACTTATTGTTGTCTTCTGAATTTATTTTTTATTACCATTACTACCTTTAATTTTCTCAAATTTTAAAAGTGGCCAAGTACATTGGAATTGGCAAAGGCTACTGTTTTAGTATTGATATGCTGATTGTGCTTTGTTTCAAATAAAGGAAACTTCAAATATATGTGCAATGCCCAAAAGGTAGAATAAATCCAATTTGGCCTACAGGTTTCCCCCACCATCCGAAGGTAAAGCATTCCTATGAAACGGTTCGTAAGCCAGAGTGTCGTAAAGCGAAGAAGCAATTACCATTTATTTATATGGGAAAATTTTGTGAGCGTTCACCGACCCAAAAATAACCTACCAAATCATGCCAAATAACACATAAAACCTAAAATAACAGTAACATATAGTAAAAGCAGGAATGATATGACAAATACACAGCCTATATAAAGTAGAAATACTTTTCCACAATCATTGCCTGAACTGTTCTCCGTAGCGAAAATCTCACGGAAGCGCCGTCAGCAAAAACACGGCGCAAGCGCTCTCCAGTAACCTTTTAGCTATGAAGCTGCCAAATCATACCAAATAACACGTAAAAATACACAGCCTAAAAAAGTAGAAATAATGTATGTGCAGTGTAGTATCACTTACGGGAATCAGGAAGACAGCGCAGAGCACACTGATGATGGTGTGTTAGGCTGAGTCGTCGGAGTTTGGGTGGTGCAGTGGCCCCCACACTCCGGGCAGTGAACCGATACCGATCCGCAAAGCGTGCAGGGGAATAGCGGTGGCCGGGACGCACACAGCACATCTTTAAGAAAAAGGCCGAAATAAACATGCTAATTAATTAGCATGCTTATTTCGGCTTTTTTCTTAAAGATGTGCTGTGTGCCTCCCGGCTACTGCTGCACTCTCTGCGAATCGATATCTGTCCGCAGCCCGGGGGCTGGGATGGTGGGACACTGGGGTGTCATCTCATTGTTGATCAGGGCAGGCAGGTCATCTTCTCCTATCTCTGCCTGCCTGGAAGGTCGAGGTTCGTCGTCTGCTGTGGCTGATGTGGAAGGCTTGCTTGACCGCTGAGCCTCACGCATTTTTAGATCATACAGTTCTTTGTAAGGACTCAAACCATCCTGTAAATATGATCTAAACCTACGTACCCTTTCAAAATTAAAGTTGTACTTTATCATTACTCATTCGGTTTCGATTGTTATCCTTGCTTCTTCCAATTGCATCGGCTCTTCATCTATCAGTTCTTGGTCGGGGGATGCCAAAACCTCTTCAACATCACCTTTGTCAACTTCCACAAGCCAAACTCATGTTGTCCTTACTTCATTCACCACAATCGAAACATTTAATTATGTCTAGTTTTACGCTAAGTGTAACACCCTTACGAGCTCTTTTAGGCTTTTCCGATACCTTAGAACTCATCTTGCAAACGGCTGCTCACAGGCATGTGTTAAAGCAATGCCGGCGAGAAAGCCATTCCAAATCTGGGGGAGAGTGGCTGCTCGGGACGCGCAATTTGTTTTCGCGCACTGCCTTTCTTCGTAACAGTGACAACACCTTCTGTTAGCGAAAACAGGTAACTAATGTAGGTCTTTCGTAACAGTGAGGTTTTGTAAAGTGAACGTTCGAAAAGCGGGGGACACCTGTATTACTCTGCTGTCAACTATCTAGCAGATTAGGTAAAGGAAAATGCTAAATATTTCTACGTGTATAAAAAAAAACACAGGGTAACTAAAGAAAGGTATCATTCTAAGGATCAATGTGGTTGCCTGTGGGGAACAATAGGAGATGGGCAGAGCCTTAAACCTTAAACTTCCACTTGTATTTATTGTGGAGAATTTCATGTAAGCTGTCGAGTTCAGGGAGAAGAACAATGTTGTCCTGAAAAACAATGACTATGAAAGATGCTTTTGGCAGCCATGAAGCCCATAAAGGTGGACAGATCCCCAGAGATTTACTATGGGTATCTCAAGTTGTAGAAAGCAAGCAGGGGTTCCCAACTACTTTTATGCCATGGACCAATACCATTAAGCAAGAGGTCCAAGGACCTTAGCCTGGGAACACCTGGAAGCAAGGGAAGAAGTTGCTGGGGACCTGGCAAAGATTTCTGCATTTCTGTTGGCCGCTCAAGGGATACTGGAAGTTGGTTATAGGTCTGCCTTTATCCAAGGGCTACAGAAGAAGCAGGAAACTAGAGGCCAATTTTCCTAACATCAATAAGAGGAAAGTTACTGAAAGGGATTCTAAAAGCCAGGATTTTCCTACATTTGAAAAGACTAGGACTATTAATGGTTAGTCATATGTCTACGTGCCTGGGAACTTGTGTCTCAAATTTGATTTGAGTTTTTCTAAAGTGACTAAGAGAATTGACAATGACAGGATGGTAGATGTTGTTGGTAGACAGTTGCAAGACATTGGATAAGGTCCCACATGCCGGTCCAGTTTAGTCATTTTAGATCCAGGATGAGTTCGCCACCTGGAATCTAAATTCTCTTCATGGTAAGAGTCAGAAAGTAATAATGGAAGACCATTTTTCAAATCAGAGACCTACAACCAGTAACATGTCATAAGTCAGTGCTGGGTCTACTGTTGTTTGACAAATTAATGTTTTCGACAAGAATATAAGAGACATGATTAGTAAGGTTGAGGAAGACAAAATAGTGGTACATTGTACAGTGAAGGTAGTTGTTCAAACTCACAAAAGGATACAGAGCAACTGGGAAAGTAGGCAAAGAAATAGCAGATGGAATTTAATTGATACAAATATAAAGTAATACATTTCTGAATCTAAACCAGGCCAAGGTAAACAGTGAAGGCAGAGCTCCAGGGACTGTTGAACAAAGATCTAGGGTTACAAGTATAGGTCTCCCAGAAAGTAGCAACACCTGCAGACAGGGTGGTAAAAGCAGTAGATAACATAACTACCTTCACTGGTTAAGATCACAGAGTACAAGAGTTGGGACATCAATGTTACAGCTGTACAACATGTGTGGCAAAACCACACTTGGAAAGACTAATTCTGGTCACCATGCTATAGGAAATATAATGATACTAGGGAGTGCAGAAAAGATTCACAAAGATGAACCCAGGACTGGAGGGGCTTGGGTTATAAGGCGAGACAGAGCTCTTTTTCCAGGGAACAAAGGAGGCCATCTGGTGATAATATAGAAGTTTCCAACAGGTAAGGGGGCATAGATATGGTAGACAGATAGCTTCCTCACCACCCCCCAGTAATCTAAAACTAGATAGGTGTAAGATAAGTGTGGAAAGAATTAAGGGGGATCCAAAGGGCAAGCTTTTCCACAAAGGGCAGTAAACAAGCTGCCAGAATTTAGATACAGTCACAATATTTAAAAGACATTTGGACAGTTACATCTATTAGAAATGTTTAGAGGGATATGCACCTGTACTACATACATCCACTGTGATGAAGTGCTTTGAGAAGCTGTTCATGAAGCACATCAATTCCTGCCTGAGGAATGACTTGGATCCTCTCCAATTTGCCTACCTTCACAACAGCTGCCACTTCATTGGCTCTTCACCGAACCCTGGAACATTCAGACAGTGAAGATCAGGATGCTCTTCATTGACAAAAGCTCAGCATTTAAAACCATCATCCCCTTGAAGCTATTCAGCAACCTCCAATACCAAGGCCTTAATACCTCCTTATGCAACTGGGTCCTCAATTTCCTCACTTACAGACTCCAGTCAGTACAGATTGGCAATATCTTCTCGACAATCACCATCACCACTGGTGCACCACAAAAGTAAGTGCTTATCCCCCTGCTCAACTTACCTTATAGTCATGACTGTGAGGCTACCTACAGCTCTAATATCATACAGGTTTCTCCCGCCATCCTAAGGTACAGCGTTCCTATGAAACGGTTCGTAAGCCGAAATGTTGTAAAGCGAAGAAACAATTACCATTTATATGGGAAAATTTTGTGAGTGTTCGCAGACCCAAAAATAACCTACCAAATCATGCCAAATAACACATAAAACCTAAAATAACAGTAACATATAGTAAAAGCAGGAATGATATGATAAATACACAGCCTATATAAAGTAGAAATACTTTTCCACAATCATTACTGTACTGTTCTCTGGAGAGAAAATCTCATGCAAGCGCTGTTGGCAAAAACACGCGCAAGCACTCTCCAGTAATCTTTAAGCTATGAAGCTCCCAAATCATACCAAATAACATGTAAAAATATACAGCCGATATAAAGTAGAAATAATGTATGTACAGTGTAGTATCACTTACCAGAATTGGTTCAGCACCGAGCATACTGATGATGGTGTGTTAGACTGAGTCGGAGTTTGCGTGGTGCAGTGGCCCCCCACCCTCCAGGCCACTAAGCGATACATTACCACGAAGAAAGCAGGGGTCCAGCGGTAGCCGAGAGGTACACAGCACATCTTTAAGAAAAAAGCCGAAACAAACATGCTAATTAATTAGGTGCTGCCCGTAATTGTCGGCCCAGATCAGTGCCGATTTCTGATTGCGTCGTCTCTGATCTGGGCCGACAATTACATGTCGGCGGCACCTAATTAATGAGAATGTTTATTTCGGCTTTTTCTTAAAGATGTGCTGTGTGCCTCCCGGCTACCTTTGCATTCTCCGCAAATCGGTATCTGTCCGTGGCCTGGGGGTTGGGGTGGTGGGACACTGGGGTGTCATCTTGTCGCCTATTTCCATTAGAGCAGGCAGCTCATCTTCTTCTATGACTGCCCGCCTCGATGTCAATGGTCGAGGTTTGTCGTCTGCTGTGGCTGATGTGGAAGGCTTGCTTGACTGCTGAGCCTCACGTATTTTTCTATCACACAGTTCTTTAATAAGGACTTAAACCATCCTGCAAAATCCCCTAAACCGACGTACCCTTTCAAAATTAAAGTCGTACTTTATCATTACTCATTCGGTTTCGATTGTTATCCTTTTTTCTTCCAATTGCATCAGCTCTTCATCTGTCAGTTCTTGGTGATGGGATGCCAAAACCTCTTCAACATCATCTTCGTCAACTTCCACAAGCCAAACTCACGTTGTCCTTACTTCGTTCACCACGATCAAAACACTTAATTATGTCTAGTTTTACGATAAGTGTAACACCCTTACAAGCTCTTTCAGGCTTTTCCGATACCATAGAACTCATCTTGCAAACAGCTGCTCACAGGCTCGTGTCTAAGCAATGCCAGCGAGAATCTGGGGGAGAGTGGATGCTTGGGACGCACTGCCTTTTATCGCGCGCTGAATTTTTTTTTTCGTAACACTGAAAACACCTTCTGAAAGCGAAAATAGGGTACTAATGTAGGTCTTTCGTAACAGTGAGGTTTCGTAAAGCTAACGTTTGAAAAGCCGGGGATACCTGTACTTAAGTTTGTTGATGACACCACTGTTGTTAGACGATTCAAAGTTAGTGACAAATTGGCATATAGGAGGGAGATTGAAAATGTGGTCACGTGGTGTTGTGACAACAATTTCTCAGTCAACATAAGCAAAAGCAAAGAGCTGATTATTGACTACAGGAGGAAGAAATCCAGAGTACATGAGCAACTGCTCATTGCAGGATCGGAGATGAAGAGGGTCAATAACTTTAAATTCCTGGGTATTAACATATGAAGGATCCCGGCCATCCAAGCCATGCTCTCTACAATCACCATCAGCACCACTGGTGAAATTCCCCCACCGTGCACCATTTTTTAATATAAATCTCTTATATTTGTTATTTCAATTCATAATTCAAGTCAATTAAGATATTGCCCACAATATAAGCTGAAAAGTTTTCTGTCTTCTCTAGGTATGCCTGGGCATGCTTGAGCAGGGCGGATGCCAGATGGCAGAACAGATTTTAGAAAGGCTATGAATTTCCTTGAAGGATTCCAATATTTGAGGCAGATGTTTCCTAGAATGACTGATGTCAAGATTAAGGAAAGCATTTTTATTGGTCCACAGATCAAATAGATCATCAGTGACAAGGCAATTCGAAGAACTTCTAATGGGACCAGAAAAAAATCTCATGGAAGGCATTCAAGGGTGCGTTGAAAATTTTCTTGCCAACAATAGAGCACTAAACTACCTGCAGCTCATTGACATGCTTTCAGCATACAAAACTATGAAGGGCAACATATCACTAAAGATTCATTTTCTGCATTCCCATATATTTCTTCTTCCTCGTAAATCTTGGCACTGTCACTGTCAGTGATGAGCATAGTAAAAGGTTTCACCAGGACATTGCAGTAATGGGAAACCTATCAATGCTAGCCAGTTATTGTTGGACACTTACTCAGTACAAAGGAAGATCATCAAAACATTTTTAGCTTAGTTGAACTACTACAAAATGTCAGCACCATTATGCAATTAAACACATTATATTCAATAAAAGTTAATTTCTTGTTTCTCCAAATTCCTGCGTGACACAAGTAGTCTGAAATTATATTTATGTTCAGCTTCAAGAGATCTAACATAAACAAAAATTCTGAGGAAGCAACATTTTCAAAAAAAAGTGTTGTACAGTGTAATAAATTTATGTTGAACTTATGCAGATAAATGGGACTATCTTATGGAAGGACCTTAGCCGATATTGATGAGCTGTACTCTTGAATTTAAGAGCTTGAGCTTTTGAAATGCCAATAGAACAATCTTTGGCTGTACTTAAGATAAATCATATGTAAATTTGAGCAATAATACTGATCTTGCCAACAAAAAACAATGCTACATTCGTTTAGAACACCCTAAGATTGGTCACTTCATCAAGACCATGTCTCTCAGTAATACCAAAACCAAGATCAATAGAAAGATATTGGCCGGTACATCATTAATAACACCATCAGGACACTGGTTAGAGTTTGATAAAGCAATAAAACAATTCATTTTATCAAAAGCACAATAATACTCCAAGACTCCAGATGATTCCCAATTTGTTTGGCACAACACTGAGTCATGGGGTTTGTTCCTGTGTTGTACCGTTCTAAGAGTAATTAAGATAATCAACTTTAATACAAAGATATTACCTCTCTCCAAAACAAACTAATTCCACTTTGGCAAAGGTACACTTCATTGTGGCTCTGTCACATGTAAATGCTGGAATTCAATGTTAAGTACCATCCTCCCCAACAATGTAATGGCAGGCGGTGACTAGTGGGGTACCGCAAGGCTCAGTGCTGGGACCCCAGTTGTTTACAATATATATTAATGACTTGGATGAGGGAATTAAATGCAGCATCTCCAAGTTTGCGGATGACACGAAGCTGGGTGGCAGTGTTAGCTGTGAGGAGGATGCTAAGAGGATGCAGAGTGACTTGGATAGGTTGGGTGAGTGGGGAAATTCATGGCAGATGCAATTTAATGTGGATAAATGTGAAGTTATCCACTTTGGTGGCAAAAATAGGAAAACAGATTATTATCTGCATGGTGGCCGATTAGGAAAAGGGGAGGTGCAACGAGACCTGGGTGTCATTATACACCAGTCATTGAAAGTGGGCATGCAGGTACAGCAGGCAGTGAAAAAGGCGAATGGTATGCTGGCATTTATAGCGAGAGGATTCGAGTACAGCAGCAGGGAGGTACTACTGCAGTTGTACAAGGCCTTGGTGAGACCACACCTGGAGTATTGTGTGCAGTTCTGGTCCCCTAATCTGAGAAAAGACATCCTTGCCATAGAGGGAGTACAAAGAAGGTTCACCAGATTGATTCCTGGGATGGCAGGACTTTCATATGAAGAAAGACTGGATGAACTGGGCTTGTACTCATTGGAATTTAGAAGATTGAGGGGGGATCTGATTGAAACGTATAAAATCCTAAAGGGATTGGACAGGCTAGATGCAGGAAGATTGTTCCCGATGTTGGGGAAGTCCAGAACGAGGGGCCACAGTTTGAGGATAAAGGGGAAGCCTTTTAGGACCGAGATTAGGAAAAACTTCTTCACACAGAGAGTGGTGAATCTGTGGAATTCTCTGCCACAGGAAACAGTTGAGGCCAGTTCATTGGCTATATTTAAGAGGGAGTTAGATATGGCCCTTGTGGCTACGGGGATCAGGGGGTATGGAGGGAAGGATGGGGCAGGGTTCTGAGTTGGATGATCAGCCATGATCATAATAAATGGCGGTGCAGGCTCGAAGGGCCGATGGCCTACTCCTGCACCTATTTTCTATGTTTCTATGTTTCTATGTATTTATCCCTTCTCCAAGAGAATCTAAATCTACTTCCAGTGACTTTGGCCTAACATTTTTCTTAAATTTTAATCTTGTAGATCAGTTTCTAGGATCTGAATGCAAATCATTTGTGACAATAGTTTTAACAAAATAGTACTAGTCTGTTTCCAAATAGATCCACAAGAGCCATAAACAATGTCTGCAATATCAGTGTGCTGCTGATCCTCATTCCATTTGTACAGGCCTGGCACTGGTGGACTGGGGCTAAAGTATATATTAACAAAATGTAATGACCATAAGACATAGGAGCTTAATTAAACCATTTGGCCTATTAGGTCTCCTCCACCAGTCCATTATGACTGATTTATTATCCCTCTCAACCCTATTCTCAAGCCTTCTCACTGCAATCTTTGACGTCCTGAACAATCAAGAATCTTATCAACCTCCACTTTAAATATACTCAATGATTTGGCCTCTACAGCCATTCATGGCAATGAATTCCATAGATTCACCACACTCTGGCTAAAGAAATTCCTCATCTGTTTTAAAAGGATGTCCCTTCATTCCAGGGGTTTCCAACCTTTTTTAAAATGCCATGGACCTCAGGTTGGGAGCCCTTGCTCTATAATGAGGCTGCGTCCTCTGGTCCTAGACTGCCCTACTATAGGAAACACCCTCTCCACATTAACTCTATCCAGGCTTTTCAATACTCGATTGGTTTCGACATCTACCCCTCCCCCCGCCCCCCCATTCTTCGAAACTCCAGCAAGCATAGGGCCAGGGCCATCAAATGCTCCTCATACATAAATCCTTTAATTCCATAATCATTCTTGTGAACCTCCTCTAGACGCTTTCCAATGCCAGCATACCTTTTCTTAGATAAGGGGCACAAAGCTACTTACAATACCGCAATCGCATGCTTGCTCTCACATTCTAGTCCTCTCAAAATGAATGCTAACATTGCATTTGCCTTCCTTACTACCAATTCAACCTCAAAGTTAACCTTTAGGGAATCCTGAACAAGGACCAGTCCCTTTGCACTTGGGGATTGTTGAATTTTCTCCCAGTTTATTCCTTCTACCAAAGTGCACTATATCCCACTTCCCACCTCTTTGCCCATTCTCCCAATCTGCAGACTCCCTGCTTACTCAACACTACCTGTCTTTCCACCTATCCTAGTATCATTTGCAAACTTGGCCACAAAGTCATCAACTCCATCACCCAAATCGCATAACGTGAAAAAAAAGTGGCTCTTCATATATTTATACACACAGCAGCATCACTTTTGCTCACTGAAAGTGCTAACACAGGTGGACAGAACAGTAAAGGCAGTATTTAGTATGCATGCCCTCATAAGCAGAGGCATTTCAGCCTCTGCTGCTGTGGCGGCTTTGGTAACAAAAATTCACCCTTACAGTATTCTCAACTACCACAAAATCTGGAATATGGAATTAAAATCTGCTATTACAATTTGTATGTAAAAATATAAACTATTGCAATACGTTATGGACTGCTTGCTGGGAATGCAAACATCTGCCCCTCTCCACAACCCCCAAAAGGTCACGTGTGCCAGAACAAGCTTCTAAACCAGAAGAAGTATTAATGCATACGATCTGAGCTACAATTCTAACATACTACACAAAAGGCATTTAAATTTGCTTTATTATCCAGAATTAGAGATCAGACCCAAGTTAAATTCCAGTATTAAACAATTTATTAGAGAAACCACTAACTAGCACTTTTAAGCCTTTTGTCTTTTTAGAATTCCTTTATTCAGGAGGATTATACGGCAATTCTTTCAAGCAAGAATTGTTTGCTGGTCTTCTTCCAAGTTTGGGGGAACGCAACCATTTCCCCAATCAGCACCGTTCAACATGGCAAGTTAGATTCTAATTCCTGGAGTTGTAGAAGCTGTACATGTGCAGTCAGTCAACCTAACCAAATATTGTCACAGTAACTATTAAAAAAACTTATGCAGTTACTAAATTATGAGGCATTCAAGTAACAATTTGGCCAAAGAAACAATAAGTGGAGATAAAAGACTGTAGATGCATTAGGACCATATAGAGTGCATGTCTCATAGAGGATGAGTCATTGAATAAGTAGGCTAATTGGGTGAAAGCTAAGGGAAGGGAAACCTTTCATGTTTAGAATGGGAGAAGAAATGTTGAAAATGGGATAGACGTAGTTGAGGGGTTAAGTCAATAGCAGTGGAAAAGAAACCAGAGATAAAGTAAATTAAAAAGTTCAGAAACACCAGTTTGGATAGTTTATTCATTCATTTTTCAGGATCTATATTTAAGAGGCACATACACCCTATCTCACACCTGTAAATAACAAAGGCGCTGTGGTGTCAAGAGATCAGTCATTGCTGATCAGTTCCTAGGAATAGTACTCATGTAACTAACTCAAACAAGTTTCTGGTCAATAATGATTTCCAGAATACTGAAAATCTTAACGATAATGCCATTAAATATCAAGAGTAGATGGTGGGACATCGCTTGACATACGTGGAGCAAATGCTATTGTCACTTAAATGATGCCTAGGCTTTTTAGCATATAGGTATAGAATACAAAAAAAAATTAGCACTGTCATCATCAGCAAAAACCTCCACTGTTGATATGATGCTAGAAAAGTCACATATGATGTAGCCAAGATACATTTGGGCCTAGGACAGTGACATGAGGAACTCCTTCAGTGATGCCAGGGCTGCAACTCCAACAACCTCAATACAATTATTGGAGCACGATTCCGGCCACCCCCCCCCCCCCCCAAACAAATGCTCACCCACTTCACTTGTTATTACTTGGCCAAATGCCATCTGGATGTCAAGGGTAGTCAACTTCCATCTCTGGAATTCAGCTCTTTGTTCCATGTATCTGATGAGATCTGGAACTAAGTGGTCCTATCAAAACCCAAACTTGGCATGGGTGAGCAATTTAAATTGCAAGTGCCACATTATCACATTGTCAACAATGTGCCCTGTCTCTTTTCTGGAGCGAGTACATTCAGTGAAAACTGATTAGCCAGACTAGATTTATCCTGCTTTCAGTGAACAGGACAGAGCTAGGCAATATTGCCAACAGGTGCAGTCAGTTCTGCAACACTAATGCTAAGTACCACAGCTGGGATGTTGATGCATCCTGTGCCATTAATGACAAGAAATTAGCTACCAACAAGCTTCTGACAGTGAGTGTTCCAAGCAAAAGATGGATCATACCTGACTAAATATTATGACAAATGCCTTATCAGCCTAATCTTTTATATGCATTATCAATGAACTGGGAATACCCTTGCAGCTACCTCCTCCTATGCGCTTAACCATCCAGCATCAATCCTAGCTAGATGTGATAATTAGTTGATCGACCAACTTAGATCTCATCTGTTAGTTGATCAACTGCATAGCTGTTTACTTTATGTGTTGCAGTATTACAAGGCCAATGACCCATCTCAACTTCTACCCAAGACAGTTGCACAGTAACTTCTTCCAATGCTATCATAGACAGTTGTATTTGCCATAGGTAAAGCAGCACAAGTAGGCTTATTACTGGTGTAATCTTTCTTTATTACTGCTTGTTATAGAATCAGCTAAACCCACAGAACTTGACTGATTTGGTCAAGTGTTGGCATTTGACATTAGAAATCCCCTGCCAGAATATATTCTGCTTGTTGCAATGATTAAATGTATTGTGTAGATCAATTGATACTGTACATTGGACAAGAAAAATGGCATAAAATAGATAAGTGAACAGAGGAAATGCAGCATCAACAGCACATGTACGGATGGAGAAATGACTGGGCAGTCCACATGGCCTAAACTAGTCACAAGCTCTGCTACGGGAGTCCAAGGAGTGGAGTCAAAAGCCTTTAGAGTTTGAACAGACTTGGTATGACACCAAATTTCTACAGATGTACTACAGACAGCATTAGAACTGGTTATAATTACCATCCAATTTGGAGGGGCGACTGCACGGAATCAGAAAAAGCAGCAGAAAGGTGCAAACTCAGCCAGCTCCATCATGGGCACTAGCCTCCGCAGCATTTTCAAAAGGCATCAAAAAGGCTGTATCCATCATTAAGGACCCCTATCACCCAGTACATACCCTCTTAGTGCTACATCAAGGTGCAAGTACAGGAGCTAGAAGACACTTAATGATTTTGGAACTGATTCTTGCCCACCGTCAGTTTTCTGAATGGACAATGAACCCCTGTATGATACTTGTTTTTTGCTCTTTTTGCACTTGTTTTAACTTTTCAAGATAGATTTCTTATTGTAATTTATAGCTTATTATAATATATTGCAATGTACTGCTGCCACAAAACAACCAATTTCTCAACATATACCAGTGATATTAAACTTGATTCTGATCAGGAGAATGGGTAAAGTAGCAGATGGAATTATAGTTAAAGTGTATGATCATGCACACTAGAAGGAATAAAGGTGTAAACTACTTTCTAAATAGGAAGCAAATTCAAAAATCAGAAGTGCAAGGGACTTGGAGTTCTCGTGCAAGATTCCCTAAAGGTCAACTTGTAGGTTGAGTCAGTGATAAGGAAGGCAAATACAATTCTAGAATTCATTGCAAGGGGACTAGAATATAAAAGCAAGATGTAATGCTGAAGCTTTATAAAGCATTGCATTGCTCAGACTGTACTTGAATATTGAGCAGTCTCTGGCTCCTTATCTAAGAAAGGATGTGCTGGCATTGGACTGAGTCCAGAGATTTATGAAAAGGATCCCAGGAATGAAAGGGTTAATGTACGAGGAGTGTTTTATGACTCTGAGCCTATACTCACTGGAGTTTTGAAACCTATTGAATGTTAAATGGCCTAGTTGGAGTAGACCTAGAAAGGATGTTTCTGATCGTGGTGACGTCAGAATAGAAGGACATTCCTTTAGAACAGAAATAAGGAGGAATTTCTTTAGCCAGAGGGTGATGAAATCTGTGGAATTCATCGCTACAGATGGACATAGAGGCCAAGTCATCTGGTGTATCTGAAGTGGAGGTTGACTGGTTCTTGATCAAAGGTCATGAAGAATAGGCAGGAAAATGGAGTTGAGGGGGTGAATAAATCAGTCACGATGGAATAGCCTAATTCAGTTCCTATGTCTTATGGGTGACTTACTTTAAAAAATAGTCAGAGGATTGCTAACTATAAGGTGTCATGGATAACAATGTATTAAATCACAAATTTAAAATGGTAAATTGGTTTATTGTCACATATCAAGGAGCTGTTTATATGTCATTAATACAGATCATTTTATTAAAGAGCAAGAGAAAACAATAACAGAATACAGGAGTCAATTTCATCATACTCTGGGAACATTTAGTCATCATAACAGCAGGTGAGCTGTTCTTGAGCCTTGGGGATGTTCTTTCACATCTTCTGTCTGTTGGAAGTGGGGAGAAAGAAGAATGTCCAGGGTGGGTGGGGTCTGCTTATATTGCCTACTTCACTGAGGTAATGTGAAATGTAGACAGAATCCATGGAGGGGAGGCTGGTTTTTGTGCTGTGCTAAGCATTATCCACAACCACAGTCTGTTGCAGTCACAGACAGAGCAGCTGCTAGACCAAATCAAGATGCATTCAGATTGGATGCTTTCTAGTGGTGCATCAATAGAAAATTGGCCAAAGGGGGCATACTAAATTTCTTTAGACTCCCAAGTAGAGGCATTGGTGAGCTTCCTTAACCATCGTGTCGACATAGTTTGACCAAGACAGCCGATTGATGATATTCACTCTAGGAAATTGAAGCTCTCAACTCTCATTTCCTCAACACTGTTGATGAAAACAGGAACATGTGCTCTCCCTCTCCCTGGGTTGTAGTGGCAGCATTGCTGCCCATCCTTACTGATCGTGCTTCACTGTGCTCTGCTCCTCAGGAAGGATCCAGTTACAGAGGGAAGTGTTTAGTTCCAAGTTTCGGTGTTGAGTTGAGCTTATTTGGAATTACAGTTTTGAAGGCAGAGCTACAGTCAATAAACAATAGTCTAACATAGACAAACTGTCCAGATGCTCTAGAGTTGACTGAAGGGCCAGGGAAATGGTATCCACTGTGCACCTGCTTCTGTGGTAAGTAAATTACATTGGGTTGAAGTTGTGTGGGAGGCTGGAGTTGGAGTGGCATGACCAGGCTCTTGAAGCACTCATGGGCGTACGTCAGAGCCACTAGACTCATCAAGGTACATTACCTAACAAAAACAAGGTATCAGGATGATAGTGTTCTCCTTACAGCAGGTCAGAACATCAGATTAAAGGAGGGAGAGATTAAAAATGTCTACAAATACCCCCACAAAAAGAGCTCTGCACTATCCAAGGACACAGCTAGTGAGAGCATCAAGACTGATGCTTTCTGCGGGTTCACTATCCAGAAGATTCAGACATCTGCAAGAATGACTGCAAGTTCATATGCACGAAGGCTATCAGGGCTGGTTCCAATTCCCTTTGTTGAAAGCATTCAAAACCGAATTCAGCTCACCAGGAAGGGATAGGCTGTTGTCAGCGATACCATCTCCTTGAATGGGAAAAAAATATTCAAGTTGCTAAATAACTATACTAGTTACATTAAATAGTCTGCTCAATATTTAATTTCAGTCAGTCCACTTGGTCACTTTCAGCATTCTTTCAAGGTTTTTAACATTCAAATGGAAACAAGTACAGATATTGGTGAAGAAACAGCCAGGCGAAGTAATACTGCAGTAAAGTTTACAGTCATAGGCCCAATTTCAGCATAGGTCAAGCCTTTTATTGGCTCTAGTTGCAGTCAAGCTACTTCTCTCACCCAATGTCTCTCTATAGCCCTAAAATTTATTTCCTTTCAACTACTTACCCAACATGCTTCTGAACAAGACAGTTGAATGTCCTTCCACCATCTTCCCTGGCAAAACAATACTAGACCTCAAATACACCAATGTAAAAGTTTAAAAAAAGCTTTCTAACATGCATGCTATTAGCAAAGTTGCACAATTACTACTGCATGTATACCACCCTAAAAGATGGCAAATATCTTGCCTGTTGACTTCCATGACATTGAACTTATACCAAGTCAGTAGCAGAAGTACTAGTGCATGGTCTGAAGAAGAAAAAACAACAAAATCTGAGTACAAAACTCTGCTCAAAACTCTTACTTTTCCAACTATTCCCTTTGGTACCTCAACACCTGTTGGCACTAAACACATGGCCTTCAACAAATTATCACGTGCATCAGACCATGCAAAGAAGGGTTGAGCCTCAAGGCCCAAGTTCACAATCTAAAAGCAATTAAGCAGGAAATAGAGCAGCCTGCCTCAGCTTCAACCTGAATGACAGGAAGGGCAAGTGAAAACTTATTTATTTCACTGGTGGATGGACACAAGTACATTTGCAAAAAAGTCTTTTTAATTTTCCTAATAACATCTGCATCACTTCCAGGATTTGCCAAACATTGTCAACTTAACATAGAAAAGATTGCTAGGTCTGTTTAGAGAGAATGAAGCTTGGGCAGTCATGTTGGTAACAGTGACAACAAACAGGAAGATTTCCTCTGTACATGTCCACACCAACTAAACATCTATTATTATATTAATTATCCTTTATGGAAGTTCATTTCCTCATTTCTCCCGTACTTCTTGGAGAAGATCATTCAACACATGTCCATCTGCAAATAAAACTCTCATCTCCAAAGTTGTGCAAAACACCATCAATAGTGAGCACCCGAGTGCCACTGAAGTAATCTGGGCACATAAAATGAATCCGCATGTCAATCATCCAGT
The DNA here is from genome assembly GCF_030028105.1 of Mobula birostris. NCBI lineage: Eukaryota > Metazoa > Chordata > Chondrichthyes > Myliobatiformes > Myliobatidae > Mobula > Mobula birostris. Next base: position 111,392,242 of record NC_092371.1, on the reverse strand, counting down.
CACGATGGCATCGAGGTACAATGTCCAACATCATTGCTTAAGACTCAATTGTTTTTAAGGTTCATAGGGATGGTCTTGGGAAAAGAGGGGAGTTGTGGGTTAGGTTAGGGTTTAGGGACAGGGATCAGAGAGAAGTTATAGCTCCAGGGTAATAAATGAAGAATCTGGGCAGGAGTTCAAGTCAAGGTTGAAGTGCTTTATGGTCAAACGACAATGATCGTGGAAGTCATGCTGCAGGCACCAAGACCAGTAATCTCCAGGTCATGAAACCAGTGTTTCATTAAAATTTGTGAAATTCACTGGTATTCTTGTTCATTACCACCAAGACAAAACTATTTCACAGTTTAGATACCAGTATTAGGTAAATCAGCAATAGCCAAACACTTGTTCAAAAAAGCTTCCAAACAAAAACTCAAATCACAGAACAATGTGTTGAGAGGAAATTAACTCTTAAGAATCTACGTATTTGGTGCTTGGTGTTTTTTTCATTGTTACTCCCAAATATGGCAAAATGAATACTTAAATTCAAAGATAAAGCAGCAGCAATGGCTGGAGTTTCTACAAAAAAAAAATGGGGGAAGTGCAAAACATATTCCAAATAAGAAATTTGCAAAGGGAAGGAGGACACTACTGTGGCTGACAAGTGAAGTCAGACCAAAGTAAAAGCAAAAAGAGAAGGTATACAAGGAAGCCAGAGCTAGTGGGAAGATAGAGGATTGGTGATTTTTTAAAAACTTGCAGAAGGAAACCAAGGAGGTCATTCAGAAGGAAAAGATGAGTTATGAGAGGAAGCTGGCGACTAATACCAAAGAAGATACTGAAAGCTTTTTTTAAGTATATAAAGGGGAAAACAGAGTCGAGGGTAGATATAGGACCAACACAAAATGACGCTGGAGATATTGCATTGAGGGATGCAGAGATGGCAGAGGAACTAAATGCGTATTTTGCATCAGTCTTCACAGTGGAAGACAACTGCAGTATACTGGACATTCAAGAGTGTCAGGAAAGTGAAGTATGTGCAGTGAAAATTACAACTGAGAAGGTGCTCAAGAAGCTTAATGGTCTGAGGGTGGATAAATCTCCTGGACCTGATGGAATGCACCCTTGGGTTCTGAAGGAAGTAGCCGGAGAGATTGTGGAGGCATTGACAATGACCCTTCAAGAATCGATATATTCTAGCATTGTACCAGATGACTGGAAAATTGCAAATGTTACTCCACTATTCAAGAAGGATAGGAGGCAGCAGAAAGGAAACTTATAGACCTGTTAGCCTGACATCAGTGATTGGGAAGTTGTTCGAATCAATTGTTAGGGATGAGATTACGGAGTACCTGGAAGCACATGACAAGATAGGCCAAAGCCAGCATGGTTTCCTGAAAGGAAAATCCTGCCTGACAAACCTACTGCAATTCTTTGCGGAAATTACAAGCAAGGTAGACAAAGGAGATGTAGTAGACATTGTGTACTTGGATTTTCAGAAGGCCTTTGACAAGGTGCCACACGAGGCTGCTTAGCAAAATAACAGCCCATGGAATTACAGAGAAATTACTAGCGTGGGTGGAGCATTGGCTGATCGGCAGAAAACAAGAGAGTGGGAATAAAAGGATCCTATTCTGGCTGGCTGCCAGTTACCAGTGGAGTTCCACGGGGGTCGGTGTTGGGACCGCTGCTTTTTACAATGTATGTGAATGATTTGGACTACAGTATTAGTGGATTTGTGGCTAAATTTGCCGATGATACAAAGATAGGTGGAGGAGTGGGTAGTGTTGTGGAAACAGAGAGCCTGCAGAAAGACTTACATAGTTTAGCGGAATGGCCAAAGAAGTGGCAAAAGAAATACAATGCTGGAAAGTATATGGTCATGCACTTTGGTTTAGATGATTTAGATGGGGACAGAATTCAAAATGCAGAGATGCAAAGAGACTTGGGAGCCCTTGTGCAAGATACCATAAAGGTTAACCTCCAGGTTGAGTCAGTTGTGAAGAAGGTAAATGCAATGTTGGCATTCATTTCTAGAGGTATAGAATATAAGAGCAGAGATGTGATGTTGAGGCACTAGAAGGCAATCGTGAGACCGCACAGAGTATTGTGTGCAGTTTTGGGCTCCTTATTTTAGAAAGGCTATACTGACATTGGAGAAGGTTCAGAGAAGATTTACGAGAATGATTCCAGGGATGAAAGTGTTACCATATGAGGAATGTCTGGCAGCTCTTATACTGTATTCCCTGGAGTTCAGGAGAATGGGGGGGGGGGGGGGGGGGAAAGAATCTCATAGAAACATTGTGAATGTTAAAAAGCCTGAACAGATTAGACATGGCAAAGTTACTTCCCATGGTAGGGGATTCTAGGACAAGAGGGCATGACTTCAGAATTGAAGGACGTCCTTTTAGATCTGAGATGTGGAGAGATTACTTTAGTCAGAGGGTTGTAAATCTGTCGAATTTGTTGCCACGAGCAGCTGTGTAGGCCAAGTCATTGGGTGTATTTAAGGCAGAGATAGTTAGGTTCTTGATTAGTCAGGGCATCAAAGGGTATGGGGTGAAGGTAGGGGAGTGGGCATGACTGGAAGAAGTGGATCAGCCCATGATGGAATGGTGGAGCAGACTCCATGGGCCAAATGGTCTACTTCTGCTCCTATATCTTATGGTCTTATAATTTGATTTAAAAATTAAAAATGTCAAAATATACACAGAAAAGTTGCAAAAATAAGAAGGAATAAAATACATCATGATTCCAATCAAAGTTCACAAATTACTCAAGTATCTTTCACTAATTACAATGTGGGAGAAATTTAAAATTTCACACTTCTAACTTCTTCAAACCCTAATGGTCTTAATTTCACTAATTACAAATTCAGAGTCTCATGCTAGAAGTACAACTGCAACGATGCTTTTGTTTAATTGATATTACCAAGGAATCAATGTTAGATTGCAACCACCTAAAACCAGCATAAAACTTGTACTGTATATGCTTTGAACATACACCAAATAGTGCCACACCAGTGAAAACAATAGTATCAGTATCAGACATACATTACTAAAGTCATAAAGTTCTTGAACTCTCCTTTACTACAATTCAAGTACTGTGAACAAAATGCAAATTAAGGACATTGAGATGTAGAGTAGCATAGTGGTTAATGTAGTACTATTACAGCACTCAGTGAGCACCAATTGGGGCTCAATTCTCAACACTCCTTTAAGGAGTTCATACATTCTCAATGTATGTTTTGAAGTATGTGTGACAATAAAGCTAATCTTTGTAAAATCAAAGCTGTACTTATCTATATACGTATACATAATTCTAATACTATGTACTTCTTTCTTACTCTACCTACTCATCAACCAACCAACTGGTCATTTTTTTTATCATGCCTCCTATATTTAGGTTATAAACTTTAATGGTCTTTACACAAGGAATGTACTGAGCAATGCGTCTGATTGAACCTTATTTGTTCAGTCTTGCTAAATTTCATCCAGGCTACATCAACCACCACCATTGGCCAAGTTTATATAAAAACATCCAATGAAGTCACTCATATACACCTTTCCCTTCAAAAAAAGATCTTCCATACTAGAGGAATCTGTTGTAAGGAATATTTTGTTTTCCCATACCAAAGGAATTATTATTCCTTACAGATTCCACTAAATGCCTAACTAGCTGGGTCAGTGCTAACTTCGATTTTTAAACAATCTCATGTCACCAGCTCCCCAATCCTTGAGCATCACTACTGTAGCCAAAGACTGAGCCTCTAGTCGGAATCTCTGGAAGTCTGAGCCTATGGGACTTCTTTACTTCTCATGCGGATGTAGCCATTTCCCCATTGTTACATCCAATGACATCCTCTGCCTCTTAGTTATCTCCTTGGTCCAAGTACACACTTACTTTGATGACAAAGCAACATTTGTTGCCCATCCCTAGTACTTCAAATATTTCCTTATGCTATGGAAGGCAGCCATTCAGCCCATCAAATTCGTGATGCCTTAGACTGGCCCACAAAAAGGTGAAATGGACCACCTTAGTAAAACACTCAATTCTGTTTGAACATTGTGGTAACGATACAAGTGGAACTTAAGAGTCATCTACTTGAACGGTCAGGAGTCATACATAGGCCAGAATCTCTCAGAACATTAATAAACCAGATGTTTAGGTTTCCAGAATTTGAATACAGTAGTCAAAATAAATTCCAGATTAGTGGAGGAATTTAAATTAGTGGAGGCTTGGTCTTACAAAAACATTGAGTAAAACATCTCTTGCAAGTAATTTAAGAATTCTGTACTACCTATACACTTTACGTGGGGAGTTAACTTACGTAGTCAATTGCTGTCCTACACATCTCCCTCAGACTATTGGGATTATAAAGTGAGGCTGCTCTTTATATTTAGTTCCACCTAAATAGCTGCATTTGATCATTGTTTTGTGAAGTCAACCCATCTCATAACCGATTGTTTCTTAAGCCAATAGAATCACTTTATTAAAAAAATCCTTCATCTGACAGCAAACTCCAGAAAAGTTAAAATACTTGACCTACCCCCAAATCCATATTTCTAGAATAGTTATACTGTGTGGCTCATCCACCTCATTCATTAAACCTCTTTTAAGTAATCCTATATGGCTACGTATACAAGGAATTTAAGTATATTCCTTTTTCTAACATTTGTTTCCTTTGCTTGCCTTCACTAATTTAGAATTTACAAATGGTTACAGTACTGATGAATGCCATTCCGGAACTTTCACACTTTTGGAGTGTACACAACCTCCCATCCTATTGCCACTCTCCAACAGCACTATCAAGGCCAAGTCCTACTGACGTGTAAATCTTTTACAGATCCCACCAGTCTCCAAACTGGTCCAGTACCCTGACCTTCCTCTCCTAAATACCATATCCTTAACCAAACAAAATGGCATCATGGAATCACATCAGTAACACCAGACTTACAATGGTCTTGGCTCTGACTGTATTTTCATAAGTAGTCCTAGGAGTCAGTTGTAGAATTGAACACTCAAAATGCCCTCAGGGTCTGAAGTAGCAATGTGCTGCCTTATAAACAAGATAAAATCTCCAGATGCTGGAAACCAAAGTAATACACACAAAATGCTTGAGGAATGCAGCAGACCAGGCAGCATCGATGGAAAAGAGTAAACAGTCCTGATGAAGGGTCTCAGCACGAAACGCCAATTGTTTACTTTTTTCCATAGATGCTGCTTGGCCTGCTGTGTTCCTCCAGCACTTTGTGTGTATGCTGCCTTAAATCTATCTAGCTTCATCTGTTCCCTCTTTGCCTGCAAACACCTGAACTGCAAGATAACCAATTCCTGAAAGGTACTATGAAACAGACTAGGAGGTAGACCACACTCGTCAGCTATTGCTCAAGTTCCTCCAACTGATGACACTTCCTGCACATGCTAGAAAGATGAAACCGACCAGGAAATGTAGGGAAAACTCGGCAAGTCAGGTATGGGTGAAGAGAGAAATAGTCAACATTTCAGTTTTGCGACCAATCAGAACTCAGCTGGAAGGCCTTGAAGTTTTCTGATGGTGCAGAATACATATCCATAATTCAAAAAGATGCTTTATGTTTTCTTCAATTTAGAAGAAAATCCTAAACAAAATAAATAAATAAACGGACAAGACCTGAAATAATTATAAAACTGCCCTTGCCACTAAGCTCTTCACTCACACTTCATTGCCACATAAATACCATGCATTGTGCTAACATAACTGGCCTTCTACCACCATAGCTATATGGAACATTAATGTTCAATTACATGGACTGATTATTTCTAACACTGCCACATTTCAACCCATCTTTTGCAAAAAAAAAGTTCTGTCCACAAAATTGCACTGAACCTACAATTTTTGGCTTGAAGGCAAATCCTAACGTCAAGCGCAAGTCAGATTAATGGCCCGTTGCCAATGTTAGAACTTTTAGATGTTCAATTCAGTCTTTATCTGGCCTAGCCAGCGAATACAGCAGTGTCACGGGATAAGACCTTTTCTGACCTGTGCCTGCCGTGCCTTCAACCAATATCAGTCCCTTTGCCGTTAATGGAATACGGCTCTATTCAAATAGGCGGCAGTTTTCCTATTAACTACAATGACGACTTCATTGGCTATAAAGCACAAGGGAGATGGAAGGCTCTACCCTGCTAAGTGCTGTATACCACTCAAACACAATTTAGTTACATATTCTTAATTTAACAATTTCCGTTAGACTAAGGAACTAATGGGAAAACCTCCCAACGCCTATCATAGGTTTACCCCGCCACTCGTGGGTGTTCCGGAACAAGTTATCTCAGCTGGGCTGAAAACCTCGTCCGCGGCCTTTTCCAAAAAGCCATGGAAAACCAGAAAGTCGAATCTTACAACTACAACCAGCAGATGCCTTGCAAGGTTTGGGAAAACAGTAATTCGACGGTGAAGTGCAAAGACTGGATTACTAAAAGCAATGACAGATCACATGCGGTTGTACCTTCCAGCCGGCCGAGCTGTTGCTGTCGCCCTTATCCTTGAAGTAGGGCACGCAGCGGACCATCCAGTCGTAGATCTGTGATAGCGTCAGCCTCTTGTCCGCCGAACTCTGGATGGCTTTCGTGATCAGATCCGCGTACGACATATTGCCCCAGGCGTTCCTACGGGACGAGGCTTTGCGATGCTGCGACCCGGCCGTACTACCAACAGTCGTCCCCGCTACCATGAAGGCGCTGCCGGAGCCGCTGACTGTAATCGAGGACGGCGGCGGAGAGCAAGATCCCTGCTGTCGTCCGCTCGTCCCCGCCGGCCGCTTCAGCCCGTCAACCGCTTGCGGCTCCAGCTCTCCGCCGCCCGGTCCCGGGACGGCCAGCAAGCCGCACTCAGCGCTGCCCAGCTCGTCGATGTCCTCCTCTTCCTCGGGTATCATCTCCGCCGCTTCGGGCCCGGCATCATTCTTGCCCGAGGCAGACGAAGAGCCGGGCAAGTCGGGTCGGGGTAAGGGCCAGGTGCAGGAGCGGGGACGGGTTTGCGGCTCGAAGTCGGGATCGATGTCCAACGGGGCCGGAGCGGGAGCGGCCCCCTCGGCCATGATCTGCGCTCGGCCAGCGGTGAGCTCGGAGAAGGTTGGTGGGGGCGAGACTGAGGGGAGATGCAGGAGCGGGTGCTAGGGGCTGAAACCGCCTCGGGACGCCGTACTCGGCCACCGCACCACTCCGTGCAACCGCAGGGGGACTGGGTTCAAACTCTACGAAGGCTGCACTGAGTGAGCGAGTGAGGGGGGCGAATTAGAAGGCTCGGCCAGTGCACTCAGCAGACTGCCGCCGCTGCCATCTTGACACAGTCGCTAACTCGCGAGTCCGTGTCACCGCGGAACACAAACTCGCCTCTACCCTCCAGTCCTCTGCCTGGAGCTTCCTGCGCTCCCCCCCCCCCTCCTCCTCCCACCACCCCTGTCTTTTGACTGCCGAGATGCTTTTCTTCAAAAGACGCGGAAGGGGTTAATAATTCCGTGCAGGGTTTAAAAGGCTCCTGTGGGTCGCCCGCTTGCGCACCGACTGCTGGCCTCGAGCCCTCGCCCCCCACCTGGGGGCACGCGCACGGTCACTCGCTGGTCACCAGCTGGCTCACGCCGAGCTCCACGTTCACTGCCGCCTCGCTGTCGCTTCTCCTCCCACTCTGAGAAGCCAGAGTCAGACTCATATTCCCCCCTCTCTCTGTCTCTCTCCCTGGCCGTCCCTCCCGACGATACAAAGTTACAGACGCCAGAGCAGCGTAACCCAGCTTTACTACCGCGCTCGCCCCGCCCCCGTCCGGCGCTCATTGGACCCCTCCGCTCGCACTCTCCTCCGGTCGGGAAGGCAGCGGCCGTACCCACCCACTTCATTGGCCGAATGGAAGACCGCCGATCGCGTGCGTCACCAAGGGGGGGCCGCACTACCAGGTTAGGTTGACGGGTTGAAATACATTGCGTCACCCTCTTGGCCTGAGCGCGTGATCCGAGCTGCCGCCAGCTCCTATTGGAAGAGCGAGAATGTCACTCAGGTTATCGCCTGGCGCTGATTGGTCGGCTAGTTGGCAAGTCGACGACATCCCGAGGTTGGGGGGTGGGGGGGAAGGGATGCATAATAATAACAAAAACATGGACCGTGCATTAAATCCCGTCAAAAGCACGTGGGGAAGGAGCGGACGTGGTGCGGTCTACTGCATTAACCTTGCTTTTAGTGGTAGTTGTATGTTTGGCGTTGGTCTAAGTACGAGTTATCCTCTGTCATGTGCTGTCAGGTTGGGCTTGCTGCAGCCATGCTGCATTATTTTCAGTGTGTCAATACAACATGTGCGTGGAGTTGTCAGGCGTGCTTCATGCACAAGGAACGACGTAACGCAGCGAATAAAAACCATATTTTCAGCAGAAACGTGTAACGAGAAATCCATTAAAATTATGGGGGAAATAATGCCTAAATATTTACAAACCCGATTGGAATTGATTTACGTTTTGACACGGGATTCTTATAATTTTACATCTCCACAAAGTAAGGGTGGTGGATTGATCTCGCCCTACCCCTCCCCCAGTATATTACTATAGCTGCAATTCCCCTGGTGAGCCCAGCTATCCGCATACTCAACCATCTGTTTTAATCCTCTTGAAGAACATTATGTACACCATGTGCCCGTTTGTATTTCGCTTGAACATTTTAATTATCAACATGCTGTCTTAACTTTTATGGAGACAAGGAGAGGATTTAACTTACACTGAGCCACTGTATAGAAGTATTTACCGTTAAATCTGTAAGCCATTATGATCCATTAGAATTGACTGTCAAAGAAAAGCACGATGGCATATGAACAGATTATACACTGCACATGCGTTGCTATGTAATTTGACCTACATTGCAATGTCTCTCGAGAAGCCAGACTCTGCAAACAAAGAAAGAAACAAGTTCGAATTAATTAGATTGAAGGCAAATTAAATGTCAAGCTACAATGGTTAGCAAAACGCATTTTAGATCGTGTTATTTTTAAAACAACGCGTTATGCTACGATGCGATAGTATATCTAGTATTATCGTATCTCTTCCAGCTCGGCGATGAATAAAAAAGCTCTGTGTTTTCTAACTGGTTTCAGTGCGCCAAATTCGATAGGAACACAGGACAACAATACGAAGTTTGCCTTTTGATCAACAGTTGTCTCACAAGCAGTGTGAATTTTACATCCTACATGAGCATGGAAGCTTATTGATAAAGAGAGTGTGTCCAACAAACCAGCAAATAGTTTAAAACACGAGAAAACCTGCAGATGCTGGAAATCCAAGCAACACACACACACACGCACACAAACAATGAACTCATCCTTTTTTCCCAGTCCTGATGAAGGGTCTGAGCCTGAAACGTCGACAGTTTACTCTTTAAAATAGTTTAAAATATGATTTAATTAAGAATAAAAATAAACAATTGAGGCAACGTATTTGACATGCCCTCAAGTTATACTTCAAAGCTCATGATTTATTACTTCATAATCAAGTCATGTAATTAAACATCTTCAAAGAGTTGGGTGCCTAGATTTTCTCCATATAGTGATGAATTTTCATCAATTTGCAATGCCAACCCACCTGCCTGACCTATCTGCAATATAACCATTGTAGGCTATCCGTTTCTTAATTTCAACAGTAGACCCTTCAGCCCCTTTAATCAGACTTGTCATTCAACAAGATGGAATGGAATTTGCTGGACGTTCTTTAAGAGCATTAAGGTAGTGAGTTTAGATGGGGAACAGAATTAGGTTATTTGGCACATGAAGTCTTCTCTGCCATTCGATCCTGGCTAATTGTTTTTAAACCCCATTTTGCCACTTTCTCCCAGAACAATTGGTGGGGGGGGGGGGGGCGGGGGGCACAGTAGTGTAGTGGTTAGCATGACACTTTACAGTACCAGAGACCCAGGTTCAATTTCCACCACTGTCTGTAAGGAGTTTGTACATTCCTTCCCGTGTGTGCTTGGGTTTCCTCTGGGTGCTCCGGTTTCCTCCCACGATTAAAAGACGTACCAGTTGGTAGGTTAATTGGTCATTGTAAATTGCCCCGTGATTAGGCTGGGGTTAAATCAGGGGTGCTGGGTGGCGTGGCTCAAAGGGCCGGAAGGTCCTGTATTGCACGGTATCTCAATAAATAAATAATTAACCCTTTTACAATCAAGATCCTATCAATCTCTGCCTTAAATACATCCAATTACTTGGCCTCCAAAGACATCTGTCGCAATGAGTTCCACAGATCCAACACCTTTTGGCTGAAGAAATTCCTCCTCATCTCAGTTGCAGAGGGAAATCCCTTTATTCTGAGTCTGTGCCCACAGACCCTAGACACTTGTGCCACCAGAAACATCCTCTCCACGTCCACTCTATACAGGCCTTTCAATATTCAGTAGGTTTCAAATGAGATCCTTCCTCTTCCTTATGAGCTCCATCAAGTACAGACTCAGAGACATCAAATGTTCCTCATAACTTTAAGCTGCATAATGAAATTTGGGTTTATTGTTATGAACCTCCTCTGGGCCCTCTCCAGAGGCAAGCATATCATTCCTTAGATATGGGGCTGAAAATTGCTCACTATATTCCAAATGCAGTCTGACCAAAGCCCTTTAAAGTCTCAATAGTACATTCTTGCTTTCTTATTCTAATCCCATCAACATGAGTTCTAAGATTGCATTTGACTTCTTTATTACTGACTCAGTCTGCCGGTTAACCGTAAGGGCATCCTAAAGCAGGAATCCAAAGTCCCCTTGCACCTCTGAGTCTCTTTACGATCCATTTGTGCTGTCCACTGTTCAACAAGAAATGGATAACTCATGTTATGTTATAAATCATGATATAAGTGGCCCCTAGGAAACAGTGACCAAAATAATTTTAGATTGTTTGCAAGTAAATTAGTTCAATCTGAAACCAGGGATTTAAATCTAGATAAAGGAAACAATGAAGGACTGAGGGACATATTAGCTGTGGTAGTTAAAGGACAGGCAATCACAAAATAGAAAGAAATATTCCCCGATTTGCACTAAATGTAAATAAGTTACACAGAGCACAGAAATACCACAGGAAATGTGGTTTGATCATGGATTCAACAGGAAAGTATTTGTTCGTTGATTATGTGCCGTATCATATGACGTGGACGATCATGATCTTTCCATGACTGTGATTGTTGTTGTCAAATTTTACTATGGATCTGGTTTGCCACTGCCTTCTTCTGGGCAGGGTCTTTATAAGACGGGTGACTTCAGCCAATATCAATACTGTACTCTTCAGAGATTGTGTGCCTGGTGTCACTGGAACCAGGACTTGTGATATGCACCAGCTGCTCATATAACCATAATATTAAAAAAGTGTATTACATCTAAGGAAGAGGATTGTAAAACTACCAGAAAAAAGTGGCAATCCTGAGCAATAGAAGCATTTAAGAATTCAGCAAAGGATGATAAAAAAATGTAATAGAGAAGCAAAATGGAAATTAGGAATAAACTTGACAGGAAGACTGTTGAGGTTTCTATAGATATGTAAAAAGGGAAAAAATGAGAGGGGACGTGTGGGTCCTTTAGATAGATGCTTTATTGATCCCAAAGGAAATTACTGTGTCACAGTAGTATTACAAGTGCACAGATATACAAATATGCAAATATCAGAAGAGAAGTAGAAAGGTTAAAAAATAACTTACTTCAAACAGTCTAACAGGAGGGGGTCATCACTTGCCCGGCTATAAGCTGACTCATTATAGAGCCTAATGGCCGAGGGTAAGAATGACCTCATATTGCCCTCTTTGGAGCAGGGCAGTTGCCTTAGTATAATACTGAAAGTGCTCCTCTGTTCAGACAAGGTGGCCTGCAGAGGGTGAGAAACATGTCCAGAATTGCTAGGATTTTCCGTAGAATCCTTTGTTCCACCACAGCCTCCAGTGTGTCCAGTTTGACTCCCATAACAGAGCCAGCCTTTCTAATCAGTTAAATGAGCCTGTTGGCATCACCTGTGTTTACAGGTAGAAATAAGAGAACATAATAATAAGGAAGAAAGAAAGGATAGAGGAGGGGAACTTAAAGCTTAGGATTTACAGGATGGGCCAAAGGGCCTGTTTTTTCCGTTAATCATCTATAATTTACTAAGGAAAATCTAAAACTACAAATGCTGGAAATCTGAAACAGAAGAGGAAATACTTGAAACAAGCAGCCAGTCAATAACTGTGGAAAGAGAAAGAAACTTAACATTTCGAGGACCTTTCATCAGAACAGTTCTGACGAGGGTCTTTCATCTGAGTAGTTAATTGCATGTCCTTCCAGTGATGTTGCTTGACTTGTTGAGATATTGCAGTTTTTTTTATATTTGACTTAAATAATTACTTTGTGGTCACTTTTATATAAAAATAAGTCCATCTAAAAATACTGAATAACAAGGGGCTAGAGCAAATGACGAAGTAAAAGAGATCAGTATTAGTAAAGAAAATCAACTGGAGAATTTAATGAGCTTGAAAAGTGGTACTTCCTAGAGACCTGATAATCCACATCAGAGTTTTCAAGGGGATAATTAGAGATGCAAACGATACTCTGGTTGATCTTCCTAAATTCCACAGATTCTGGATTCGTTCCTACAAATTAGGACTAGAGGGCCTGTTTCCATGCTCTGCATGGAGGGTGGCAAATGTGAACCAAGTATTTGGGAAAGGAGGAGAGATGACACAGGGAACAACTGTCCTATTAGCCTGGAATCACACAATGGGAAATTAAAACCATAAAACCGTTTGACATAAGAGCAGAATTAGGCCATTTAGCCCATTGAACCTGCTCCACCATTGAATCATGGCTGACTTATTAACCTCTCAAATCTATTCTCCTGTAACCATTGACACCCTTACTAATCAAGAACTTATCAACCTGTGCTTTAAATATACCCAATGACTTGGTCTTCACAGCCGTCTGTGACAATGATTTCCACAGATTCACCACCCTCTGACTAAAAAAATTCCTCCTCATCTAAACAGACATACTGCTATTCTGAGGCTGTTCCCTCTGGTCCTGGACTCTCCCATTATTGGAAACATCCTCTCCATATCCACTCTATCTAGGCCTTTCAATATTCAGTAAGTTTCAAGGAAATCCCACTAGTTCTTCTGAACTCCAGCAAGTATAGGCCCAGAGCCATCAAACACTCTTCATACCTTAATCCTTTTATTTGCAGAATTGAAAAGGCAATCTGCTTTGGGTGTTGTGCAATGAAACAGACTTGATTCAGGAACTTAAGGTAAAGGCATCCACAGGAGCTAGTGATCATAATATGATAGAAATCATCCTGAAGTTTGAGAGGGAGACGCTAAAATCAGATAATTCGGTATTAAACTCTAGTAAAGGACACGGCAGAGACCCAAGGGAAGAGCTGGCCAAAATTGATCAGAAGGGTGATGCTACTACATGATACGTGTGTGCCTCACTTAAAGTAAAAAGTGAAGCGAACATTCTCACATCTCGCGTGTCTTTCTTTTAATTAGTTTAATGTTTTGGAGTTACAAAACATAACAAAAGACACCAGCAGCATTCCAGAAATTCGAGAGTATCAGGAGGCAGAAGTGCATGTAAGTTGCCATTACTAAAAATCAGAATCAGGTTTATTATCACTGGTATGTGTCGTGAAATTTGTTAACTTAGCAGCAGCAGTTCAATGCAATACTTAAATGTTCGAAGAATAAATCAATCAATCAATTACAGTATACATAGAGATGAGAATTCATGCAGAAACAGAAACAATATATATTTTAAGAAGTGAGATAGTGTTCACAGGATCAGTGTCCATTTAGGAATCGGATGGTAGAGGGGAAGAAGCTGTGGTGTAATTGTTGCCTTTTTTGAACCAAGTTAGAACTTCCACCTGTAACAGTGAGGGGTTGAAAAAGGAGAAGGTACTTGGGAAACTGTAACATCTGAAGGTAGATAACTCACCTGGACCAGATGGACTACACCCCGGGGTTCTGAAAGAGGTAGCCGAAGATATTGTGGAGGCATAAGTAATGATCTTTCAATAATCAGTAGGTTTCGGAATAGTTCTAGAAAACTGCAAGTGTCACTCCACTCTTTCAGAAGGGAGAGAGGCATAAGGTCCATTAGGAAGGATGAGATTTCAGGGTACCTGGAGGCACATGATAAAATGGGCCAAAGTTAGCATAGTTTTCAAAAAGGGAAATCTTGCCTGAAAAAACTGTTGAAATTCTTTGAGGGCAGAAAAAGGGAAGATAGACAAGAGAGAGCCAGAGATTTTGTTTACTTGGATTTTCAGAAGGCCTTTGACAAGATGCTGAACATGAGACCGCTAATGTGATTGGAGCCCACGGTATAACAGGAAAGATACAAGCATGGCTTTTTGACCGGCAGGAGGCAAAGAGTGGGAATAAAGGGGATTTTTTTTAGGTTGGCTGCCAGTGACTAGTGGTGTTCCGCAGGGGTTGATTTTGGGACCTCTTCTTTTCACGTTACATCAGTGATAGGGATTTTGAAATAGATAGCTTTGTGGCCCAGTTTGCAGACAATACAAAGATCGGTGGAAGGGTAGGTAGTGTTGAGGAAGCAGGAAGTCTGCAAAGGATTTGGACAGATTAGGAGAATGAGCAAAGAGGGAGATAGATACAATGCAGGGAAATATATGGTCATACACTTTGGTAGAAGGAATAATGGTATAGTCTGTTTTCTAAATGGGAAGCAAATGCAGAAATCAAAAAAGTCCAAGTGCATGATTCCCCAAAGATTAAATTGCAGATTGAGTCGGTGGTGAGGAAGGCAAATGCAATGTTAGCATTCATTTTGACGGGACCAGGATATAAAGGCAAGGATGTAATGCTGAGGCTTTATAAGTCACTGGTCAGTATTGTGAGCAGTTTTGGGCCCTCCATCTAAAGAAGGATGTGCTAGCATTGGAGAGAGTCCAGAGGAGGTTCATGAGAATTTTCCCAGGAATGAAAGGGTTAATGTATGAGGAGCATTTGATGGCTCTAGACCTGTACTCACTGGAGTTTAGAAGAATTAGGGGGAATTTCTTTGAAACCTATGGAATATTGAAAGGCCTAGTCAGAGTTGATGTTGAAAGGATGTTTTGAATAGTGGGGAGACAAGGCAGGGGGCACAGACTCAGAATACAAGGACATCCCCTTAGCACAGAGATGAGGAGGAATTTCTGCAACCAGAAGATGGCGAATCTGTGGAATTCATTGCCACAGACAGCTGTGGAGGCTGTCACTAAGTATATTTAAAGCAGGGCTTGATAGGTTCTTGATTAGTAAGGAAGAATGCGGTTGAGAGGGAAAACAAATCAGCCATGACAGAATAGTAGAGCATATTCGATAGGCTAAATGGCCCAGTCCTGCTCCTACGTCTCATGTTCTTAGGGCATCATTCTTATAAGCCTCCTCTGGATCTTTTCCAATGCTACCACATCCTTCTTTGGATATAGGGTCCAAAACTGCTCACAGTATTACAAATGTGGTTTCACCAAAAACCTTATTAGATTATCAGATTAGATTATGAGGACATGCAGTCCTCTTTTATTGTCATTTAGTAATGCATGCATTAAGAAATGATACAATGTTTTTCCAGAATGATATCACAGAAGCACATGACAAACCGACTTAAAAACTGACAAAAACCACATAATTATAACATATAGTTGCAACAGTGCAAAGCAATACCGTAATTTGATTAAAAGAAAGACCATGGGCACGGTAAAAAGTCTCAAAGTCTCTCGAAAGTCCCATCATCTCACGCAGACGGTGAACCTCCAGCACCGCCAACTTGCCGATGCAGCATTCTGGAAGCATGCGACCACAGTCCGACTCCGAGTCCGTCCGAAAACACCACCCCTGCTAAGCGCTTCGACCCCGGCCCTGGCAACAGTCAATAGGCAAAGCCGAGGATCTGGGGCCTCCCCCTCCGGAGATTCTCCATCGCACAGTAGCAGCGGCAGCGAAGCGGGCATTTCAGAAGTTACTCCAGGTGTTCCTCCGTGCTTCTCACGGCCATCAAATCCGGATTGTGCACGGCCCCCTAGTTAACACATATCGATATCAATTTGGAACGGTCACACTGCCATCTTCTCCTCCCTCCTCTGCCTTAGCATCATGTGCTTGCTTTTCAATTCTAGTCCTCTTGAAATGAATGCTAACGTTGCACTTGCTTTCCTTACCATTAACCCAACCTGCAAGTTAATCTTTAGGGAATCCTACATGAAGACTCTCAAGTCCCTTGGCACTTTTGATTTCTGAATTTGCTCCCATTTTTATTAAATAGTCTATGTCTTCATTCCTTCTATGAAAGTGCATTACCATAAACCTCTCTACATGGATTCCATCTGCCACTTTGCCTATTTTGCTAATCTGTCCCAGTCTTTCTGTAGACTCCATGCTTCCTCAAACTACCTGCCTCACCACCTATCTTTGTATCATCCACAGACTTGGCCATAACACCATCCAAAGTAGTGGGTACAGCACTGATCCTGTGGAACATCCCTAGTCTCCAGCAGCCAACCAGAAAAGGCCCCCTTTATTCCCATTGTTTGTCTCCTGCCAGTCAGCTAATCTTCCGGACATTACTGGAATCTATAATAAAAATTGTGTCTTCAAACTCTGAAGTATTAATAACATGACTGAGCAGCAGAGTCAGCTTAGATTTATGAACGTGTAATCTTATTTTACTGAAGTTTGGAGCTCATTGAGGATATTTCAATTGGAGTAGGTGGTTAGGATAGGATAAACTGTGTTGAAATAGAAAACCAGTTGTGATTTTGGAAAAAATTAAGAATATTTGAGGAGTCAATAGAATGCTTTTGGTCCTATTTCTTATATCTGTTTATTAAAACTATTGCTTAGCCATTATTTTGAGACTGTGGCTCTTATTTCAAGTCTCTTCATCCAGAGAAACATACCCTCTGTATGTATCCTGTCAGCACCCGACTAAGAAATTTGAGTGTTATTATCAGCTAACCTCTCATTCTTCTAATTTCTGTAGAACAAAAACCTAGTCTACTCAATCACTCTTCTTGTGGTAGGAACCCTTCTGGTGAATCTTCTCTGCTCTCCCACTACAGCAATAGACTGTTTTTAGTTTAGGAGGCAAAAATTCTACACCGTACTCCAGGTGATTTCATTAACACTCTTTTCTTTGGTGAAGGAAATTTACTCCTACCTCAAATTTTATGGTTCACATAAAATTTACCTTTCTACTGTTTACTGCAGCAGCGCGGTAATTTTCAGTGACACATACAAGGATACCCAGATCCCTTTGAACATTGGTACTTTCCAATCTTATCATTATTGATAACATCTGTTTTTATTGAAGATTTCCAGCACCCATTTAATTTGTTTTTGCTTGAAGTTTTTGTTCGGTGCTATTCAACTTCATGACACTTAAAAGGGGATAGTGGTTACTACTATCACCTTTGCTGGTAATTCATTTTGTGTATCTCCACCCTGTTGAGCAGCTGTCTTCATTGTGCTTCATAATCTCCAATACCAGATGTTAATTTTTTTTATGATGTCTACTAATTTCAACTATTAATGATGTCAGCCTTTCCATTTTCTAATGTTTCAATTTCTTTTAATCAGATCTAATTCCATGCTCTTGTAAAATTGGATTTATTTCATTTGGGTTCAATGCTGCCAGAGGCAGTAACACCAAATTCTTTGGTCATTTTTAAGAGGCTGGGGCAAGGAGTGGAGGAGTGGTTGGCCAGTGATTGCTGCAGTTAATATCTATGTCTTCTCTCCACCCTTGTTTGGAGGTAAAACATAGGATTTGACATAAGTGAAACTTGCATCTTTGTCAAAGGTGGTGAATCTCTGGAACTCTGTGGCTCGTTGGGCTGTGGAGGGTTGGGCACTGGAAGTAGTCAAAGAGGAGGTAGATAAATGTTTGAAAGATCAGGGAATTGAGAGCTCCATGGAACTGGTGCAAAAAAAGACTTGGGGCAGAAAAACCATGATCATATAAAATGACAGGCTTGAGAGGCAAGAAAGATGTGACTGTGTATTTGAGATGTTGCAAATTCAACTCCTTCATAATGAAGTTACATGTTCTGCGGTGGCCATTAAGGTTGCTATTGACCTTGCCCTGAACTTAAATGTCATGTAGCCTACAGAAACCATCTGCAACATAAAATAGACATATATACATAGATCTGTCACAGCTTTTCCTGAGCCACAGTTGTATTTACTTCTTAGAGCAGGGGCTCTTAACCTTTTCTATCCCATGGGCCCTTTGCTACTCAAATGAAGCCTACAGACACCAGTTCAGAATACTTTATCTAAATAGATAAAATAAAATACACAGGATTACAAAAGAAACCAGTTATATTGAAATAAAATATAATTGAACTTCTGTGTGGTAGAGAAGCACTTCATAATTGAAGGAAATGCTAAATTTCAGTTAGAGGTGAGTGAAAATAAAGCTGTAATTTTTTTTCCCCATCCAAGTTCAAGGACCCCCTGGAATCTATCCACAGGACCCCGCTGGGTCTGTGGATCCCAGGTTAAGAACCCCTGTCCTTGAGGAACATGGCAGAACTTCCCAAAAAACAAGTTTTGTGTGCTTGCTGTATGCCATTGCAACCACTGTCTATTTCCTCCGGACCTGGAGATTTTCACACGTCATATTAATCAAAGATCATTATCATCTATACAGTATGTTGTAGTTTTCAAAGTTGGAACAGGCCACCACATAAAAGAGACAGAGGAAACTGCAATTGGTGGTAGTCACCCAATTTCCTGCCCTTTTATTTAATGATAGGTTTTCCAAACCCTGTGAAACCATATCAGACTTTGGAGAAGGAAAGCAGGGTACACTAAAAGTCATTTGCTCCCTCTCAAGCACCAAGCAAGAGACTCCCTGGTTAGTTGGAGTATTAGCCAGAGGAAATACGCTGGAATGGCGTGCAGAATGTGGTTGCAAATATTGTAGAAAAATAGGCTAGAACATGTGGCTGGTGACCTCTTCTAGAACCTATTATGACAGAGGTACCATAGTCACTGTGTGGCTGCAGGATGTACCAGGTGCATATACAGCCCGTATTATTAAAATTATATTTGGAGGAGGTTATCATGTAACCAAGTCATTAAGTTTTAACAGATAATTTTACAGATAATATCAACTACTCAAAAAAAAACCCAGATTTTTATGCTCCTCTATCTGTAACTGCAAATACCAGTGAGTGGGCAGATCGGCTACTTGAAGGTTGATCTGCCTGGGGTTCTTAAATTGGCTTCCCTTTCCTCTTCCAGTTCCCTGAACTAATGCCTCATTTGTAACATGGTTACACTTGTTTTTAAGCACTTTAGTTGTCTTAACTCTCTCTCTATTGTGTAACCTGAGAGGTCACTGCACTTTTCCACTTGTAGTCTGTTGCACTTGGCAGCCATGCCTTCAGCTGTGTACGCCGTAAACTCCCAAAGCAGCTCTGACTTTGTCTCCTACTTTTAAAATGTTACTTAAAAATTCTCCTTGTCCAAAAATCTTTCCCCACGTTAAATGTCCTGTGAAGTGCTTTAAAAAATTGTGTTATTGTACAGCCAGAAAAAGGAATGGAATCGGACACAATGACTGCATTTAAGAGACATTGAGAGGCAGATGTAGAAGGATGGCATTCTAATGTAGGCAAATAAGATTAGTTGGGCAAAAAGGTTGGCATGAATGTGGTACACCCATTTCTGTGGTGTAAACTCTACGACTAAAGGTGTTATAAGAGTAGGGTTATTTTCCACTGAGAAGCTTGATTGTGAAGGAAAAAAAAGATAAATAAATTATTATTATTAGAACAAATGAAAAGAATCTGTGCCAACAGGAAAAAATAGTGAAAGGGAGATAGTGTAAAAATGGCTCTAAGGGGCTTTTTAATTTCTGCCTTTTCCTTTGAGCTAGTCACCTATTATGTGAATAAAGTTCAAAGTAAGTTAATAAATATTCTACATCTGACATCTTTTAGTCTAGTTGGATAAAAATTAGCAGAGTCTTTTTTTTTCACTTTCCAATGGATATTTATGTTTTTTTCCTTATCATTTGTCAGCTGCTCAAAATGACTGTTAAAAAATAGAGAATGCTAAAACAGCTGGAGTTTCAGAATAATGGATCTGTAAAATTTCTGCCTTATAAGATGAGGGAGATTGATTATGGAAAATGGAACACAGTCTGTTATGAGCACCTCGTCATAGCCTGATCAGGCTCAATGTGGCGAATTTTGGTAAGAGGGTGGGATTTTATTCTCAATGGAAGACTACTGCAAATAACAAGACTTACTCTTATAGAATCATACAATTCACATTCTTCCGCGAGTTCCATTGAAAGGATAATGCTTGGCTGTCGTTTAAGTGACCATTATGGTCACAAACTTAGGTTAACTGACTCTGACAGGAAAGAAAGAATACTCAAAAAAATCATGTAAATATTTTCATTACATCGCGCCCTTAAGTTCAACCAACAGGCAATTTTCAACTAGGATCTGAAGCAAGTTCCTAATAACTCTGGAAGAGAGGCATGGATGCCAAGGAATCTTAAGCAGCACTTTCCAGTTCTTTGAGCCATCGAGGTAAGCATCAACAGATTAGAAACTCATTCTCATCGATTCCATTTCCACCCTGAGTAAAGAATGCTATGCTAGGAAACTACTTCCTCACTCTGAAATTGAATCAGCTTGCCAGTGGTGTAGTGGCATCTGCACTGTACTTTGAAGCAAGTGGTCCTGGGTTCTAATCTGGCTGGCTCCTTGTACGCTTTCCATCCGTGCCAGATTGAGAGTCGAACAAGCAATTCCGCCTTGTAAAAACGCTAAAGAATTGAAATTAGTCCAGCCGCTACTTACAATGACATTATACTCCAGAGTTTCACCAAGTGAATTTTCCCTTCACTTAATTTTAAGATGAGAAGTGAAAGATTAACATGGGGCAACTTCTTCACACGGAGAATGGTGATGCAATTACAGTAACAACATTCAAAAGATATCTGGGTTTAGGTCTAAATAAGAAGGATTTAGACTCGCCTGGAAACGCAGATGGGACTTTGTCTTATCCAATGTCAATGCCTGGGAGGGAGGAGAAGATGGCGGCGCGACGCAGTGCGTGCGGCCTCTCTGGTGAAATGATATTGTATTTGTTAACTAGGGGCTGTGCACAATCCTGATTTGATGGAGACGGACGTGAGAAGCACAGAGGAACATCTGGAGAAACTCCTGAAATGCCCGGTTCACTGCCGCTGCTACCGTGCGATCGAGAATCTCCGGAGGGAAGGTCCCAAATCCTTGTCTTTGCTTGTTGCTGGCAGCCAGGGTTGGGATCGAAGCGCTAGGCAGAGATGGTGCTTGGTGTCGGAGGGCTGGTTGGAGGCTTGAAGTTTTCGGACGGACTGAGAGTTGGACTGTGGTCGGGTGCTTCCAGGATGCTGCATCGGCAAGTTTGCGGCACTGGAAGCTCATGGCAGGGTAAGTTTTCTTCCTTCTACCGTCTGAGTGAGATGTTGGGACTTTCGAGAGACTTTGAGACTTTTTTTTACCGTGCGCATTGTCTGTTCTTCTATCAAATTATGGTATTGCTTGCACCGTTGTAAATACATGTTGTAATTACGCAGTTTTTGTCAGTTTTTCAGTCTTGGTCTATCTTGTGTTTCTGTGATACCACACACTGGAGGAACATTGTATCATTTCTTAATGCATGCATTACTAAATGACAATAAAAGAGGACTGTGTGTCCTCATAATCTAAAAAAATGAGATGTCTTATCCAAAGGTTCATCTCTATTAGTACATTTACAGACAAAAATCTGCCAATACCCTGAGTTTATTACAAACTTAAAATTTCTGCATTTGATTTCAAAATATAAATTCTAACCTCTGTGTTAAATACAAATGTAAAACAATAATAGCCGTTGTGTAGATACAGTACTTAAACCCAAAACGACTGCTTTGCCTCAAGAAGAACGGTACTGTGCAAAAGTCTTAGGGACATATAGGGTGCTTATGACTTTTACACAGTCCTGTATATCGGTTAACATGGGAAGGTGGTTGGGAAACAGAAATAAGAGTACTTAGCTTTGTACTTGCTCAGTAGTATTAAGTGTTATTAAGTAACTAGAAAGACATAATATACAGCACTGTGCAAAAGGGCCAGAAAGGCCCGTTCAGCACTATGTCTAAGTAAATAAATAGTCATTAGTCTATCATGTGCCAACTTATCAAGTATATTTTAGATAAATTCTTTGTACTTCATTATCTATTTTCCTTAAACATTTTAAAGAGTTAATCAGGTCGAGCTAGTCCTTTCCCTTTGAAACAATTGTTGACGTTTCATTGTTACATGTTTGGCTTCTGGAACTTAAAATACCTCCCTTTGTTTAGATTTTAAACAAAGAAGATGTGCGGGACAAGTTTTTTTTACACGAAGAATAGTGGATTGTGCTGCTGGGGGCGGACGTGGAGACAAATATAACAGATGCATTTACCAAGCTCTCGGAGAGGCACTTGAATGTCCCGAGGATGGAGGGATGTGCCTACTGTGCCTAACTAAACTAATCGCTAGTTTAATTAGTTCAGGACAGCACTGTGGGCAAAGGGCCTGTTGCTGTGTTGCACTGTTCAATCTATATATCAATGTCTACAGAGTCTGGGTCAGAAATCTTTATTTCCTTCAGATCATTTGTTTTCATCATATATGCTGGGCTAACTCCATCCAGCCTGATTCAGAGGAGCCACATTTTTAAAAATATTAAGTTAAAAGATGACCAGGTAGCAATATACCAACTTGTCCGATCAGGATTATTAAAGTTCCAGCTCATCTAGAATAATAGATCTAACTGCCGGTATGCCTCAAAGACATCTTGTTATTACCAAGAAGTATTTTGTAATATCTAACTTGAGAATGATTATTAGGAATTACCATGAAAAAGTATTTGATGAACTCTACTTATGTCAAAAAACTTTCAGGGATTTAGGTATTATCTAGGTGACTGATAGATTACTGCACATTGATTGGAACAATATATATTATCATTTACATTTATTACACATGGCATCAACCAGAATCTTGTGCAGAGAAAGAAGCTTTTCCTTCTTACAATCTATTCTCCAGATTAATAAATAGAATTTTCATTGAGCGATGAAAACACAAGATTTGGCACAATTACTAGGTCTGGTGCCCTAATGAAACAAGAATTCTGATATTTATTGTGGTAATGCTGCCATTAAAGTAATGTCCAAACAATGCCTGGACAGATGCTGATATAATTTGCTATTGTTTCTTGAAAAGATTAGCTGTTCGTGTCACATGTACGATATATTGAAATATCAAAACATACAGTGGAATGTGTTGTTTGCATCAACGACCAACACAGTCCGAGGATGTGCTAGGGGCTACGGGGTGTGTAAGTCTCTCATGTTT
This sequence comes from Mobula birostris, assembly GCF_030028105.1. NCBI lineage: Eukaryota > Metazoa > Chordata > Chondrichthyes > Myliobatiformes > Myliobatidae > Mobula > Mobula birostris. The sequence continues at coordinate 111,368,850 of NC_092371.1, read as the reverse complement.
CTGGTGCCAACGTAGCATGTTTACGACCTACTAACCCGTATTTTTTTTTTTTGGAATGCCTGAGGATATTGGAACATATAGAGGAAACTTCACAGTCACGTGGAGAAGGTAGAAACTCCTTACAGGCAGCGGGGAGTCACAGCTAAGTACTCTCACTTCTGCTTCCCAACCACCTTCTTATGTTAGCCAATTGAACCTGGGTCATAGGCACAGTAAAGTATTGCGCTAAATGCTATACTACTATACTGGCCAAAGGAAAATAAAGACTAACCAAGAAAGAAACCAATTTGGTTCACATCTCACATGTAGAAAATAGAAGAAATATTGTGATAATAAGGTTGGACAATTGAATAAGGTGGATGATTATAGTGAAGGAAAGCAGGAAATGTTTATGTGTCAGCAGATTCTGAAATGCTTTTTTTTTTGCTATGATTGTATTTATTCAAGCATACTTTCTTCAGCCAATGATTGGTGTCTCAAGGCCGACCTGGACGGGAAAGGCAGTTTCCTGGAGCAAATAGCTTTCACCACATTGCGTCCAGATATAATCATATGGTCTGACACCAGTAGAGAAGTGGTTATTGGTGAACTCACAGTTCCCTGGGAAGACAACATCGACGAAGCCCATGAGCGCAAGTTAACCAAGTATGCAGAATTAAGATCAGAGTGCAGAGACAGAGGTCTCCAGAGGTGGCTGTGTAACCTTGGCTTCACTAGAAGAGAGATCAAGTCAACCAGCAGGGCTGTAGCTGAGGCAGCAGAGAAAGGATCAGCATGGGTGTGGACCAAGTATGTCCAGAGGGGCAGATAGTTGGACAGTGTATCCATCTTTTGCAAACCCTTCAGTAGTTGCATAGACACCTGAAGAGTAGACTATCTGTTGGATGGAAGCGACCAACAACTTTGATAGAGGCAGATGCCAAGTTTTTAAGCTCACCAGTGGGAGGCGGTGCTTTAGCATTGCTGGCCCACCACCTTGAGGGAGTCTTTTTTCTTATAGAATAGTACAGCACAGTACAGGCCCTTCGGCCCACAATGTTGTGCCGACCCTCAGTCCCTGCCTCCCATATAACCCCCCACCTTAAATTCCTCCATATACCTGTCCAGTAATCTCTTAAACTTCACTAGTGTATCTGCCTCCACCACTGACTCAGGCAGTGCATTCCATGCACCAACCACTCTGAGTAAAAAACCTTCATCTAATATCCCTCTTGAACTTCCCACCCCTTACCTTAAAGCCATGTCCTCTTGTATTGAGCAGTGGTGCCCTGGGGAAGAGGCGCTGGCTATCCACTCTATCTATTCCTCTTAATATCTTGTACACCTCTATCATGTCTTCTCTCATGCTCCTTCTCTCCAAAGAGTAAAGCCCTAGCTGCCTTAATCTCTGATCATAATGCATACTTTCTAAACCAGGCAGCACCCTGGTAAATCTCCTCTGTACCCTTTCCAATGCTTCCACATCCTTCCTATAGTGAGGCGACCAGAACTGGACACAGTACTCCAAGTGTGGCCTAACCAGAGTTTTATAGAGCTGCGTCATTACATCGTGACTCTTAAACTCTATCCCTCGACTTATGAAAGCTAACACCCCATAAGCTTTCTTAACTACCCTATCCACCTGTGAGGCAACTTTCCGGAATCTGTGGACATGTACCCCCAGATCCCTCTGCTCCTTCACACTACCAAGTATCCTGCCATTTACTTTGTACTCTGCCTTGGAGTTTGTCCTTCCAAAGTGTACCACCTCACACTTCTCCAGGTTGAACTCCATCTGCCACTTCTCAGCCCACTTCTGCATCCTATCAATGTCTCTCTGCAATCTTCGACAATCCTCTACACTATCTACAACACCACCAACCTTTGTGTCGTATGCAAACTTACCAACCCACCCTTCTACCTCCACATCCAGGTCGTTAATAAAAATCACGAAAAGTAAAGGTCCCAGAACAGATCCTTGTGGGACACCACTAGTCACAATCCTCCAATCTGAATGTACTCCCTCCAACACCACCCTCTGCCTTCTGCAGGCAAGCCAATTCTGAATCCACCTGGCCAAACTTCCCTGGATCCCATGCCTTCTGACTTTCTGAATAAGCCTACCGTGTGGAACCTTGTCAAATGCCTTACTAAAATCCATATAGATCACATGCACTGCACTACCCTCATCTATATGCCTGGTCACCTCCTCAAATAACTCTGTCAGGCTTGTTAGGCACGATCTGCCCTTCACAAAGCCATGTTGACTGTCCTTGATCAGACCATGATTCTCTAAATGCCCAGAGGTCCTATCCCTGAGAATCTTTTCCAACAGCTTTCCCACTACAGACGTAAGGATCACTGGTCTATAATTACCGGGACTATCCCTACTACCTTTTTTGAACATAAGCGGGCCGAAACTCCTGAAGACAGGTGGCAGATCAACTGATGATCTCACTGATGACAGCACAGGACAGTTAACACCTTAGTCCAGGTGTATTTTCAATTCTTATTTGTGATCATGTTGGAAAAATTGCTGCCTGTTGAGTTGAACAATTAATTTAAAAATATTAGTCTTTTATTAACTATGAACTTCATATGCATTATTATTACTTTTCCAGAAAAACACATTTAATGCAGTAGTAATGATTACTTTCTCCATTGCAGGCTTTTGAGTATTAGAGTACTAACCGCAAGTCGTCAAGCCAGTGTGGTTGGTGGCTCATCTAGCAGTAGGAAAACTTTGATCTCAAACCTCCACTACCTTGTGGATATACCCACTCATGAGGCAGGCCTTGGGAGTAAACTACGAAGAAAGTTCTAGAGCTGGAGTCCCTAAGGTAATCCTACGTTGGGTTCAACATTGACTGACAACTCCTGCGAAGCTGCTGGTGCCAAACTGTATCTGTCTCTGCCATTCCTTTGGATTCATCAGCTACGTGGAGAGGGGAGCCTGGTGCATGGGCAACAGCTCGCTCTCCATATCGTACTGCCCAGGTTCGCATACTGGCTTGTGGTATTGAGGTAGACAGCTAGGAGGCAACATCCGTGGTTGACCCTGACCAGAAGAGGGCCTCAAGTTATTTGTTAAAATTAACCCACCCAGTGAGGACTCATGCGTCTATGAATGGAGATTAAGATTGGATGGGATGCAGAGTAGATGGCTAATCCTGTCCTGCCATAGGCGTGTTAGGTTGAAGGTCAATCTCAGAAGACAGAGTTATTTTGAAGAAGGAAACAAAATGCCATACAATCCCTAATCTGTCCTTACTCTTTCATAAAGAAGTAAATACTGTCTTTCACAAATCCTTTCAATAACTTTACTCCTACTGACGTCAGGTTCACCCATCTCTAATTTTTACCGCACTTCTTAAACAGTTACTACCCTTTAGTCTTCCAGCACCTCACCTGTGGTTGATGAAGATATAAACATCTCCACTAGGTCCACAGCAATCTCCTTTGTAGCTTCCAACAACATCCTAGGATTCTTGCCCCCGCCCTCTCTAATCACCCTCCTGGCACTTACCCCTGCAAGTGGCAGAAGTGCTACACCTGCCCATTCACCTCCATTCAGGGCCCCAAACAGTCCTTCCAGGTGAGGCAATACTTCACCTGTGAATCTCTTTTGGTCACCTATTGTGCCTGGTGTTCCTGATGCAACCTCCTCTACATTGGTGCATCCCATCGTAAACTGGGGGACCGCTTCGTCGAACACCTCCAATCCATCTACCAGAAGTAGAATTACCATTTTGATTCCAATTCCCATTACCGTTCCAACATGTCGGTCCATGGCCTCCTCTTGTGCCACAATGAGGCCACCTTCAGGGTGGAAGAGCAATGCCTTATATTCCATCTGGGTAGCCACCAATCTGATGGCATAAATATCAATTTCTCCTTCCGGTAAAAAATAATTCCCTCACCCTCCTCTCTTCTTCTATTCCCCACTCTGGCTTTTTACCTCTTCTCACCTGCTTGTCACCTCCTCTGGGGCCCCTTCTCCTTCCCTTCCTCTGATGGTCCACTCTCCTCTCCTATCAGATTCCTTCATCTCCAGCCTTTTACCTTTCCTACCCTCCTGGCTTCACCTATCACCTTCTATCTATCCTTCTTCTCCTCTCCACGCCTTTTCATTCTGGTATCTTCCCCCTTCCTTTCCAGTCCTGAAGAAAGGTCTCGGCCTGAAATGTCGACTGTCTATTCATTTCCATAGATGCTGCCTGGCCTGCTGGATTCCTCCAGCATTTTTGTGTGTTGCTCTGGATTTCCAGCACCTGCAGACTTTCTCATGTTTATGCTAAATCAAGCCCTGGGGACTTATCCACCTTTTCTTTCTTATCCACCTTATTTTTCTTTCTGATTTGTTGCCTATGTTCTAGATACTCGCTCTTTGCAAACTGTAAAGGGTGAGTCAGATAGATAATCTGTATACCGTGCACCTCCAGCATTAGGACTGCTGCTAGGACAGAGGGCAAGGTTAGTCCAGGCGGAAACTGATGACATTCAGGTCACACACAAACTTTACTCGTGCATCTCTCTTTTCTGAATTTTGATGAAACTCGAGTCTTTGGCCAGAAATATTAACTTTGTTTTTGTTTCTACAGCTGCCGCTTGATCTGCTGGGTCTTTCCAGCATTCGCTGTTTTTATTTCCACTTATACACCTTTGGCAAGCCCACAAAGCTCGCAACCTCCTTACACCCACTTCTATCTGCTTATTCCCCAAGGAGGGGTGTGAGTGCCAGTCTCCCTGAGTAGGGGCTGCTGTCAAATCCCTGATGAAGTGAAAGGGGGTGTTCTTCCAGATGTTGTTTGTATCAACAGAAATGGACGAAATACACTCCTTTCTGGATACAATATTTACTAGCGCTTAGCGACCCTGGGCACTTGCAACACGTGCACGTGATTTATATCTGACATCCTGCATGCTAAGACTGCAGGAAATGCTTTAAATAATTTTTTTAATTATATGTCTCTTTAATATGGAAGCTTCCTAAACTGCTGAGTCCCATTGTTGCAGAGGCTGTGCTGAAACACAAAGTTAGCAAGGTTACTAGTATCAGCTGTTCAATTTACCCAGCAAAATTGGTAACTGGCAGAAAGTAGTCTAGGCTATGGTCTTTTAACATTTATTTATTCATCTGGCTAGGGCCATGGGCATGCAGCTGAATGCTTCACTGTCTTTGAAAGATGCTATTAAAAATATGGCAAGGATAGGAAAAATGCGTCACTGTTTGGAAAAATTAACATTTTGGTAGTTGAAGTACTTGCTTGACTCATGCAGAGGTGTACTAATGCACGGACGTACTGTATGTGGACTTTGTCATTGAGATTAATTGTATTATTTTCATGATACTGGGATATATGTTTAGTGAAAATTTTAAAAATGAAGAAGATGGAAATCTGAAACAAAAACAGAACATACTGAAAACTTCAGCAGGTTAAGCTGCATCTGCAGGAAGAGAAGTAGTCTTTAAAAGCTCCTTTACTCTTCATTTCAATTCAGACAGAAGATTTTTGGCCTGAATCATCAGATCTGCTTGTCTTCCCATGGATATGGCCTGACCCGCTGAGTATTCCTAGCATTTGTTGGACTGGTCTCTTCAGTAAACCTTAAACTGATGGGGAAGGGGAAGGTTTGGTGGGAAAGAGGCCCTCTAATGTAAGCTGAAAATTTTGCCCATAAACAGAGAATTGTTTGCGCATAGGAAGACATTCAGCCATACATTGGTGTCAAAATGGTTGCGTCTAATGTGGTAGTGTAGCGGATAGTGCTTTTCGCTCCCACTTTCAGCTTCCACCACTGGCTAGCAGCCTTGTGAAAAGGAGAGCTGAATGTGTAAGTCTCTCCCTGCCAGTACATTGCCTCTCCAACAGCAAGCCTCGTGTAGAGCCTCCTCGCTGGTGACACGTGGAAACTGAACTCCTTTCGCACTCAAGTTGAACTACAGAGGATGGGGAGGAGGTCTGGCCCCCGCACATGTAGCATGCAGGCCTGCCAGTGTGTGGACACACCCTGGTGCTCGTCAACCAGATTCCCAGCTATGAGTAAATAGCCCCAGTGCACATGTAGCACACAGGCCCACCGGTGCTCGTGAACCAGATCCCCATCTATGGGTAAATAGCCCCAGTGCCTTGTGGGCAGCTTTGAGAGAGACGAAGGCTACAGGAGTAAATCCAGACAGCAGATCCAGAGTGGAGTCTCTAAGGCGGCTGGACACCATTGAACATCCTTCCAGCAGCTCCTGCAGCCAAGCTGGTGCCAAACGTACTGCTTCATAAGCTTTCCTTTGGACTACACTGCTGAGGCTGAGAGGGGGACCTTGACAACTGGGCAGCTCAGGATCTCCATACCTCCTGCACAGGCTTGTGACGATGATCATCATCACCCATTGTCCTCCGAGGCAGACGGATGCCAACCACATTACCTCGCAGAGCTGCCAGTTTACTTCCATTTGCCAAATGTTTCCCACAGTCCTGCAAATCATTTTATCACAACTGCTGATCCAGTTCCCTTTAAAATACCTGATTGACTTTGCTTCCACCACCCTTGCAGTTCTGAGTCCTGGATCAATACCACTGTGTTTCTTGCCTTTTGCTTTGAAGCTGTGCCTCCACCAACCCCCACTGCCCCAGTTCTTGAAATATGCACTAATGCAAACTGTTTGCTAATATCCCAGTGGCTACCTTCCCTAAACTAGTAATGGTCTAGTACACCAATCGCCCCTCAACTCTCTTTATGCTGGGAAGACCAGTTGCAGCTTCTACAGTTTAGAGGTGGGCCAAAACCCATCATCCCTGCAAGTGTTCCAGTGAATGTCTTCTGCATCCTCTTTAGAATTTCCCCAGGCATTCTGAAGTGATCAGAGTTCGACACGGTGCTGTTGTAAGTGAACTCGTATTTTATAAAACAGAGTCTACGCAGACCAGGAAACAAGTTACTTCAGAGACGGAAATGAAATGTCTAAATCGGACAAAGCAAAGAACAAATTAGACAAAAGAGTTGATGTACCAATCAGGCATCATATATGAAGTAAAACAGATTTAGGATTGATGAATATATCAAGTATGTAACTATCCCCCCACCCCAGCCCACCCCACAGCTGCTACCTAAAAGATTTTCTTTGAATAGTTTTAAATGTAGGTTTTTAAATAATTGGTAGATGTGCCACTATTTTTCAACTGGGTTCTGGAACATTTTTGATATCCAGATTGAAACAACAGGTTCAATGCAAAAACTGTTGCATAAATACAGGACAGTGTGCACCACCTTCATCTCCCTTTCTCCTCTTGTAGCAACTCAGGAGAGATTTCCACATATGGCTCACATCTGCCATCTATTGAGTATTTAGCGGTATTGACAATCCTTTCACTTGCAGGATTTGTAGAATTTGGAGAGTAAATTGCAGTACAGTACATGCATGACCTCACGGTGTATTTGTAAATAGGTCCCACATGATGAACAGATGAAGATCCCATCAAGCCTGTCAAAATTCAATCCTCCAGAGACATTTGTACAGTTCTTATCTTCTACCTGGCATCCAACTATCTGTTACACAATTCCTCGGCTGGGGTGTTACTACATAAAAAATGCTGACTACTCTTCTAGGTTTGGTTAAAAAAGACAGTTTTTAGAACTATCTATTAACTTTGGAGAATATTAAGCATGCACTCACACGATTCAATAAACATTTATTAAGTACTTTAATTAATAATCACTACCACCATTCATTCACCTGGTAAGTAAAGCATACACAACAATCAAAATGCTCATGCGCTCTGCCCTTTTGTCTTGCCAATTTAACAACGAGCACACAAGATGGTTAAAATACACACATACATACTGCAGATGAGTTTTCAAATCATTTGTCCAACTACAGTGAAAAGGTTACAGATCTGCAATTTGTGACTGGCAATTATATAATTATTTTTTAAAATAATAGTTATCTATTAAATAATAGTAGTTATGATGAATGACATTTCTCAGGATTGGTTAGAATGCTCACAGGTGTGGATACTGCTCATATTAAAGCACAGTGAGGAAGTGTGTTAGTATGAATTGATTGTTGCACGGAAAGAAGAAAGATGCAATAAATAGATTTTATTCAGGAGGTAGAAGGTTGTAACAACTGGAATACCCAATGGATCAATTTATGGCTCACAGTTAATAACTATTTATAATAATAACCTGCAGGAGGAAGCAGAATGTAAGGCATCCAAGTCTGCTGATGACACAAGAAATAGATTGGAGGACATGCTGTGGTAATGACTCTAAATGGAACATAGGCCGGCTGGTGGTGTCGTGGCATCCACACCGGACTTCGAGCCGAGTGGTCCCACGTTCTCATCCGGCTGACTCCTTTCACCTCGCTGGTTGAGCATCGAGCTAGCAACTCGGCCTCGTGAAAAAAACGGAGATGCTAAAACAATGGCAGTGTTGCTGCCTGATGTGCCATGAGCAGAGAGGAACGACGACGACGATGGAACATAGATAGATTGAGTGAGCGGGCGAAATCTTGTCATATAGAGATTAATATAGTGAAGTGTGAGGTTGCACATTTTCTGAGAGGAATTAAAAGGCAGATTACTGTCCAAATAGAAATAAAGGGGGGTGATGGGTAGGGGTGAGGCTGTTACATTGATGCTTGTTGCTGCTTGTGCAGTGGGGGGGGGGCTTTAGGGTTCTAATGTTTTACTGCTTTTATTGTTTGGGGTTCTTCTGTTTTTCATACATGTCTGTAAAGGCAAGTATTTCAGGTCATATACTGTATACATTCTCCGATAATGAACGGAACCGTTTGAAGTACAGAAGACGCAAGATTTTTGTGTACGAGTCACAAGAATTAGTAGGCGGGTGCAGGAAATAGTTGCAAATCAGTTGGAGTTTAGAAATGGGAAGGATTTATTCCAGTTGTATACAGTGTTGGTGAGGCCACATCAGGAGTATTGCACACAGATATGTTCCTCTTACTTTAGAACAGTTCATGTAGCATTAGAGGCAAGACTAAAAGTGTTTGATCAGACTCTTTCTGCAGCGATCAGGAGAGTTAAACAGGTTGGGTCTATTTTCTTTGGAGTTTAAAAGAATGAAGAGTGATCTTACCCCCTCATTCTTGTAAAATACAAGATCCTAAGGGGGCATTGACAGAGTGGATGTCAAAATATCTTCACTCAGGTGGCCCAGCTGGTACAGCGGTAGCAGAGACCTCAGTTCAATCTCAATCGTGGTGCTCACCGTGTGAGTTTATGTGCTCTCACTGTGACTGTGTTGCTTTCCCGGGTGCTCTGGTTTGCTCCCACATCCCAAAGATGACCTTAGGGAGTAGGTGAGTGGTAGATTCGAGGATGGGGGGGGTGGTGTGCAGGTGGGGTGGGATATTAATGAGAATATGGTGAGAATAATGAATGGAATTAATGTAGGATTAGCGTAAATGGGTGTTTGATGGTTAGCTGAGAACACTGTTGCCGTGCTGTGTATCTCTGGGACTCTGAAATGAAAGGGAGAATATCGAATGAGGGGACATAATTTCAAGGCGAGAGCATGGTCACTCAAAGCCATGGTATAGAGTAATTTCTTTATTCCACAGGCTCTGTTTTGTCCCTGAGAATCATAGAGAATGTGTTATTAAAAGGATTTACTGTAATGGTTGGTAAATTTTTGATAGACTGGGTATTGAGATCTACATGGGGAGCTGGCACAGAGGAAGCCTGAGGTGGATCTGTCATGATCATACTGAATAGCAGGACAGAGTTGATGGGTCACATGGCCTCTTCCTACTCCTATTTTCTTATATTGTGTCAAGTTGAATTTACTCCAAAAGTATATTAAATCCTTCTTTTTATATAATTGCACCCCCCCCCCCACGCCTACCCCATCCTAGCTCTTCTGTCAAAGGAGGTTTGGTCCACTTAATGGCCTTCTGACTGCATATCTGCAGCACTGGCCAAGAGACCCTGCTTTTCACCTAATTCCATGGTGCAGTAGCCTAGTCAAGAAGCTCATCTCCCTCTACTTGCTACTTCCTCGGACCATCGGATCAGAGGAAAGTCCTTATACTCGTGTCATCACAGGGGAATCTCAGTGTAAGTGCACGTCATCTGTTTGGTGCCAATTGGACTACCGTCCGTCCTATAAATTACAGATATTTTTGGTTTCTGGATTGTTTCAAATTAAATCTGATTTCTAATTTTATTATGCTGTTATTTATGCAACAGATGCAGTAAATTATTCTGGCATTGTTGGTTTATAGATTTGAACAGTGGACTGCTATGATTTTACCACCTTAATGTGAAATTTAAAATAACATTATCTTGGTGAAAGCCTCACTTTAACAACCACCATACCAGTTTCTTTCTTTAATTCCTTCTCCTACATTGTGTGTCTTTTCTTCATAGATTTCAGCCTTGGAGAGCAACAAACACTCCCTTAGACTCACAGTGTTAAGCAGTATTGTGTGCCAACAGAGGCAGTTCACATCAACCTCTGCTGAAGAGGAATCCTTAAACATAACTTCCACACAGTCATGGCTGGAATATTCAATGCTGAGCAACTTAACTCTCATCAGACTTCTTTTTAAAGCCTAAGTACTTTCTCTGAAGAAAATGCTGTGCAGCATTAATTGTAAAGATCTTTTAAGAATCTTCCTTTGTGATTTAAATATCATACCTATTGTGTAAATCAAGGTAGTGAGTACCAGCAAGCTATTCAACAGTGCTGAGCACAAAATGGTAGCGTAACATGACCCTGTGCACATTGGGAATCCATTCTCTACAATGCAGTGGGCATCTCTGGATATTGGGCAAGAAACAGAGATGTTCTCCTTCCTGGGACTTGTGATTGCAGAGGCATTGCTTGTGAATTTTAGCGCTAAATTAAAAAGTGAGCGGTGTAGATTCTAAAAGGCAGTCAGTGTAGGGTAACCCTGTGGTTATTCCCTTCAATAACAAGTACTATTAGTATTGGGAGGGAATGACCTAGTAGAGGACAACCACAGCAGTCAGGTTACTGTCCGAAGTTTGGCTCTGAGGCTCAGAAGGGAAGTGGGGAGAACAGGCATGAGTAATGACAGGGGATTTATTGGTTAGGAGAACAGACAGGAAGTTCTGTGGATGAGAATAAGATATCTGGATGGTATTTTGATTCTCAGCTGCCAAGGTCGAGGGCATCTCAGATCAAGTCGATAGCATTCTTGGGGGTGGGGAAGACTGGAGAGTTCGTCTACTGAGGCTAAATGGGTGGAGGTGAGGAATAAGAAAGGGATCACCAAATTAATTGGATTACAGACCTCCCAGTAGTCAGCGGGGATTAGAAGTGCAGATTTGCAGAGGGACAGCAGATGGTTGCAAGAAAAATAAGGTTGTGATAGTAGGTCATTTTAACCTTCCACTGGACTGGATAGGATAGACTTTATCAAATGTGTTCAGGAAAGTTTCCATCATCAATATATAGAAGTCCCAACTAGAGAGAGAACGAAACTGGATCTCCTGTCTGGAATGAGACAGGGCAGTTGACAGAAGTGTGTGCAGGGGAACACTTTGGTTCTAATGATTAGTAATTCCATTAACTTCAAGATAATTATGGAGAAGCATAGGTCTGATCCTTGGGTTTAGAATCTAAATTGGAGAAAGACCTACTGTGATGGCATCAGAAAATATCTGGCAGGTATGGATTGTGGTAGGTTATTTTCTGGAAGAAGGATGCCTGCTACGTGGGCAGTCTTCAAAAATAAAATATAAAGGAGTACAGAATCTGTATTTTCCTTTTAGAATAAAAAGCAAAGTCTACAGGTTTAGAGAACCTTGATATTGAAGGAATATTGAGGCCTGGTTAAGACGAAAAAGGAGGTGCATAGTAGGTATAGGTAACAAGGGACAAATGAGGCACTTGAAGAATATAAGAAATGTATGAGAATACTTAAGAGGGAAATCAGGAGAGCAAAAAGCCATGAGGTTGCTCTAGCAGGCGAGGTGAAGGAGAATCCGAAAAGCTTCTACAGATACATTAAATGCAACATTACAGCAAGGGACTAAATTGGTCCACTTGAAGATTAGCATGGTTATCTATGCATGGAATCAAAAGAGATGGATAAAATGGAATTTTTCCATCTGTATTTACTCAGGGGCATGGATGCAGAACCTGTAGAACTGAAGCAAAAAGGTAGTGAGGTCATGGGCTGTATCTGGAGATCATCGAATACTACAACATAGAAACAGGCCTTTCGGCCCATCCATTCTGTGCCAAAATACTAATCTGCTTAGTCCTATCAATCTGCTCCTGGACGATAGCCCTCCTTACCCCTCCCATCCATGTGCCTATCCAAATCTCTCTTAAATAGTGAAATTGAACCCGCACCCACCACTTGCACTGGCAGCTCATTCCACACTCTCACCGCCCTCTGAGTGAAGAAGATCTCCCTCATATTTCCCTTAAACATTTCACTTTTCACCCTTATCCCATGACTTCTAGTTGTAGTCTCACGTAACCTCAGTGGAAGAAGCCTGCTTTCATTTACCCTATCTATACCCCTCATAATTTTGTATACCTCTGTCAAATCTCCCCTCAATCTTCTAAGTTCAAGTGAATGAAGTCCTAACCTATTCAACCTCTCCCTAAAATTCAAGCCCCGGCAACATCCTTGTAAATTTTCTCTGCACTCTTTCAATCCTATTTACATCATTCCTGCAGGCACAGTAGGTGACCAAAACTGCACACAAAACTCCAAATTAGGTGTCACCAAAGTCTTTTACAATTACAATATAACATCTCAACTCCTGTACTCAATAGATTGATTTATGAAGGCCAATGTACCAAAAGCTTTCTTTATGACCCTATTTACCCGTGATGCCATTTTCAAGGAATTATGTATTCCCAGAGTCCTTTGTTCTACTGCATTCCTCAGTGCCCTACCAATCTCGTGTAAAACTTGCCCTAGTTGGTTCTTCCAAAGTTCAACACCTCACATTTGTCTGCATTAAATTCCATCTGCCATCTTTCAGCCCATTTTTCCAGCTGGTCCAGATCCCACTGCAAGCTTTGATAGTCCTCCTTGTTATCCACTACACCCCCAACGGTGTCATCTGCAAATCTGCTGATCCAATTTACCACATTATCATCCAGATTGTTGATATAGATGACAAACAACAACATACCCAGCACTGATCCCTGTGGCACACTACTGGCCATAGGTCTCTAGACAGAAAGGCAACCCTCTACAACGACTCACTGGCTTCTTCTATGAAGCGAATGTCTAATCGAATTCATTTTTGAATGCCAAACAACTAAACCAGCCTCCCCATATGTAGACAACATCCATTGTCTTGCCTTCATCAACTGCCCTGGTAACTTCCTCAAGAAAAACTCTACAAGATTGGCTAGGCATGACTTATCACACACAAAGCCATGTTGACTATCCTTAATCAGTCCCTGTCTATCCAAATACTTATATATCCAATCCTTTGGAAAACCTTCCAATAACTTTCTGTCTACTGATGCCAGGCTCACTGGCCTATAATTTCCTGGCTTATTCTTGGAGACTTTCTTAAACATTGGAACAACATTAGCTATCCTCCAATCCTCCGGCACCTCATCCGTGGCAAAAGGTGTTTTAAATATCTCTGCTAGGACCCCTGCAATTTTTACTCTAGTTTTCCACTGAGTCTGTGGGAGCACCTTGTCAGGCCCTGGGGGCTTATCCACCCTTATTTGCCTCAAGACAGCAAACACCTTCTCCATGTCCTCGCTGCTGCATTGTCTCACACCCATTGACTCTATGCCCATCTCCCAAGTAAATACAGATGCAAAAAATCCATTTAAGATCTCCCCCATCTCTTTTGGCAGCCAACGCAGCTGTGGAGGAGGCAGTGTGTCCTCTGAAGCTGCAAGATATCATCGGCAACCCCTGCGTTGGGTGGCAAGGCCTCTGTTCAGTTCACTTCCAGCAGTGGGGAAACGCAAGCATAACGAACAGGCGAGACATGATACAGGCAGAAGTATGGATCCGCGAGGAAGAGAAGCGGATTTCAAAGGCAGTGGAACAAGGGTCCCAGGGTGCCTGGACAAAATGGGATCTGCCTAAGCGCAGGATCTCATGGGCAGAGTTATGGAGACCGGAATCCTTCCGTATTTCCTTCCTCTTGCGATCCGTGTATGACACCCATCCTTCACCATTACATCTGTACACATGGGGGATGAGAGAGGACCCAAACTGTAAGCTCTGCGGTCAAAAGGGGACACTGGCTCATATACTGTCTGGGTGTAAAACATCTCTAACTCAAAGATGGTATAGGTGGCGCCACGATAAGGTGTTTCTGGCTCTTGCTGACACACTAGAGTGGGAGAGATGCAAGAAGAGGACGGCTGGCACAGATTTGAGGAAGGCCACCACCTTCATCAAAGAGGGAACTAGGCCTTTCGTAACCAAACAACCAAAGCCCAATCTGCTGCTACGGCCAGGTCCTGGGAGATGAGGGTCGATGTGGGAAGGAGGTTGCAGTTCCCGGATGTGGTGCACACAACCCCACGCCCGGACATTGTACTGTGGTCAACCGAAGACAAGAAAATAATTCTGGTTGAGCTGACTGTGCTGTGGGAGGAGGGATGGGAAGAGGCCCATGAGAGAAAGGCCTTGAGGTACCAGCCCTTAGTGCAGGAGTGTAAAGACAAGGGATGGCAGGCATGGTTGTTCCCTGTGGAGATCGGCTGCAGAGGTTTCCCAGCCAAATCAGCATGGCGGTTGTTGTCAGATCTGGGCCTGGATGAAAAGAGCAAAAAACAAGCAGCTCATAGTAGGATGGGGGAAAAGGCAGAACAAGCCTCTTGTTGGATTTGGAGTAGGCAAGAGGAGGGAAGCTGGAAGCCAGGAGCAGATGGGCAGTGATTTGGCCACCAGTGCCGGCCCACCAACTGGAGAGTGTCGTAGTTAAGGGTCGAAACACTCGGTGAAGGTTGGGAACCACCTGATGACATCTGCTCCTGGCTGAAGGCTACGGTTACCTTATAAGGTAACTGGAGAATGCCCCCTAACAGGTGTATGTAACAAGACAAGCTCCATGCACAGATTACAGCTCTGATCTTCCAGAGGACCAAATTTTGTCCCTTACGATCCTTTTGCCTTTAATATTTGCAGAAGCCCTTCACCTTGTATGCTAGAGCAACCTCATTACTCCATTTAGCCCTCCTGATTTCTTTCTTCAATGTTCTCTTCATTTCTTGTACTCCTCACATACCTCTTGTGTTCCTGCTCAGCTATACCTGCTATGCACCTCCTTTTTCTTAAGCAGGGCCACAATATCTTTCAAAAACCAAGGCTCCCTAAACCGGTTATCCTTGCTTTTTATTTTGACATGACTATACAAACTCTGTATTCTCAAACTTTCACTTCTGAAGACTTCCCACTTACCATGCACACTTTTGCTAGAAAACAACCTATCCCAATCCACATTTGCCAGATCCTTTCTGATACCATCAAAATTGCTCTTGCCCCAACTTAGAATCTTAATCCGAGAACCAGACCTATCCTTTTCCATAATTACCTTGAAACTAATGACATTATAATAGCTAGATGCAAAGCATTTCCCCACACAAACTTCTATCAGCTTATTCTGTCTCATTCCCTAATAGGAGATCTAGTATCACACACTCTCTAGTCGGGATTTCTATATAATGTTTAAGGAAATTTTCCTAAACACATTTGACAAACTGCTTTTTATCTACCCCTTTTACAGTATGGGAGTGCTAGTCAATATGTGGAAAATCACCTACTGTCACAACCTTGTACCTTGCAGCAGTCTGCAAACTCTCTACAAATTTGCTCCTCTAAATCCTGCAAACTGTTCGGTGGTCTATAATATAATCCCATTAACATGGTCATACCTTTCTGTTGCGTCTATGCACAATTGCATATTGATTAAATAAAAGCACGCATGTGGGAGACGGCTTTAACTGGTGTATTCACATTGCAGCGAGAGAGAAAAAGAGCGAGAACAATGTGCATGCATAGACTACAGATCAAAATATAGTGCTAAAGGGCGGGACTCATTGTTCTAAAAGAAATAGATCCATACGTTACACTTCTTCCCCCTTTAGATTAATGCAACATAAAACTGAATATGTACAGAACATTTAATTTCCCTTTTATAAACCCATATTCCAAGTAAACATGCTTTTACAATAACAATCCATAACTAACTACACAGTTCTAAAGGTTCAGTCTTCTGTGTGGCACTCTGTTTCTTTCAAGGTGGCACCTCTGGACCTGTGGAGTATCATCAGGTTTGGTCGGCGTCTTGTCTAAGACAATGTTCTTAGCTTCCGGTGTCACGTTGCTGTCAGTAACATCATCACTGAGGGGTAAGTCTGGTGATTGTAATGTGTCCGTCTTGTTGGATATAATCAACTCAGGTGTGTTCTTCAGTTGAGCATCGAGTAGCTGGTCCACATGACGTCTCCATGTCTGATCTCCACCGTCCACTGTGTACATCAGTGGTCCAGTTCTTGTAGCTATCCTACTGGGTGTTCACTTGTCTTCTCTGTAATCACACGCTAGGACCTCCTGTCCAATCTCAAAGCTCCTTGCTGCTTCACTTGGCAACTGGCTGAACTGCTTCCCTTTGGAGGTCTGGTTTCAGGTGATCTTTGCGAGATCTCAGATTCCTGCTCATGAACAGCATTGCAGTTGTTTGATTTGTCATCACGTGAACAGAGTTCCACAAGTAAGTTGTCCACCTTGTGCTGTAAAGAAATGTCCTCCTTGTCCACAACTTTAATGGACCTTGAAGATTTGGATAAACCTTTCAGCTAACCCAATCTTTGCTGGGTGGTGAGGAGTTGACATGAAATGTTTGCTGCCATTTTTCTTCATGAACAGTCAGAATTCTTCTGACATGTAACGTGGTCTGTTGTCACTCACAATTTGTTCTGGTAAGCCATTTCTGGTGAAGATAGTCCTCAAGGCAGAGACAGTCTTTGCTGAGGTGGTTGACTTCATTGGTATAACCTCCAGCCACCTTGCATGTCCTTCATGCAGATTTTCTAACATTTTGACGTGCAGTTTAGAGGGAACCACAACACAAGATCTACACATCAGCATTCTTTGACATACCAACAGCTGGTCTCATCTCGCTGAGAACTCTGGGACCATGAGCTGGCCATCCTTGCACGGTGATTTCATGGACTTTTAACAATGTTGGATCATTCCTTGTTTCCCTTTGTATTTCCGAATTTGTTACTGGTAACTGGTCCACCAATGTGGTGTGCTACACTTCGACTGGGTCACAGTATGAAGACCTTTCTTCTTCAGTTGCCAATAGTGGAAGACATGACAAGCAGTCAGCATTGCTGTGTTGTTTAGTACCTAGAGTGTGCCCAATATTGTAACTGGGTAGCAGTCACCACTGGAATTCCCTTCAAGGCTGAAAATGGACGCAGGGGGCATAAACATTTGTCCGCAGAGGTAGTGGTGAAACTTCTTTATTCCCCGTACGAGACTAAGGTCCTCTCGGTCAATCTGTGCATAGTTGTGTTCTGTGCTTTTCGGTGATCTTGAAGCAAGTGCAATCGGGCATTCAGATCGATCTTTCATAATGTGTGACAAAACAGCACCAATGCCACAAGGAGACACACCACATGCCAGTCTGATGGGTAGGGATGGGTCATAATGGGTGATCAGTTCATCTGATCTTATTAGTCTCTTTGTTTCTTCGAATGCTTTTTCTCATCTTTCTGACCATTCCCACTTTGCTCCTGTTTGTAACAGTGCATTCAATCGGTGCAGCACTGTAGCAATGTTTGGGAGAAACCGTGATAGAAGGTTACAAGGCTCAAGTATGACCTGAATTGTGATACATTTTCTGTTTTGGGTGCCTGTAGCACTGTTTTAATCTTCTCTTATATAAGCCATGCTTGTTAATGACATGTCCACAATATGAGATTTCATTCTTGAAAAACTCACAATTCTCTCTTTGCACACAGACCATACTCGCTCAGCCTGGTAAGCACTTTATCAAGGTTCTGGAAGTGCTCTTCATCGTTCTTGCCAGTCACAATGATGTCATCAAGGTAACATTGTGTTCCTGGGATATCTTGGAGCACTTGGTCCATTGCTGTTTGCCAACTTGGTGGAGCTGATGCGATGCCAAAAACGAGACAATTGTACTGGGACAGTCCCAATGTGAGGAACTTCCTGCTTGACTCCTCAATCTCCATTTGCAGATAGGCTTCTGACAAGTTAATCTTTGACAACCTCTCCCTGCCAGCCAAAGATGCAAAAATATCTTCTATTCGTGGCAAGGGATACCACACAGCACACAGCACTGGGTTGATACTCACCTTGAAATCCCTACAAATGCAAACCTTCCCTTTCTTGATCACTGGGACAATGGGCTTAGCCCAATCACTCCACTCAACCTTGACGAGAATTCCAGGCGACTCCAAGCTCTGCAGTTCAGCATCCATTTTAGAATAAGGCACAGAATGCACTTTATGGAATCTTAGTGTTGCTGTTTCATCCAGTTCAATTCTGGGTTTCATGCCTTTGAGTTTACCAATCACCTTCTCATTAGCATTAAGCAGCTGTGACAGTCTCTGGTTAGTTCTACCATTTGGGCTGCCATTGCCTGTTGATGACACACTGAGGGCTTTGTTTGAGTGCCAGTCTAGTTGGATTTCTCTCAACCATTCACATCCGAAAAGTGCTGGCCCTCCATTTTAGAGTATATAAAGCTTCAACTGTTGTGTTTGGCCGCCATACGTCACATTTACTTTCAGTTTGCCTGCAGGAGACACTTTTTCACCTGTGGAAGTCTTTAGCATCACTGAGGTCTTCTCTAATGGTATCTTAGAAAACAGTCTGTTGTAGTCAGCCTCTGGAATTATGGTCAAAGCTGACACTGTATCCAGCTCTATTTTCAGTTTTACACCAGGCAGATCTATTGTGTTCCAGATGATTTTGTAATCTGCTTCAGTTATACAATGCAGTTCTAGGCATGACAGTTCACCTGTGTTGTCTGATTCTGCTTTACATTCGGTAACTTTATGTATGCGCTTAGTTTGTGTACCAGATGACTGGAAAATTGCAAATGTTACTCCGCTATTTAAGAAGGATGGGAGACAACAGAAAGGAAACTACAGACTTGTTAGCCTGACATCAGTGGTTGGGAAGTTGTTGGAGTCGATTGTTAGGGATGCGATTACAGTGTACCTGGAGGCACATGACAAGATAAGCCAAAACCAGCATGGTTTCCTGAAAGGAAAATCCTGCCTGGCTAACCTACTGCAATTTTTTGAGGAAATTACAAGCAGGGTAGACAAAGGAGATGCAGTGGATGTGGCATACTTAGATTTTCAGGAGGCCTTTGATAAGCTGCCGCACATGAGGCTGCTTAGCAAGATGAGAGCCCGTGGAATTACAGGGAAGTTACTAGCATGGGTGGAGCATTAGCTGGTCGGCAGAAAACAAAGAGTGGGAATAAAGGGATCCTATTCTGGCTGGCTGCCAGTTACTAGTGGAGTTCCACAGGGGTAGGTGTTGGGACTGCTGCTTTTTACAATGTATATCAATGATTTGGACTATGGGATTAATGGATTTGTGGCTAAATTTGCCGACAAAGATAGGTGGAGGAGCGGGTAGTGTTGAGGAAACAGCGAGCCTGCAGAGAGACTTAGATAGTTTAAGGGAATGGGCAAAGAAGTGGCAAATGAAATGTAATGTTGGGAAGTGTATGGTCATGCACTTTGGTGGAAGAAATAAATGGGCAAAGTATTATTTAGATGAGGAGATGCAGAGATTGAAAGGGACTTGGGAGTCCTTGTGAAGGATACCCTAAAGGTTAACCTCCAGGTTGAGTCGGTGGTGAAGATGGTGAATGCAGTGTTGGCATTCTTTTCTAGAGGTATAGAATATAAGAGCAGTGCTGTGATGTTGAGGGTCTAAAGCACTCTTGAGACAACACTTGGAGTACTGTCTGCAGTACTGGGCTCCTTATTTTAGAAAGAATACATTGATATCGGAGAGGGTTCAGAGAAGATTCACAAGAATGATTCCAGGAATGAAAGGGTTACCATATAAGGAACAGCTGGCAGCTCTTGGGCTGTATTCCCTGGAGTTCCCTGGAACCCCTTGGAAGTAATGATCATAATATGATTGAGTTCAGTTTCAAATTTGAAAAGGAGAAGCTGGTAGCAGGTGTATCGATATTTCAGTGGAACAAAGGAAGTTACAGTGGTATGAGAGAGGAACTGGCCCAAGTCGATTGGAAAAGTAAGCTAGATGGAGGGATGGTAGAGCAGAATTGGATGAAATTCCTACAAGAAATAAGGAAAGTGCAGGAAAAGTATATTCCAAAAAGAAAATCATGAATGGAAAAATGGCACAAATGTGGCTAACGAGAGAGGTTAAGGCTAAAATAAAAGCAAAAGAGATGGCGTAAAAGGAATCAAAAATTAGTAGGAAAACTTATGAAAGGAAGTTGGCAATTAACATAAAAAGGGATACTAAGAGTTTTTTTTAATATATGAAGGGTAAAAGAGTGACACAGATAGATATGGGACCGGTTGAAAATGATGCTGGAGAAATTATAATGGGTAACAAAGAGATGACAGAGGAACTAAATGAGTATTTTGCATCAGTCTTCACAGTAGCAATATACCTGATAGCCAGAGGTCTCAGGGAATAGAATTAGGTACAGTCAAGATTACTAGAGAGAAAGTGCTTCAGAAGCTAAATGGACTAAGAATAGATAAGTCTCCCGGACCAGATGAGGTGTACCCACGGGTTCTGAAGGAGGTGGCTTTGGAGATTGTGGAGGCATTGGAAATGATCTTCCAGAATCAATAGACTCTGGCATGGTTTCGGAGGACTGGAAGGTCACAAATGTAGTTCCGCTATTTAAGAAAGGAAGGAGGCAGCAAAAAGAAAATTACAGACCTATTAGTCTGACATCGGTAGTTGGAAAGTTATTGGAGTCAATCCTCAAGGACAAGGTTATGAAATACCTCGAGGTGCATGACAAGATAGGCTGAAGCCAGCATGGTTTCATAAAGGGAAGATCCTGTCTCACTAACCTATTGGAATTTTTTGAGGTAATCTCGAATAAGATTGACAAGGGAGAGGTGGTGGATGTTGTGTACTTGGATTTTCAAAAGGCCTTCGATAAGGTGCCGCATAAGAGGCTGCTTAATAAGATGAGAGCCCATGGAATTACAGGAAAGATATTGGAATGGGTGGAGCATTGGCTGATAGGCAAAAAGCAAAGGGTGGGAATAAAGGGATCCTATTCTGATTGGTTGCCGGTTACTAATGGTGTTCTGCAGGGGTCGGTGTTGGGGGCCGCTTCTTTTTGCAAAGTATATCGATGATTTAGATTATGGATTAAATGGTTTTGTGGCTAAGTTTGCGAATGACACCAAGATAGGTGGAGGAGCAGGAAGTGTTGAAGAAACGGAAAGGTTGCAGAGAGACTTGGTCAGTTTAGGAGAGTGGGCAAAGAAATGGCAGATGAGATACAATGTTGAGAAATGTATGGTTGTACATTTTGGAAGAAGAAATAATCAGGCAGATTATTATTTAGAGAGGGAGAAAATTCAAAAATTGAAAGTGCAAAGGGACTTGGGGGTCCTCATGCAGGATACCCTAAAGGTTAACCACCAGGTTGGATTGGCAGTAAAGAAAGCAAATGCTATGTTGGCATTCATTTCAAGAGGAATAGTGTATAAGAGTAAGGAGGTGTTGATGAGGTTCTATGGGGCACTGGTGAGACCTCATTTGGAATATGTTGTGCAGTTTTGGGCCCCCTATCTTAGAAGGTATGTACAGATGTTGGAGAGAGTTCAGAGAAGATTTACGAGGATGATTCCTGGAATCCAGGGACTAACATAAGAGGAGTGTTTGTCAGATCTTGGACTGTATTCATCAGAGTATAGAAGAATGAGAGGGGATCTCATAGAAACATTTTGAATGCTGAAAGGGTTGGACAGAGTAGATGTGGAAAGGCTGTTTCCCTTGGTGGGTGAGTCCAGGACAAGGGGCCACAGTCTTAGAATTAGAGGGTACCCAGTTAAAACAGAGATGAGGAGAAATTTTTTTTAGCCAGAGGGTCGTGGATTTATGGAATTCATTGCCACATACAGCTGGTCATTGAGGGTGTTTAAGGAGGAGATTGATAGGTACCTAATTAGTCAGGGTGTCAAGGGATATGGGGAGAAAGCCGGAAATTGGAACTAGATGGGAGAATAGTCCTCAGACCGCGGAAGGCTTGAAAAGGGAATCAATAGTTTAATTCATGGTGGAGTGGCGGAGCAGATTCGATGTGCCGAATGTCCTACTTCTTCTCCCTTTGTCTTGTGATCTTGTGAGTTCAGGAGAATGGGGGGGGGGGAATCTCATAGAAACACTCTGAATGTTAAAAGGCTTGAATAGATTAGATATGGCAAAGTTATTTCCCATGGTAGGAGAGTCCAGGACAAGAGGGCACGACTTCAGGACTGAAGGACGTCCATCTAGAACAGAGGTGTGGAGAAATTACTTCAGTCAGAGGGTGGTAAATCTGTCGAATTGGTTGCCATGAGCGGCTGTGGAGGCCAAACCATTGGGTGTATTTAAGGCAGAGAAAGATAGGTTCTAGGTTAGCCAGGGCATCAAGGGGTATGGGGAGAAGGCATGGGAGAGGGGATGACTGGGAGAATTGGATCAGCCCATGATTAAATGGCGGAGCAGACTCAATGGGCCGAATGGCCTACTTCTGCTCCTATATCTTATGGTCCTATGAATTTTTTTACTCCATTGTGCTTTTTGTCTGCCTTGCACATTCTCTCTGTGTGACCTTGTCTGTGACACTTTCTGTAGAATTATTCTTTGAACCAACAGTCATTTGCATCATGAGAGGATTTGCCACATCAATAACATCTTTGGCATTTTGCACCATTCAGGTACATTTTGTGCATTTCACATTCTAATCTCCTTATCTGTAGTTCTGCTGCATCCTTTGCTGCAGTCTCTAATGATATTGCAATGGTCAATGCATATTCTAAGGTTAGGTCTCTTTCGGATAGTAGCCTCTTTGGAGTGCTTTGACTATGCATGCCACATACAAGCCTGTCCCTTAGTGCATCAGAAAGTCCATCTCTAAAGTAACAGTACTGGGAAAGTTTGCGCAGTTCTGCAATGTATTTAGAAAGGCTTTCATCTTTTGACTGCTTCCTTTTGTAAAATCTAAATCTCTCAGCTATTACCAGTGGTTTGGTGCTCAAGTGATTTTGTAAAGTTGTAACAATTTTGTCGAATGTCTTGCTCGCTGACTTTTCAGGAGTTACTAGGTTACGTAAGAGACTATGTTCTTGAGCCCATTAAGCTAAGAAGTGTAGGGGCTTTCTTTTGCTCCTCCACGTTGTTCACTTTACAATACAGTTCAACCCTCTCAATCATGACCCCAGCCTTCATTAGCGCTATCAAATTTGTCAACTTTCCTGACTGAAGGCATCACCACATTATTTTCACTTTAAATTCAGCGCGTCTTTCACACATTTGTTTGTTAGCATCCGTGACAGCCTTCTCGTGCTGTTTAGCTCCCACTGTTTTGTCCCATAACGGTCGGTGCAGTTCATGATATTTTCTGATATTCAGGTTCGTGCTCCTCGCCAATTTGTCGTGTCTGTGCACAACCACATACTGATTAAGTAAAAGCACGCATGTGGGAGATGGCTTTAACTGGTGTATTCATATTGCAGCGAGAGAGAAAGAGAATGAGAGAAAACAATGCACATACGTAGAGAACAGATTATACATAGTGCTGGGGGATGGTGGTAGTGGGGATCATTGCTTTGAAAGAAATAGATCCATACATTACACTTTCTCATTCCTCAGTTCTATCCGTAAAGCCTCACTAGATGAGCTCTCCAGCCTATCCTGACTGAGCACTGCCGTAACATTTTCCCTGACTAGTAATGCCATCCCCCCCACTCTATCACGTCGAAAACAACAAAACCCCGGAATTTTGAACTGCCAGTCCTGCCCTTCCTGCAATCAAGTTTCAGTAATGGCTACAATATCATAATTCCATGTGGTGATCCATGCCCTGAGCTCAACTGCCTTTCCTTGCATTGAAATAAATGCAGCTCAGAACACTAGTCCCACTATGCTCAAGCTTTTGATTCCCGACCTTGAATGTATGTTTGACCACATCTTTCTCCACAGCCACTCCATTATCTGTTCTGGCACTCTGGTTCCCATCCCCCTGTAACTCTGGTTTAAACCACTCCCCCACCCCTGTGCAGCACTAGCAAACCTTCCTGGTAGGATATTGGTCCCCCTTCAGTTCAGGTGCAAACTATCCCTTCAGCACAGATCTCACCTCACCTGGAAGAGAGCCCAATGATCCAAAAGTCTGAAGCCCTCCCTTTGCACCAGCTCCTTAGCCACATGTTAAACTGCATGATCTTCTGATTCCTGGCCTCACCAGCATGTGGCACAGGTATCAACCCAGAGATCTCAACCCTGGAGGTCTTATCCTTTACCTTAGTACCTAACTCCTTGAAATCCCTTTGCAGGACCTCATCACCCCTCCCACTCATGGCTGCTCTGGCTGCTCACTCTCCCGCTTAAGAATGCTGTGGACTGGCTCCAAGGTGTCTCTGACCCTGGCACCCGAGAGGTAACAAACCATCTGAGAATCTTGTTCTTGTCCACAGAATCTCCTTTCTGTTCCCGTAACCAATGAATCCCCTATCACTACAGTTCACCTCTTCTCCTCCCCTTCCCTTCAGAACCACAGAGTCCTGACCATTGTGGCTTTCCTTTGCTAGCTCATACTCTCCAACAGTATCCAAAGCGATATACCTGTTTTTGAGGGTAATGGCCACAGGGGTACTCTGCAATAGCTGCCAATCCCCTTTTCCCCTTCTGACAGTCACCCATTTACCTATGTCCTGCACCTTGGGTGTAACTACCTCCCTGTTTGTCCTGCATATCAGCCACCCAAATGATCCAGAATTCATTCAGTTCCAGTTCCAACTCCTTAACACAGTCTGTTAAAAGCTGCAGCTGGATGCACTTTTTGCAGCTGTAGTTGTCAGGGATACTGGAGGTCTCCCTGTCTTTCCACATCCTGAAAGAGGAGCATTCAATTTCCTGTTTGGCATCCCCTCTGCTCTAAATGTGTAACAAGAAAGAATAAATAACAAGAAAAATGTCCTTCCAGACTACACCTCTCCTTGCTGAAACCTCGATGAACCAAAGCCTCACTCACCACTCCAGCACTGGTCCATTCACACAATTGTTACTGCCACAATGGTCGCTCATTTAAATCTAGCTTCTTTCTGTTGGCCCTTGCCAAATGCCTAATTACCTGTATGCACAATCCAATGTCTCCTCGGGAACTGTGGCATGCAAAATGTGCCCTGTCCCTGCTCACTTCTTTTAAACTCTCTCTCCCTCTACAAAATCCAGTGACTCCTCAGGAATGTGGTGAGGTGCTTGCTGTCTTTGGGGCAGATTAGGGTGGATAAATTTCCAGGGCCTGACAAGGTATCCCCTTCGTACTTTGTGTGAGGCTGGAGCAGAAATAGCAGGGGCCCTGGCAGAGGTAGGTAAAATTACCTTAGCTGGGATGAGGTGCTGGAGTATGAGAGCACGGATAACGTTGCTGTGTTCAAGAAAGGCTCTAAGAATAAGCCAGGAAATTGAGGCTGGTGAACCTGATGTCAGTATTGGGTAAATTACTGGTTGGTATTCTAAGGGGCAGGATATATATGTGTTAAGATAGACAGAGCATGATTAGAGATAGTCAACATGGCTTTGTGAATGGAAGGTTGTGCATAACAAATCTTAGAGAGTTTTACAAAGAGATTACCAGGGAAGTTGATGAAGGAAAGGCAGTGGACATTGTCTACATGATCTCTAACAAGCCCGTTGACAAGGTCCCACATGGGTGGCTATTACAGAAGGTGCAGCTACTTGGCATTCAAGATGAGATAGTAAATTTAATTCAACATTGGCTTAGCAGGAGAAGCCAGTAGATGGTTGCATTATTGAAACACAGAAACATAGAATCCACAGCACATTACCGGCCCTTTGGCCCACAGTGTTGTGCCAGCCATGTAACCTATTCTAGAAACTGCCTACAATTTCCCTACCGCATAGCCCTCTATTTTTCTAAGCTCCATGTACCTATCTAAGAGTCACTTAAAAGACCCTATTGTGTCTGTCCCTACTACCATGTCTGGCAGTGCATTCCACACACCCACCACTCTCTGTGTGAAAAACTTACCCCTGACATCCCCTCTGTACCTAC
Organism: Mobula birostris; assembly: GCF_030028105.1. NCBI lineage: Eukaryota > Metazoa > Chordata > Chondrichthyes > Myliobatiformes > Myliobatidae > Mobula > Mobula birostris. The sequence goes on along the minus strand of NC_092371.1, from coordinate 111,342,595 downwards.
CTCCAAGCACCTTTAAACTATGTCCCCTCATTTCAGCCCCGTGAAAAAGCCTCTGGCTAACCACATGATCAATGCCTCTCATCATCTTATACACCTCTATCCGGTCACCTCTCATCCTCCATTGCTCTGAGGAGAAAGGCCAAGTACACTGAACTTATTCTCATAAGTCCACCCTCCAATCCAGGCAACATCCTTGTAAATCTCTTCTGCACTCTTTCTATAGTATCCGCATCCTTCCTGCAATGAGGTAACCAGAACTGTACAAAGAACTCCAAGTGGGGTCTAACTTAGGCCTACTTTGGTCTACTTAGTATACCTGTTAAACTTGCGAGGCAGCTTTGAGTGTCCTATGGACATGGACCCCAAGATCTCGCTGATCCTCCACACTGCCAAGAGTGTTACCATTAATATTATATTCTGCCTTCAAATTTGGCCCACCGAAATGAACTACTTCACACTTATCTGGGTTGAACTTCATCTGCCACTTCTCAGCCCAGTTCTGCATCCTATCAATGTCCCGCTATAACCTCTGACTACCCTCCACACTATCCACAACACTGAAGCCAATGAGTATGAAGCAGAGGTCAGGCTGGAGTCACATCCAGAAGAATGGACACACCACACGGAACACTACCCCAGGAAAGCAACAATCATCTTTCAATTCAGTGTTTTTCCAACACCAGATTCTGGATCAGATTTACTTATCACATGTACATCAAAACATGCAGTGACATGCATCTTTTGGGTTAACAACCAACAGAGCCAAGCAAGTGTTGCCACATATTCCAGCACCAACATGCCCTCAATGTTCAGCACAACACAACACAGGCAGCAACTACAGAACAAAACGAGACAACAACATCAGAACAAGCCCCTTTCCCGCCCTCCCAATCTCCCTAACCCTCACAAATTCCTTTCAAAACTAAATAATCCTGCTTCCAAGTAATTGAAAACAGCAGAAAAAGTTGTGGAACTGACATCTGAAACAAAAGCAGAAATGCTGGAAGATATAGGCTGGTTAAGTAGCATCTGTGGAGATAGAAACCAGTCAACATTTCCGGTTGGAAATAGAAATACCAGAAATCTTTTCCTGATTTCTCTCTCACAATTTTGTTAATGTTCAGTGAACCGACAAGCAAGATGTAGCCTGTCCACACCTTCAACGTCGACACTCCGGAGTCAAAGTAGTGAGGTAGTGTTCATGGGTTCAATGTCCATTCAGAAATTAGATGGCAGAGGGGAAGAAGCTGTTCCTGAATCGCTGAGTGTGTGCCTTCAGGCCTCTGTTCCTCCTTCCTGATGGTAGCAATGAGAAGAGGGCATGTCCTGGGTGATGGGGAACCTTAATGATGGATGCCACCTTTTTGAGGCACAGCTACTTAAAGATGTCCTGGATACTACAGAGATTAGTGCCCATGATGGAGCTGACTAAATTTACAACTTAGTTTATTTTGATCCTGTGCAGTAGTCCCTCCCCCCATACTAGACAATGATGCAGTCAGTTAGAATGCTCTCTACAGTACATCTATAGAAATCTGCCAGTGTCCTTGGTGACATACCAAATTTAATCAATATTTAATTGTAATTATCACAGTTTAGATTAGATTATTAGATTAGATTAGATTATGAGGACACGCAGTCCTCTTTTATTGTTAGTAATGCATGCATTAAGAAATGATACAATTTGTTCCTCCAGAATGATATCGCAGAAACACAAGACAAACCAAGACTTAAAAAACTGACAAAAACTACATAATTATAACATATAGTTACAACAGTGCAAAGTAATACCGTAATTTGATGAAGAAAAGACCATGGGCATGGTAAAAAAAAAGTCTCAAAGTCTCTCGAAGGTCCCATCATCTCACGCAGGCAGTTGAAGGGAGAAACTCCCTTCCATGAGCTTCCAGCGCCGCAAACTTGCCGATGCAGCATCCTGGAAGCACCCGACCACAGTCCGACTCTGAGTCCGTCTGAAAACTTCGAGCCTCCAACCAGCCCTCCGACACCGACACCGAGCATCATCTCTGCCGAGCACTTCGACCCCATCCCCGGCAACAGGCAATAGGCAAAGCCGAGGATTTGGGGCCTTCCCCTCCAGAGATTCTCGATCGCACAGTAGCAGAGGCAGCGAAGCAGGCATTTCAGAAGTTTCTCCAGATGTTCCTCCGTGCTTCTTTACATCTGTCTCCATCAAATCAGGATTGTGCATGGCATCCTACTTCACAAACACAATATCATTCGGAGCGGCCGCGCATGGCGCATCGCGACGCCATCTTCTCCTCCCCTCCGTACTGCCTATTTATAAACACTCTCTAAGTACTTCTGGCTGTTTCAACAGTGTCCATTACTTTCTCCGAAGAGATGGGCATTGTGAGTTAATTTAACTCTTGCCAATGACTGCTTAGAAACAGCAAGGTCCCCAGAACCAATACCCGGAGGTCTCCATACCTCTCTCTCCCTGACATCATCCTGCCCTGCTTACAATTGATAAGCAAATTCCTTTCCACCTTCCAAACTTTACTTCTGCAATCCACAATTCATTGACTGTGCATTTCATAAGAACCAAGGCATATTATACATAAAAATTAACTTTAGCCAAGGGATTTTGTGAGATAAACGTTAAACATTTTGAATTATATCTATTCTGAGATAGACCTATAACTGCCATTCCTTCACTAAATAAGATGCTATCAGGCAGCATCTTATTTATTTATGAGATACAGTGCAGAATCAGCCCTTCCAGTCCCTTGAGCCACATCGACCAGCAATCCCCCAATTTAATCCTAGCTTAATCATGGGACAATTTACAATAACTCATTAACCTACCACGTTGTTGGACGGTGGGAGGAAACCAGAGCACCCAGAGGAAACCCACGTGGTCATGGGGAGAACATACAAACTCCTTATAGGAGGCAACACACATAAAAGTTGCTGGTGAACGCAGCAGGCCAGGTAGCATCTCTAGGAAAAGGTGCAGTCGAAGTTTCAGGCCGAGACCCTTCGTCAGGACACAAACAGGTCCTCCTTACAGGAGGCTGTGGGAATTGAACCCGGGTCACCTGTACTGTAAAGCATTGTGCTAACCACTACACTATCATGTGGAAAGAGGAACACAGTCAACACCTTAGGTACAAGACCCTTCTGACGAAACATGTACTCTTGTTTTTCTCTCTGCACAGACACTGCACATTTAGGGAGCTGATCAGCCCACAGCAGGCAGAGAGGGCAGGAATCCCCTAACTCCTTCTCCCTCCCCACCAACAGAATTCTCCTCCAGGATATTGATGAAGACAATCGTTCCTCACCTGGACCACCACAAGTGGCTCAATTGTACAAATGACAAGCAGAATGGGATAGCAATAGTGAACAGGGTTTCTATATTTCACGGGTGATCCTCTGGTTGCAGAGGTGACTTTTTAATATGCTGTTTATTGTAAATACATGCTGGTATTTATGCAAATTTTATTCCATATCCATACTTTATTTAATGTTAATAAATAAACTTATGTATATAATTCTACTTTCTTATAATTGTTGAATTTTTTTTTTTGCATGGAGACCTGAGACTAATGATGTGCCATAGCAATCAGAGCTGTGTCCATTGTTGTTGTCATCTATATTAATTTATTTATGGTATATTAATGATAATGTGGTAAACTGAATAAGAAAATTTGCAGATAATACCAAAATTTGGAGTGTAGTGGATAACGAGGAAGGCTATCAAAGCTGGTAAAATGGGCTGAAATATGGCAGATGGGATTTAATGCAGACAAGTGTGAGCTGTTGCACTTTGGAAGGACAATCCAGGGCAGGACTTGCACAGAGAAAATGGTAGGGCACAGAGGAGTGCGGTAGAACAAAGGGATCTGGGAATACAGATCCATAATTCCTTGAAAGTGGTGTCACAGGTAGATAGGGTCATAAAGAGAGCTTTTGCCATATAGGCCTTCATAAATCTGAGTTCTGAGTACCAGAGTTGGGACGTTATCTTGAAGTTGTATAAGATATTGGCAAGGCCTAATTTGGAGTACCAAGTGCAGTTCCAGTCACCTACCTACAGGAAAGATATCAATAAGATTGAAAGAGTACAGAGAACATTTACAAGGATTTTGCTGGAACTCGAGGACCTGAGATATAGGGAAAGGATGAATAGGTTAGGATTTATTCCCTGGAGCATAGCAGAATAATGGGAAATTTGGTGGAGGTATACAAAATTAGGAGAGGTATAGATAGGGTAAATGCAAGCAGGCTTTTTCCACTGAGAGATTAGAACTAGAGGTGGAGTATTTTGGCAGAACCTGAGGGGGAAGTTTTTCACTCACATGGTGTGAGTGGAAAGAGCTGCTAGTAGAAGTGGTGAATGTGGGTTTGATTGCAGCATTTAAGAGAGGTTTGGATAAGTACCTGAATGGGAGGGGTATGGAGTGTTATGGTCCAGATGCTGGTCAATGGAACTAGGCAGAATTACAGTTTGGCATGGAATTGATGGGCTGAAGGACCTGTTTCTGTGCTGTAGGGCTCTATGACTCTCTGATTTTATCATCCAGTGACACTGTGAACAATGAAAATTCCCAAATAAACTCCCAGACATGCATTCAAATTGCATTTACCAACAGGGGCAACAAATTCTTGGAGAGTGAACGTGGAAATTTACTGAGCATGAGGAGTTTCATCCATATTCAAAGCTATTATTTTATAACTATAATAAATTAAAAAGAAACAGGGCATCTTTCATCATCTTTTACAGATCTTATTGAAACAACACATTAATTAGTTTGACATGCATTAAATCCTGACACTAGAGTCATAATGCCTGACAATTCACTGTGTAAGTCCTACCCTAGTTTATCCTCCCTAACTGCAACTTGTCTGCGTTAAATTCCATCTGTCTTTATCAACTCATTTTTCAGCTGGTCCAGATCCCAATGCAACTGTTGTTAGCCTTCCTCACTGTCCAGTATGCCATCAACCTTGGTGTCAACTTCAAATTTCCTGATCTAGTTTACCACATTATCATCTAGATACTTGATATAGATGGCAAACAATGAACCCAGCACTGATCACTGTGCATACCACTAGTCACTGACCTCCAGTGATAAGAGACAACCATCTACTACCACTGTCTGACTTCTCTCGCTAAGCCAATGTCTAATCCAATTTACTACTACATCCTGAATGCCAAGCAACTGAACCTTCTTTTCCGACATTCCATGCGGGACCTTGTCAAAGGTCTTGCTAAAGTCAAAGTAGACAACATCCACTGCCTTGCCTTCATCAACATTCCATGTAACCTCCTCAAAAATTCTCTAAGATTGGTTAGACATGATCTAACATGCACAAAGCTATGTTGACTATTCCTAATCTGGCCTTGTCTATCTAGATCCTGCCTATTCCAAATCAGTCCCTATCTATCCAAATACTTATATATCCTCTGGTCCATTAGAATACCTTTCAATAATTTTCCCACAGCTGGTCTATAATTTCCCACTTATTCTTAAAGCCCTTTTTAAGCAAAGGAAAGTAATGCCAATCAGGAGTATTAGGGTGAGACTGGAGACCTAATGGACTGGGGAGATTATGGAGGACTGTAGAAATAATAGAGGTCAAAGGCCTATGAACTCTACCTTAATTACACCAAATGACCTGTTCTCAGACTTCCATGGCAACAGATTCCACTGGTTCATTATCCTTTTTGCTGAAAAAATTTCTCCACATCTCAGTTCTAAAGGGACGTCCCTTTATTCTCACACTGTGCCCTCATGAATGGAAACGTCCTCTCTGCTTCCACTCAATCTAGGCCTTTCAGTATTTGGTAGGTTCCAGTGAGATTCCCTTCAGCCTTCCAAACTTCATGGAGTACAGGCCCAAAGAACATCAGACACTCCTCATACATTACATTAAGCCTTGCAGTCCTAGGAGCATTCCTATGGATCTCCTCCGGATCTTCTGCAGGTACAGCACATTTTTCCTTAGATATGAGGACAGAAGCTACTCACAATATTACAAATGATGTGTGTTGGATGTTTGATGCTTTCTTTGAAGGGGTCCAATGGTGTTTCTTTGTTTTGTGGCTGTCTGTGGGAAACCAAATCTTAGAGTTGTATGCTGCATACATATTTGATAATAAATGTACTTTGCATTTTGAAGCATCCTTACTACATTGCACATTATTTTGCAATGTCTTGAACTGTGGATTGGATAAAATTCAGGACTTCCAATTTTACATTAAGTACAAGATCCAGAATGATATTAAAACAACACATGCTGTTGTCTTTCATCTGAAGCTTTAAAGAAAAGGGTATTCAAAATCCTGCAGCTTTAATTTCAAGAGCGTAATGTTCTGGTAATTACTTCAAAGAAAGAATTAAGCAATCAGTCTTCTCATTGTGTTTGGGTTATTTTTAGGGTAGGATTGTTTCAGCCATTTCTAACACAGTCAACATGCTAAGTCAACTCAATGAAGTACTAACAAACACAACGTGATGCCAAACTATATTAAGGAGATAGTAAGAAAGATTAATACAACTTGATCAAAGGAGTAAATTACAAGGAGCATCTTGAAGGAGTATTCTTACCGTACTCAGATGTACTATTGCTCTTGGCAATATTATAAGCTTTTTTTAATTTATCACTATCTTTAACCTCCCTCCACCACAGGTGGATTACACTTCTTTGTTTTTGCTCAATAAACTTGGTTTAGAATCAAATTAATTTAGTCAGGGGTTCCCAATTTGGGGTCCACAGACCCCTCAGTTAATGGTACGGGTCCATGGTATAAAAAGGTTGGGAACCCCTGCTTTAAATGTTTGCCAATGTTTATTTCTGTTTGATCCATTTTAATTCAATTTTCTGACCCATCTTGCCCAATTTGCCCTATCTGGCAGCTCTATATAAGCTCAAGAGTCACAGGAACAGGCTTTGACCCACCATGTCTGTGCCAACCATAATGCCAATCTAAACTAATCCAGTCTGCTTGCACATGGTCCATATCCTTCTGTCCCATGTCTGTTCGTGTGTTTGTTTAAATGTCCCTTAAATATCAGCATCGTATCTAATTCCACTAACAAACCCTCACCCACCCCCATCTCCATTAACCTGGCAGCTTTTTCTGTGCACCCACCACACTCTGTGTCAAGAAAAGTTACTTCGTAAATTTCCTGTAAACTTTTCCATTCATCAATGGCCTCCAGTGTTTACTATTACTAACCTTGGAGAAAGACAATGACTATTTGTCCTACCTATAACTCTCATACTATTACATACTTCTATCTCTTTGCCCCTCACCCTCCAATGTGCCAGAGAAAAAAAAATAATTCAAGTTTGGTCAATCTCTCATCATCACTAACGTACTCCAGTTCAGGCAACATGCTGGTGACCCTCTCCTGCACCCTCTCCAAGGCCTCCTCCTCCTTCCTCCTATAGTGCGACAGCCAGAACCACACACACTATTCCAAATATGGTTTATCCTGGAGGCAGGAGTGGGCCAATCAGTCCCTTCTTTCTGCTCTACTAATCAATAAGATCATGGATGACCTTTTAACCACTGCCCCACTTTCCTGCACTGACCCAATGAACATTGTATCTAAAAATCTTTTGATCTGTCTTCAAAGCTCTCATGTCCTCTTAGGATGGATAATTCCAAAGATTTACCACCTTGTAGGTGTAAAAAAAACTTTCTTTTTCTCAGTCCTGGATGGCTAACCCTATATTGCTATATTGTGATACTGTTACCCCCTACTTCAAGCCACCACAGCCCAGGGATCTACTCTTTAAATTTCTCAAAGAGATCACCTCAATTCTTAATGGAATTTGATTAAATTTCTGGTTGAAGGTAATTATGATGCGGTGGATCTTATTTGGTTTGTTTCTGCAATGGGACATAGTACAATTGAGATTCAATACCCATCCTGTAAAAATGAATGCACTTGAACTTGTGACTATTAGTTTGTCCTTTAACTCTAATTATTTAGATTAGTTTTAAAATAAAAAGCTATAACTCAACATTTTACACTGCAAGAGAACGTCCACGTAACTCACTTCACAGCTAGAAAATTCTACACTAGTACATCATTAATGTCAATGTTAAAAGCATAGTGACTTTATAAATGGTTTATGATTCAATTTTCGAGGAGCTCAACAAGATTAGAGCAGCACTGCTGAATCGTAGATTACACCACAACATCTGATCAACGAACCAAAGACAAGTACAAAACAGGCAAGTCTATAACAAGAACACTTTATCTCCAAAGAGTAGTAATCACATTGAACCAGCTCACAAAAAGTAATTAATTTAAAATGTAATTAGTTTGTTGGTAGCATTACATTCAATGGGCTAAGTGACCTTTTTCTCATTCCATACTCTTTTATTCCCATGTTACTTTATTTTGATGATACGTTTCTCATAGGCTGCAAGGAACCCTTTCATTGGGGCCATAAAGGTGGAAAGTTAAGGCTGAGCCAGAAAGCACAGCAACTCATGTGGTAACCACTGAAACTAAGTCAGGAAGTATTTCATGTAGATAAAATTACTTCCAAGATGAGAGAAAGTTATAAAATCATGAAAACTTAGACCTGGAGAGAGGTTTTCCTTTCTACATTATTTTCGTTCGGAATTGAAATTAATTACTTTTTAAAAGGTCTTTATTTTAACATGTTATTTTGTTTTCTTAAATGGAAAGAAAGAAATGAAAAAAATAGATTAATGCCATAAACTCTACTGCCTGCAACCTGGCTCAGATCAATCCACATTGCTTCAAAAATGAAACCATTCAGATTTGCAGTGACTTGAAGAACGATCCACTGTTTGGACAATTTAAATGATATAATAAAAAGACAGATTGTCGGGTTTGAGGGCAAGAGCCGATTTTGCTCACTCTCCCATGATGTTCACTCCTTCCGTGGCGCTGAAGTTATGAAGACTGCCCCAGCTGCCGTGCTCTGTGCCCGCTAGTATCATGACTGATACCAAGGCTTGGGCCAAATCTGGGTTTGGAACTAAGGATTAATTTTGGTTTGGAATGTTGTTGACAGCTTCCATTGTTTTGCATGATTTGTGTGTTTTTTCTCTCTTTCTCTGCACATCCGCTGTTGTCCTTTATTTTTTTTAATTGGGTTCATTCAGGTTTCTTGCTTTGTGGCTACCCGCTAGCAAACAAATTTCAAGGTTGTATAATTTATACATTCTTTGATAATAAATGTACTTTGAACTCATGTCACAGCATGTGATCAAGAGGAATGAAAATGATTGTCAATTTATATTCCTGAGTAACAAACCAAAATATATTAGATTTTCCACAAGAGTCAGAGAAAGTTGAATGGGCACAATTGGGGTAAAGATTGCATCAGTAGATTATGTTTACTTATTCTAATCCCCGGGGTTCTTTTATAAATGTTTCTATTAAAAGTAGACTACTCTGAAAGGATGGGTCACATGAAATCCAGGGAGAGCTGGAAAATTGGATACAGAGTTGTCCTGTTGGTAGAAAGCAGAAGGTGATGGTAGAAGCTTCTTTCTTGGACTGGAGGCATTTGACTAGGGGTGTGCCTCAGGGTGTGTTGGGTCCATTGTTTTTGCATTCTATATCAACAATTGGATAAAAATGTAGAAGGTGTGGTTAATACATTTTCAGAATCACTAAAATAGGTAGTATAATGGACAATGAAGGTTATCAAAAATTACAAGGGGACCTTAATCAGCTGAGTAAGAGGGCCAAGGAATGGCAAATGGAGTTTAGTTTGGGTAAGTGTAAGATGTTGCATTTTGTAAAGGTATATCCAGGTAGGATATTCACAGTGAATGCCAGGGCTTTACGGAGCACAGACAGAGGTACCTTGGAGTGTAGTACATGGTTCTCTGAAAGTGAAGTAACATAGTGGTGAAGGTGGCTTTTGGCGTAATGGTCTTCATGAGTCAGGGCATTGAGTATAAAAACTGGGAAGTCATGGTGTGGTTGTACAGAATGCTAGATAGGCTGCACTTGGAAACTTGTGTTCAGTTTTCGTCCCCTGCTATAGGAAAGGCTTTATTAGATTGGAAAGAGTGCAGAGCATATTTACAAGGATGTTGCCAGGACCTGAGGGACTGAGTTATATGGAGAGGTTGGACAAACTATTCATTTTATTCCTTGGAGCACAGGAGGCTGAGTGGTGATCTTACAGAGCCTTGTAAAATCACGATGGACATAAATTCAGACGGTCTTTTTCCTAGAATTGGGTGTCAAGGACAAGAGAGCATAGGTTTAAGGTGAGAAGAGAAATATTTCAGAGGAATTTGAGGGGCAACTGTTTTTCACAAAGGGTGATATCAATGTGAAATCAGCTGCCAAAGGGAGAGACTGCAGCGAGTATAATAACAACTTTGAAAAGACAGTTCCAAGGGTACATGGATTGGAAAGGTTTACAGTATAGGGTTATGAGTCAAACACTGGCAAATGCAACTAGCTTGGATGGGGCGCCTTGGTCCAGTTGGACCAAAGGGCCTGTTCCCGTACTATAATTCTATGACATTGCCCCAGTAACAACTAAAATAGCTAACAACTAAAATTTTAAATGTTAATAGAACCATTGACACAACAGATCAAGTACACCAAGCCTAGTGACATGGTGTCATGACTATAGCCTTTTCCTCAATGTCAACAAAATAAGAGAGCTGATTATTAACTTCAGGAGGAGGGTTGATGTACAGGTTCCTGTTTACATCAACAGTGCTGAAGTTGAGAGGGTTGACAGTTTCAGGTACCTAAGAATGAACATCATATATAACCTGACGTGGTCCAAACACATTGACACTACGGCCATGAAAGCACATCACCACCTCTACTTCCTTGGAGTGTGAAAGAAATTTGGCATGTTTCCTTGGACCCTCACTATCTTTGTCCGATGCACCATCCTATCTAAGTGCATCATGGCTTGGTACGGCAACTGCTCTGCATGACCAAAAGAAACTGCGAAGAATCGTGGACACAGCTCGGCACATCACAGGAACCAATCTCCCCTTCATGGTCTTTGTCTAAACAGTAAATCAGCCAGCATTTTCAAAATTCCCATCCACCCTGAACATATCTCTCCTCTCCCTTCTCCTATCGGGCAAAAGATATGTAAGCCTGAAAGCACGTACCAGCAGGCTCAAGGACGACCAGTATCTCACTGTTATAAGGCTATTGAACGTTTCTCCGGTATGATAAGAAGGACTCTTGACTTCAAAACCTACTTTGTTATGTCTTTACACCTCTGTACCGTAATACTTTATTCTGCACTGTTATTGTTTTACCCATACTACCTCAATGCACCATCCTAATGAAGGATAGTATGCAAAAGATATTCACTGTACCTATTTAATTCACATCATTGAAATATAATTTTATGCATATTATTTAAAGCATTATCTTTGAAAATGGTCAGTTCATTCCAGTTGGATGTAGAAAGAAATTTGCAAAGTTAAATCTTCAGTTTGTGATTACACAGTGTCAGGGCAGCCAGACAGAGGTTTACATTGCAACAGTTAATATTCCATCTTCTCCATCATTAAACATATTCATCTTCATCTTTGATCTGAACTGAATGGCAAAACCAAATAATGGGCTTGAAACTGCTTGTTCAAATGAATTGTGACATATTTACTTTTCATGATGTGAACAGGATGAAATTGAGATACCCAAGGAAGAAACAATCAAACTGTCCAGACTCATTAAGTTTTCAAGTTGTTGGATGGCCAGGAATACCTGGAAGTACATAATTAAAATCTTGATGATGGCCATTGAGTAGAAACGTTGTACTTAATAGGCCAGCTAGTGAGTGTTTCCATCAATGAGCTTTTCCATTCATGAAGTATAATTCCTAGAGATGCCGTCACTGACCATTTCAGATGTCTTTTGTTTCATTGCCTCTAGGGGATGCCATTGTCCTGTCATTCAACAAAGCGACCTTAATTATTTATGCCATATCCCAGAAAGATGCAGGCCTCCAGCGGTAAAGATGAATGCAAGAGCCCCGTAATAGATAACAAACCAAACATCGCATGAAAAACTGGACTGAAATATTCTCTGACAGGGTCTTTCCATTTGTTCCTACTTACAAAAGTTTATAATAATCCATCTAATCTTATGATATAAAATTGACAAATAGACACACTGAATGACTGAGGCTGGAGGATGAAGTAGGTTAAAAACACATCAAATCATTTCTGGGCTTTGAATCCAGCTCAGGCCAATAAATCACCAAATGTCTGAGCAGCTTGAAATTAAGTGATAATGTTTAAGTATATGCAACTACAAATTGCCCAGAGTTATTACAAGACTGATAAAATCATGCTTATTAAGACGACCATGCATAGAGAGACAAGTTCATATTAATGCAAATAATTGTTATTTGTTTGAGCCTGATGTTCTTGAACTCCAGTCCCGGGTCCCGGTACGTTCTGGCAGGGGCAGGGTTGGGGGAGAGCCCTAAACAAACAGATTGTGCCTCTAAGTGTATTGACTGGCTGCATTACGGCCTTGTCTGGGAATACCAAAGCCTTTGAGCAGAAAGTCCTATAAAAGGTAGTGGACTCGGCCAAGTACCTCACGGGTAAAGCTCTCCCAACCATTGAGCACATCTACATGAAATGTTGTCATAGAAAAGCAACATGCATCATCAAAGATCCTCACCACCCAGACCACGTTCTTTTCTCACTGCTGTCAACAGGTAGAAGGTACAAGAGCCTCAGAACTCCCTCCACCAGGTTCAAGAACAGTTACTACTCCTCACCATCAGGCTCATGAACAAAACAGAAAACTACGCTCATCTATTGAGATGTTCCCACAACCAATGATCTCACTTTAAGGATTCTTTATTTTGTTATTTCATGCACTCGTTATTTATTGCTATTTATTTACATTTGCAATTGCACAGTTTTTGTTGTCTTCTCTGCTCTTGCTCTTTCATTGATCCTGTTTACAGTTACCATTCTATAGACTCACTGAGTATGTCTGCAGGAAAAAGAATCTCAGGGTTGTATGTGGTGACATGTATGTACTCTGATAATAAGTTTTACTTTGAACTGAGAGCAATCTTCTCAAAAATGTGTATCCATACTTACATGCAAGGGGCACACACTTCCATGTCCTCTGTGTGTGTGTGTGTGTGTGTGTGTGTGTGTACATCAAATAATTTGGTAATGAATGGATGTCAGGGAGCAACATTGAAAAGGAGAAAACATGTAAACACAGGATTCGAAAAGAAAGACAGCAGCAGATTAAGATATTGTAATGAGTTGGATCAGTCTGTGAGAACATAAGACAGCTAAGGTAGCTTTAGACCAGTGAATAAGGTGCAAACATACTGTAGATAGCTAGATGAAAATAATTTGGTGTCATGGTGCCAAAGGGGGTCATGATCAAAAAAGGCAAAATGTTTCTGGCTACAAAACCTTTAGGAAAGAAGCTTAAGGAAGGAATATGTCTGGCGCCACTAAGTAAGGAGAATACTGCAGTGCTGGTCGATGTCCTTGTGGGTTATTGGCTCTATCAGTTACACTCTGGTGTATTCTCCCACAGAAAGGATATTTAAGAGCAAATTTGTACAGAATTAAAAAGGTGCACAGAATTCTGATAGTGAGGAACTTCAAACCATCAGAATAGGGACAGTTTCTGAAGTCCGATCAGCAGAGGTGTCTGGCAAAAAGTTGATAAGGCATTGATAGATATGGTTCCATGAACAAGGCGGATAAATAGGGGAACAGTTAGAGAGCAGGGAACCATAGTATAATGCACAAAACACAAAATGCTGGAGGAACTCAGAAGGTCAAGCAACATCTATGGAAATGAATGAACAGTTGGCATTTTGGGACGAGGCCCTTCTTTAGGACCGAAAAGGAAGGGAGAAGCCCCACAGTAAAAAGGTGGGAGGAGGAGAAGGAGGCTAGCTAGAAGATGATAGGTGAAGTCAGGTGGGAGGTGGAGGTCAAGGGCTGGAGAAGAAGGAACCTGATAGGAGAGGGGAGTGAAACATAGGAGAAAGGGAAAGAGGAGGGGAACCATAGTATACTAAAGTTTAGGTTATTTTTGGGAAAGGACAAAGAGCATCTTAGTGTGCAAATACTTAACAGGGAGAGATCAGCTTTCTGTAGGGTGGAAACTGACTTGGCCTGAGTGAAGATTGGCAGGCACAATTATAAGTGAACAATGAGCGGCTCATGAGGAGGAAACAGCTCAGGTGTTGTCTGGTTACTTTCTAATGAAAAAAAAACAGCTAGAACTCTGTATGAAGCAAAACTAAGCTTGAGTGTATGATAAAAACTGGGCTAAAAATGGGGATGACTGAATATGGTAAGTTAGAGGGGAAAGTAAAAATGGAAATACGCCAGAAAAAGTTTGAAAGTAAATTGATATTTAACAAAAAGGAATGGAAGGAATGCAAGACTCTTCCATGCATTTGTAAATGACAGGTGATATATGGTGCTGATATGGGATCAAAATGATCCATACCTGGAGACAAAGGTATATAATGCGGAACACAAGAAATTCTGCGGACACTGGAAATCTTGAGCAGCACACATAAAGTGCTGGAGGAACTCGGCAAGTCGGGCAACAGCTATGGAGAACAATAAACTTTCAATGTTTCGGGCTGAGACCTTTCATCAGATAACCCTGACAGACCCGTGGTGAAATGTTGCCTCACATAGGACATTCTAGGGCCCTGAAAGGTGCTGAAGGGGAGGTGCAAGGATAAGTGTAGTACTTGTCTCACTTGTAGGGAGAAGTGGCAAGAGGGAGATTAGTGGGGAGGATGAGTAGGCGATGGAGTCACATAGAAAACGATCCCTGCAGAAAGCGGTGAGAGGGGGGCGGGGTACAGTGGTAGGATCCCTTTGTAGGTCAAGATAGGTCTGAGAGTCAGTGGGTTTATAAAAGATATAGATTGTCTCCAGAGATGGAGGTAGAGAGAATGAGAAAGGAGAGATGGGCCAAGTAAGTTTGGGGGCAGGGTGGAATATTGAGGTAAAGTATATGAAATTGGCAAGTTCAGCACGGGTGCAGGGAGTAGCTCCAATGCAGTCATCAATGTAGCAGGGGAGCATTACCAACGTAGGCTTGGAACATGGTCTGTTCCATGTGGCTGATGAAAAAGTGGGCATTGATGGGGTCCACGCCAATGACCATGGCCATAGCTTTGGTTTGGAGAAGGTGGGAGGAGCTGAGAGAGAAGTTGTTGAGGGTGAAGACCAATTCCACCAGACAGAGGAGGGAACTTCTGGATCTGATGTTTCGAAAGAATCAGAGAGCTTTAAGACCTTCCTGATGGGGGATAGAAGTGTATTAAGACCATACATTCATAGAGAAAATGAGACAATCAGGGCAAGGAACTTTAAGTGATTGAAGTGATCAACAGCATGTGAGGTGTCATGGATGTAGGTGGGAAGGGATTGAACTAAGGGTGACAAAATGGAATTGAGGTATGCTAACATAATTTCAGTGGGCAGGAGCAGGCAGAATCAATAGACCTACCTGGCCAGTCAGGTTTATAAATCTTGGATAGGACATAGAAACGAGCAATGCAGGGTAAGGGAACTACAAGGGGTGATTGATAAGTTCATGGCCTACAGTAGAAGGAGTCAATTTTAGAAAACCTAGCACATTTATTTTTCCTACATTTACACACTTAGTCCAGCGGTCGTGGAGCATACGGATCCCTTCTTTGTAGAAATCGGCGTCTTGGACCCCCAGAAAGTGGTTCACAGCAGGGGTGATTGATAAGTTCGTGGCCTAAGGTAGAAGGAGATGAGGAAGAACTTCAAACTTTCTGCATTTTCACTCAAAGAGTTGAACTGCACGTACATGTAACGAGAGCTGTAAGCTTTCTACCTTAGGCCACGAACTTATCAATCATCCCTACTGTGGACCACCTGGAGGTCAAGATGCTCTCGTTACATGCACGTGCAGTTCAACTCTTTGAGTGATAATGCAGAAAGTTTAAAGTTAATAACTCATCTCCTTCTGCCTTAGGCCACGAACTTATGAATTGCCCCTGCTGTGGACCACTTCTACAAAGAAGGGATCCGTATGCTCCACGACCGCTGGACTAAGTGTATACATGTAGCAGGGGACTATGTTGAAAAATAAATGTGCTAGGTTTTCTAAAATTGACTCCTTCTACCTTAGGTCATGAACTTATCAATCACCCCTTGTATATGAATGGGAGATCTCAAGTGTTCATGAAGTTGGTCATGGTCTAGAAGACAATGGCCTGATGCTCATTAGTGGGGTCCTGTTTAAGAGGTAAGTAAGAGGATGTGTCTCAGAATTGCCACTTGATCTCAGTAAGGTAGAGGTCAGTCCACCAGACTATGACAGCACCCACCTTATCTCTGGGGTTGATGGTGAGGTTGGAACTCATGCAGAAAGACTGGAGGGCAGTGCATTTAGAAGGCAACAGATTCAAGGAAGGAACAGGAGTGCTGAAGTTGAGATGGTTGATGTCTCATCGGAGGTTTGAGATGAAAAGATCCAGAGCAGGCAGAAGACCAGAGAGGAGTGTGCAAGAAGAGGAGGAGGGTTGAAGATGGGGTTTCCCTATCATCACCATCAATGGTACCTTCGCCCTCATCTCCTCCATTTCTACACATCTGTCCTTGACCATCCTTTCATCATAACAGGGACATAGTTCCTCTTATCCCCTTGTCCTTCCTTACCACCCCATGAGCTTCCACATCCAGCACATTGTTCTCTGTAACTTCTGCCATTTCCAATGGGATACCACCATTGAATACTTCCCACACATCCATACTCCCACGTTCCGTAGAGATTACCTTCTACATGACTCCCTTGTCCACACAACACTCCCCACTGATCTCTCTCCTGGCACTTATCCCTACAATCATGACAAATGCTACACCTGCCCCTGCACCTCCTCTATCATCACCACTCAGAGCCCTAAACAGTTCTTCCAGGAAAGGCAACACTTCACCTGTAAGCTTGTCGGGGTCGCCAATTTAATCTGGTGCTCCCAATGTGGCTTCCTCTACATAACTGAGACCTGACACAGATTGGGGCACCACTTTGTCAAGTACCTTCACTCCTTCCACCACTAAAGATAGGATCTCTGTGTAGCTATCCATTTCAGTTCAACTTCTCAATGCCATTCTGAAATGTCTGTCCATGGCCTCCTTTCTCACCATGATCAGGCCAAAGTCAGGTTGGAGGAACAACACCTCAAATTTCATCAGAGTGGCCTCCAATCTGATGCCATGAGCATCAATTTAGCGAACTAATTTCTCCCCCCTCCCTCCTGTCTTTTTCCATCCCCCATTCCGGTTATTCTCTCATCCCTTCACTTCTCATCACTTCTGATTTCCCTCCGCCTACCCTTTCTTCCATGGTCCATTGTCCTCTCCAGTTAGATTCCTTCTTATTTGGCCCTTTACCTCTCCAGCTATCACTACCCAGCTTGTTACTTCAATCCCCTCTCACCCACCTTGGGGAGAGGGGAGGAAGAAATAAAAGGTAGTAGGTGATAGGCAAGCAGTGAAAAGGGTTTTACCGAGCTTCCGTCGAAAGGAAGATTTAAACTTCTTCAGGGTAGGCATCCTGGAAAAGACTTTGCAGTGTAGTACTCAAATCACAAGCAAGAGACAATCTGCAGATGCTGGAAATCCAAGCAATACACACAGACCTCCCCCCACCTTCTCATTTCTTTTTCCAGTCCTGATGAAGAGTCTCAGCCCAAAATGTCGACTGTTCACGCTTTTCTAAAGATGCAGCCTGGCCTGCTGAGTTCCTCCAGCATTTTGTGTGTGTTGCTCTGGATTTCCAGTATCTGCAGTATCTCTTGTGTGTATGGAGAGAGCGTTATTTACTCCCTTTTGCATCTGGAAACAAAAATACAAGCAGAGAAAATTCAATGAACGGGAGGCTAGGTTCGGAAGAATCATGGTTCCTGATCTAGTCAGGTGAACACATTCCTATACCTCTATGTTGCCTTTGGTTGAGTGAGTTCAATCACAAAAGAAACAAATGATTGCCCAACCAGTACCGATGATTCCTGGTTTTGTCAAACACCAAGTGACACGAGGCAAGAGTGGCTTTTATTTAACTTAACAATACTGAAAAGTATCATTGGTTATGTAAATCCTAAGATAATTGAATGACATTACTGCCACTAGAATTTAAAGAATATCAATTTAACGAAGATTTAAAATGACCACAATTGTTTTATTAAACATTGAACTGAATTCATGAAAATGAAAAGCATTTTAACTGTGTAAAAATAAAACTCAACAAGGCACCTTTTTTGGCCTCGTAGAGTGTGTCAAAACTGCTGAAGCAAATTTTCCGAAAGTCTTATTTTCAACAGAGCTCTATTTATCTGGAGCTGATAATGCAGCCTATTTGTCATCAAATCAAGCCTATTGTCATCTTTTTAACACAACATTCTCTCCTAAGTAGTTATTTTCTTGTCAGTGCAGGGATCACTCTCTGACACTTGTAAGGGGAGTTTCTTTTTCATACATTTAATTGCGGTCATTGTTTAAGGATTATCGCATGCTATTGATAGTTAGAAGACCTGCAGGACTCTTAAACAGTACGCTTAAATTACATTAAAAACAAATAACTGATCTGATGATGTATTTGTATTTTATGGTTATGTTTCATTTTGGGGGGGAACTATATTTGGTGTTGATTTTTTTCTTTTGAATGTTCTTTAAAGTTTCATTTCAAAATCATGTAAGAGGAATGGTGGTCTTCAGAAAAGCAAAAACGTTTCATCTGAATTAATAAAATGTATTAGAACTCATTAAGCCACTAAAGACACCTTACAGTAAATTAATAAAAGTTTGATGAGGTGAGAATTTAAGAAATAAGAGCAAGGGTAGGTCATTTGTCCCCTCAGACCTGCTCCATCACTCGTCTAGGTCATGTTTACTCTCTCCTACCTTAAATATCACTTTCTTATTTTCTCACTTGATTCCTACATATCAAGGAATGAATCACTCTATTTTGAAACATTCAATGGCTGAACTTCCATGGCTCATCTGGCTAGAGAACTCCAAAGATTAAATATACTCCAAGTGAAGAAACCTTTCCTCATTTCAATCCTAAATGGCCTACCACTAGCCTCCAGATTGTGGCTCCAAATTAAAGTATGTTTAGGTGGGAGGAATGTCTTTCGTACATCTATCCTGTCAAGCCCTGCAAGGGTTAGCATGTTTCAATGAGGTCAGCTCACATTGTTAAATTTTAGAGAAAGAAACAGGATGCTGGAGGAACTTGGACAGCATCTGTGCAGGGAAACGGATAGTCAACATTCCAGTCGAGCACGTCCACCTGAGCAAGGACCTGAAACATCGACTGTCCAGTTCCTTCCACTGATGGAATTCTTCATTAAGATGGAGAGTGACATAGTTAATTCAGAAACAAAGGTTCTGAACTTAAAGAGGGGTAACTTTGAAGGTATGAGACGTGAATTAGCTAAGATAGACTGGCAAATGACACTTAATGGATTGACGGTGGATATGCAATGGCAAGCATTTAAAGGTTGCATGGATGAACTGCAACAAATGTTCATCCCGGTTTGGCAAAAGAATAAATCAAGGAAGGTAGTGCACCCGTGGCTGACAAGAGAAATTAGGGATAGTATCAATTCCAAAGAAGCAGCATACAAATTAGCCAGAGAAAGTGGCTCACCTGAGGACTGGGAGAAATTCAGAGTTCAGCAGAGGAGGACAAAGGGCTTAATTAGGAAGGGGGAAAAAAGATTATGAGAGAAAACTGGCAGGGAACATAAAAACGGACTGTAAAAGCTTTTATAGATATGTAAAAAGGAAAAGACTGGTAAAGACAAATGTAGGTCCCCTGCAGGCAGAAACAGGTGAATTGATTATGGGGAGCAAGGACATGGCAGACCAATTGAATAATTACTTTGGTTCTGTCTTCACTAAGGAGGACATAAATAATCTTCCAGAAATAGTAGGGGACAGAGGGTTCAGTGAGATGGAGGAACTGAGCGAAATACATGTTAGTAGGGAAGTGGTGTTAGGTAAATTGAAGGGATTGAAGTCAGATAAATCCCCAGGGCCGGATGGTCTGCATCCCAGGGTGCTTAAGGAAGTAGCCCAAGAAATAGTGGATGCATTCGTGATAATTTTTCAAAACTCGTTAGATTCTGGACTAGTTCCTGAGGATTGGAGGGTGGCTAATGTAACTCCACTTTTTAAAAAAGGAGGGAGAGAGAAACCGGGGAATTATAGACCGGTTAGCCTAACGTCGGTGGTGGGGAAACTGCTGGAGTCAGTTATCAAGGATGTGATAACAGCACATTTGGAAAGCGGTGAAATGATCGGACAAAGTCAGCATGGATTTGTGAAAGGAAAATCATGTCTGACGAATCTCATAGAATTTTTTGAGGATGTAACTAGTAGAGTGGATAGGGGAGAACCAGTGGATGTGGTATATTTGGATTTTCAGAAGGCTTTTGACAAGGTCCCACACAGGAGATTAGTGTGCAAACTTAAAGCACACGGTATTGGGGGTAAGGTATTGGTGTGGGTGGAGAGTTGGTTAGCAGACAGGAAGCAAAGAGTGGGAATAAACGGGACCTTTTCAGATTGGCAGGCGGTGACTAGTGGGGTACCGCAAGGCTCAGTGCTGGGACCCCAGTTGTTTACAATATATATTAATGACTTGGATGAGGGAATTAAATGCAGCATCTCCAAGTTTGCGGATAACACGAAGCTGGGTGGCAGTGTTAGCTGTGAGGAGGATGCTAAGAGGATGCAGGGTGACTTGGATAGGTTGGGTGAGTGGGCAAATTCATGGCAGATGCAATTTAATGTGGATAAATGTGAAGTTATCCACTTTGGTGGTAAAAATAGGAAAACAGATTATTATCTGAATGGTGGCCGATTAGGAAAAGGGGAGGTGCAACGTGACCTGGGTGTCATTATACACCAGTCATTGAAAGTGGGCATGCAGGTACAGCAGGCAGTGAAAAAGGCGAATGGTATGCTGGCATTTATAGCGAGAGGATTTGAGTACAGGAGCAGGGAGGTACTACTGCAGTTGTACAAGGCCTTGGTGAGACCACACCTGGAGTATTGTGTGCAGTCTTGGTCCCCTAATCTGAGGAAAGACATCCTTGCCATAGAGGGAGTACAGAGAAGGTTCACCAGATTGATTCCTGGGATGGCAGGACTTTCATATGAAGAAAGACTGGATGAACTGGGCTTGTACTCGTTGGAATTTAGAAGATTGAGGGGGGATCTGATTGAAACGTATAAGATCCTAAGGGGATTGGACAGGCTAGATGCAGGAAGATTGTTCCCGATTTTGGGGAAGTCCAGAACGAGGGGTCACAGTTTGAGGATAGAGGGGAAGCCTTTTAGGACCGAGATTAGGAAAAACTTCTTCACACAGAGAGTGGTGAATCTGTGGAATTCTCTGCCACAGGAAACAGTTGAGGCCAGTTCATTGGCTATATTTAAGAGGGAGTTAGATATGGCCCTTGTGGCTACGGGGGTCAGGGAGTATGGAGGGAAGGCTGGGGCGGTGTTCTGAGTTGGATGATCAGCCATGATCATAATAAATGGCGGTGCAGGCTCGAAGGGCCGAATGGCCCACTCCTGCACCTATTTTCTATGTTTCTATGTTTCTATGATACACCCTGGCCTGCAGAGCCCCTCCGGCATCTTGGGTGTTCTCCATATTCCAGCACCTGCAGACTCTTGTGTCTCCCTAAACCTGAGAGAATGGTGCCATAGTTCATTCAATGACTCCTCAATTGATGGATCTGTTATCCCAGGGACCAGCCCAGTGAACCTTTGCTGCATTTTTCACATTGCAAACATATCCTGTATAGATCAACATTGTATACAGTACTCCAGCTCAATAAGGCTCTATATAATTGTAGAAGGGTATTTTTATCTTTCTATTCAGACATTTGAACAATAAAAAACAATCTTTTTCCCAATTGAAATACAGTGAACAGAATTAGGAGTCGCTCATAGGGCCCCTCAAACCAGTTCCACCATTCAATATGATTGTTACAACTCCTCTATCTCAATGCCATATTCACATTTTCTCCCAAACCCCTTGATGCATTCTGTATCCGCATCTGAGCTTTCAGTCAATTGTGTAGAAGGCTAAATAGATACTTCTGAACATCAACATTTCCCAATCTCTCACTATCTTAAAAAATATTCAGTATTACTGTTTTTCTGCTGAAGTTGAAAAATGGACAATTTTGCACACCGTACTCCACCTACCACAGTGGTTTCGTTCATTTTAGTGGTGGAAAAGTTATGAAATCCATTCTAGAATAAATCTTAATTAGGAAAGGTTCAGGGGTTAATCAGCATGGATTTGAAAAGTGAAGGCCATTTCTAATGATTGAATTTACTTAGATTACAAATGAGCCTAATGGAGTTGGTACATGTACACTGACATTAGAAAGGCTTTTGACAATGTCCAACATGGCAAGCTTACCAAAAAGGCAAATGCCCATGGGATTCATGTACACATGAACAACACAGCAGCGTAGTGATTAATATAAGGCGATCACATTGCCAACAGCCCGGGATCAATTCCACTGCAGTCTGTAATCAATTTGTTTGTTCTCCCCATGATGGCATTGGTTTTCTCCGAATGTCTCAGTTTCTCTCCCCACTTTCCAAGGATGTATAGATTAGTAGGCTATTGGTCATATGGAAGTAATTGGGCATTGTGGGCTCATTGGGCCAGAAGGGCCGGTTACCCAGCTGCATCTCTAGACAGATAAATAAATAAACAGACCCAAGAAAGCAAAGGATTGATTGCAGTTCAATAAGAACACATTAGGTATACTCTTATTACTTAGGTATAGGGAATTGATATCAAATGAGGTTTAATATATGTTTTCATTGTGAAAGCTGTTTATATGATGTTATATCCCAGTGATGGTGCTGCAAGGTTTTCATTGCACCTGCGCATACAGGTGTATTTGACAATAAACTCAACTTTGAGTTTGACTATGATGTAGGAGAGTATGCTGGAAGTAGTTAGGAGGGCAAAGGGGGCATATAAAAGAGCCTTGGAAAGCAGAAAAAAGGAGACTCTCAAAACCTTTCATAAGTAAATTGGAAGCAAGAGGGTATTAAGAGAAAGGTCTCCTGAGGAACCAACAGGGAATTCTATGTGTGGAGTTAAGAGGATGTGAATGGGGTTCGTAACAAATATTTCTCATCAGTATTCACCATGGAGAAGGATGTAGAGCTATGGGAAGGGTACACTGATATTTTAGAACACATTTGCATCAGGGAGGAAGTATTAAATATGCTGGCACATGTTTGAGGTGGATAAATCCCCAGCATCTGATGGGATCTATTCCAGGATGCTATAAGAACCAAGCAGGGAGATTGCAGTGGCTCTGAAGTAAAGTCTTGCATCTTTGTTAGCTTCAGATAAGGTACCAAAGGACTGAAGATTAGCAATCATCGTTCCCTTATTCAGAAAGGGCTGTAGGAATAAGCTAAGAAACTACAGGAGAGTGTACCTAGTCAGAAAATAATTGGAAAAAAATTTAAAGGACGGGATTTATGTTCACTTGGAAAGGCTGGAACTAATTTGGAGTAGTAAGCATGATTTTGTGCTGGGCAAATTCTGTTTTGCAAATTTGGTTGAGTCTTTTGAGGAAGTAACTAAGAGAGTTAATGAAGACAGAATGGTAGATCTGGTTTATATGAACTTTAGCGAGGCTTTGGATAAAGTTCAGAAGGTTAAAATACGTAGAATCCAAGGTGTGAATAAACTTGATCCACAATTGGCTTAGTGATATGAGGCAGAGGGCAGTGGTGGAGCATTTTATGTAACTGCAGAGACTGATGCTAGCGCCTTTGTTATTTGCCGTACATATAAATGACGTGGTTGAGAATGTAGGCTGTCTAATTAGCAGATCAGGCCATCTAGTCGGAGGCCTGATCGATTGAAAAATTGGAGGACTTGTAGTTAAGATGGTTATCAAATGACATATAGTAGATCAGATGGAAAGTTGGGCAGAGCAATGCCAAGACAAGAGTGATAATGCATTTTTGGGGGACCGAATACTGGCACAGCAAGGACCTCAGTAGTATTGATATATAGAGAGACCGTGAGTGCTCAAAAAATAACCTGCTGAAGGAACTCAATGGGTCAAGCAGAATTTGCAGACGACAGGACCTGCTGATGTTTTGGGTTGAAACCTGCACCAGGGTTTTGACCTGAAACATTCATAATTCCATCCTCTCCACAGATTCTGCCTGATATACTGAGTTCCTCCAGCAGAACGTTTGTTGGTCCAGATTTCAGCATCTGCAGTCTCTTTTGTCTTGCCCTTGGGTGCTAGTTCATTGTTCTCTGAAATTAGGTGGAAAAGGCAGCAAAGAAGGCCTTTGATATGTTTGCCGTGGCATTGAGCATGAGTGTTGGGACATCATGTTGCAGTTGTACAAAATGATGATCAGGTCACACTTGGGAGCATAGTGTACAGTTCTGATCAGCAAACTATAGAAAGGGTGTGGTAGCATTAGAGTGAGTGCAGAAGAAAATCAGCAAGATGTTACCTAGAATAGAAAGCTTAGTTATAAGGAGGAATTTGATAGACTGGGTTTATTCTCATTGGAATGCAGGAGGCTGAGGGTTGACCTAATAGATTATAAGGGGTGATTTTGTATATTGTGAGGAGTCCAGATAGCAGTGTTATTCGGTCTTTCTGGCAGGATAGTCAGTCTAAAAGCAGAGGGCAAGAGTTGAAGATGAAATGTAAGAAATCTAAGAGTGATCTGAGGGGCACATTCTACAGTGTATAGTGTGAGCTCTCAGACAGGGGTTCACAATCTGGGATCCACAAACCCCTTGGTTAATGATAAGTCTCACTAGCATAAAAATGGTTGGGAACCCCTGCTCTAGGAGGAGGTGGGAGAGCCAGGTGCAATTACGGCATTCGAATAGGTACTTGTATAGGAAATGTATAGATGGAATAATTACCTCATGTAGGTAAACGGGATTCGGCTGGCATGGATATGTTGGGTGAATACCCTGTGTTACATAATTTAGGAAAGGTATTGCTGTATTGGAGTGGACACAGTTAAGATTTAGGAGGATAACTAAAGGGTACTTTTGTGACCAGAGGGCTGTTATCAGTGGGACTCCACAGCAGTAAGCACTTTCTGTAAAACATATTAATGATTCACATTTAAAATATAGGGAGCATGATAAATACAATTGCAGGTTTTGCTAAAGGTTGTCAAGTGTCTGTGAGGAGGAACACCTTGGACTGACACAAAAATAAGATAGACTTGAAATTTAGGCAGAAAAGTGGCAAATGAAATTTATTCTCGCAAAGGGGCTTCAAGTCAAGTGACTATACAGTAAATGGGAGGATATTGTGCGGTGTGGAGGAACAGAAGGGTCTAGGAACTTAAGTTCACAGATCCTCATTGGAATATTCCTCATCAGGATTTCGGACCAAAATATTCCCCACCATAGCTGCTGGTCCTCCTGAGTTCCTCCAGCATTTTCTGTGTGTTGCTCAAGATTTCCAGCATCTGTAGACTCTCTTTTGTCTATACTAATCCTACTTGCTTGCATTAATTCCATATCCCTCGGTGCCCTGCTCATTCAAGGCCCTGTTTAGATGCCTTTTAAATTTTGTTGCTGCTTCCACCACCTCCAAATTTTGTTGATGTTTCTGCCTCCACACCATTCCAGATAACAACTACCCTGTGTGGAAAGATTTACTCCTTATATCTCATTTAAACCTCTTCCCTCTTACCTTAAACCTAAGCCTTCTCATTTTAGGCATCTCAACCATGGGAAGCAGATACTGATTGTCCAAGCCTCTCGTAATTCTACATACCTCTATCACGTCACCTCTCAGCCCCCTTTGCTCCAGAATCCAAGGAAAGTAAACTCAACCTATCCAATCTCTCCTCAAAACATTGAAACCCATCATACTTAAAGTCTGCTTGGATATCAGTTAAAGAGCTCTCTCCTGACTTCCACTGTCACCATGGACACAATAATCTGGCATGCCATCAATTTAATCCATGAAAAGTGATTAAATGACGAAATGGGACAAAAGTGCAAGAGAGGACAAATTGCAGTGGGGCATGAGAAAACAAAATTAGAATTATCAACAGAATCACATGATTGCGACAGATCTGAAAAACGCTGGAAATTCTGATGATCTGTAACACACTGCACTCAATAAGAAATGGCTACAATGTGGAGAGCTGGACTACCATTCCTCTGGCATATATTAAACCTTGATGGAGCAGGGAATGCAGGAGGTTGAAGGCAGAGTAAAGAGTGGGTAAGGGAGAACTGTCCCAGAACCACGGTTGTGGATTGAGAGGAGGAACTCACAAAATGGTCGCCAAACCCACATTTGGACCACCCCTCCCCCCAATGTAGAGTTGAAACACAAATGCTTCTACAGAATTGAAAACAGTCAAAATATACTTGGTGGCTTCATATTTTAAAAAAGGCATTTCACTGAGGAGAGAAAAACGTGAACTCATGAACTTGAAATTGCATCCTTAGTAGTACAAACATTGTAATTTATTCAAGATTGTAACGACTTTTAAAATTATCCACAAGTGAAGGGAATACTCATAATTACATTTTATGAAAATATTGCATTAGTTGAACCTATACGTTAGATGGGGCAGGCTGCAGCTGTGGTTAATTTACATATCACATTCAATAAACAACTGATGCATTTATTACACCATAGACTGAGCACCTTGCATGAATACAATATTTGAATACCTCACCTCCAATGTCCAGGACATAACAGTGTCAAAAGAGCAGCAAGAGCCTTATCTGTGCACTTGCTACAGGTTAGGATGTGGGCAGTTGAAGTAAGTGTTTGTGTAATTATTCACTTGAGATGTACAAGTTAGAAAGATTTAAACTATGATCTATACCTGGTATGCAAATCATATGAAGTTGTAATTAGCATATAAGTGATTTAACAAAGAACAAGAGTAGTTAAAATACCTCAATAAAATGGTATAACTCAAATTTCTAAAATGCTACATTTCTCAGTTGCTTACCCAAAGGTTGCTAAGGCAAACTGATTCAACATTGCATTCTTTGAATCTATTGAATAATTTGCACATGAAATGCAAGACAAACAAGTAGGCAATTAAACCAACAGTGTATTACCAAAAGCCTTGAATCTACAATCCACCTTTCATACCTGAGCAGATTACTTTTTGAATTTTAGCACAGGGAGCTCCCACAAACTGTAACATGGCACTGATTTAGAAAGAAAGAGGAATAAATTTCATCCAGGACATCTGAAATTGGAGAGGTACCCGCTTTAAAAATAATATTAACAGAGGCTAAAATGAAGTGGAAAATGTTAAAGTGATAATGCAGATGGAGGAATTTAAATTATGTTTAATTAATTGTTGCCCTTTTCATTAAAAATATATACCACAAACAGTTAATAAGATTAATTAACGAGATCTGCAGACAAAATAAACAAGGTGGCTATTGGCATTATGTTATAGATGGATAAACTAATGAGTAATTAATCAATTAGGTATCAAACGGATCCACCAATTATTTACAGTGGTTTTCATCTCTACAGATGAATTTAAGGCAACATTCAGAGTTGGCAATGTGTCAGGAATACACCATGAGATCTCCCAACATCACTCCTCCCCCTCCCTCACCTAGTTTCCATCTTCCTATCATCTCCCTCCTCTCCTGGTTGCACCTGTTGCCTCCCAATCCCTGTCTTGGAGCTCCCCCTCAACCTTTCAGACTTGTTATCTCCTCTCTACACTCTATTCGAATGCAGGGTCTCAACCTAACATATTGGCAAGGCCTTTGCTTGCATAAATACTACCTGCACCCCACCCCTCTCAGATTTTACAGCTGTTTGCTTTGTGCGCTGTGAAGAGATAAGTGGACAGTAGAAATATCCCATATTTCCGTCAAGGTTGTACCAATCATCAGTCGGTCCTATCCAGCCACAAGTCAAAGAAGAATATGGCAGGAAGAATGGTCAGAAGGCTAATTTTGGAGTGAATATCATCGGCCATGTGCAGGAAGGGTAAAGGATATCTCAGAGCAATAGGAGAATAAACTGGGAAAGCAGATCAGATCCACAAAAACACAATGGCTAAGGAAGTAGAAGATGACAGCTCTGGACAAAGCTAGGGAAAGAAGGGTTAGAGCACTTGTATGGTACAGGACACTATGAAAATGTCAGGTTATTACTTTTGAATGAAGAATGAAACAAAAACATTAATTAAATAGAAAAGGATTTGGATGCCCTCATGCACAAACTACAAGACAACATTCAGATACAGCAAGTAGTCAGTGAAACTAATGGCATTTATTGCAAGGAGTAGGGAGTATAGAATTTGAGAAGTTTTTGATATACAGTAATTTAACAGGGCACTGGTGAGACCGCACCTGGTGTATTGCATATTGTTATTTTTCAGTATTAAAGGAGGTTGCACTGAGAAAGTTCACTAGGGTAATTCATGGGATGAAGGGGTTGACGTGTGAAGAAAGGTTGTGCAGTTTTGCCTATACTGATTGAGTATAGAAAAATTAAAGGTGCTCTTATTGAAACAGATCAGATTCTGAAGTGATTAGTACAGTGGTGCCTGACAAGATGTTTCCGTGAGTGTAGGCTTCTGACTCTAAGAGGCATAATTTCAGATTAAGTACTTTCCCATTTCAGATTGAGATAAGGGGGAATTTCTTCCTTCAAAGGATCGTCAATCTCTGGATTTCTGAAACCCAGAGAGCTGTGGAGATGAATACCCTCATGACTGAGATAGGGAGGCAGTAAAAAAGATCATGCTGCAGCAGTTAACACTTCAGCTTGGATAAAAGATTGGCTGGCTAACAGTGTAGGCACGGAGGATTTTTTTCTGGATGCAAGTTTGTAATACAGTATCATAGTCATCAGACTGGGAGCTCAACTTTTTAAAATTTGTATTAATGACTTGTATGGTCACTCAGTCTACTGATGACGTAAAGAAAGGTGGGCAAATAAGTTGTGGAGAGGAATTAAGGAGACTACAAAGGGATATATATATATAGGCTATGTTATAGCTATTGGTAGGCAATGTTTGCAAATGAGGTATAATGTGAAAAATATTAAACTGTCTGGTTCGGCAGGAAAACAACATTCTGCCTAAATAGTGAGAGACTGCAGAGCTCTGAGATGGAAAGAACTAGGTGTCCTAGTGCATGATTTGTATGGAGGTACAACAATTAATTAACAAACATGCTATTGCTAATTGCTAACGGATTGAAGACAAAATTAGAGAGGTAATGGTCATCTTATTTAAAAGCACGTTAATGTGATGTTAGCTGTTGAGAAGCTTACTGGACTAAAACCTGCCTGAGGAGATGCTGGACAGAGTGGTTGTGTCCACTAGTAAAATCCTGACAGAACATTTAAGTTCCTGACAACTTTTGACAGGATGGATATGAAGACAATGTTCCCTCTTGTGGGAGAATCTAGAACATTTAAGATAGAGACAAGTTCTGTTTTAAATCTGAGGTCCGTGAGTTTTTGGCTCTCTGTATCTTAAAGAATGGTCAAAGCAGAGTCTGAATCATTTTATGTATCTGATAAGCAAGGGGCGAAAGGCTGCTGTGGGTAGATGGGAATGCACAATTAGATGAGTCAATTTTTGTTACTTCAACAGACTCAATGGGCCAAACTGGTCTATTCTGCCTTCTGACTTGTAGGTTAATATTACACAGTATGTACAGCACATAATTCTGAAATAAGTATCCAGTAATTTACCGATAATTTCCCTAATGGGAAGGCAGTGGCATTCTGCTATTATTCCTTTCATGTTTTAACTCCCTGTTGTTAAGGACAGGTGCTCCTGCTCACTTAGTTATTACTGGGAAATGAAAAGAATTCACAGTTAAAGATTATCTATAGGAATTTTCCATGCCAGTTGTCAAATAGACAGTGGGCTATTTGGAAAACAGCACTGGTACAAGGGACAGTTTCTTTCTATACTTTGGTCTTGCTAACAACAGCCCGCATTCTTTGGGTACACACTACTCTGCAAAGGCACACATGATTGACAGTCAGAGGAGGTGTGTTTCCTCAGGAAATCTCCCACACAGCACCTGCTTGTCTAGCAGTACTTGGTTTCTTAAGCCTTGAATATGTCTCATTAACAATGAGAGTGTGCTACCTACAATGTTGGCAAACGTCAAAAAATAGAAGTTCGGAGTGCTTTGCCAATATTTGGAAACATAGTCATAGTCATACTTTATTGATCCCGGGGGAAATTGTTTTTTGTTACAGTTGCACCATAAATAATTAAATAGTAATAAACCATAAATAATTAAATAATAATATGTAAATTATGCCAGGAAATAAGTCCAGGACCAGCCTATTGGCTCAGGGTGTCTGACCCTCCAAGGGAGGAGTTGTAAAGTTTGATGGCCACAGGCAGGAATGACTTCCTATGACGCTCTGTGTTGCATCTCAGTGGAATGAGTCTCTGGCTGAATGTACTCCTGTGCCTAACGAGTATATTATCTGGTGGATGGGAGACATTGTCCAAGATGGCATGCAACTTGGACAGCATCCTCTTTTCAGACACCACCGTCAGAGAGTCCAGTTCCATCCCCACAACATCACTGGCCTTACGAATGAACATGTACCTTGCCTCCTTTCTGTCTCCTCCTGTACTCCCATTCAACCCCATGTCTCAAGGCTAAAACTGGGCTAACTATTGCCTTTCTGGTGGTTCCCTAACAGATCTCTGAAGAGGAGACTTTAAAATATGCCAATCTAACCTGGGCCTTTTATAAGTAGCAGTACTCCTTCTAAATGTGGCCTGCTTCTGATTGCCTTTTCTTCCTTCACTGACAACCAACCACTATAACTCCCAGCTTCTACTCACCAACCCCACAATTCCTTGCTGGCATCATTCCTCTTCCTCAGCATGGCCTTCATCACTTGCCTGAGAGATGTTGCTATTTCAGAGTAACAAAATTCCATCCAGGTTTACCAACAAGCCTACCAGATAGAAAATGATTAACAAAACGCCCCGGAAGTCAGGCACGACTTGGGTCTCTCTATTTAGTTGATGAGATTCTTCAGTCTTCCTCCACCCAGTCATGTACAAGATTAACGATTTTGAATGTCAAACTGTCAGTTAACTATTAAACCTATGAGGGGTAAAAAATAAAGTGAGAGAGGAAAGATTTGAAACTGACCTGAATGACAATTTCTTTTGCGCAGGTTAATCCATATACGTAAAGAACTTTCAGAGGAAATGCCCTCTACTGCATCTCTTCCCATTTCACACATGCCTGCTCTCACCCCATCATCCAGCCACCCCACCAGGGATAGGGTTTCTCATCCTCACCTACCACCCCACCAGCCTCCGCGTCCAGCAGTAATTCTCCACAACTTCCGCCATCTCCAACAAGATCCCACCACCAAGCACATCTTTCCCTCCCTTCCCCCCAGCCCCACTTACTGCTTTCCACAGGGATCACTCCCTACGCAACTCCTTGTCCATTCGTCCCTCCCCACTGATCTCCCTCCTGGCACTTAACCTTGCAAGCTGAACAAGTGCTACACCTGCCCCTACACCTTCTCCTTCACTCCCATTCAGGGCCCCAAACAGTCCTTCACCTATGAGTCTGTTGGGTTCATCTACTGTAGCTGGTGCTCCGACGTAGCCTCCTGTATATCGGTGAGACTTGACGTAGATTGGGAGACCGCTTCGCCAGGGACCCGATGCTCTGTCTGCCAGAAAAAGTGGGATCTTCCAGTGGCCACCCATTTTAATTCCACTTCCATTCTGACAGGTCAGTCCATGGTCTCCTCTACTGCCGTGACCAGGCCACACTCAGGTTGGAGGAGCAACACTTTATATTCCATCCTGATGACATGAATGTTGATTTCTCGAACTTCTGGTAATGACCCCCCAACTCACCATTCCCCATTCCCATTTCCTTCTCTCACTTTATCTCCTTACCTGTTCATTGCCTTTCTTCGATGGCCTTCTGTCCTCTCCTATCAGATTCCCCCTTCTCCAGCCCTGTATCTCTTTCACCAATCAACTTCCCAGCTCTTTACTTCACCCCGCCCCCCCCGCGTTTCACCTATCACATTGTTTCTTCCTCCCCTCCCCCCACCTTCTTATTCTAACTCCTCTTCTTTTTGCCCCCCAAGTCCTGGTGAAGGGTCTCGGCTGGAAGCAGCAACAGTTTACTCTTTCCCATAGATCTGCCTGGCCTGCTGAGTTCCTGCATTATTTCAGAGGGATATGGGCCAAATCCAGTCAAATGGGACTGGATTACAAACGCAAGAGATTCTGCAGATGTGGAAATCCAGAGGTGGAAGTTAGCAGGTCAGGCAGCATTTTTTGGAAATGAATAAACGGTCGGCATTTCAGGCCACCATTCTGTCCTGATGAAACTCTTCCAGCATTTTGCGACCAGATTGCACCGCTGTCTTGGTTGGCAAGGACAAGCTTGACCAAATGGTTTGTTTCTGTGCTGTATGCCTGCGACTCTTAAGTAATTTAGTTTTCCACCCACTGAAAAGAAAAAGGAATGTTTATTGAGGTTAAATACATTTATTCTTAAGAGTTTAAATATACATAAATACTTAAAATTTTCCCTGAGGACATAAAATTGACGGAGAACAGACCATAGTGAAAGAGTACAGAGTTTATGGCTGGAGTGGATTTGATGGAGCTGCATGTTTTTTCCTGGACTGTTTCATTTCGTTATTTTTGGAGCCCTCTAAGCAAAAGGATACATTTCATAACATGGAAACCCCACCAAAGTAAAGAGTTGCAGAAAAGACAATTAATCAGGAAATGATGATAAGACATAAAAAACAATAGAAAAGGAAACTGTCCACTAAATTAAAAAAAGACAATTGCACATTAGTCTAGAACCAACAAATTTTCAAAATGTGTGGAAGTACATCAAATGGTCCTGTCAATGAACATTAGCAAATGAAATACACTTATAATTTATCATATTTATCTTAGTCCTTGCATTAAAATAAAATTTGAACTATTGTCCATTGCACTTTGTGGATTTCAGTTACATTCACACAGTCACTTCTTCCCCCGGTCTCCTTCATTCCAGTACTCTTCTGTTTGCATTTCTGTGAGCCGGGAGATAGTGCGCTGAAATGCAAATATTTCTTCTGCTCCAGAAAAAATGGAAAGGTCTTCTACCTTCTGTGTGTTAGAACAAAATCACAAAGGTGAGTGAAAATCTATTTTCATGCTATCAGGATGGGATCCACTGAAATACAATATGCAGTAGGTTTGTTGCAATACTGAATTACCCTTTCACAGTTGATAACATGCTAATACCAGTGGTCTCAACAGGAGCAACTAAGATATGCCCTTGGACATGAGAACTTTCTGCTCTTTTCTCAACTACACTTCAGATCTGAACAGTCAAAGGAGACCTTAATTTAATGTCAATTCTTTCTAACCACATGGACTGAATGAATACAGTCCATGCACATCTGAACACCTGTTTACGGGCCATAACAGTACTTGCATGGATGGTAACAGGCATGCATCAAAGTTGTTTTCAGACTTCTGCAAGAAGAGGGAACCAAATCCAGCTGAATAGTACAGTTATAATAAATATTTGGAAAACTGTGCAGATACCAGGCACATCATTAGCGTTGCAATATCAATGGGCAGAAGACAAAAAGAAACTGAAGATGTATCGAACAGAGAACAGCATTGCAATGCACAGGCCATTCAGCCCATGACGTTGTGTTAACCTTGATATCAATTTTTACTAAATGACATCCTCCTCGGTATCATCCAGAT
This sequence comes from Mobula birostris, assembly GCF_030028105.1. Classification (NCBI taxonomy): domain Eukaryota; kingdom Metazoa; phylum Chordata; class Chondrichthyes; order Myliobatiformes; family Myliobatidae; genus Mobula; species Mobula birostris. The sequence continues at coordinate 111,308,778 of NC_092371.1, read as the reverse complement.
CCCTCCATTCCCTTCCTATCCATTTGTCTATCTAAACTCCACCAACCTGACACCACGACCCCTGGTAACCTATTCCAGGCACCTACTATTCTCTGTCTAAAAAACACTGGCCGTTTCAGCTTCCTTTCTCTAGACTTAGAAGCTTGTCTTCTGGTCCTTGACAATTCAAATCTGGGAAAAGGTATTGACTATCTACCCTACCTTAGCCTTTCAAAAACCTCATTCAGATCCTCCCTCAGCTTTCGATGCTCTAGGGAGCAAAACCCAAGTTTGTCCAACATTTCCAGGTAGCTCGTACCTTCTAATCTAGACAGCATCCTGGTAAACCTCTTTTGCACCCTCCTATAATGGAGGTGACCAGAAATGCACACAGTACTCCAACAGCAGTCTGGTTAAAGTTTTATATAGCTGCAGCATGACTTTCTTAATCTTATACTGAGCACCTCCACCAATGAAGACACGTGTGTGTGTGTGTGTGTGTGTATATGTGACTTCTTTATCTCCCCATCCACTTTCAGTGAACTATGGAGATGGACCCCAACATCCCTCTGTGCCTCAATTCTATTAAGGGGCCTCATATTAACTGTATACTTTCTCCTTTTACTTGATTTCCCAAAGTTCAACATTTCACACTTGCTTGATGAAACTCCATCTGGCACTTCTCTGCCCATATCTGTAACTGATCTATACCCTGCTATATTCTTTGATAGTCCTTTGCACTGTCCACAATTCTACCAATCTTGGTGTCATCGACAAACATGCTAATCAGCCTATGTACGTTGTCATCCAAATTATTGATAGATATGGCAACAGCAGAGGTCCCAGCACTGATCTTTGTGGAACATCACTGGTCATGGACTTCCAGCCAAAACAACAGCCTTTCACTTCCACTCTCTGTTGGCTCTGGGTAAGCCAGTTCTGAATCCAAACCTGCAATTGACCCTAGATCCCATGTATCTTTACCTTCTGAATTAACCTACCATGAGGGGCCTTTTCAAATGTAGAGAGTTTGCCAAGATCGTCGCTGATGAAAATTTAACATGCTTACAGCTGCATCAGTACATATGTGTGATGAACAAGTGCAGGACAAAGACTGCTTCCCAGTAGCACATCAATTCAGAGTCCAGAACAATGGCAATCCCAAACAGCCAGTGACTGTCCACCCAGGTGACCGAGTAGTGGTAACTTACCTTTTTGATGGTTCAAAGTACAAATGATTGTTTCATACACAAAATTATTAAAAATATTATATATAAATACATATGTGTATATACAGTGCCTATAAAAAGCATTCAACCCCACCCCCTCCTGGAAGTTTTCATGTTTTATTGTTTTACAACATTGAATCACAGTGGATTTAATTTGGCGTTTTTGAAGCTGATCAATAGAAAAAAACTTCTGTGTCAATGTGAAAACAGATCTCTACAAAGTGATCTAAATTAATTACAAGCATTGCTCAACCTGTACATACATTTCTACATTCTGAAAAACTATAAGACCATAAAACATAAGAGCAGAATCATGCTACTCAGTCCATCGAGTCTTCTCTGTCATTCAATCGTGGCTGATTAATTTTCCCTCTCGATCCCATTTTCTCCCTGATTATTTTGACACCCTGACTAATCAATAACCTACCAACTGCTGCTTTAAACATTCCCAATGACAGACTCTACGATAATCCATAGCAATGAATTCCACAAGTTCACCATCTTCTGGCTAAATAAATTCCTCTCCCTCTTTGTTCTGAAGGGACACCCTTCTTGTCTGAGGCAGTTCCCACTGGACTTAGACTCTCCCACTATTAGAAACATCCCCTGCATGTTCACTCTATCCAGGCCTTTCAATAATTGGTAGGTTTCAATGAAATCCACCCCCCCCACCCCGCAATTCTTCTACAACTCCAGTGAGTATATCAAATCCTCCTCATACATTAACCCTTTCAATCCCGGAGACATTCTCATGAACTTCCTCTGGACTCTCTCCAATGCCAGCACATCCTTTCTTAGGTATGGAGCCCAAAACTTTTCACAATACTCCAAATGTGGTCTGACCAATGCCTTATAAAGCCTCAGTATTACATCTTTACTTTATATTCTTATCCTCTTGAAATGAATGCTAGCATTGTATTTGCCTTCCTTACTAGAGGCTTAACAAGCAAGTTAAACTTTAAGGAGTCCTCCCAAGTACCTTTGCACTTCTGATTTCTGAATTCATTCTCCAACTAGAAAATAATATATGCCTTTATTGTTCTTCCAATGTACATGATTATATACGATACAGTATTCCACCTGCCACTTCTTTGTTCTTTCTCCTACCTGTCAAAGTCCTTCTGCAAACTCCCGGCTTGTTGATGCTGCCTGACCCTCCACCCATCTTTGTATCATCCATAAACTTGGCCACAAAAGCTATCCAATTCCATCTTCCAGATCATTAACATATAATGTGAAAAGTAGCAAACCTAACACCAACTCTTGTGGAACACCACTAGTTACCAGCAGCCAAGCAGAAAAGGCCTACTACTCCCACTCTTGCTTTCAGCCAGTCAACCAATCTTCCGTCCATCTTTCCTGTCGTACCATGGATCTTAAGCTATTTAGCAGATTCAAGTGCAGCACCTTGTCAAAGGCCTTCTGAAAATCCAAGTAAACAACATCCACTGTCTCTATTTTGTTGATCCTGTCTGTAATTTCCTCAAGACGTTCCAACAGATCTATCAGGCAAGATTTCCTGTGAAGGAAACCATGCTGACTTTGCCCTATTTTATCACATGCCTCCAAGTAGTCCAAAATGACATCCTTAATAAGGGACCTAAAGATCTTACAACCACTGAAGTGAAGGTAACTGGCTTATAATTTCCTGTCCTTTGCCTCCCTCCCTTCGTAAAGGGTGGAGTGACATTTGTGATTTTCCAGTCTTCTGGAATTATTCCAGAATCAAATGATTCTTGAAAGATCACTTTTGAAGCCTCCACAATCTCATCAGCTACCTCTTTCACAACCCTGGGTTGAAGTCCACCTGATCCAGGTGACTTATCCAACTTCAGACCTTCCCAAGAACCTTCTCCTTTGCAATAGTGACTACACTTCCTTCTGCTGCTGACACAAACTTCTAGCATACTGCTGGTATCATCCACAGTGAAGACTACTGCAAAATACTGATTCAGTTCATCCCCCATTTCTTTGTCCCCATTGCTACCTCTCCAGTGTTATTTTCCAGCAGTTCGATGTCTACGCTTCTCTCTCTTTTACTCTTTATATATCTGAAGAAACCTTTGGTATTCTCTTTTATATTATTGGCTAGCTTACCTTTATATTTGCTCTTCTCTTTCCTTATTGCTTTCTAAGTTGCATTCTGTTGATTTTAAAAAGCTTCCAAATTCTCTAATTTCCCACTGATTTTTGCTACAGTTTGCTTTTCAGTTCCTGCTCTTAAGACAAATCATTCACTTCATTTCCTTTCTATTCCAATGGTTTCAATAATACTAAGAAATGTATTAAGTCTCTCTAGACTATACAGTAGCTTATTGCATGGCCCTGACTGAAAAATTTGATAAAGTATAATCTGTGATCAAAATTATGAAATTAAATATTTAAATAATGAATACATTAATTTTAAATAATGGATTTATATTGTTTGACATGATCACTGCGATTCTTCACTGTGAATTCAGTAATGATGTTGAATTTGCAACCTAATGAAACTACTACACAGTAGCTTGGCTGCAGGTCTCATCCCAAATTTAAACAAAACAAAATGTAGATCAGTAGATTGCAATCTGCTGTTCTATGATGTCACCCAAACAGAGATACTCCAACATGTTAGAAAGGGAAAACTATAAACCACACTACTCACATGATTCAATTCTAGGTCGTCGATGAACACTCTGGCCTCATCCTCTTGACTGTCATGATCCTTTTGAACAAATATATTCTCTAAAGGCATTTCAGCTAAGCAAATCACCCTGACCTTTAAGAAATTAAAAGCATGTTTTACAACTCAATAGAATCAGATGGTTTTCACTTGATCATATAAAGGTTTACAACATTCAAAATACTACCCATTGCCTAAATAATAGTTACAAATCAATATGCCATCTTCCATAAGTAAACATCTTTCCCATAAGGAATTCATGGTTTATTTTCATGACCCAGACCAGCACTTACTGTCCAATAGTGGCTGCTCTGGAACTGAGTGGGTGACTGGGTTAAAGTGGAGGCCACATAAACGTTATCCACTTTGCTGGGTGACCCTGGAGTCACAAGTAGTTCGGACTGGATGAAGATGGGATTTTTCCCCCTCTGAGGTGAACTTAGGTGGGTTTTTATACCAATTCAGTAGTTTTGTGGTCATTATTAGTAATGATTAACTTTTTTTTAAACAAGGTGGTTAGAGCTGGAATTAACTCCTGCCTGAACAAAGACCTGGCCGACCGCCACAACAGGTCCACAGCAGGTGCAGCTCACCGGCTCTCCACTTGGCTTTGGAGTACTTAGACAACAGCAAAACATACATCAGGCTGCTGTTTATCAATTGAAGCTTAGCGTTCAACACCATAATTTCTTCATTAGACAACCAAGCTTCAAAATCTGGCTCTCTGTACTCCCTCTGCAACTGAGTGCTTGACATCGGTACAGATTGGTAATAACGTTACCTCCCCACTGACAATCAACACAAGTGCACCTCAAGGATGTGTTCTTAGACCGCTGCTCTGCTCTCGCTACACTCATGACTGGGTGGCTAAGCAAGCTCAAATACCACTTGTAAATTTGCAGATGATACTACTGTTGCTGGTAAAGTCTCCAATGACAAGGAGGAGGCATACAGGAGTGAGAAAGATCAGCTGGATGAGTGGTGTCACCTTGCACTCAACATCAGCAAGACCAAGGAACTGATTGTGGACTTCAGGAAGGGGAAGTCAGGAGAGCACACACTGTGCCTCATTGAGGGGTCAGCGTTGAAAGATTGAGCAGCTTTAAATTCTTGGGTGCCAATATCCCCAAGGATCTCAGCAACACATTGATCCAATCATGAAACAGGAATGCCAGCGTCCTAATTCATCCAATCATGAAGAAGGCAGGCCAGCATTCTACTTTGTTTCAGGACATTTGGTATATCACCAAAGACTCTTGCAAATTTCTATCGACGACGCTGGTGAGCATTCTAACTAGTTGCATCACAGCCTGGTATGGAGGCTCCAAAGTACAGGATTGCAAGGGGCTGCACTAGGTTGTAGATTCAGGCAGTTCCATCATGGAGACAACCCTCTCACCATGGAGGACACCTTCAAAAGGTGATGCTTTAAGAAGGTGGCATCCATCATTAAGGACCCACACCACCCAGGTCGTGCCCTCTTTTCCTTTTGTAATTTATAGTAATTTTAAGTCTTTGCACTATACCATCACCACAAACAAATATCCTGTTATATTAGATAGTGTTAATCAACGTGATTCAGAGTTTTTGTTGTAATTTCATTTAATTAACTAAATTTCATGAGGATTTCCTGGATATAATACTAGCTCAGGATCAGGAGCAGTGCTGGAAATGCCCCTCCTTCTTTCCGTAAGGTACTGAGCAGACCAGTTGCCAGAGATCAAGCCAAGTGGTAAAAGGAGGGAAATTTCCTAATCAGAACCCTAAAAGTTCCAGGTTATAGAATTACGGCTGGACAAGTACAACCCTTAACACTTGGAAATGCAGAGCTAACACTAAAAGCGAACTCTGAAAATGAGTTTGTTATTAGCTTAAATGGATGTGGGACATCTTCAAATTTACATCCTTCATTGTTCTCTTGTACTTTATTTCAAGATAAAAGCTTGATGATTCTACAGGCAAAGATCCAGAAAATCACGGAGTTTCACCAACATTATTACGAGCAACATCTAATGAAATCCAACCTTATGATCATAAAAGGCATCAATAAGAGTAATGAAGCGTCTTGCTTGAGTCTTCTTTGCTAAAGTGAGCATTGGTATGTTCCTGATGAACACGGTGTCAAAATGCTTGGCAATCTCCAGGTAGTCACTTGCTCCAAGAGGCTACAATTTAGAAAGAGAAGCACATTACAATATGCTTAGCACGTTGCAACTTCCATTCGGTGACTTTATTTTTAGCTTTATCCTCACTATATAAGCAGATGCATTTTGTGATTGGCTCCCACCAAAAAAAGGTAAGCAATAGATCATCATGGGGCCCACCACTGGCCAGGGATTATACTTTACCTGAAAGGAGGTGGAGGGTGGGGGGAGAGTGGGGTCTGGCTTCCAGCCATAACACTGTCCCACCGTACACTTTTCCAAGCCGATCTGCTCCAATCTACACGATTTCCAAATTGGTATCAATTTTCTCTGATGTGTTTTGGACAAAAAGGTACCCCAATCCTCCAGAAAGGACCTAATATTAAGGATGAAACTCTGGGCTGCTACAAGATAAAAATCATAATGCATAAGAAAGTTTGCTTTTCCCTTTTTACATGAACAGTTTTGTTTTTTAATCATTAAAATATGAAATCCGTGGGGAAAATGTGTTTTTTTTTCTCCTGCTTGCAGATGATCTTTCCAGAAATACAACACGATCTGACAGAACAAACCAACTGGGATTGTGTTTGAAATTCTCTAATCTCATTGAAGGCACACTCCAGAGGCAAATTCTGCATCTCAGAGACAAGAAACTTGCAAAAGAAAATCAAACTTTAAAGTACTACAGGACATTCTGGACATACAGTACTGTGCAAAAGTCATGGGCACATACAGTATATATAGCTAGGGTGGCTAAGACCTTTGCACAGCACTGTATTTTTCAACATAGAGCGGAGAGTGAGTTTGTAAATCTGTCAGAGAATGGTGAAGGGGCAGTGCCACAGGAGGGGTGTTGGTCAGGTGGCAGAGAAGGAGTTGCTGGGATGGAGGAGAGTGGCGTAGGTGCACACACACCCAGCCCCGACACACCAGGCAAGGTCATTTGATTCCAAACAATTGGTTTATTGATTATTACAGAATGTCTCTGTGGTGCTCCCCCACTCCCTCTCCTCTCCCTTCCCCTTTTCCCAACCATGACTCCCCTCTCCATGTCCCCTTCCCACTCTCAGTCCTCAACAGAGACCTATATCAGAATCAATTTTATCATCTCTCACACATGCCATGAAACTTGTTTTGTTTTTGTGGCAGCAATGCAGTGTAATGTATAAAATTACTACGGTATTGTGTAAAAGCCTTATGCATCATAGCTACTGTATATGTATGTGCCTAAAAGACTTCCGCACAATACTGTACTTAGCAAGACAAGCACAAATACGGAGAGGAATGATAAGTTGCAGGCATATTCCTTCATCAGAATGAGTTTTCATTTTTAATGCCGGAAATCTGGCTATTGTTTCAGTAGTAAGGGAAGGATGTCTTGATTTGGCCATGGCTAATGTATCATAGCCATATCATGAGATCAGGCAAGGTGATACGGTGGATGCAGAAAAAAGGCTGGCAACTGGTAGGCAAAAAAATGGAGAATTGAGTGAATGGGGAAATGGTGGGCAGGGCTTTAGTGTTTGTAACTGTGCAATGGGATCCATTGAGGTGGGAAGATGAAACTAGAAGACACCTTGCAATGAGGATGCTATCAACCTTTACTATCCAAAACTCAATGCAAGTCTTGTCAGAACTATCTTCAACAGGATGGTACTTTAAAAATAATAGACTCCAGGAATAGTATTCTGCAAATTTAGTTTAAAATAGCCAAAAGAGGTCAGGATTTCACTACAACACATGAAATTACGGTTCAGTGAAACATCTTGATCCTGTATAATCAACACATCTAACAGAGAAATTTTAATTAACAGGTTTTACAACACTGATTTAGCATAAATGAGTTGAAGTCACTCTTCAGCTTTTAAGGATGGGTCTTTCACAAAGCAATTAAATAAAACAGCCTTCAGGACATGAGTGGGACAATGAGGGCAATTTACAGATGATGAATTTATTTTGTTTTGCATTCAGTAGGCTGGAGTGACCCTGCCTACCACTTTAATTCCCCATCTTGCGCCCACTACGGCCTATCGGTCTATGGCCTCTTACGGTGTTACAACAAAACCTGCTGCAAGTTTGGTGAACAACAATTCTTTGCCCATCCTTGCACACCGAGCCTACCAGTCTCAATACTGAATACTGCAGCTTGAGGTAATTCGTTCTTTTCGTCTGTATCAGAACTGGCCATTTCTATCACTAAAACTAACACCTGGCTTGCTGCCCTCTGCCAGATACACAGATAAACAAGCTTAGTATGGCTTTATGCTGCTTGCCTCCATTAAGTCATTTGGACTCAATCTATCAAACGTATTCAATGGTTCCATTTAATGGAGAACGTATACAATATACAACCTGAAATTCTTGCTCTGCTCATTGAAATTCTCAATATTCTCTTTGCTCTTCACTTCCCTTCACTCATACTGAAAAATGCATGGGTTTCCTCCCATATTCCAAAAATGTACGAGTTAGGGTTAGTAGGTTGTTGGCACCGGAAGTACAGCAACACTTGCGAACTTCCCCCAGCACATCCTCGCATTTCATTGCATGACATTGCATTTCACTGTATGTTTCAATGTTTCAATGTACAGTGGCATGCAAAAGTTTGGGCACCCCGGGTCAAAACTTCTGTTACTGTGAATAGTTAAGTGAGTAGAAGATGAACTGATCTCCAAAAGTCATAAAGTTAAAGATGAAACATTCTTTTCAACATTTTAAGCAAGATTAGTGTATTATTTTTGTTTTGTACAATTTTGGAGTGAAAAAAGGGAAAGGAGCACCATACAAAAATTTGGGCACCCCAAGAGATTGAACTCTCAGATAACTTTTACCAAGGTCTTAGATCTTAATTAGCTTGTTAGGGCTATGGCTTGTTCACAGTCATCGTTAGGAAAGGCCAGGTAATGCAAATTTCAAAGCTTTATAAATACCCTGTCTCCTCAAACCTTGTCCCAACAATCAGCAGCATGGGCTCCTCTAAGCAGCTGCCTAGCACTCTGAAAATTAAAATAAATGATGCCCACAAAGCAGGAGAAGGCTATAAGAAGACAGCAAAGCGTTTTCAGGTAGCTGTTTCCTCAGTCCGTAATGTAATTAAGAAATTGCAGTTAACAGGAACGGTGGAGGTCAAGTTGAGGTCTGGAAGACCAAGAAAACCTTCTGAGAGAACTGCTCATAGGATTGCTAGAAAGGCAAATTAAAACCCCCGTTTGACTGCAAAAGACCTTAAGGAAGATTCAGCAGACTCTGGAGTGGTGGTGCACTGTTCTACTGTGCAGCGACACCTGCACAAATATGACCTTCATGGAAGAGTCATTAAAAAAAAACCTTTCCTGCATCCTCACCACAAAATTCAGCGTCAGAAGTTTGCAAAGGAACATCTAAACAAGGCTGATGCATTTTTGAAACAAGTCCTGTGGACTGACGAAGTTAAAATAGAACCTTCTGGCCGCAATGAGCAAAGGTATGTTTGGAGAAAAAAGGGTACAGAATTTCATTTAAAGAACCCCTCTGCAACTGTTAAGCATGGGGGTGGATCGATCATGCTTTGGGCTTGTGTTGCAGCCGGTGGCACGGGGAACATTTCACTGGTAGAGGGAAGAATGAATTCAATTAAATACCAGCAAATTCTGGAAGCAAACATCACACTGTCTGTAAAAAAGCTGAAGATGAAATGAGGATGGCTTCTACAACAGGATAATGATCCTAAACACACCTCAAAATCCACAATGGACTACCTCAAGAGGCGCAAGCTGAAGGTTTTGCCATGGCCCTCGCAGTCCCCCGGCCTAAAAATCATCGAATATCTGTGAATAGACCTCAAAAGAGCAGTGCATGCAAGACGGCCCAAGAACTAGAAAGAAGCCTTTTGCAAGGAAGAAAGGGCGAAAATCCCCCAAACAAGAATTAAAAGACTCTTAGCTGGCTACAGAAAGCATTTACAAGCTGTGATACTTTCCAAAGGGGTTGTTACTAAGTATTGACCATGCAGGGTGCCCAAACTTTTGCTTTGGGCCCTTTTCCTTTTTTGTTATTTTGAAACTGTAAAAGATGGAAATAAAAAAGTAATCTTGCTCAAAATATTAAAGGAATGCATCATCTTTAACTTTATGCCTTTTGGAAATCAGGTCATCTTTTACCCGCTTAGCTATTCACAGTAATAGAAATTTTGACCAGCGGTGCCCAAACTTTTGCACACCACTGTACATTTAAACAATAAGGCTAATCTTTAAAACTTGCTTGTTTTCTCTCTTTCCCAGTTCTAATGAAGGGTCCTGGAATCAGAAACGTCAACTGCTTCTTATTCCGCAGATGCTTCCCGACTACTAAGTTGTTCCAGTTTTGTGCTAGATTTCCAGATATTAAAGCTTTTAAATTTTCTTTTGATGTATGTTTCTATATGTCCTGAAATCTGCCATTTGAGCCTGATAATTTGTAGTATACACAGTTATCATTAGACTTTAGTACCATTATCCAGTAACTTAGAGATAGCAAATATATCAAATGAGCTGATCTGTTGCATTTCATAATTACTTCACATCAGCATAACTAGAGAGCAGATGATTGACTCCATGAATACAGGAGTCACTGGTGCCACTTTGTCGCTATAACAAAACTGGAAACTCAGTAGTCAAGTAGAATCTGCAGAAGGAGAAACAGTTCACAATTTCGGTTCCATGAGCCTTCATTAGAACTGGGAAACTGTTAAATACTCCAGCACAGTGCATAAGTTATATGCAGTACCGTACACTCAAATTTTCAGGTGTTAAACCGAGATTCTAATTACCCTATGCAAAAACTCCACAGCATAGGACCTCTCCTTGGTGTCCTGGCTGATGTTTATGCTTCAAGCAATGTAAAATCCCAGTCAATGTCAATTTCCATTTGGTGGATCCTTGTTGTGCAGAACTAGATTCCTCACAATGCAACATTAACATAAAGTTATTAACATAAAGTTATTTTGGAACACCTCATAAGGTGTTCCAGAATATAGAGACACAACAAATTGCAGATGTTGTAGTATGGAGCAATAAAAGTTCTGCGAGGAGAACTCAGCAGATCAACCAGCATCTGTGGTGGGAAATAATCAATGTTTCAGTGCTGATTTGGGGCTTTGATAAATACACTGATAATTCCTTCCCTCCCACAGATGCTGCCTGCTCTGCTGAGTTCTTCCTGCAGGTTGTTTTTGTTACTCTATAATATGTCTTCTTTTTGCACTTGTATTTTCTCAAATAATATTCATTAAACAACAAGCTACTTAAGTACACTGCACCAATGCAAGACCAATACAGGTCACTGGAGCTGCAGGAAACAGAGATCGCTTGTCAGTTATCAGATGAAAAAAAAATCTACTGAATCACAGGAAAAGGAATAAAAAGAGAAATAACTCACAAAGCTTTAAATGCTGTTCTTATTGTGGATAAAAGGTCGTTTTCTTTACGATGCCAGTGTGTGAAAATAGAAACGTACAATGCAACAGCTTTGGCTTTTCATCTTCAGCCCACTTCAGTTGGGATGGCAGAGTCATTCCTTTGTTCCTTGCCCATAGCTGCTTTATTTATTTTGCAGAAATCCACCAAAGTGGAATGATTTACTGCATGCTCCAAGAGCATCATCTCAGTTTCAGGATTATTATTTTCCTACACTGAACAGATTCTGCCCTGCTTAGTAGGAAGTTGAGCCTTTTGCTTAACTGCATTAGCTATTCTAGGCAGATAGATGCTGTGGGGTTTTATATACAAAGTGCACCATTCTGTAGGTGCTTTGAAATCAGCCGTATCAGATTTCCAGCAATCTGGTTACTTAGTAATCTTTCAAAATACACAGGGAAATTGGAAAGTAAAATGACAGAAAAAAAGCCCCAGCCTATCCAATCACAAACAAGCAAAAATCTGCAGATGCTGGAAATCCAAGCAACACACACAAAATGTTGGAGAAACTCAGCAGGCCAGACAGCATCTATGGAAAAGAGTACAGTCGACATTTCGAGCCGAAATCCTTTGGCAGGACTGGAGAAAAAAAGCTGAGGAGTAGATTTAAAAGGTGGGGGAGGGGAGAGAGAAACACCAGGTGATAGGTGAAACCTGGAGGGGGAGGGGTGAAGTAAAGAGCTGGGAAGTTGATTGGTGAAAGAGACAGAAGGCCATGGAAGAAAGAAAAGGAGGGAGGAGCACCAGAGGGAGGCAATGGGCAGGTAAGGAGAAGGAAAAGGGGTGGGAAATGGTGAAGGAGAGAAGCATCATTATCAGAAGTTCGAGAAATCGATGTTCATGCCATCAGGTTGGAGGCTACCCAGGCAGAACATAAGGTGTTGTTCCTCCAACCTAAATGTCGCCTCATCACAACAGTGAAGAAGGCCATGGATAAACTTATCGGAATGGGAATGGGAAGTGGAATTAAAATAGGGAGCGAGGAAATAAAAGGGGCCTTTTCTGGTTGGCTGCCAGTGACTAGTGGTGTCCCTCAGGGGTCAGTATTGGGACTGCTACTTTTCACATTGTTTGTCAGTGATTTAGATAATGGAATTGGTGGCTTTGTGGCAAGGTTTGCAGATGATACAAATATAGGTGGAGGTGTAGGTAGGGCTGTGAAAGCAATGCAGTTGCAGAAGGACTTCAACAAATCGGAAGAATGGGCAAAAACGGGATAGATGGAATACAGTGCTGGGAAATGTATAATAATGCATTTTGGTAGAAGGAACAAAAGTGCAGACTATTATTTAAATGGGGAGAAAATTCAAACATCAGAGGTGCAGAGGGACTTGGGAGTTTTCGTGCAAGACTCCCAGAAGGTTAATTTAGAGGTCAAGTCTGTGGTAAAGAAAGCAAATGCAATGTTGGCATTCATTTCAAGGGCAATAGAATATAAAAGCAAGAAGATAACACTGAGGCTTTATGAGACACAAGTCAGGCTGCACTTGGAGCATTGTCAACAGTTGTGGGCCCCATATCTCAGAAAGGATGGTGGAAGTTCCCAAGAATTATGTGCTTGATGTGGGCTGGTAGGGTGGTAGGTGAGGACAAGAGGAATGTGGGGCGGGAGGATGGGGTAAGAGCAGATGTGCGTGAAATGGAAGAGGTGCAGGTGAGGGCAGCATTGATGGTGGAGGAAGGGAAGCCCCCTTCTTTGGAAAAGGAGGACATCTCCTTCGTTCTGGAATGAAAAGCCTCATCTCAAGAGCAGATGTCCCTATACAATTCAATCCTCCACCAGGAAGGCCTCAAAGCTCTCCCTCACCAATCAATGTTCCAGCTTTTTACTTCTTCCCCCACCCCCCCTTCAGGTTTCACCTATCACCTTGTCTTTCTCTCTCCCCTTCCCTCACCTTTTAAATCCACTCCTCAGCTTTTTTTTCAGTCCTACTGAAGGGGTTTCAGCCCGAAATGTCAACTGTGCTCTTTTCCATAGATGCTGCCTGGCCTGCTGAGTTCCTCCAGCATTTTTGTGCGTGTTGACCAGCCTATCCAGTCTTCTTTGTAATTGAAGCCCTCCACTCGTTATAACATCCTTGTGAGTCTAGGTGACGAGAACTGCATACACTGCTTCAAGTACAGTCTCACCAACATCTTGTATAATTTAACATGATGTTCTGACTCTTGTACTCAATGCCCAATTGATGAAGGCACGTGTGCCAAACACCTTCTTCATATTTGTGCCACATTTTCCATATAGCTGGGCAATTCAGTACCACTCTATCAACACCCAGGCAAATAGATACTAATACAAATGCTGAAAACATCCAAGTAAGGCTGAATCTGAAGAGAGAGAAATGGTTAACATTTTTAGTTTTAAAATTTTACAGTTGAAAGCTTTCCATCAGAAAAGCTCCAATAAAAAAAATCATCAAACCGTATCAAACTGTTGACTGTACTTCTGTCTTGCTCAGTATTTCCAACAGTTTGGGGTTCTTCTTGAAATTCCAGGATCTGTAGCATTTATTTTTCAAATATACATTATGTTTGACAATCAGACTGCCAAGAGCCCTGTAGCTATCATCATCAGGAGAATGACAAGAAGCTGATGAAGGGCCATTCCCTTTTCTCCTTAGAATCAGTGACTACATTTACATTACCAATCTAAAAATTTCCAAAACAAAAATAAGATTTACATTATTAAACCAATGACTTCCAGCATCATTAAAACAGAAAATGCTGGAAATACTCAGTAGATCAAACAACACAAAACAGAAACATAATTAATACTTCTGGTTGACAGCCTTTCCTTAAAACAGTTCTAATAGAATAGAGAACAGTACAGCATTTGTGAAGCCATTCAGACCACAACGTGGTGCCAATCTTGATGCCAATTTATACTAAATGATCTCTTCCTGTGTATCACAATGATGCAGCCAGACAGGACATTCTCAATGGTGCTCCTGTAGAAAGTTGTTAGAGTGGGGTTGGGAGGAGGAGCCTCGCACAACTCAGTCTCCTCAGAAAGTGTCGACACTGCTGTGCCATCTTGACCAATGAGGAGGTGTTGTGGGTCCAGGTTAGATTGTCTGTTTTGCACACACCGAGGAACTCTGTGCTCTTCACTCTCTCCACAGCAGAGCTGTTGCTGTGCAACAGAGAGTCGTCGTCCTGCCTCAAGTCCACAATCATCTCTTTTGTCTCGTCCATGCTGAGACTCAGGTTGTTGTTCACACACCATCTGACAAGACTCTAAACCTCCTCCCTATATATCGACTCATCATTGCTCAAGTAATTAGCTCCAATGACCAAGCTTGGAATTAGAATCCAAGGCACTGGCATAAAAGTTACATTCATTAGGTCCTAACATCAACTGTCAATTATGGATAGTCTCTCTCCGCTTTATCATGTATACACAGCTCCCAGCCCTGGAGGACACCTACAGTTCTCGCTGCCTAAGGAAAGCTACAAGCATCTGTAAGGACATTACACACCCATGCAATCATCTGTCTGAACTTCTTCCATCTGGCAGACGTTATAAGATTTTCTATGCCAGCGCTTTCAGACTGAAAAATAGCTTTCTCCCCAGAGCTATAATTGTTCTGAACCAATCGATCAAGCATCATCCATAAATTTGTTATATTGCTACTTTAATACTGACTTTATGGCTGTCATGCATCTGAGTTGTGCTATTGTACTGCTGGACATTGCTTGTACTGGCTGGTTACTTGATTTTATTTACTGTTTATTTATTTTATTTGTTGTTTTATAGCATTGAGTATGAGAGTTGCAAACTCATTTTTGCTGTATTGGTGCATGACAAATTGTACTATGCAATGACAATAAAGATATTTCATTTCATTTCAAATGGGGAAACATCTTAGATAATGGGCCAGATCTCTCTGGCCCAGAACCTGCTTGCATGTACGAACTGCTGGGATTACATAGTTTGGCTTTACAACTAGCAAACATACAGTAGACTGCAAAAGTCTCAGGCACATAAATATAGCAAGGATGCCTAAGATTTTTGCACTGTACTGCTGCCACAAAAAAAAAACAAATTTCATGACATATGTGATTGTTGATAAACCTGATTCTGATTTGGTCTCTATTGTGGACTGAGAGTGGGAAGGGGGCAGGGAGAGGGGAGGGAGCAGGAAGCACCAAAGGGACATTCTGTAATGATCAGTAAACCAATTGTTTGGAATCAAGTGATCTTACCCGGTATCTCAGAGCTGGGTGTGTCTGCACCTGCGCCATCCACTGACCCTGACACGCCTTCTCTGCCACCTGTCCCACACCCCTCCCGCGGCGCTCCACTCTCACCATTCCCAACATCCTTTGCTCCCACCAGATTACAAACGTGCTGTCCACTCCACATTGACAAATACAGTACCGTGCAAAAGTCTTAGGCACCCTAGCTATACATCTGTGACTAAGACTTTTGCATGGTACTGTATGGCAGGCTAGAGGGCCTGTTCCTCTAAGGAAGAGAATAATTTTGAAAAGTAAACTAATTAGGATAGGAGATGGAACTAGACTTTGTTCCACCTGACATGGTAGTCTGGGAAGTTCTGAGAAAGATGAAGATGTGGGGAGTCTTCAGACTCTCATAAGCATAAGGTTAAATTGGTTTATTACTGTCACGTACACTGAGGTGCAGTGAAAAGCTTGGTTTTGCACGCCATCCATACAGATCATTTTGTCACATCAGTGCGTGGAGTAGTACAAGAGAAAATCAATAATAACAGAATGCAGGATTAAGTGTTTCAGTCACAGATAAAGTGCGGTGCAGCAGATAACAAGGTACAAGCATAATGAGGTAGATTGCAAGGTCAAAAGTCCACCTTATTGTACTAGGGAACGATAGTCTTATAATGAGCTGTCCCTGACCCTGGTGGCAGGTGCTCTCTTCTGCCCAATGGGTGGGGTGTTTGATTATGTTGGCTGCTTTACCAATGCAGTGAGCAGTGTAGATGGTGTCCATGGAGGGGAGGCTGGTTTCCGTGACGTACTGAATGGTGTCCACATTCCTCTGCAGCTTCTTGCAGTCTCGGGCAGATCAATTGACATACCAAGCCATGATGCATCCAGATAGGATGCTTTCTATGGTGCACTGATAAAAATTGCTGAGGGTCAAAAGGAGCCCATGAGGAACACAAGATCAGAAGATGCTGGAATTGTAGAAAGAAGCCAAGATAAAGACAAAGATCTTATTAAATCAATGACTGGAATCATACAACAGGGCTCCTCGTAGATGCTAGTTTAGTCCTCCAATTGGTAGTACAAGGTAAAAGATCAGCGTTGCAGAGGCCTGGAAATATTTGACAGGAAAAGGGAGGTTTGAAATAGACAGTGATAAGGATGTGTATATAAAATTGTTGTCCCAGAATTTCTATGAAGTGCAACAGCACTAGTAGCATTTGACATTAATAAAACTAAATGGCAAGTAACAGTTACATGCAGGAATCCAGAACACGATGTTTAATTTGTTTTGCTCCTTTACAGTTTAATTCTCAAAATCAATGTAAAAGCAAGAAGTCATTGCACTTCCCACAAGATATCCAGAAAACACCACAATAAAACCAGAGGAGTCACAGAACTTTTCACAATGGTCTTTGAAATGTAATCATTGCTGGGAATTTGAAGAAAAACGAAGTATACTTTAGGTTGTGCAGAACGAGGAATATAGAACATTAAATAGTACAGGCCCTTTAGCTACGATGTTTTGCCAAACTTTAACCTATTCAGGGACTAATCTAACTCTTCCCTCCCACATGTTGTTGTAGAGTTCCTCTCCGCGCCTTGTGGCATATCAGGTGGCAACTCTGCTGTTTCTGTAGCCTCTGCCTGCTTTTTACCAGGCCGAGTTGCTACCTCGACACTCACCCAGCATGGATGGAAAGCATACAAAGAGCCGGCCGGATTTAAACCTGGGTCCACTCGCCTTGAAGTCCGGTGTAGATGCCACTACACCACCGGTCAGTTTTCCCTCCCACATAGCCCTGCATTTTACTTTCAACCATGTCTCGATCTAAGAGTCTCTTAAATATTCCAAAGGTATCTGCCTCTACCACCACCTCTTGGCAGTGCATTTCACACACTTACCACTCTCTGTATAAAACATCCCCCCCCGCCCCCCCATACTTCCCTCCATTCACCTTAAAAGTATGTCATCTGGTATTAACCTTTGCCATCCTGGGAAAAAAAGGAGCTGGTTATTCTCTCTATTTATGTCTCTTTCTATCTTATAGACCTCTACCTACATTCATAAGATTTGCACTTTAATCTAGGCAGCATCCTGGTAAATCTCCTCTGCCCCCCCCCCCCTCTAAAGCTTCCACATCCATCTTATAATAAAGCAACCTGAACTGAACACAATATTCAAAGTGTGGTCTAACTAGAGATTATAGAGTTGCAATATTACTTTGTGGCTCTTGAACTCAATTCCCTGACTAATGAAAGCCAACACACAATATGCCTTCTTAACCATTTTATCAATTTGCATGACACCCTGGACCCCAAGATTCCTCTGTTCCTCCATGCTGCTAAAAAAAACCTTGCCAATAACCTTGTACTCTTCGACCTTTCAAAGTGAATCACTTCACACTTTTCAGAATTGAACTCCATTTGCCACTTCTCAGCCCAGCTCTGCATCCTGTTAATGTCCCATTGTAACCCATGATAACCTTCTACACCATCCACAAAACTACTAAACTTCAAACCATCTGCAAACTTACTAAATCACCTTTACACTTCCTCATCCAAGTCATTTATAAAAGTCACAAAGAGCAGGAACAGGACTAGTCATGGACTTCTAGGCAAAATACTATCACCCTCTGCCTTCTATGGATGAGCTAATTCTGAATCCACACATCCAAGTTTCCCTGGATCCTATGCCTCCTGACTTTCTGAGTGAGCCTACCATGGGGAAACTTGTTTCCTAAAATCCACATAGACCACATCCATCCCTTTACCTTCATCAATTTGTTTTGTCACCTCCTTAAGGAATTCAGTCAGGCTCCTAAGGCATGAACTGCCCCTCACAAAGCCATGCTGACTATCCCTAACAAACTATGCTTCTCAAACTACTCATAAATCCTGTCTTTAAGAATCTTCTCCAATAGTTTTCCCACCACTAACGGAAGACTTAATTCCCAGGGTTATCTCTCTTACCTTTCTGCAACAAAGGAATAACATCTGGTATCCTCCAGTCTCCTAGTACTACTCTTGTGGCCAGTGAAGATGCAAATATCATTACCAAAGGCACAACAGTCTCTTGCTTCGCTTCCCATAGTATATCCCATCCAGCCCCAAGGACTTATCTATCCTAATGTTTTTCAAAAGTTCCTCTTTTGTAACCTTGGCATGTTCCAGCATAGCCTGATCTACGCTGATTTCACATTCCTCCAGGTGGTGAATTCTGAAGCAAAGTATTCATTAAGAACCTCCCTTACCTTCTCCAACTCCAGGAATACGCTTCCTTTTTTTTTATCCGTGATCAGTCCTACCCTCATTCTAGCCAGACTCTTGTTCTTCACGTACTTATAGAATGCCTTGAGATTTTCCTTTTTGCTACTTGACAAAGCCTTCAAATTACCCTTCTGGCTTTCCTAAATCCCTTCTTAGCTCCTTCCTGGCTACCTCATAACTCCCAAGAGCCCGGTCTGATCCTTGCTTCCTAAACTTTAAATAGGACTCCTTCTTCTTTTTGACCAGAATATTCCACTTCTCTTGACAACCATGGTTCTTTTACCTTACCATCCTTTCCCTGCCTTAATGCGACAAACCTATTTAGAATCCCATGCTAGTGCTCCCTAAACAACCTCCACATTTCCATTGTGCATTTCTCTAAGAACATTCAATTTATGCTCTCAAGTTCCTGCATAACAGTATCATAATTCATCCCCCCTCAATTAGATACCTTCCCATACCATCTGCTCCTCTCCCTGTCCAAGGCAGAGAGTTGTGGTCACTGTCTGCGAAATGCTCACCCACTGAGAGATTTGTCACCTGACCAGGTTCATTGTCTATTACTAGACCCAGCATGGTCTCTCCTCTAGTCAGCCTGTTCACTTACTGTGTTAGGAAAGCTCCCTGGACCCACCCAGCAAATTCTGCCTCATCTAAGCCTTTTGCACTAAGGAGGTAACAATTAATATTAGGGAAATTGATATCACCCATGACAACAACCTTGCTATTTTTTCGCCTTCCCAAAATCTGCTTATCGATCTGCTCCTCGGCATCTCTGTTGCTATTGGGGGGCCTATAGAATATTCTCAATAGAGTGATTGCTGCCTTCCTGTTTCTGACTTCACAACTTCTCCCTGCACAACGTCCTCCCTTTCTACAGTTATGATACTATCTCTGATTAGCAATGCCACTCTCCCATCCCTTTCACCTCCCTCCCTGTCCCTTCTGAACTGTCTAAACCTCAGAATATTCCACAGCCATCCCTGTCCTTGTAACACCCAAGTCTCTGCAATGGTTACAAGGTCGTAGTTCCATTACCATGAAACATACGCTGAATTCTTCACCCTTGTTCCTCATACTTCTTGCATTAGACACATTTTCAAAAACTGTACACATGCCCTATCCACTGCCTACTTACAGTCCCTCTACATGCTGCACCTAGTTTGCACCAACTGCTCCATCATCTGGTGGATTCATCAGAAACAACGATGAGATGGCCTACAGAGAGAAAGTGGAAGAGCTCGAGGCCTGGTGCCATGACCTCTTTCTCAATGTCAACAAAACAAGGGAGATGGTTATCAATTTCAGGAGAACTTGCACCAGCCACACCCCTCTTTACACTGGTGGCACGGCAGTAGAAACTGTGAACTATTTCAAGCTCTTGGGAGTGCACGTCTCACTCAACCTCTCATAGTCCCAGAACACATCCTACACAGTCAAGAAGGACCATCAGCACCTCTTCTTTCTGAGGAGGCTGAAGAGAGCTGGGCTTTGCACATGCAATACTCATGACCTTCTACAGATGTGCAGTACAGAGCACCCTAACAAGCTGCATCACTTGCTTGGTACGGAAACTGCACTGCGGCAGACAGGAAGATCCACAACAGGTAGTCAAAACTGCCCAACGCATCACTGGCACCAGCTTACCTGCCATCAAGGACATGTATACAGAAAGATACTGGAAAAGGGCCAGTAACATCATAAGGATTTCACACATCCTGCTCATGGACTGTCTGTGCCACTCCCATCAGGGAAGAGGATATGTAGCATTCACACCAGGACCACCAGACTCTAAAACAGTTACTTTCCCCAGGCAGTAAGGGTGACCAACAGCTCCACCCACTAACCCATCCCACCACCACTACTTTATCGTTTCCTGTCAGTCACCTCATGTACATTCAATCAATCTATGTACACAAGCTATCTTATGCATTTATATTTATTGTTCTTTTATTATTGTGTTCTTTATCTGATTATGTTTTTATTGTGCTGCATTGGGTCCGGTGTAATAATCTTGTTCTCCTTTACACTTCTGTACTGGAAATGACATTAAACAATCTTGGATCTTGAATCTGACCTACCCCCCTGCCAACCTAGTTTAAAGCTCAGCAAACCTGCCGGCAAGGACGTTGGTTCCCCTTGAGTTCAGGTGTAACCCGTCACTTTTGTGCAGATCATACCTTCCCCAGAAGATATCCCAATGATCCTCAAATTTGAAACCCTGCCACCTACTTCAGTTCTACAGTCACACATTCATCTGTCAAATCATCGTATTCTTACCCTCACGGGTATGTGGCACAGGTAGCAATCACTACCACTCTGGAGGTCCTGTCTTTAGCTTCCTTTCTAGCTCCCTATAGTCATTCATCAGGATCTTATCCCTTTCCCTAGGTATGTCTAGACAGGCTAGGACATTATCCACTGGAGAATAGGAGGATGAGGAATGACTTCATAGAGGTTTATTTCATGAAGGCAATATATAGGATGGGTGCACATAATCTTTCTCCCAGGGAAAGGGAATAAAAAGTTACAGGTTTAAGGTGAGCGGGGAAAAATTTAATCAGAACCTGAGGAGCAAGTTCTTCACAAAAAAGGTGCTGCATTTCTGGAAGTGAGCTGCCAAAGGAAGTGGTTGAGGCAAATACATTGACAATATTTAAAAGAGACACCTGGACAAGTACGTGGATAGGAAAGGTTTACAGGAACATGAGCCAAATGTGGACAAACAGGACAAGCTTACATGCACAACTTGGTCAGAATGGAGACACTGAGCCAAAGGACCTGTTACCGTGCTCAATGATGACATGATTTTTTATTTGCGCTTTGTTCTATCCTCCTTTCACGGTAGTACTTCATTTTCCTCTAAATAAATGTTTCTATAATGAATTATATTTTCCAATATATTCCCCCTCCTTTAAATAAAAATTACATTCCTTTGAGAGCCCTACTCACACACACTACAACCAGGTCTGCTGGAGAGAGACTGGTGCTGAACTGACACATAAAGGCAGCACATTGCCACTCAAAAGTCAACAAAAATTCTGCTATGAAAATTCAGTTATGCATGTACAGTGATGACCATTTCTTGCCAATGACTCCAAGCAATTAAGTATTAGGGAAGAATGAACAGATAATACCAGCAACACATGGTGGAGGAACGATGCCCTCCCCTACATCTCTTCCATTTCGTGCACGTCTGACCACACCTCATCCTCCTGCCACCCCACCAGGGATAGGGTTCCTCTTGTCCTCACCTACCACCCCAGTAGCCTCTGCATTCAGCACATAATTCTCCGTAACTTCCACAATCTCCAGTGGGATCCTACCACCAAACACAGCTTTCCCTCCCCCAACTATCTGCTTTCTGCAGGGATCGTTCCCTAAGTGACTCCCTTGTTCATTCATCCCTCCCCATGGATCTCCCTCCTTGTACTTAACCTTGCAAGCAGAACAAGTGCCATACCTGCTCCTACACCTTCCTCGCTACCGTTCAGGGCCCTATACAGTCCTTCCAGGTGAGGCAACACTTCACCTGTGAGTCTGTTGGGATCATCTGCTGTATCTGGTGCTTCCTGTATATCAGTGAGACGCGACATAGATTGGGAGACCGCTTTGCCGAGCATCTACACTCCGTCTGCCAGAAAAAGCAAGATCTCCCGGTGGCCACCCATTTCAATTCTATGTCCCATTCCCATTCCGACATGTCAGGTCATGGTCTCCTCTACTGCCGCGATGAGGCTGCACTCAAGTTGGAGGTGCACCACCTTATATTTGGTCTGGGTAACCCCAAGCTGATGGCATGAACATCAATTTCTCGAACTTCCAGTAACTGCCCACCCACCCCTTCACCATTCCTTCACCTCCTTCTGGTGCTTCTCCCTCTTCCCTTCCCTTCTACCCTCTCCTATCAGATTCCCCCTTCTCCAGCCCTTTATCTCTTTTACCTATCAGCTTCCCAGCTCTTTACTTCACCCTTCCCCCTCTCCTGGTTTCATCTATTACCTACCACCTTATAGTTCTTCCTCCGCTCCCTCCACCTTCTTGCTCTAACTTTCATCTTTTTTTCCAGACCCGATGAAGATTCTCGGCCCGAAATGTCCACTGTTCACTCTTTTCCATTGACGCTGCCTGGCCTGCTGAGTTCCTCCAGCATTGTACGGGTGTTGCTTGGATTTCCAGCTTCTGCAGATTTTCTTGTCCTTGTGGTAACAATACCACCTCCAAATACAGCACCCATTCCCATTAAACCCTTCTGCTTGTCAATGGATCTATAGTATAGATTCCTCTGTGGGCCCGTGTTTGCTTAACATCTAAAAATGAGTTGAAGTGTGTAATGACAGGTCAAAGATGGCTGGAAATTGCTTCAACTTGAACAAACAACTAAATGGAATGGAATTATTGAACATACTCAATCTCTGTGCTTTTCAGTCTATAATGAAATTCTCAAGGCTCACTTCAATGAACAACCTTTGGCAGCACTCCCTACAGGTTTCTGATTTGTTCATTTTTAATAGAAAACTGATATATATGTGAATGCAAGCTGGATACATCATGGGAAATGAGTGTTTTATTGCACTGAAACCTGTAAAAACCATTTCGAAATCAAACAAGAGGTGATGAATATAATATCTGTCTATTTCTTGCTACCTCAATAAAGCAGCCAGCACATCAAGGACCTCACCCACCCCAGACGTTCTCTCTTCCCCCCCTCCTCTATCAAGTAAAAAATACAAAAGCCTGATAGTACATCCCATCAGGCTCAAGGGCAGCTTCTACCCTTCTCTTATAAGACTATAGGAATGGTTCCTTGGTACGATAAGGTGGAATCTTGACCTCACAATCCACATTGTTACAGTCCTGCACCTGATTGTTTACCTGTAACTGTAACACTTTATTCTGCATTCTGTTATCGTTTTTCCTAGTTCTACCTCAATGCACTGTGTAATGATTTGATCCGTATGAACAATATGCAAGGCATGCTTTTCACTGAGCCTCAGTACATGTGACAATAATAATCCAATCCCAATTTCAGTGCCAATCCTTTAAGAGTTTAGAGTTTCATTTTCTTCCTTGACATTTCCAATAGCTTCCAACACACACAAACCACCTTCGGTGTATTATTTTCAACATACAGATGGCACGGTAGCGTAGTGGTCAGGCTAATACTTTGCAGAACTGGTCGCAGGGTTCAGTTTCCACTGCTGTAAGGAATTTGCATGTTCTCCCCATAACCGTGCAAGTTTCCTCCAGGTGCTCTGGTTTCCTCCCATATTCCAAAGACATATGTTAGTAAGTTGTGGGCATGCTCTGTTGCCACTGGAAGCAAGACAGCACTTGCCAGCCGCCCCCAGCACATCCTTGGATTGCATTACTCACTGAAGCTAATGATTCATTTCACTGTATGTTTAGCTGTTTCAATATACATGCGAGAAATAAAGATAATCTTTAATCTTGATCAGATCTAAAGCTTCATGATAGATACAGTACATTTAAAAAGCAGTAAATTGAGTACACAATTGTGCAACAGAGGTTTGGGGCAGCCTCTAAATAAAAGAGTGCTTATTCAAGGCCCTGCATAATTTTTTTTCAATTGTGAAAACAATGGACCTAGAAGTAATGTACCATGTATGATTGCAAGATGGTTAAGTTGGGAAGAGTAGGAAGAAGGGAAATAAAGAATAGGCCATTATCAGCTGTCCCTTGCTGTTCAGGACTGTAAGACAGATCTGGTTACATTAGATTAATTCTTTTACGTTATATATTTGTAAGGGGTTTCTTCTTTTATGTTACTGCTAAGGCTAATAAAAATGGCTTCTTTGTTATGTTAACTGCTGAGAAAGTTCTCTCTCTAGCAACTTGTTTGGCTTGATTACTGATAAGAGAAATGTATTCATTTGCTAACCAATTGGGATAGATGTTATTCTTTCTTGTGTGTCTGTAAGCTATTGTTTCGCGGGCTTTGGGGCAAAAGGTGAGATGGGGACAGAGAGAGAGGAGACGCAATGCTGTTAGCTGGGCAGCAGAACGGACCCCGAGCGGGAGTCCGAGGCTCAGGGTCTACCACGAGGAGTGGAGATGAAGATAGACTCGTGTGGAGCGTCTAGTTGACCACTGTGGTTGGTCCCAGGCGGCGGGTCGAGGAGGTCGGAGGGGATTGAATGGTGGAAAGAAGACTCCGTTAATTGAGCTCCAACTGTTGTGCACAAAGTGGCACCTTTTACCTTCCTTTTATATTTTATCTCTATTAATTACATAGTTCCAGTAAGATCTATAAAGTAATCATTTAATCGCATATGGCGTATTGTCTGTTATTTGGCGGGGTTGGGTACATCACGCAGCATCCACACAAAATTGATTACCCAGTTTGGCGGGGCTGAAGGTTGCTCTCCCTAAAGGAAAGCGAGCTGAGTGAGCCTGAGGCTTACCAGGGGGCTACGTATTCTACAGTTTTATTTCCTTACACCTGAATAAGGGACGTGGCATCTCCTCTTTTTCTTTTCTGAAGAAACGAAAGTCATGACAATTTAAAACAAGCAATGTTTGCTCAACATCCTGACGATATTTTAATCTTGTGGATAAAGTCACTTCAGCCTCAGTAATGGAGGAAATCAAAGTTGAAATAAAACAGTCAAGACCCTTAGCTTAAGACTTGCCTATACTCACTTTATCACATAGCTCTTCAAATGTGCAGTCTGCCATGGTTCCACAAGCTTTGCTCAATCTCAGTTCTCTACCTTGCACTTTCAAAATCCTTGGT
The DNA here is from genome assembly GCF_030028105.1 of Mobula birostris. Taxonomy (NCBI): domain Eukaryota; kingdom Metazoa; phylum Chordata; class Chondrichthyes; order Myliobatiformes; family Myliobatidae; genus Mobula; species Mobula birostris. The sequence goes on along the minus strand of NC_092371.1, from coordinate 111,283,123 downwards.
CTTGTTACTATGGAAACATGAACAAAGAATCAGCCTTGTCTGGATAATTACGATAAAATTCATCCCTTATACCTTGGAAATGCATGGTTTCATGAATAATAGCGGATGATTCAACACAGAAATTAGACAAAATACTGATACAATGACAACCACTTGAATATGGCATCAACCCGTATACAGCAATGGAACTTACTAATTGGTCAGTGGAGATTGGGCATTGTGTTCTAAATGTATTCTCTTTCAAGAGAAATTAACTTACGTACTATCATTTTGTTTCTGAGCCAGCTCATCAAATAGCTTATCCATGACAGCCCCCACATCAGCTTCACTTGTGCTACAGTGAAAAGAATAATGGAATATGAAATTAATAACACTTGAAGCCAACATCAAACAGCTGCCCGGGCTCGCTTAGCTTTTTGCCCATCAAAAACGAACAGGATGTTATGCTGTAAATACAAACATTAGATTTATAATACACTTTAAAGCTTGGAATATTAACTCTCAGGTAGATGATTCTACCTTATTTACATACACTGAAAGACTTCTGTGATTGAGACCTAAGCCAGTAATGAGGCAATACAGACAAACCAAATCCATTAATACTATGTGTTTACAATGAGAAGAAAGGACCATAGGTTTCTCTTGCATGCAAAACAAGAGCAAGAGAACCGATCAGTAATTCTTCAGAAGAAACTGCTTTTGAAAATGTACTAAGATAGTCCATCACTGACAAAATTTGGCTAAGTAGCTTGCTATAAAAGTCAAATTAAAGCAGTATTCAGATAGCATGTTACCATTAAGCTTATAAAATACTGAGTCAATGCAAACATTTTCAAATAAGAAATCACTTCACAATCAAGAGTCCTCCAGGGCTGCACAAGACAGTCTGGAACAAAATTACTTCCAAGAGTTTGGTACTAACCAAAGGAAATGTTAAAATAGAATTGATCAGTGTTTTTTCAAAAATCTTGTGAGAACAGTTGAAAATGAAGAGAGCAGTAAGGGGAATCTGTAATAGGAGGGCAGCTTCAAACAGTTGTTTAAAGTTAAATCATGAAAACACATCAATTTAACTGGAAGTTTTGAATGCACCTTAAAATAATTTTCTACATGAAAAGTGCTCAAGAGGATATTCTCTGTATCTGCAGAACTCAGCAGAATCAGCGAACTGTTGAGAACAACTTACAATCAACATCAACCCCAAAAAAAGGAGTAACAATGCATAACTTACATTCAAATTTTATTTGGATTACTTACTCCTTAATACTGTACCTGTTCAAAACCATAAAAATGTATGCAGTCTTACTAGGCTATAACCTTAAGACATGGGAACAGAATTAGGCAACTCAAGACCATCAAGTCTGTTCCACCATTCTATCATGAGTGATTTATTATCCCTCTCAACCCCAGTCTCCTGCCTTCTCCCTGTAACCTTTGATGCCCTGACTAATCAATAACCGATCAATCTCCACTTTAAATATACTCAATGACTTGGTCCCCATAACATCTGTGGCAATGAATTCCACAGATTCACCACCCTCTGGCTATTGAAAATCCTCTCCATCTCAGTTCTAAATGGATGTCCCACTATACTGAGACTGTGCCCTCTCGTCCTAGACCCACCCACAACAGGAAACATTCTCTCACATCCACTCCATCTAGGCTTTTCAATTTTCAACAGGTTTCAATGAGGCCCCCCCCTGCACCATTCTTCTAAACTCCAGTGAGTACAGGCCCAGATCCATCAAATGCTCCTCATGTGCAAACTGTTTCATTTTGGGATCACTCTTCTGAACCTCCTGTGGACCTTCTCCAATGCCAGCACATCGTTTTTTAGATAAGGGGCCCAAAACTGCTCACAATACTCCAACTGTGGTCTGGCCAGTGCCTAATAAAGCCTCATCATCATATTTTTGTTCTTATATTAGGGTCCTCTCGAAATTAATGCTAACATTGCATTTGCCTTCCTTACCACCAAGTCAACCAGCAAGTTCATCTTCAGGGAATCCTGCACAAGGACTCCCAAGTCTCTCTCCATCTCTGATTCTTGAATTTTCTCCCCGTTTAGAAAACAGTCTACGCTTTTATTCCTTCTACCAAAGTGCTTGACCATGCGCTTCCCTACACAATATTTCATCAGCCACTTCTTTGTCCATTCCCCCAATCTATCTTAGTCCTCCTGCAGACTCCCTGCCTCCTTAACACCACCTGCCCCTCCACTTATCTTTGTATCATCTACAAACTGGCCACAAAGCCAACAATTCCATCATCCAAATCACTTACATATAACGTATGAAGTGGTCTCAACACTGACCCTCGTGGAACACCACTAGTCACTTGGAGCAAACCAGAAAAGGCCCCCTTTATGTCCATGCTTTGCCTCCTGCCAATTAGCCAATTTTCTAACCATGCTAGTAGCTTTCCTATAATACCACGGGCTCTTATCTTCTTAAGTAGCCTCATGTGCAGCACCTTGTCAAAAGCCATCTTAAAATCCAAGTACACAACATTCACCAATTCTCCCATGTCTATCCTGCTTCTTATTTCCTCAAAGAATTCTAACAACAGCGCCTCTTTCACCTCAGACAGTTTAAAAAGTTTGGTATGGGCCCCCAAATCCCAAGAACTTTCCACAGGGGCACAACTGAGAGCATCCCGACTGGCCGCATCACTGACTGGTAGGGAACTGTACTTCCCTCAATCGCAGGACTCTGCAGAGAGTGGTGCGGACAGCCCAGCACATCTGCAGATGTGAACTTCCCACTATGCAAGGACACTTACAAAGACAGGTGTGTAAAAAGGGCTTGAAGGATCACTGGGGACCCGAGTCACCCCAACCACAAACTGTTCCAGCTGCTACCATCCGGAAAACAGTACCTCAGCATAAAAGCCAGGACCAACAGGCTCCAGGACAGCTTCTTCCACCAGGACATCAGACTGATTAATTCATGTTGACACAACTGTATTTCTGTGTTATATTGGCTATCCTGTTGTACATATTATTTATTATAAATTACTATAAATTGCACATTGCACACTCAGATGGAGAAGTAACTTAAAGAATTTTACTCATGTATATAAAGGATATAAGTAATAAAGTCAATTCAATGCAAATCAGATTTGTCAGGCAAGATTTTCCCTTAAGCAAACCATGCTGTCTTTGGCCTATTTTAACACGTGCCTCCAAGTACCTTGAAACTTAATCCTTAATAATGGATTCCAACATCTTCCCAACCACTGGAGTCAGGCTAATTGGCATTAATTTCCTTTCTTCTGCCTTCCTCCTTTCTTAAAGAGTGGAGTGATGTTTGCAATTTTCCAATCCTCTGGAACCATTCCAGAAGCTAGTGATGCTTGAAAGATCATTTCAAATGCCTGCACAATCTCTTCAGCCACCTCTTTCAGAACCCCGTGTGTAGTCCATTTGGCACACGTGACTTATCTACCTTCAGACCTGTCATCTTCCCAAACACCTTCTCTTTAGTAACAGCAACTACACTCACTTCTGCCCCCGACACTACTGAATTTCTGGTTTAATGCCAGTACCTTTCACAATGAAGTCTGACAAAAAATAATATATCCATCCACTATTTCTTGTTCTCCATTACCACCTCTCCAGCATCATATTTCAGCAGTCTGATGTCCACTTTCTCCTCTTCATATATCCCTAAAAAACTTTTGGTATCCTCTTTTATATTATTGAATTGCTTACCTTCATATTTCATCTTTCCTCTTCCTTATGGCTTTTTAGTTGCCTTCTGGTCTTTAAAAGCTTCCCAGCTCCCTAACTTACCACTAATTTTTGCTATATTATTCGCCCTCTCTTTTGTTTTTATGCTGTCTTTGACTTCTCTTGTCAGCCATGGTTGCCTCATCCTACCTTTAGAATACTTCTTCATTTTTGAGATGTATCTATCCTGTGCTTTCTGAAATGTCCCCAGAAAATCCAGCCACTGCTATTCTGCCATCATCCCTTATACTGTCCTATTCCAATCAACTGTGGCCACTCCCCTCTCATGCATCTGTAACTCCCTTTACACCAGTAAAATGCTGATACATTTGGCTTTATTTTCTCCCTCTGAAAGTGCAAAGTAAATTCTATCATAATTATGATCACTGTCTCCTAAGTGTTCCTTTACCTTAAGCTCCCTAATCAAATATGGTTCATAATATAACACCAACCAGAATTGCCTTCCCCCCAGTGTCGCTCTAAAAAGCCATCTCATAGGCATTCTACAAATACCCTCTCCTTAGATCCAGCGCCAACCTGATTTTCTCAATTTACCTGCATATTGAAATCCCCCCCATGACTATCATAACATTGTCCTTATTACATGCCTCTTCAATCTCCTGTTGTAATTGGCTACTGTTCAGAAGCCTGTATATAACTTCCATTAAGGTCTTTTCACCCTTGTTAGTTTCTTAACTCTACCCACAAGCATTCTACATCTTCCGATCTTATGTCACTTCTTCTAAGGACTTGATTTCATTTTTTTTACCAACAGAGTCACCCCACTCCCTCTGCATACCTGCCTGTCCATGGTATATCCTTGGATGTTAATTACCTCAGGTAAGTATCTCCAAAATTCCTGATTTTTAACAATGTTTTTACATTTTCAGATTCTACTTTAATTCCGCAGCCACATTCTGATCCTCCACTTTTCTTTGAAAAATGTTCGAAGAGTTTGATTTTTATTTCTTAACTTACATTTTTAAGAATTCTATAATGTTCTGCTTGCTTATCAACATCATTGTTGGTGGATGCCTGGTATGCCCCGGGGACTGATGCCACCATGGTGACTTCACTAGATTTTGTTAGTAGCAGGATAATGACGCTGAAGCATGGAAATGGGCTGCCAGGTGAAATACTCAAAAATCTCAGTAATAATATTGCTCTGCTACATCTCAGACGTTGCTCAATATATTTTGACCTTCAACTGGAATAACTTATACCAGTCCACATACTGCTTGATTCTGTTACAGTGATTTGTGTCTGTAATTTATCTGTTCCAGTACAGTTACATCCTTACAACATTGTTGGATAGATGCCAAAACTGGCGTCTATGACACAATGTGGATAACTGTCTTGTTCGAAAAAAGCAGGATAAATTAAATCCCACTAATTAAAACCCACTTAGTCTATTTTCAGTGATAGAAAGCATCATCAGTTATGTTACGGATAACCTGACCATTGACACCCAGTTTAAGACCATTTGATTGCAAAGCTCATCATGATCATTCGTGCACCAAAAACTTGAATTCTCGAACCTGCCTGCCTTGACACTTGAGCAAGTGTGATATTAAGATGGCCTGGTAAAACTGAAACAACTGGACATCAAAGGAAAATACTCTGATGGTTGGTTTCAACCTTGCACAAACAAAGAAAGTTGTGGTGAGAAGACAAAAGAGACTGCAGATACTAGAGTCTGAAAGTTGGTTGTGGTTGTTAAAGTCAATCACCTCATACCCATGACATAATTGCAGGAGCTCATCAAGACTGGGCCCTCAGCGCAACCATGTTCTACAGCTTTATCAATGACCATTCTATCACAAGGTCCAAAGTGTTGGTTGATGATTGCAAACTGTTCACTTCCATTTACAACTATTCAGCAAATGCACCATTCAGAAATGCACCAATATGTAACATTTGGACTACCAAAGTACCAGACAATGGCAACCTTCAACAAGAGACTGCCCACCCATGAAATTCAACAGCATGATCAGCACTGATTCCTTCAGAATCACTATTCTGGAACTGTTATTGAGAAATGATGGCTGGTCTATTGGAGAAACTCAACAGCACTATCCACTTAAAAACAGTGGTGACAAGGAAAGCATCGCCCTGCCAAATAGGACGCCTGCAACAGGCATGGTGGAATACCGCCCCCTGCAGATTCCCCCTCAAGTCACTCGCAATACATCAGCATTCTTTTATCATCGCTGGATCTAAACCATGGAACACCACTGTGGGATCATCAGCAGTTCTTCAAGATGTTGAAAATCCAGTCAAGAAGAAAAGAAAAGCTTACGAAAGGTTCAAACAACTATTAATGATAGAGATCTAGAAAATTATAAGGCTACCAGGAAGGAGCTCAAGAATGAAATTAGGAGAGCCGGAAGGGGCCATGAGAAGGCCTTGGCGAGCAGGATTAAGGAAAACCCCAAGGCATTCTACAAGCATGTGAAAAGCAAGAGGATAAGACATGAGAGAATAGGACCTATCAATTGTGACAGTGGTAAAGTGCGTATGGAACCGGAGGAGACAGCGGAGGTACTTAATGAATACTGAAGCAAAGTACTCATTACAGAAAAGGACCTTGCAATTCTAACAGCGGACTGAAAAGCTTGAGCATATAGACATTAAGAAAGAGGATGTACTGGAGCTTTTGGAAAGCATCAAGTTGGATAAGTCACCAGGACCGGATGAGATGTACCCCAGGCTAATGTGGGAGGTGAAGGAGGAGATTGCTGAGCCTCTGGCAATGACCTTTGCATCATCAGTGGGGATGGGGGAGGTTCCGGAGGATTGGAGGGTTGCAGATGTTGTTCCCTTATTCAAGAAAGGGAGTAGAGATAGCCCAGAAAATTATAGACCAGTGAGTCTTACTTCAGTGGTTGGTAGGTTGATGGAGATGATCCTGACAGGCAGGATTTATGAACATTTAGATCGGTATAATATGATTAGGAATAGTCAGCATGGCTTTGTCAAGGGCAGGTTGTGCCTTACGAGCCTGATTGAATTTTTTGAGGATGTGACTCAACACATTGATGAACGTAGAGCAGTAGATATAGTGTAAAAGGATTTCAGCAAGGCATTTGATAAGGTACCCCATGCAAGGCTTATTAAGAAAATAAGGAGGCAAAGGATCCAAGGGGACCTTGCTTTGTGGATCCAGAACTGGCTTGCCACAGAAGGCAGAGTGGTTGTAGACGGGCCATGTTCTGCATGGAGGTTGGTGACCAGTGGTGTGCTCCAGGATCTGTTCTGGGACTCCTTCTCTTTGTGATTTTTATGGATGGGGCAGTGGAGGGATGGGTTAGTAAATTTGCTGATGACACAAAGGTTGTGGGTGTTGTGGATAGCGTGGAGGGCTGTCAGAGGTTATAGCCGGACATCGATAGGATGCAAAAAAAGGGCTGAGAAGTGGCAGATGGAGTTAAAACCAGATAAGTGTGAGGTGGTTCATTTTGGTAGTCAAATATGATGGCAGAATATAGTATTAATGGTAAGACTCTTGGCAGTGTGGAGGATCAGAGGGATCTTGGGGTCCGAGTCCATAGGACACTCAAAGCTGCTGCGCAGGTTAACTGTGTGGTTAAGAAGACACACAGTGCATTGACCTTCATCAATCATGCAATTGAGTTCAAGAGCCGAGAGATAATGTCACAGCTATATAGGACCCTGGTCAGACCCCATTTGGAGTACTGTGCTTAGTTCTGGTCACCTCACTACAGGAAAGGATGTGGAAACTATAGAAAGGGTGCAGAGGAGACTTACAAGGATGTTGCCTGGATTGGGGAGCATGCCTTCCGAGAATAGGTTGAGTGAACTCAGCCTTTTCTCCTTGGAGAGGCGGAGGATAAGATGTGACCTTTCAGAGGTGGAAAAAATGATGAGAGGCATTGATCGCGTGGATAATCAGAGGCTTTTTCCCAGGGCTGAAATGGCTAACACAAGAGGGCACAGTTTTAAGGTGCTTGGAAGTAGGTACAAAGATGTCAGGGGTAAGTTTTTTATGCAGAGAATAGTGAGTGCGTGGAGTGGGCTGCCAACGACGGTGGTGGTGGTGGATACGATAAGGTCTTTTAAGAGACTCCTGGATAGGTACATGGAGCTTAGGAAATAGAGGGCTATGTGTAACCCTAGGTAATTTCTAAAGTGAGTACATGTTCGGCACAGCGTTGTGGGCCGAAGTGCCTGTACTGTGCTGTAGGTTTTCTAAGTTTCTATGACTCACGAACTTGTCAAAGACAATAAGAATGGACTAAAAAAAAAACAGATTTAAATAAAAAGGATACATTGAGCTTTCCTCTCTTCAAGCACAAGCCATTTTGTTGTCTAAGAGCTTCACTGTGATACTTTAAGAAAAAGACAAACATTTCTTTCTCTTGTGTATAAACTGAGATCCAGAGACAATAGGCAGTAATCGCCTCAGTGATTTGGTGCAGATATAAATGACCCAAAATCAAAATGAAGCAGCATGATTGTACCATTCAAACTGATAGTTAACAATTTAAGTCCACGTTTTTGATCTGGTGATCTATTGAATATTATTAAACATCCTTGATGTTTAATGACATTCAATAGATCCTTGAAGTGAGTTGCACTTACATCTACTAAGATGAAGTGCTTTGAGAAGTTGATTGTGGTTATAATTAACTCCTGCCCAAGCAAAGATCTGGACCAGCTGCCTACCATCACATCAGGTCTACAGCGGATGCAATTTTGCTGGCTCTCCACTTGGCCTTGGATCACTTGGAGAACAACAATACCCATGTCAGACTGCTATTTATTGATTACCCCAGCATCCCCTCAGTACTAATCAATAAGCTTCTAAATCCGGGCCTGTGTACCTCCCTCTGCAACTGGATCCTCATTGGGAAACCACAGTCAGTGCGGATTGGAAATAACATTTCTCCTCGCTGACAATCAACGGAGATGCACTCAAGGATGTACATTTAGCCCACTGCTCTACTCCCTCTACACTCACGACTGTGTGGCTAGGCACAGCAAAAACGCCATCTATAAATTGGCCAATGACACAACTGTTGATGGTAGAATCACAGATGGTGACGACGAGACGTACAGGAGTGAGATAGATAGGCTGGTTGAGTGGGGTCACAGCAGCAACCTTGCACTCAATGTCAATAAAACCACAGAACTGATTGTGGATTTTAGGAAACAGAAGTCAAGGGAACACACCAGTCCTCACTGAGAGATCAGCAGTGGAAAAGATAAACAAATCCCTAAGTGTCAACATTGCTGAAGATCTATCCTGGGCTCAACATATTGATGTATTCCAAAGAAGGGGTGCCAGCAACTATATTTCATTAGGATCTTGAGGAGATTTGGTATGTCACCAAGGACTCCAGTACTGTGAAGAGCATTATAATTGGTTGTGTCACCATCTGGTATGAAGGGGCCACTGCACAGGATCAGAAAACATTGTGGAGGGTTGTAAACTCAGCCAGCTCCTCATGGGCACTAGCCTCCCCATCACTGTGGACATCTTCATGAAGAGATACCTCAGAAAGGTGGCATACATCATTAAGAACGCCCACCACTCAAGACATGCACTCTTCTCATTACCACCATTGGGGAGGAGGTACAGAGCCTGAAGACCCACACTCAGCATTTTAGGAACAGCTTCTTCCCTTCCACCATCATATTTTTCTGAAAATCCATGAACCCATAAATACTAGTTCATTATGTTTTGCTCTCTCTCTCTTTGCGCGACTTATTTATTTTGATATATTTTAAATTGCAATTTATGATATATTTTACGCACAACACTCTAATGCTGCCACAAAACAACAAATTTTCTGATGTATTTCAGTGATAATAAATGATTCTGATTCTAACCTTCAGGTTGCTACACAGGGATGCAGAGAGTTTGGTTTTCTTTTGTATTATCATTCCAAATTAATGATGTGCCTTTGTTTTAATATTTTAATTTCTTTTAAGTACTGGTTTTTGGCTTCATTCTCACTTCTACTTGTGGGAAGGTATCGTTTCTGAACCTCAGTCAGTTCTTCTTTGAAAATTTCCCATGGTTTGTCCACTGCCTTGTTTGACATTTTTCTTTTCAATTTGTTTGGCGAGTTCCTTTTGCATCTCATTAAATTGGCTTCTTTCCAGTCAAAAGCATTTAACTTTTTCAACTCCATTTCCTTTTCAGTCTTCATATTGAATTGAGCTGTTTGGTCACCATTTCCCTCAAGTTCCCCCAGATTATCTAATTGTCTCAGTTTCTCTCTGTTAATTAATCTAGACACTAACACTTTTCTTGTTGAGAAAATAAATACTCATGACATATCACAGAATCCCTTCTTCTTTGCCCCATGTCCTGTTATCCCTCCACTATACCTTTGACCTTAGGTGCTGAGATACAACCTAGGATGCACTGGGACACATCATCAGGTGCTTTGCATCTTTCAAAGTCAGACACCTTTGCCCAAGTGACCCAGCCAGGGCTGATCAGGCCCTGGCCTGTGCCCCAGCAGCATTGGTCCATAGGTCACACCTCTTGATCCATTGCCAACTGGAGGCTCGCTCAGCAGCCCCTATAATAAGAACACAAAAGAAGGGCCATTCAGCCCCATAAAACAAAAGTACAGATGCTGAAATTTGAAACGTAAAACAGAAATGCCGGAAGAAGTCAATCAGTCAAAGCAGCATCTCTGGAAAGAGAAATCAGTTAAAAGTTTCAGGTCGAAGTCTCTTCATCAGAGAATCCCTCAAGCCTGCTCCACCCATTCAATGTTATCTGCCCCAGGCCTCATTTCCTCTCTGTGTCTGTTCCACTCAGCCCTCAATTCCCCAATATTTCAAGAAATACATCTCCATCCTCCTTAAATACCCCCAAGATTCACTTCACTCTGCAAGTAGTTCCTATGCACCTCAGTTTTAAATGAACATCCGCTAATCTTGTACCTACATCCCATCGTTGGAGATTCTCCCACTAATGGAAACATTTCAACATCTATTTTGTCACTGTTCCCTCATTTGTAGAAACACTTTATGTGACTCATCCAACCACTGGGACAGGAACAAAAAGGTAATCCGAGCTTTCTCACACTGATTCATAAGCTCAATATCAACTTTTAACTGCACCTTCACATATTAGTATAAATAATTTTAATCTTTATTGACACCAAAATTTCCTCCTTGTACAAAATTTATTTTTTATTTCCTTATTAAAACCAGCTGAATTACAATCAGCTAAGTTCAACATAACCAAAAGTACCCTGTTCAAATTACAGTAACTGGTGATCAAGAGAAATTGCATCCAAAAATGAGGCTGATATATTCCTTTGTTTTGATGAGGTTTTATTCATTTAATTCATGTCTGCTGACAATGTAAAATTAACCCCAATGTCACGTAATAGTCTCAGACAAAAAAACACACACAGACACAAATGTTAGACCATACTGCTTTATCTTTTTATAGCAACATTATTCTCAAGATTTGCCAGAGGGAAAAAAAATGCAGTCCTCAGAGGCAGTGTACAGGTTTTTAATTCTAACCAGCCAATACCACTTAACTACAAAACTGGAGTTCCTCCACTACATCACCGGAACATGCTATGGCCAGTAAGCAAACCTCAATGTAGCTTGAACAAGATACTTGCAAAGATGCTACAGTTTGTCCTGTAATGTAGGACATTTAACTTAATGTATTGTGAAAAAAAAATTTAATTTAGGAATAAACTTTAAAACGTCATTTTTTGTTCTTTGACTGACTCAGTATATATAATCAACTTTGCTCTATTTATTTATTGTGATACAGCGTGGAGTACGCCCTTCCACCCAGCAATCCTAGCCTAATCACAGGACAATCTACATTGACCAATTCACCTACCAACAGTAGGTCTTTGGACTGTGGGAGAAAACCGGAGAACCCAGAGGAAAACCACACAGTCACGGGGAGAATGCATAAACTCCTTGCAGGCAACAGCAGGAATTGAACCTGGGTCGCTGGTACTGTAAAGCGTTGTGCTAACCACAATGTTACTGCGCCACACCACAGTCCTGCATCCAATAAGAACAATTTGATCGTCAATAATACCATTTGCACCTTATTTCAATGTACATCTTTAGATATGTTGAAATAGGAGAAATGGAAAAATGAGTTCAGAGGTTGTTTTGGATAAATAGCTTTTGAGAGGTCTGTTTTCAGAAACAATTTTTTTCAGAATGACATCTGTTTTGCTCGTGATCTTCCAACATTCTGCTTGTGCTTTGCAGCACCTGGCTGTAACTATTCCAAACATTCCCATTAATTGATGGCATTCCAGCACAATAACAATCATAAGCATACACTGTATTTAGTTGCAAAACTGCCCCCACAATGCTACTCTGTTGAGCTTTCAAATAAAATTTGATTATAGGCCACACAGAGCTCAATTCAACCAGTCCTTCATTTCACTGTGGTTCAAAAAGTACAAACATAAAAAGGTATGGCTGAAAAGTTAAATTTTCTTGTTTATGGTGTTCAGTAAGTAATCAGGATTGAACATACAGATCCAAACAAGTTATCTAATCTAATAACTGCTGTGATAATAAAATACCAGGAAGACAGAGGAACTGATTCAAGGATTTTCTTGAAACTTTTTAAAAAAGTGTAACAATCTGTTTGAAACATAAGCCTTGGCCATCAAAGTGGAGAAGACTTATTTGGGATGGTACTGAGAACCATAAGCTCATTCAACCAAAGCACACAAAAGCCCAATATAAACAGCAGAAAGAGTGTACAGTCTGATCTCCGATTTGGATCCAGGAACCCCCACGGATACCAAATTCCGTGGATGGTGTAGTATTTGCATTTAACCTACACACATCCTCCCGTATACTTTAAATCATCTCTAGATCACTTATAATACCTAATACAATGTAAATGCTATGTAAGTAGTTGTTATACTGAATTGTTTAGGGAATAATGACAGGAAAAAAAAAAGACTGCACATGTTCAGTACAGACGCAACCATTGTAGCTCTTCTGGGAACGCTGATGCTGCCTTGGCATCAGGTGATGCCCATTCTCCCGTGATCCAAGTTCTTGAGGCTGTAGTGCTTTACATGGCTAGCCAGCCACCCCTTACTAGCCTTAAACTCCTTCCTCTCGCTCACAAGTAGCGAACGAACGAGACACGAGGTGAATAATGCTCAAACAACGAATAATACTTCTAATCATCTCTAGATTACAGTACTTATAATACCTAATACAATGGAAATGCTACATAAATAGTTGCTACACTGTACTGTTTAAGAAATAAGGACGCTTTGGAGGAGACTCAATAATACTACTGTCAGAATCTGTGCTCAAACGACGAGTGCTGGAGAGAGAACTTACGGGATTTTTTCCGATCTGGATCTGCAGTTGGTTGAATCCGCGGATGCAGAACTCGCAGATACGGAGGGCCGACTGTAATGTCTCCTAGGCAATCCAACACCTAGCCCACCGAGCAGCGTCTGCCTAGCAGTGGTAGAGACCGCAGGTTGCCCACTGTCCTGAACAGCCACCTCAGAACTGAAGAAGAAGCAAGTCATCGTGATCCTGAGGCATTACCCAAAAAGATTAATTCCCCAAGGATGCGCTAAAATATAACCCCTAAGTAGTTAGAAAATGTATTTTTCTTGGTTGAAGTATGAAATATAGATAAAATAGTCAGAACTGGACATGGCTATGAGACTCCACAGAACACGTGCCCATCTTTTACATGACCAAATCCCAGTTCCATGTCCCAGCACTTTCCCTGCTTCAAGTTCTTATCTCGGTCCTTATCAAAGGTTATAGAACATAGAACATAGAAATTTACGGCACATTACAGGCCCTTCGGTCCACAATGTTGTGCAAACCATGTAACCTACTCTAGAGACTGCCTAGAACAACTGCAGACGTTTGTGTCTTCAAAGGTAAATGGTTGCCCTACATCTATAAATATCTTGTTACGACCACTCCATTTAATTCTAATTCAGTACGTTTCACTCTGTAGGAACTTGATGGCTCCTGGTGACTATTTCAGACATGAGTGAATTGAATTATACCACATTTCTGGAAGATGAATGTTGCTTTGGAGATAGTACATTCTTTCTGCTGTTTATATCAGGCCTTTGTGTGCTCTGGTTGAACCAGCTCACAGTCCTCAGTCCATCCCAAATTGGTCTTATCCACTTTGATGGTCATTAGCCAAGTATTATGTTTCAATAGGATTGTTACATATATTTCAAGGAAGTTTCAGGAACAGATCATAAGAAAAACTTTTAATGTCTCGGGCAGTAGAATCAATACATTTAATCTAGTTCTCAACCATTCCACTAAACCAAAACAGTTCCTCAGCTTACTGCATGGACCCCTCAAGATTCTGATTCTACAGCCAGTCCACATAACGTACATAACTGAGCTTCCTTGTCTCTGGAACCATTCCAGTAAATCTTACCTGCACCTTCTGTTGTCTCCACAACCTCAAGTAAGTGTCCATTGATATCGTCCCAGCAATCAGATAATGATTAGAAAACCCCATACACAAGCACTCAGGGCAGTGGTAATCACTTGCTTCCTTTTAAAATTAACACATGCCATGACTGATCACTGAGGTGCTCCTAGAGGTTCATATACAAAAAGCCCTCTTAGAAACAGCCAGTCACACCCACAGTCTCATGCAGTAACAATTCCTGAACCCTATTCACCAAGTTCAGGCAAATTTCACATCGTGGTTTAAATGTTAGTTTTATATTGCTCGTGGTGGAGGCTTTCCAGCTTAAATAAAATGACTTTAATATTACCCTCAAAGGAAAAACCATTGTGAATTCATTCCCATGGTTATTCAGTTGAGCAACTGATCTAAGGGTAGTACAGGGGAGAGATGCCATGGAGAGTAAATGTGCAACCAGAACCTTCTTGATTCATAGGAAATTCTTTCCAAAGAAATATATATGTGAGAGAGTGAGAACGAGAGCGAGAGAGAGCGAGAGAGCAAGAGTGTGACTGTGTTAGACTATAACGTGATAAAACCATTCTGACACTATGACCAAGGCAGGTTTGGAAGAACTCGAACATGAAGCTTTTGAAAAGACGAACAGAGTTGGATGCAACAGCATCTTCATAGACTTGAAAGGAAATGGAACTCGGGCAACACACACAAAATGCTGGAGGTACTCAGCATGTCAGGCAGCATCTATGGAGAGGAATAAAGAGACAATATTTTGGGCTGAGGCCATTCATCCGGACAGGAAAGAAAGGGGAAAGAAGACAGAATATGAAGGTGGGGAGTGGGGGGAGGCAAGGAAGGAATAGAAGCTGGAAGGTGATCATGGGTTGATGCTTGAGGGATGCAAATGGAAAATGGATTCTGTGTTTGAGCAGAGAGAACAATTACCCAATATCAGTCTGAACAGAAGTCAAAGCAAAAGCAGAATGGGCAGCTGTTCAGATAGTGGGTTAAGAGGGCGGGACACAAGTCCCATGGATGAGATGAACTCAGGAAGAGGATGAGTGGAGACCAGAGAAAAACTGTTGGAAAGGGTGGTGAGGGTTTGGTGGTAGATTCTGTATGAACAATATCATGTACAAGAATTTTTTTAATATCAGTCTTTGGAAATGACTCGCATTTTTCAAAGTGTTGTTACCATCCATGCTTCTCATGCTGTGTGTTATTTAAGAAACACACAATAAGCCTGGATTCCATCTCATCATTAACAATTCTGATCACACAAAAGGTTCTGTTGCACCATGGCTGATTGGAATTCACAGGAATACATGCAGAATGCTCAAAATTTAATTTTAAAAAACACAAGATATTAGCTATCAACTGTTTAGGTATTTTACACTTTAAGCAATGTTCCTAAAAGGAACTGAGAGCATGAGGAACCTACATGTTGGCCAATGTGCTATTTGCATGTATTAAAAGGAACTTCAACATTTTTGCTGCAGAGACGTTTTCAATTACAGAATATCAGCATGCTTCAAAGATTAACTATGCTGAGCACAACGGAACAGAAATTTTCCAAATAACTTAAATGAGCGCAGAGATACAATCCTTCATTTTCTTTGAATTTTATTTGCCTTGTATTTTAAATAAATGTTTACTTATGTCATATTTTCTTTCAAAGGTATTTTCCTCCAAAGACATTATGCTACCAGAGGGAGGGCTTTTTCATCGCTTTCTTTTATAAGTGCAAGTCCAGAACACATCAGCCTGTTTAGTTTGTAGCATAACAACCTCTGCATCAGACATATACTTAAGTGTCACACCTATCTCCAAACTCCACTGATACTCCTTTTCATCGAATTCGTTGACCATCTGCCCCTCAGCCAAGTTGTTTATCCCTGAGGAGAAAGACTGAAAACATAAGCACTCTGCCCTTGGTGCCTTTTCTGCCATTTAATGAGATCAATGCTGTACCCATAGATAATATTCCTACACTCTACCCATTTTTGTTGATGCCTTCTGTGTCTAGAAATTTATGTATCTTTGTTCTAAATATATTCAGGGGCTTGCCCATTGCTGTATTGTGAGTGAAAAATTTCTCGTTATCCCAAATCCTAGGACCCAAATCTAAGTACAGTTTGAAAAAGTGACAGTGTGCACATCCCTCAGACCTGTACTAAATATCACCTTGATGACAATGTTATTTATATGCAATATTGATGCAAGAATGTTGCTCCAAGGAACTTTGATGGTGCCTGCTCAACAGCCCTGGCTTAGCCATTAACACCAGAGGAAAAAATATATTATATTGTTACCATCCCACCACTATTCTGAGGGATGTGGTCACTATAATGATAAGCAAATCTACTCATTTTATTATTTTCAATTTCAAGCTAATTTACTAGGTTACGGAGCAAAATAAACTGTGAATTACATGTGGAAAGGTGATATTCCAAATTTATTGAATGCATTTTAGATGGCACTGATCAAATCATCACTTTTGAAACAGCTCTAAATTTATTAAGAAGTAACATAAGAAATAGCAGGAAAGTCCATCTGGCCCCTCAAGCCTGTTTTGCTGTTCAATAAGACAATGCTTGATCTAATCTTAGTCTCTGCCCCACTTTTCAGTTTAGGCTCTATAATCTTCTCTCGACCAAATATATCAGCCTTCCACACTTCAAATGAATTAGCTTCAAAGGTCTTTGGAATAGAGAATTCTAAAGACTAACAATCTTCAGAGAAATTCCTCCTCATCCCCATTTTAAATGGTTTGCTCTCTATTCTGAAATGTTGCTCCCCATTGGAAAACATCAGTACTTTCTTGTCAAAGCCTTCTTAGAATACTTTATGTTCCAGTAAAATCACCTCTTGTTTTTCCAAATTCCAATGAGAATCTATTGTTTGCTCAACCTTTCCTCACCTTCGGAATCAACCTGGTGAACATTCCCACAACTGCTTCTATTGTAAGTAAAACTGCCCTTAAATGCAGAGACCAAAATTGTAGCCTATGGTCTCACCAATGCCCTGAATGTTAAAACAAATCCTTGCTACTTTTATAATTCATTTCTTTTGCAATTAGGACCAACACTATATTGGTCTTTCTCAATACTCGTATATCTGCATGCTAACTTCCTGGGTTTCATCAAAATGAACAGAGAGAAAGCAATATTTTAGGCCAAAGAATGTTCATCAGGAACCAGGTCCAGGGACTTTTCTTCAGTGATAGCAGCAAGTTTCAAGTTTTTTGCTACACATTGTTGGATACTTTGGTATCTTCCAACATGAAAGCAGATACAAAATACATTTTCAAAGTCTCTGAGATTTCCTTATCTAAATTAATTTCCTTATCTAAATTAATTTCCTGCCTCTTCCTTTGAAACACCAATGCTGACCAATTTTTTTTCTTAAACTATTTTCACTTGTTTTGCTACCATACCTCCATAATAGGTTTTCTTTCTATTTTTCAGTTATCCTTTCCAAATTTCTAAATATTGAGAAATAGATTGGCTGCTCTGTATCTCTCCTCTTGAGTCTAAATCCACTTTCCCACTTCACTTCAGCTAACTGCTTTAATTTCTAGTTTTAGATAAAAGTTTTTGATTCTCAGGCTGAATGTAAAATGTATGCCCTCCAGAAAGCCATCTCACATGCAAAGCGGCAATTCCAGACCAAATCTGAATCACAAAAAGATGCTCAACAGTTGTGGCAGGGCTTGAAAGCTGTCAACCACCTACGAAGTCAAACCAAGCCACATACTGTATGTGACAACAAGGTTTCGCTCCCAGATCAGCTCAATGCCTTTTATGCTCGCTTTGACTGAAAAAACATGGATGTACCTTCAGAAGCTCCCACACCCCGATGACTCTGTGATGACTCAACATGAAAGCATCCTTCAGGAGGGAGAACCGACGGAAAGCACCTGGCCCAAACTGTGTCCCTGTCCAAGTACTGAAGATCTGTGCTGATCAAATGACATCTTTAACCTCTTGTTTCATCAGTCTGAGGTACCCACCTGCTTCAAGTAGGCTTCAATCATACCATGCCCAAACAGAACTTGGTAACCTGCCCCAATGACTATCGTCCAATAGCACTTACATCCACTGTGATGAGGTGCTTTGAGAGGTCGATCATGAAACTCCTGCTGAGGAATGACTTGGATCTGCTCCAATTTGCCTACCGTCACAAAAGGTCAACAGCAGATGCCATTTCATTGGCTCTTCATTCAACCTTTGAACATCTGGACACTGAAGATGCATACATCAGGATTTACTTCATTGAATACAGCTCACATTCAACACCATCATCTCCTCAAAACTAATTGATAAGACCTGGGCCTCAATACCACCTTGTGTAAATTGATCCTAAATTTCCTCACTTGCAGAGCCCAGTCAGTTTGGACTGGCAACAACATCTCCTCCCCGGTCACCATCAGCACAGGTGCACCACAAGGCTGTGTACTTAGCCCTCTGCTCTACTCACTTTATACTTATGGCTGAGTGGCTAAGCACAGCTTCAATGCCATATTTACGTTTGCTGACAACACCACTGTCATTGACCAAATCAAAGGTGGTGACAAATTAGCATGTAGGAGAGAGATTGAATATCTAGTTGAATGGTGCCACAACAACAATCTTTCACTCAACGTTAGCAAAACCAAAGAGCTGATTATTTATTGCAGAAGGGAACTGGAAGTTCCAAGAACAGGAGTTCTCATCAGAGAATTGGAAGTGGGGAGGGTCAGCAACATTAAATTTCTTGGTGTTATCATTTCAGAGGATCTGTCCTGAGACCAGCACGTAAGTGCCATTACAAAGGCGGCATGACACCTAAAACATCAACAAACTTCAATAAGTAAACAGTGGAGAGTATCCTGTTTGGTTGCACCACAGCCAGGTATGGAAACGCCAATGCCTACAAAAAGTAGTGGATACAGCCCAGTCCATCACAGGAAAAACCCTCCCCACCACTGAGCACATCTACAAGGAACACTGCCACAAGAAAGCAGTATCTATCATCAAGGATACCCAATACCCAGACCATACTCTCTTCCCACTGCTGCGTTTGGGAAGGTGGTACAGGAGCCTCAGGTCTCACACCACCTGGTTCAGGAACAGTTATTAACCCTCAGCTATCAGTTTCCTGAACCAGTGTGGAATTCACTCACCTCAACAGTGAACCGATTCCACAACCTAGTGACTAATCTTCAAGGCCTGTACAACTCACGTTCTCAATATCCTTGACTATTTATTTATTTATTCCCCCCCCGCCCCCCCCTTTCCCCTGTTTGCACAGTTTGTTGTTTTTTCCACATTAGTTGTTTGTCCTGTTCTGTGCAGTCTTTCACTGATTGTATAGTGTTTCTTTGTATTTACTGTGAATGCTTGCAGAAAATAAATAGCATATGGTGACTTGTATGTTCTTTGATAATAAACTTACTATGAACTTTGAAATTGTTACTCTTCCCTTTACTATGAGATCTTCAATTCTCTCTCACTACCCCCAACAGATCTAAAGTTGCAAAATTACAAAGTGGTGTTGAAAGAAACTGTTTAGAATATACTCTATGAATTTCCATCAAAACTACCATTTTCAGTTTGATTTGTTCACTCGACAACAGGTTTAAAGTCATCAGTGATTATTACAATATTGCAGAAATATCTTAAGAGGGCTCACCAGAGAAATCCAAAGTACACTATGCCAAGGTATCACCAGAAGATGTTTCAGAATGACAGGACAGAGGGTTGGTAGTTACCTGGCAACTAAATTCTTCCCTTTTTCAGCTTCTCCATCTCCTTTCTGGAAATAGGCCATCAGCCAAACTCTCATATTTCTAGTTCCCCTCCCCTTTTGTATATTTGCTTATTCTATCAAATGCTGTGCCTCTGTTGCAACTGTTGTGTCAAAACAGTTGCCATATCTGAACTTTCTTTTTCCTCAACTGAGAATTCACCAATACCATTCTTGACATCGTCTATTGTATCCATTTCATCTTCTACACTTCCCAGAACCTGTTAGCTTCCCACTTCCCAGATTCCTTGTCCTCACATTTTCAGCATAAATGCCAGCTCCAAACATGTCTTCCTTGCAAACTGTGCTCATTGGAACCTCCTCAAATTAACATTGCCTCCATGATATTTTGAACTGCTCCTCAATGACTGCAACACAACGCAAATGACAAATTTTATCTACCATTGTCAAAACTAAAAGCACACATAAAACTAAATGATGTCATTTTAAAAAATAAAAATAAAGTACCCAAATGCTGGGAGTGGTGACATTGCTTACAAACATCCAGAAATTCTTTTAAACTTTTACAATTCAGCACTTTTATTCAAACCAATCGTGTATCTATTTATTGAGTGCATATTTCCCAGAGTGGCAAGGAAGGCTATGGCATGCTAGCCTGAATCATTTGGGGTCCTGAGTATAAATGACTTGAGATATCATGGTACAGTTGTATAGAACGATACTATATGAAGAATAGACTTCAGCTCTAGAGAGTACAGAAAAAAAATTCACAAGGATGTTACTGAAATTGGTGGACTTGATATACTAGGAGAGATTGGATAAGCCAAGTTTGATTCCCCTGGAGTGAGGGTTACTGAGAGGTGATGTGAAGGAGGTTAATAAAATTATGAGTGGCACAGAAAGGATAGCCAGTGTCTTGGCACAGAACGTCGACTGTACTTTTTTCCCTAGATGCTGCCTGGCCTGCTGAGTTCCTCCAACATTTTATATATGTTGCTTGGATTTCCAGCATCTGCAGATTTTCTCTGTTTTCATGAGGGAACACAGGACTATGGAATTAATGCAGAAAAGTGAGACTGGTATTGATTGCCGCAAAAGCAGTGGGCCAAAGGGCCTGTTTCTATGCTACACAATTCTATGATTCTAATAACTTTATAGTAAAAATTCAAGAAAATGTAGACTAAATGAATACTGATTTACAGCAATGAAAACTAAATGATGTCTCTACAACCCTACCCCACAGTTGACATCAATAAACTCTCCAAAATAAACTAGAAAAATTATTTAACTATAACAATTTAACATCCTTTATTGCAACAATTTTTTACAGTTTACTGAAAACAATTTCTGTACTTTTAGTGGGGGGGGGACAGGAATCAAAATTACAATTGTTAGACTGCTAGGATTTCTCAACTTCTTAGGAAAGTTTAGTTTTAAGCTTTTGAAATTATGTTCCTTGGCAATTATAGTGGCTCAATGAAAAAGATATTTTAAGATAAATTTTTACACAGTTACTGAAGTGAAACACATAAATGTGCAGAATATTTCTTGTGGGAACTTGAATTTATTAAGATATTTTATAATTCAATGAAAATACCACTGTTATATTTAATAAATGGAGTCAAAATTTCACTTTGATGGTGCTAGTTATATTAATGTAAGTGAAAAAGAAAACTGGATATTGAAAGTGATAGCTTTTCATTCCAGATTCTCTCATTTTTAGTGTTTCATTCCAATGGAAATATAATGCAACATTTGGACATTTAACAAACTGTTTCCTTCATTGTGCTTCTATTTAGGCAGTGCACAATGTGTAGCATTTTTTGTTGAAACAGATCAAAATTATAGACAATTTTTTTGTAGACCGTCATGAATTTTAAACTGCTTTATTTCCTTTGTAATTAAAAAAGCAGACGGTGACTTTTGATCCCATGTTTAAAGTGGCTCGTTTCAACAACTGAGTAACTGAAAGGAAATTGTTCACGGTGTTTGATTATTCACAGATACAACATGTTATTTTCCTGCTGACTGGATTGTGAGAATTATGTTGAGCTTCACATTTGAATAATAGTTATTATTCATAATGTAATATGCAAGACTTGTTCATAGCATATTTGAAATTCAACTTCATGAAGCTACTTTTGAAATACTTTTGAAAAGAAATTAGAGGATTAAAGGACACAGTTGTCCCACTTCTGATGATATATGTTGTTTCAGCAAAAAAAGAAACTAGTCTTTGTATTGACGCCTTCATGATCCATTTAACCAACTAGTTAATATTACTACTAACTGAAAATTATTTTTTAAGATGGAAGATACTGCAGAAGACTACTTAGAATTATCTGACCCTTAAAAATACATTTATAATAACTTATTCAACAAATCTTTTAGATGAATATTTTACTTAGGTACTAAATTAGTATCAAGTGACTCAGCCACTAAAGTTGGGCCACATATATTTAGTTATTTCAAAATTATCTGACCATGTAAGACACGATTACTTAAAGGTCAATATATAGATTCCAACAAAAACAAAGACCATGCCGACACATTGTCAGAACAGTCGAGAGAAGGGAAGTGTCAGAGACAGTAGTGTTTACAGGATTGGCTTCATAGCATGATACACAATTCAGAACAGTGATCTGTGACACATCTTTTGTCCACTTTATTCAATTTTTCAACCACTATTTTTCTTCTCTTATCAATGCTTGCATAATCAAGTTGTTCATTCTCTCAGCCTCAGATTTTTACCTCCAACATAGATATTTCCAGTTTTGGATCTAACTATTCCCTCAGAGCTCCAGGCCACCTCATATTCAAACTTCTGAATTCCTATTCCTTAAACCTGTAGGTTATTCCACTGATAGACTACTATTATGGACAACCTGTCAGCAAAGTGAAAATCTGCATGTGATCCAAGTTGGTGTGTTATAGCAGTCTGGTCATATCTCTACTTTTAGAGTTCTTAAAAAATATTACCCTCAGTGCAATTTCCCCAAGCACTTTATATACTAGTAGAAAAAATAATCAGGATTCAAATACATAAATAAATAATGAACACCAAGAAAAGGCTTGAAGATTTTCAGTATGTTGGGTAAGAATAAAAATAATATTTTAACGTAACACCTTTATTGCAGCAAATCCATGCCAAGCAGCTTCACAAAGTGATATCAAATTAAATACTGATGCCAAATTAAATAAGGTGACACTAAGTCTTATCCAAAAGCGTGTCAGAAAAGTAAATCTTAAGGAAGATCTCACAGGAAGAAAGTATGGTGGACAGGCAGAAAGATTCAGTCAAGGCAATTCCAAAGATAGGATGGTGGCAGTTACAGTGGAATCTGAAATACCTTATTTTTGCCCCAGTTACCAAGATACAATGAAAAGCTTGCCATGCATACAGATCAATTCATTACACAGTGCACTGAGGTAAAATAACAACAGAATGCAAAATAAAGTGTAACAGCTACAGAGAAAGTGCAGTGCAGACATGGCTGTCATTAGTGCAGTGATTACTCCTGAGGGTGAGCAAGAATCAGAGAATGGCGACCCGGGTTCAATTCCCACTGCTGCCTGTAAGGAACTTATATGTTCTTCCCGTGACCGTGTTGACTTCCTCTGGGTGCTCCAGTTTCCTCCCACCGTCCAAAGGTATCTTAGTTGGTAGGTTAATTGGTCATTGTAAATTGTCCTATGATTAGGCTAGGATTAAGTCGGGGGATTGCAAGGCATTCCAGCTCGAAGGATCGGAAGGGCCTATTCTGTGCTCTACCTCAATAAAAGTAAATAAAAATAAAATAAATACTGTCTGAGGAGGGTGCATTAGTAACATTTAAAAGCCAGCTCAATAACACATAAATAGGAGAGGTTTAGAGGGCAAATCATTAACACAAGAGATTCTCCAGATGTTGGAAATGTACAAAATGCTGGAAGAACACAGCCAATCAGGCAGCATCTATGGAGAGGAATGAATAGTTCATGCTTCAGCCTGAAACCCTTCATCAGTAGTGGAGAGTTCTCTCTATTTTCCATTCCTAGCTACTCTCTCACTCCTCCTCTTCTCACCTGCTCATCACCTCCCTCTGGTTGCCCTCCTTCTTCCTTTAGTTCCATGGTTCACTCTCCTCTCTTACCACATCACTCCTAATCCTACCTATCCACCTTCCTCTTCACCTATCACTTGCTAGTCTGGACTCCTTCCCTACCGCCCCCCCCCCCACCCCACTTTCTTATCTTGGCTTCTGCTCCCTTCCTCTCCAGACCTGATGAAGGGGTTTGGCTTGAAATGATGACAATTTATTCCTTTCCACAGCTGCTGCCTGACTTACTGGGTTCCTCCATCATTTTGTGTGTGTTGGTCGAGGTTTAGAGGGCTATGGGCCAAACACAGACAGATGGGACTAGTTACCTGGGCAATACAGTACACATGGACAAGTTGG
The DNA here is from genome assembly GCF_030028105.1 of Mobula birostris. NCBI lineage: Eukaryota > Metazoa > Chordata > Chondrichthyes > Myliobatiformes > Myliobatidae > Mobula > Mobula birostris. The sequence continues at coordinate 111,258,783 of NC_092371.1, read as the reverse complement.
ATCTTTCTATGCTGAATGGCTTGATTTCTTCCAAGTACAAATGACACAGACAACCTCCTACCCACTTAGCCCTAGTTGCTGAACAGGTTTTTTTTTTTTGCAAGAGCAAATTATTCAATTTTCTATTTACACTATTGACAATTTTATTCTAATTTCCTCCTTAGTTCTTTTTGTGATATTGCTTATTATTTGTTACCTTACGAAGTAGGTAGTGCCTTTGCAATCGAAAAGGCATCAGCTCATCAGGTGGATGTCAAAATTCCTTGCAGTTAAGTGCAAAGGAGCTAACCACTTTGTCCAGTTGGCTGCCGATGTCTCAATCATCAGCACAGGAACACATTTCCAGTCATTAGTATAGTATTGTTTGTGAAAACTTGCTGTGTGCAAATTGGCTGCCATTTTCTACAACAGTGACAAAACAGCAAAGCAAGTATTTAAAACCCTCTGAGATATTCTGAAATCACAACATTCATGCTTCAATCAACATCACTAAAAGAGATTGATTGTTCATTCATTGCTTTAGAAAATGTTTTAAGCACAAAGGCTGCCAAGTTCCTTGAAGCAAAATGACTGCACTTAAACATTAACTACGAAGTGTGTTGGTATATCCTATGCAAATGAAAGAAGCTTCTTTTTTTTAGTTGTATTACAAACCATTTAAGGAAAGAAGGGCCATAATATTTACCTTACCGCTCAACCGTCGTTTATTTAAATAAAAATAATAAAGTTCAATAAAACTGGGGAAGTGTCACCTATCATTATCAATAATCAAGGCTTTAAAGATGATCCAGCTTCATTCTACACCAAAGATACACCTGTAGCTTACCTATAATAGACAATGAACAGTAGTTTACTCCATTGTCATTTACTCTTCAGTAAACAGAGATTCAACATTTATCATTGTCCAGTCATTTCCAACATTATCATTTCAAAAACAAACATTTGAAGGATTATAGCTGGAATATACACCTGAACAATAATGAGATGATCTGCAACAATTTTAGCCCCATAAATTCATTCACTACCTCTTCAGCTGTTAATCCGCAAGCAAAATACAGGAAGTACTGAAAGTACTCAACAGGCCAGGCAGAACTTCAGGATCTGAAGCATTAACCTTCTTTCATTATCCATAGCTGTTGCCCAGTTTGCTGAGTATTTCCATCTTCTGTTTCTAGGTACCAAAGCACAAAAATAACAGCAAACAAAATAGTTTTGGAAAAAGTGAAGGTCCGAGGCACGGCCTCAAAATAAAAGGATGTCCCTTCAAAACAGAAATAAGGAGGAATTTCTTTAGTCAGAAGGTAGTGAATCTGTGGAATTCATTGTCACAGGCAGCTGCAGAGGCCAAGTTACTGAGTTTATTTAAAGTGGAAGTTGATACATTCTTGGTTAATAAGGGCATCAAAGGTTATGGGGAGAAGATAGGAGAGTGGAGTTGAAAGGGAAAATAAATTATCCATGATCAGATGGAAGCCAAATCGCCTAATTCTGCTCCAATGCCTTATAGTCTTATGGTTACAGAAGCAGAATTGACTTTTCCTGCTCCTACTTCTTGAATATTCTAATATTTCAGAATGTCCACTCACAGGTAATGCTGCTAATCCATCATGAGTGAACGTTCAAGTTCAAGCTTATTGCTCTGGGCATACATACGTAGGATATAACTGCTATGAAAATTAGCTTTTAGCAAAACAATCATGCCTACAATTATTACTCATTGACAAGGTTATGAACACTTCTGTTAGACCTGCCTTAGCTAGAATGAGCTACAGTAGCAGAAACATAAAAGCATCAGAGTAGAGAATAGTCTATTTGCAGTTGGAGCCTACTCTGTTACTCAATAGACCAATGTCAGATCATCTATTTTAGTACAACCTTAAGCCCATAAGACATAGGAGCAGAATTAGGCCATTCAGCCCATCAAGTCTGCTTCACCATCCCAGTCACCCCCATACACCCACCTTCTCGCAATATCCTTTGATGCCCTGACTATTCAGGAAACTACCAACTTTCACTTTAAAAATACCCACAGATTTGCCTCCACCGCAGTCTGTGGCAGAGCATTCCACAGATTCACTACTCTCTGGCTAAAAAAAATTCCTCCTTACCTCTGTTCTAAAAGGTCATCCCTCAATTTTGAGGCTGTGCCCTCTAGTTCTGGACACCCCCATCGTAGAAGACATCCTCTCCACATCTACTCTATTTAGTCTTTTCAACATTTGGTTGGTTTCAATGAGATCCTGCTGCATTCTTCTAAATTCCAGTGAGTACAGGCCCAAAGTTGCCAAATGCTCTTCATATGACAACTCCTTCATTTCCCTTCATACTACATTTGAACTCTCTCCCCACACTCATGGACACATTTTGAAAATAGAAATCTCTCTCCTTTAAATATACTCAGTGACAGGCTCCACAACGTTCAGAGGTTTCCCCAGGCTCACCACCCTGAGTGAAGAAATTTATCCTAATCTTAGTTCGGAATGATATACAGTACCTCGCATCCTGAGGCTGACTCCTCCTTCTAGAAACTCAGGCAAGGGGAATATATTTTCAGCATACAAGTGTCTAGACCAGTGGAATTTTGAAAGTTGCAATGATATTCCTTCCCCATTTAAATTTAAGCAAATGCACACCTAGTTGGTTTACTTTCTCTATAACCAACAATCCAGCCATTCCAGGAATTTAACCGGTAGAATCTGAATTTAACACCCTTTATGGCAAATCTATTCAATAAGAAGACCTAAACTGCACACAGTTCTCCAGCAGGAGTCACATTAAGGCCATGCATAATTTTAATAAGACCCCATTGTGGGCATCACTGAGTCGTGGTTCAAAGGAGATCATAGTTGGGAGATTAACATCCAAGAATCCACATTGTATCAAAAGGACAGGCAGGCAGGCTGAAAGGGTGGGGTAGATCTGTTAGTAAAAGATTAAATCAAAATCTTAGAAAGAGGTGACTTAGGATTTGAAGATGCAGAATCCTTGTGGGTAGAGTTAAGAAACCGCAAGGATAAGAAGACCCTGATGGGAGTTATGTACAGGCTTCCAAACAGTAGCCAGGATGTGAGAAAAAAATTACAATGGGTGATAGAAAAGACAGATGAAAAGGGCAATGTTACAATAGCCACAGGAAATCTAAATACACAGGTAGTTTGGGGAAATCAGGTTGGTGCTGGATCCCAAGAGAGGGAATTTGTAGAATGCCTATAAGGTGGCTTTTCAGAGCAGCTTATGGTTGAGCCCATTAGGAGAAGGCCAATTCTGGGTTGGGGATTGTGTAATGAACCAGATTTGATTAGGGAGCTTAAGGTAAAGGGACCCTTGGGAGAGAGTGATCATAGTATGCTAGAATTTATCCTGCAATTTGAGAGGGAGAAGCTAAAGTCAGAGATATCAACATTACAGTGGAGAAAAGGGGCATGAGAGAGGAGCTGCCCAAAGTTGATTGGAAGGGGACACTAGTAAGGATGACAGCAAAGCAACAATGGCTGGAGTTTCTGGGAGCAATTGGAAGGCACGGGACAGATATATCCAAAGATACACAAGTACTATAAAGGGAGGATGACACAACCCTGGCTGACAAGGGAAGTCAAAGATAGCATAAAAGCAAAAGAGTGGTTATATAACATAGCAAAAATTAATGGGAAATCAGAGGATTTGTAAGTTTTTAAAAGGCAACTAAAAAGCTATAAGGAGAGAAAAGATGAAAAATGAAGATAAGCTATCCAATTAAGATAAAAGAGGATACCAGAAGTTTTTTTTTTAGAAATACAGGTCTTATAAAAAGTATTCACCCCCATCTTGGAAGTTTTCATTTCTTAATCATTCTACAACATTGATTAACAGTGATTTAATTTGGCTTTTTTGACACTGGTCAACAGAAAAAGACTCTTTTGTGTCAAAGTGAAACAGATCTTACAAAATGATCTAAATTAATTGCAAATATAAAACACAAAATAATTAATTGCATAAGCATTCACCCCCTTTAATATGACACATCAAATCATCACTAGTGCAGCCAATTGGTTTTAGAAGTCACGTAATTAGTTAAATGGAGATCTGTTTCAGGAAACCTATGTGCAGTCAAGGTGTTTCAATTGACTGCAGTGAAAATACATATGTATCTGGAAGATCCAGCTGCTGGTGAGTCAGTATCCAGGCAAAAACTACACCATGAAGACTAAAGAGAACTCCAAACAACTCCACAAAAAAAATATTGAAAAGCACAAGTCAGGAGATGGATACAAAAGATTTTCCAAGTCACTAAATATCCCTCGGAGTACAGTTAAGTCAATCATCAAGAAATGGAAAGAATATGGCATAGCTGTAAATCTGCCTAGAGCAGGCCATCCTCAGAAACTGAGTGACCATGCAAGAAGGGGACTAGCGAGGGAGGCCACCCGGAGACCTATGACAACTCTGGAAGAGTTACAAGCTTCACTGGCTGAGATGGGAGAGACTGTGCATACAACAACTGTTGCCTGGGTACTTCACCAGCTGCAGCTTTATGGGAGAGTGGCAAAGAGAAAGTCATTGTTGAAAAAAACTCAGATGAAATCTCAGCTAGAGATTGCCAGGAGGCATGTGGAAGATTCTGAAGTCAGCTGGAAGAAGGTTCTATGGTCTGATGAAACCAAAATTGATCTTTTTGGCCATCAGACCAAACGTTATGTTTGGCGTAAGCCAAATACCACACATCATCAAAAACATACCATCCCAACCATGAAGAGTGATGTGGGGATGTTTCACTGCAGCAGGCACTGGAAGGCTTGTAGAGGGTAAAATAAATACAGCAAAATACACGAAAATCCTGGAGGAAAACCTGATGCAGTCTGCAAGAGAACTGCGATTTGGAAGAAAATTAATTTCCAGCAAGACAATGAACCCAAGCATAAAGTCAAAGCTACACAGGATTAGCTTAAAAACAACAAAGTTAATGTCCTCGAGAGGTCAAGTCAGAGTCCACACCTCAATCCAATTGAGAATTTGTGGCTGGACTTGAAAAGAGCCTCATAATCCCCATGCAATCTGATAGAGTTTGAGCAATATTGTAAAGAAGAATTTGGAAAAATTGAAGTGTCCAGATGTGCAAAGCTGATAGTGACCTATCCACACAGACTCAAGGCTGTAATTGCTGCCAAAGGTGCATCTACTAAATACTGACTTGAAGGAGGTGAAAACTTATGCATTAATTATTTTGTTTTTATATTTGTGATTAATTTAGCTCACTTTGTAGAGATCTGTTTTCACTTTGACATAAGTCTTTTTCTGTTGATTGTGTCAATGAAAAGCCAAATTAAATCCATTGTGATTCAATGTTGTAAAACAGTAACAATGAAAATTTCCCAGGGGGGGATGAATACTCTTGATAGGCACTTCATAAAAGAATAAAAGTGAGGCAAGAGTGGATATTAGACTGCTGGAAAATTTTGCTAGAGATGTAGTAATGGGGGATAAGGAAATGGGGAACAAACTGAAGATGTATTTTGCATCAGTCTTCACTGTGGAAGACACTAGCAGCATGCCAGAAACTTAAAGAGTGTCAGCAGGGGTCAGAAGTGAGTGCAGTTGCTATTATAAGGAGAAGATGCTTGGTAAGCTGAAAGGTCTGAAGATAGACAAGCCACTTGGGACCAGACAGACTAAACACCAAGGTTCTAAAAGAGGTAGCTGAAGAGATTGTGCAGGCATTAAGAATGATCTTTCTAAAATCACTGGATTCTGGAATGGATTGGAAAACTGCAAATGTTACTCCACTCTTTAAGGAAGGGAGGAAAGCAGAAGGAAGAAAATTATAGGGCAGTTAGCCTGACTTCAGAGGTTGAAAAGATGCTGGAATCTATTATTAAGGATGAAGTTTCAGGGTACTTGGAGGCATATGTAAAATAGGCCAAAGTCAGCAAGGTTTCCTTAAGGGGAAATTTTGCTTGACAAATCTGTCAGAATTCTTTGAAGAAATAACAAGCAGGGTAGACAAAGTAAAGTCAGTGGACATTGTTTACTTGGATTTTCAGAAGGCCTTTGACAAGGTGCAGCACATGAAGCTACTTAACACTACAAGAGGAAATATACCAGCATTGGCTGACTGACAAGAGGCAATGCATGGAAATTGAGGGGGGCTATCCTGGTTGGCTGCCAGTGACTAGTGGTGTTCCACAAGGGTCAGTGTTGGAACCACTTCTTTTTACATTATAAGGCAATTATTTGGATGATGGAATTGTTGGCTCTGTGGCCAGGTTTATGGATGATACGAAGATAGGTGGAGGGGCAGATAATGTTGAGGAAGCAGTGTGTCTGCAGAAGAACTTATAGACAAATTGGGAGAATGGGCAAAGAAGTGGCTATGGAATATAGTGAAGGGAATATAGTGTATGGGATATAGCATACAGTCATGCATTTTGGTAGAAGGAATAAAGGTGTAGATTATTTTCTAAATGGGGAGAAAATTCAAAAATCTGAGGTGCAAAGGTGCTTGGGAGTCTTTGTACAGAATTTCCTAAAGGCTAACTTGCAGACTGAGTCGGTGGTAATGAGGGCAAATGCAATGGTAACATTCATTCTGAGAGGATTAGAATATAAAAACAAGGATGTAATGTGGAGGCTTTATAAGACATTGGTCAGACTGCACTTGTAGAGTATTGAAAGCAACTTTGGGCCCCTCATCTAAGAAAAGATGTGCTTGCATTGGAGAGGGTACCAGAAGAGGTTCACGAGAATGATTCCAGGAATTAAAAAGTTAATTGTAGAGGATCGTTTGATATACTCACGGAAGTTTAGAAGAATGAGGGGGGATCTCATTAACTTCCATCAAAAATTGAAAGGCTAGGTAGAGTAGATGTGGAGCAGATATTTCCTACAGTGGGAGAGGTTAGGACCAGAGGGCACAGCTTCAGATTAGAGGGACATCCATTTAGAACAGAGATGAGGAAGAATTTCTTCAGCCAGAGGGTAGTGAATCTGTGGAATTCATTGCCACGGGTGGCCGTGGAGGCCAAGTCATTGGGTATATTTAAGTCAGAATTTAATAGATTCTTAATTAGTTAGGGTATCAAAGGTTATGGGAAGAAGGCAGGAGAATGGGTTTGAGGGGGATAATAAAACAGCCGTGATCGAACAGCAGAGCAGACTTGAGAAACTGAATGTCCTAATTCCGCTCCTATGTCTTACTTAGCTACTGTACTCAAAGGCCTCTTATAATGAAAGCCAACATACACTTCACAGAGATCCCTTTGTACATCACTATTCGAATACTGCTCTGGAAATGAAAAGGACCACAGATTCTGAATTTTGGAGCAAAAAAAAAACAGAAGAAATAAGCAAAGGACAAACTGCTAGAGGAATGTGATCTCACCACCAGCCACATCTTCCCTCTCCTCCAATTCACCTTTATGACTGTATGGTTTGCTCACCTCTCCTCACCCACCCCTCCCCATCTCCTGCTAATTCCCTCTACAAACAGAGAAGATGTAACACTTATCCCTTTACCTTCTCCCTCACCATTGACATGGGACCAAAACAGCTCTTCCAGGTAAGGCAGAGGATCACCTGCACCTTTTCTTAGCTGCTCTACAGCATTTGGTGCTTTGTTGTGGCCACCATTACACTGGTGAATCCAATAGTAGACTAGTTGGCTGTTTTCTGGAGTATCTGCGCTCTCTCCACAGTGGTCACCTTCAGCATTTGGTTGTACACTATGTTAGCTCTGCATCCTACTCACACACCGATCTATCCTCAGCCTTCTTCAATGCTACAGAGAGTCAAAATGCAAACTGGAAAGACAGCATCTCGTATTCCGTTGGGTAGCTTATAAGCCAAAGGTACGAGTTTTGAAGTTTCCAAGTTCAACGAGCTCCATTCCCCATGTTCTCACCTCTCACAAAGTCACCTGCCTAGACACATTTCTTTATTCTCCAATTACCACTCCCCTTCCCCCGATCACTGCCTGGTTCCATCTGCCCTTCATCACTTCTTCATCTGGTTCCACCTATCACCTACCTACCTCTGATCCAGACCTCCCTCCTCTTACAGCATTATATTGGCAATCTTTCCTCTTTCCTCTCAGTCCTGGAGCAGAAACTTAATCTGAAACATTGATTTACAACTGTTATCTCTAGTTGTTGCTTAAACTGCTGATTTCTTCCTTTTTTTGTTTAAATCATACTTTGCCTAATAATGCATGCGGTTCCTTCACTACATCATTGAAAAGGATCTGAGAAGCTGAGGCTATTCTCAATATCTGTTATTATGAATCATGAATGTAGAAAATTGTGTGAAAACATTGTGTTCTGTTATTGCTCTTCCCTTTGTATCACCTCAAGGTACATCATCTGCATGGATGGCATGCAAAACAAAGTATTTCACTGTATCTCAATACACGTGACAATAACAAGTTAATCACATTCCAGTTACACATTGCAGATTCTTCAGTGAGCCTTCGAGAGCAATGTTCCAAAATTCTTCTTCTTGTACCTTCTCTCATACTTAGACCATATGACTTACGATTAGAATAAGATCACTTGCTCCATTAAGTCTGCTTTGCCATTTCATCCTGGCCAATTTATTATTCCTCTCAACCCCATTCTCCTGCCTTCTCCACGTAACCTTTGACACCCTGACTGATCAAGAACCTATCAAGCTCTGCTAAAAATATATGCAATGACTTGGCCTCCACAGTAATCAGCAGCAATGAATTCCACAGGTTCACCACCTTCTGGCTAAAGAAATTCTTCTTCATCTCTGTTCTAAAAGGACGTCATGGAACTCCGAAGCTGTGCTCTCTGGTCCTAGACTCCCCCACTACAGGAAACATCTTGTCCTAAACTACTTTATCTAAACCTTTCAATATTCAATGTTTCAATGCGATTCCCCCACATTCTTCTAAACTCCCATGAGTACAGGCCCAGAGCCATCAAAGATTCTCTCAAATATTAACGGCTATCTGTCGAGGTTACCTTGGAGCAACAAAATAACAAGAATTTTGTTAACTCATACAGTATGTAGTGTGGTACTTCCATTCTTGTCCAAAGTTACATCTGTACCTTATTAATCATATCAGATTTTGAAAACATAATTGTCCTAACAGGATAGTTGCAGGGTTGAATGTTTTGTGAATGTGGGTGCCAAGAAAATGCCTCAGGAGTGTGGTGAATCTTTGGAGACATCCACCCATGAGGACTGTGGAGGCTCAGTTCGAATACACTCAAGTAGGAGTTGACAGATTTTTGTATAGTAAGGAATCAAGGGATAACGGATATGTACAGGAAAGTGGCATTGAGATAAAAGGTCAGCCAGGATCTCATTAAGTTGCATGAGAAGGTAAATGGCCTTCCCTACTGTCAATGGTGTTCTTGTCTAGGAAATCTTGGTGGATAATCATGGCAATAGATATATTAAAATGTACCTCCTATCCTTTCAGAACTTTAGTGATAGGAAAGCTTACAGATAATAAAGTCGTGCTGCTCCAGAAGAAGCCCTTTTCCTGTAGTCAACTCCTGAATTCAACTGGATAGCATCACAATATTCCTGAAAATTAAAACAAGAAAAACAACACAATTAATAAAGGAATGGAGTTGCATTTTCACTATTAAAAAAATTTATTTCAAATGGTTCCATTTTAATATCAATGTGTACAGTATACAACCTGAAATTCTTACTTTTCACAGACGTCCATGAAAGCAGAAGAGAACCCCAAAGAATGAACAGAAAAATATTAGAACCCCATAGCCCCCTCCTCCACAAAGAGGGAGAGATAACTTATCAAATTTATTTGATAATAATTTCAATGGTAGCATAAATTTTCCAATATGGCAGAGTATTAATTGTACAAAGTGTACTTTGTTAATTGTACAGGAACACAATTTACATCAAAGCATTAGGTCACTAATTTAGTAAGACACCCCATACAACCTGCCCAATCTGAGGACAGAACAATACAACAAGATCACTTCAGGCAACGGACCCTCAATCCCTGCCCAAGGACCATACTGATGGGCTTCTGACTACTTGTGCTCTCTGTAGTCTTTTCTACTGTTTTTATGTGAATTCAATGATTAGACAGACTGGATGTAGATGAAATTAATTTTAAAATTTTTATTTAATAGTAAGAACTTAAAAGCATATCTAGAAGCACAAGTAAACTAATTGAAATATTAATACTAATTTTAAAAAATGGAAAAAATTGGCAAGTTGCTCCATTTATCTTTTTAAATGAGATCAACAATCTCTTAAAATATCACAGCCAGATGAAAAGTCAGACACAACAGGTATCCAGCTCCTCAACTCAGTAATTTTTGCATGTGTATTTGGACTTGATGCTGTTCTCAGGGATGGAGCAAGAGCTTAGGTGTCATCTGACTTCCAGCGCATTCTGTATTTGTGCAATCACTACGCGGACCTGAAGTCTGTAATATGTAGACACATGCACCACAGCCAACTGGCAAATTCCCTTCATGCCTGCTGTAGAACTTAAACCGGGTTGTTAAAATAAATCTGCAATGCGGAACTGGAATCAGCATTGAGTGATCACAAAAAGTTCAGATAAAATGCCTGGTTGTGGAAGATCAATCATTGAGTTCCTTCAGTCAGTAATCAAAAGACGTCTGGTGATTAAGGGAATAGGAGGATGTGGGGCTAGTGTAGAAAATGGTATTGAGGTAAAAGTTTATCCGTGGTGGACGGTGGAGTAGACTCAACTGTGATGAGTCAATCTTGATAAATGGTGGAGTAGATTCAAAGGGCCAGAAAACTTCTTGCTTCTAATTCTCACGTTCTTTATTGTCCTTCATGGAAATAAGTCTGTTTTTCTACCCACTTTGGACCACTTAAGACTCCAAGATCAGTAATTCTTAATCACCTTCCGAAATGTTTCAGCAATTCATGCAGATCAAGCACAGTTAGGAATAAGCAATAAATGCTGGCATCACTACCAGATGAGTGACAGAAGTGTCCACATTTTTAATTAAAGCTCAATCATCATCCAATATATTACTGTTAACAAATTTGATCTGCAGTAAAAGTAGAAGCATAAAGTAGACCCTGTGGTGTGTAAAAACCAGTAAGCAACTTTCCCAAAGCTCTAAGAGAAATTGTTGGTGTGTGTGTGAGAGAGAGAGAGAGAGAGAGAGAGAGAGAGTGTGTGCGCGTGCGTGCGTGTGTGTGTGTGTGTGTGTGTGTGTGTGTGTGTGTGTGTGTGAGAGAGAGAGAGAGAGAGAGAGAGAGAGAGAGAGAGAGAGAGAGAGAGAGAGAGAGGGAGAGTGCATGTGTGTGTGTGTGTGTGTGTGTGCGCGCGCGCACTGTACGATTAGCAAATTAGTTTGACTCTTACTTATTCATTTAATTATTTAGGTACAGTATACAGCATGGTAACAGGCCCTTATGGCCCAATGAGCCTACGCTGCCCAATTACACCCATGTGACCAATCAAGTCCATTTTTGGAATATGGGAGGAAACCGGAGCACCTGGAAGAAACCCACGTAGTCATGGGGAGAATGTACATTTGACTTGAAGAAGAAAAGAACTTGGTCTGGTCAGCTGTTGTAGTGTTAAGAAGTCATCACCAAATTTTATCAATAAGTACACACAATGCGCTGAAGGAGCTCAGCACGTCCGGCACCATCAATGGATGGGAATTAAACAGTCGATATTTTGGGCTGAGACCCTTCATCAGAACAAAATTCATTATCAATAAATTTAACATTAAACATTAGATCTAGATTCTCTTCGTGTCAGACATTAATATTTGAGTAGCACGGAATAATTTTAATCATTATCTTCTACTGTTTGGAAAGAAATGCTTCCAACAAGCTGAGCATACAAGGATCAGCAGGCTTACAAAATGCCAGTACCGGCACTAAAATGTTCAGTTGCATACAAGGCTCACGACACAGCTTATAGAAGAATGCTGATCCTTACTCAACACTATGGCAACCAGATAGGAGTGCAGCTATCAAATTCATCCGCACACTTGGCCTTTACCAGCTTTGAAGCATGACATAGTGAGACAACCCATGGTTATATTTTTATTGATGGAACAATTGCTGAGGAGGAAATATTCTTCATGATGTATCAGGCTTCTTTCCAGTGAAAGGGGAAAAGGGGTCAAAGAATGTGTGGAAGGTGTAATTTCCATTATATAGCTCCAGCATTTTTTCTTTCAAATCCAATAAAAAGTTTTGCAAACTCACAAAGTGGTACATAGCTATGTGTATCTTTAAAGCCATCTCCCAGCCTAGACACTCACAATAGGAATCCAGGCTAAATGATAGGAAAACTGTTTTTGAAGTTCACTTTAAAGGTCTTTTAAAAGGGTTTTCTAAGTTATTTACATGACAAGGAACCGTTAATAGATGGTTAGTGCAAGTATATACAACAAAATTTTTAAGATCTCTGGTTCACAGGGACTAAAATTAAATAGCATTCATATCCTAACTTGATCTGCTCACTGCTGTATTATGACTTTTAAAAGATATGGTGATTTGATTCCTGTCTTTCATTTAATCTTTCTCTATAGTTGAAAATAATTGTCCCGAATCACTTTTATTCATCCTGTCAGGAATTGTGAAAGGCATTATAGTGATTTTCAATGATGTAATCTTTCATCTCTGACGTATCGTTGCAATCCATTGAGACTCTAGAATATTGGAAGTTGCTGTGCTGCAAAAGGACAAAAGGTTAGGCGTACGTGCAAAGGCAATGAAGAGTGTGGAGCCTCAGTTTACATGACATGAATGAGGAACTTTCTGATTATGTTATGACCAATATATAAAGCAAGTTCTTTAAACTTTTGGCATTTATAACAAAAACTTTGCACCTTACAAATCAGTTCCAGCTTTTCAGCTCACTGCAATAAATAAAATTCTCACCAAATTCCTTCATAATACTGAGAAAATGTTGATGCTGGCCCATACAATAATAATATCAGATTCATCATCTTATTGGCTCAAATTGGGATTTGCTTAACTTTTCTTGAGGATCACCATGATTTCTAAATTAGGCTAACTTCATAACAATAAACTCCCTTCTGACAAACTTAAGCAAATCACATTGCTTGTAATCAAAGTAAATGTAAAGATGTTCTATAGCAAAGTTGACAAAATAATGCAGGCATGAAGCACAACATTCTCAGAGGGAGAGAGAGAGAAAAAAATTCTCCATTTTGCTTTCAGGTTAACTTGACAGGCATGTAACTGAACAAACAATATTATATTCAACCAATCATTTTCAAATTATCTGCATTAAAATTCTGCCATTTGGGAACTCCTGCATTTGAGCATTCTGAGCTAAAGAGTAACGAAATAGGATGACTGGCAGCCAAGGGTTAACAATCATAAATGATGATTTTCAACAATAACACAGGTACATTTTTAACCAGGAATGATTAATAATGATATCAGAAGTAATGCTGCAACAAGTTTCAACCCACCGTACTATCAATCCTTGTCCTAATCAGCCTTTAAAATTTAGGTTGTTAAGAACTGATCCTTTGAATCATTCATAATTGCATGGTGAAGTGCTCAAAATGCTACAGAATAAAAGAAGATTGCCAAGTCAACTACTGGAACACTGTATGAGACATGAATACATATAATCCTATTTAACTGCGACACTGCTATGCTTTCTCAGTACCCCCGCATTCTCTTTGTTTCGGGTTTAAAAATCCCTCATTGCCCACCCTCACTCCATACCATCAACCTCCCCCAAAAGTCTTCACAAGTTCCACAAAGCCATAATATAACATTGAGGCAGCTTATTTTAATAAAAGGGCAGTATAGTTCAGCTTTACAATACAAAAGAAAGCCATTCAGTCCATTATGCCCACATTGCTTCTCTTTTTCTGCTATTCTACCCTCCTGCTATTTCCATTTTTAAATGCTATTTTTCTAACATTTTCATTTTCTTTGATAATTCTATTGACTCCAACTTCTTTTCTGCTGAAGCATTCCACAGCCTACCAACTGTGGATGAAAACAAGGTTCTCCAGATCTCATTCATCTTAAAAATTCGGTGCTTTATAATAAAACTACAGTGGTTTGCAATCTGGTTACTTGGAATTTGCAATGGCATGAAATGTGACTAACCAGGTGATGTTTCCTATGCTCCTCTCCAAATCAATGGGGCCCCAGTTCCCATGCTCTCTTTTTAAACAGACAAGGATCCCATCTCCCCTGGTCCTTTTAAACTCACCGGGAATTTATTATAATATTGTATGGAATCTGAAAAAAAACAAGTGAATTAAAAAATACACTCTGGCATTAACAGCAATAAGATCCATTAATCCAAAAAATCTGCTTGTTTACCAAAGTATGTCAGGTTATCGGAGTTTTACAGGAGTAATCAATTCACTGACTGATATTTCCCTACTCATTAAGACTTTGAACAGATCAGATCTCCAACTTGCAGCAGTGAACAAAATAAAACAAGTAATCTAGTTGCTTTTCCTCATGTTTTCTTACTTTAATGTGGTACAGAGTGCAGAAAAGCTGTTCTAGTCTTAACCTATTCAAAATTTAGCCACCTTCCACTTCATAAAATAAGTTATTGCACATATTCAACCAACACCTAACAAAGCTGTAGTGGACAGTGAGAAAGGTTTTCAAAGCTTGCAGAGGGACTTGGACCAGCTGGAAAAATGGGCTGAAAAATGGCAGATGGAGTTTAATACAGACAAGTGTGAGGTATTGCACTTTGGAAGGACAAACCAAGGTAGAACATACAGGGTAAATGGTAAGGCACTGAGGAGTGCAGTAGAACAGAGGGATCTGGGAATACAGATACAAAATTCCCTAAAAGTGGTGTCAGATAGGGTCGTAAAGAGAGCTTTTGGTACATTGGCCTTTATTAATCAAAGTATTGAGTATAAGAGCTGGAATGTTATGATGAGGTTGTATAAGGCACTGGTGAGGCTGAATTTCGAGCATTGTGTTCAGTTTTGGTCACCAAATTACAGGAAGGATATTAATAAGGTTGAAAGAGTGCAGAGAAGGTTTACAAGGATGTTGCCAGGACTTGAGAAACTGAGTTACAGAGAAAGGTTGAATAGGTTAGGACTTTATTCCCTGGAGCGTAGAAGAATGAGGGAAGATTTGATAGGAGTATATAAAATTATGATGGGTATAGATAGAGCGAACGCAAGCAGGCTTTTTCCACTGAGGCAAGGGGAGAAAAAAAACCAGAGGACATGGGTTAAGGGTGGGGGGGGGGGAGTTTAAAGGGAACATTAGTGGGGGGCTTCTTCAGACAGAGAGTGGTGGGAGTATGGAATGAGCTGCCAGACGAGGTGGTAAATGCGGGTTCTTTTTTTAACATTTAAGAATAAATTGGACAGATACATGGATAGAAGGTGTATGGAGGGATATGGTCCGTGTGCAGGTCAGTGGGACTAGGCAGAAAATGGTTCGGCACAGCCAAGAAGGGCAAAAAGGCCTATTTCTGTGCTGTAGTTTTTCTATGGTTTCTATGCCCACATGCTCATGTCTGAGCCAGTTTGTCAGAATAATTCTGAGGTGGATGACAATATGCAATTTTCAACTGGAATATTTATCATAATTTCCTTTCTCTTCATGAAAATCTAACTCAACAAGATTGAGAGGTACAATGTTTAGTTACTCACTTACTTTTCTCCCCAGTATCTTGGTATACTTGGGGAGTATCATCATGCTCCTGACTTGTGCATTGGAGATAATGTCAGGATGCAAGTCACTCACTACTGGATACCCAGCCTCTGGCTACTTTTGCAACATTACAAGGGGTGATTGATAAGTTCGTGGCCTAAGGCAGAAGGAGTCAATTTTAGAAAACCTAGCACATTTATTTTTCAGCATCGTCCCCTCCTACATTCAGACACTTAGCCCAGCGGTCATGGAACATACAGATGGATCCCTTCTTTGTAGAAGTCAGCATCTTGGACCTCCAGAAAGTGGTCCACTGCAGAGGTGATTGATAAGTTTATGGCCTAAGGTAGAAGGAAATGAGTTATACAGCTCTCGTTACATGCATGTGAAGTTCAACTGTGAGCGATTATGCAGAAAGTTTGAAGTTACTAACTCATAACCTAGGGTCCACAGAGCATTCGGTTAATGATAGGGGCCCATGGCATAAAAGAGGTTGGGAACACCTGACTGTCCGTAACACTTTCCATCACATTGCTGATATTGAGAGTAGTTTTAACCAGATTGGATTTGTCCTGCTTTTTTGCAAACACCCAATATTCCACAACAGCATCAGAAAGATTTCAGTGCTGTAACAGTATTGAAGCACCTTGTCTGTAGGTGTAGTCAAGGTCAAAGTCAAATTTAGAATTAAAAAGGTGCAATTAAAAACTTGCTTGCAGCAGCATCACAGGCACTTAGCATCACTGAAGCAGCATTCACAAGAAAAACAAATTAATCATAAATTATAAACAACTTTATAATTACAACAAAAAAGTCAATTTTAGTCCAAAGTAATCGAAATGGTCAAAGCACTGCTAAACTGTATTGATTAGAGTTTTGTTGGTTGGTTCAAGAACTGAACGGTTGAAGGGAAGTAAATGCTATTGTTGAACCTGATGGTGTGAGACTTCAAACTTCTGTACCTCCTGCCTGAGGGTAGCTGTGAAAAGATGTCATGGCTAGGATGGTGAGATGTTTGACGACAGATATTGTCTTCTTTAGGCAGCATATGCTGACAATGGTGGAGAGGAACATGCCCGTTATGTGCTGAGCACAGTCCCCTGCATTGCAGTCTCAGACATTCCTGTGCACTTGCATTGCCATGGTAGACCGTGATGCAACCAGTCAGGATACTGTACTTTTTAAAAAATACATTGATACAAGTTTGTCAAAGCGTTTGGTGACAAGCCAAAGCTCCGAAGAAAGTACAGATGCTGATGGGCTTCCCTTGTGATGGCATCCATGTGCTGTGTCGAGGGACGGTGATCTGTTATGTTAATATTCAGGAATTTAAAGCTGCCGATTCTCTCCACTGTCAATCCTGACGTAGACCGACGCAGACTCACTCCCCATGCTGAAGTCAACAATCAGCTCTTTAGTTTTGCTGACAATGAGGGAGAGGTTGCTGTTGTGGCCAGCTGTCCTATCTGCTCTGCTAAGCTGACCCACCATCAGCTATGCTTTATCCAACAACAGGAGTGTCATCAGTAAATTTGAAGATAGCATTGGAGCTGTTCTTAGCCGGATCTGTTTTTAAAATTTTACATGGTTTTGGAGATATAGCATGGAACAGGCCCTTCTGGCCTAACAAGCTGTGCCCTGCAGCAACACACCTATTTAACATTAGCCTAATCACCAGACCATTTACAATGACCAATTAACCTACTAACTAACACGTCTTTGGACTATTGGAGGAAACAGGAACACTTGGAGGATTAGAGCTGGGCTGAGAAGTGACAGATTCGGTTCAGTCTGGAAAAATGATACACTTTAGAAGGTCTATTTTGAAGGCAGAATACAAGGCTAATGGCATGGTTCCTAGCAGTGCAGAGGATCAGAGGGATCTTGTCACCCAAGCACATAGATCCCTCTAAGTTGCTGCACAAGTTCAGAGGCAGTTAGGAAGGCACATGGTCTTCATTAGTTGGGTTATCAAGTTCAAGAGGCACGAGGCAATATTTCAGCCTTATAAAACTCTGATTAGACCATACTTGGAGTATTGTGTTCAGTTCTGATTGCCTTGTTATAGGAAGGATATGGACTCTTTAGAGAGGGTGCAGAGCAGTTTTACCAGCATGCTGCCAGGATTAGAGAGTATTTCTCATGAGGAAAGCTTAAGCAAGCTAGCTAGGACTTTTCTCTTTGGAGCGAAGGAGGATGAGAGGCAACTTGAGAGAGGTGTATAAGATAATAAGAGGTACAAATAGTGTGGACAGCTTGCACGTTTTTCCCAGAGCAATATCTAATACAGTACAAGAGGGCATACTTTTAAGGAGATTGGAGGAATGTTTGGGTGTGGGGGGGGAGGAATGGATGTCAGAAGTAGTTTTTTTTTAACACACGGATTTGTAAGTTCATGTAATGCACTGCTGGGAGTGGTGGTGGAGGCAGATACATTAAGGACATTTAAAAGTCTCTTAGATAGGCACATGGATTGAAGAAAATAGAGGGCTATGTGGGAGAGAAGAGTTAGATTGATCTTGGAGTAGGTTAAAAGGTCAGCACAGCATTATAGGCTAAAGGGCCTTCAGTGTGCTGTTCCATTCTATGTTTTACAACACCTACCCAACGGTAGCTGTGTAAAGACAGCATGGTCCAGATGGTCAATGGCGGGGATGCAAAAAGAAAAAAGCCCTCTCTTTTGAACATACATAATTAGACCTAGAACTTGAAGTGAAACAGTGACTGGTATAGCTAATAGTGTTGGTGCCCGATAGCTCCAGCAAGCCAGGTTCTCTCCGAAGCTTCAGTGCTGTTCTCACTGTGACCACATGAATTACTTCCAGGTGCTCTCAAAGATGTTAGAAAATGTTTGGGTTACTAGGTTATTTACCACTGTAAGTTGCTACTTATGTAGGCAAGTGGTGGAATCCAGAGGGCAGAATGAAATGGAATCAGTGTGAATGGTTGCTGCACACGCAGTGGATTGAAGGGCCTACTTCTATGCAGTTATGGATGCATGATGGATTTCTAGTAAGGTTATTGGGGGAAATCAAGCAAGGCTTTCAATACAGAATTGGAAAAGCACTTAAAAGAAAATAATTTGTATGGTTATTGGGGAGAAAAAAGATATCTTGGGAATGAGACTGATGGGATTGCTCTAGAAAGAGCTAGGACAATTCCTAATTCTATGATTCTAGACAGAAACGCTA
The DNA here is from genome assembly GCF_030028105.1 of Mobula birostris. NCBI lineage: Eukaryota > Metazoa > Chordata > Chondrichthyes > Myliobatiformes > Myliobatidae > Mobula > Mobula birostris. The sequence goes on along the minus strand of NC_092371.1, from coordinate 111,239,980 downwards.
AAATAGAATTAGAGGACTAACGGCTAAAGGCTGGGGGTGAAACTCAAATAGGTTTGATGATGAGAACAAGGATCTGGAAATTACAGCACAAGGAATCAATGGAAGTCCTGTGTTTGCTTTCCCCCAAGTACTTAAATGTTCAGCAGGTCCTCATCATTCAACGCAGTTCAGTGCTGAGTTTGATAACGGTGGCGTGAAATGTTGATGCACAGCCTACTCGCATGAGCTGAAGCAGATATTGGTAAGTTGGTTTATTATTGTCACGTGCAGAGTGAAAAACTTGTCTTGCATACTGTCCATACAGATCAATTCATTATGGGACTATAAGGTGAAAGAGTGCCGAATAAGGAGTTACAGTACAAAGACAATGCAGTGCAGGTGGGCAGTAAGGTGCAAAGTCACAACGAAGTAGATTGTCAGATCAACAGTCCATCTTACCGCACTAGGGAGCCATTCTATGGTCTTACAACAGCAAGGTAGACACTGTCCTTGAGCCTGGTGGTACCTGCTTTCAGGCTTCTGTGTCTCCGCGATGGGAGGAGAGAGGAGAGAGGATGTCTGGAGTGGGTGGGATTTTTGATCATGCTGTGTGAAGTTGCTTTATTTGTATTGCAAAGACAAACTATATTCACCACTGAGAATTGGTAAAACCAAACTGATGTGTTAATAATTGCTGAGCAACCTGGAAAAATAACTGCAATTGTGGAGCCTCACTTGGTGTTGGAAAACAGACAAGATTAAGATTATTATCTTTGCTGTGAAATTTCCTTTTTCAGACTGTACCTTGCTCAAACCAGTCTTCCCAATGCTCTCAATTTATCTTTTTGTACCCACTTTCTCAATCCTTTGGATATAATTGGTTAAGATTTTCCCAATTCATTCAGGTCCTACCTGCCGCTTTCTGTTGTTGAAAAGTTACCATACTTTCACAAAACTTCCTGGCAGAAATGGCAAAAACAAGTGCAAGACAACATATGATGATGGGTAGATACAGTTATAAGCCTTGGTACAGTAAAAATTTGATTCAACTGAGCGCCAAGATAGAATGGTTTGAATATACAAATGGTCACTGAGAGAAGACACTATAACATCCAGCAAATATGGATGAAACCATGCAAAATCTTTCCAATGGAGCCAAGTGCTAACAATGTTTTTGCAATCACTTCCCAAGCAATTTTCCCCCCAATATTGGCAGTTGCTATTGCAAATATCTTTCATATTCATCCCGTTTCACATACATAGGTATATAAAATCAGGATTAGGCCATCAAGTATGCAAGTATCTTTTGGCTGCTGAACAGAGACATGGCATTATCCATCTTGGCTTGTAACTCTGATGAGAATTTATCAAAGTGAGGTTTGAATTTTTCAACTGTTGCAGTTGGTTTTCAGAACCTAGCATTCCAGAATAACACCATTTTTAAAATTAATTTTATTTATTGAGAAATACAGCAGGGTAACAAGGCCGTTCTGGATCAACAAGCCCACGCTGTCCAATTATACCCATGTGACTAAAGAATTATCTGAAGAGCTGCACAACAATATTACTGAGCATGTTCCTTTGTTCTAACCTTGCTCACCAAAGTAAAGAGCTTCTCCTTATCTAAAACCTTTAACCAGATCACCCCCAAATATTCTATCTTCAAGCATCATCCATACAACAGATAGCTATCAAGTTGCCTCGAAAGAATTTTATATCAATGTGTGACACTGGAGACAATTACACTCTACTTGCGAAAGATTTCCTCTATACAGGTGCTACAATAGAATCATAAACCAGTGTCACAATCACATTGATCTAGCACCATACTTTAAAAGAAGTGAGAAGTAAGTAAAACAAAATCTCTTAAATATGCAGTAAGTCTTGTGACTGCCCAATTTTTAATGTCTTTTTTTGCTATTACCTTTAACTATTTGATGAGATATTTGAAAACTTGAAATTATAGATTATGACGTTCAATGGCAGACAATGAAATGATGCAGTGGACTAACAATAACAAAAGCTTTACAAGATTTGCAACATAATTAAACTGTAATATTGTTATAGCATAACAAGGATTTTTAAACTTTAATATCCAAGCAAAACCATGAAACAAAATTTCTGTATGTTCATGTCACAAAACCTTTATTCCTCCTTCTTAGAAGGCAGAACATGAACAGAAGCAGTAGCAAATTAGCAAAAGCAAGGAAAGAATTAATAGTTCTCAGTTGCTATGTTTGCACAAGGAACCAATTCTAAGCAGTGCTGGAACAGCTTTCAGTGGAAAATGTTAATACATAGTCATCATACAAACCAATAGGACCATTTGAAAATAAAATCATTAGAATCACCATTTTCACAGTGAGAATACCCACTCCAGTCCCACTGTGAAAAAGGAAACATTTTGCATCTGTGAGACACTTTTCCTACATGCCATAGTGTTGCATGCAAAGCAAACCTTTTCTTTGTAAAAAAAAAAGTCAAGTTAAAAACACTCTTCCCACCTACAGACTCTAACTTGTGCCTGAATCACTTTTAAGATAAGAGTTCAATTTTTTGATCTGTTATTGTCTGATCCAGAGGGAGAAACCAGAGATAACTAACTCCTTCAGCCGTGTTGAGGTCTACTCCTCATTACCAACAGCTGAAAACTTTTGATGCTTTTTGTTTGAAAAGAATCAACCGACCTCAAAGCACTTGGTCTAAAGCAAATAGGGGGTTGTAGTCCATTTACCATTTCTGTGTTACAGCTATTATGCAAAAAGTATAAAACACTGCCTTTATGCTGCCAAGCCGCAACTACTCTTCTTACATCAAAGCATTTTCATCACAAGGGTTTTTTCTTCCAAATTTATTCATTCCCAAAACAGAAGACAACGATTCATACACCCTAATTACATCTAATTATCAATTCCTTTTTCTGTGACCAACTTCAGCCGGAGCTATTTACTACTTGCATTTCTCACACCCTCCCCCATGCCTTTTGCAAGACAGCTAACATAATGGCAAGTTCTTTGGAGGACAATTATTATTCCTTTTATGGCCTATTATAAAGGTTCTACCTGCATTAAATAATTATTCTATTATTGGTTTCAACAGAAAATGCATGTTAAATATGGGGACCTCTTGGCTAATTTGACAGTTCCCCACAGTGTTGCTGCTTAGAGGCAGTGGAAGAGACCTCTCCTGTGGGCCTTCTCCTCATGCTTTCTTTTCATGATCTAAATGAGACGTTTATTGGATTAGGGTTCTTCTCTGCAGACCTCCGAGGTGGCCTGTAACAAAGAACTTAAAAATCCCAATGACTATACTAATTGCCCTGGGATTAAAAACAGAAAACTTGATTCAGCATTACATCAGTGCACCAAAAACAGAGGAAATTTATTAGTTTCACTCTGGACACCGATGCTTTTAACTAGAATGAGTAAGGTAAGGTTATAGTGAGACCTTCGTTGGAAATTTAAACAACAGGCAATTGATACAGGCCTGATTGTGGAATACAAAATAAATTTCCCAGTAAAGTGAAGAGAACAGTTATACATCTATGAAAATTGATGCAAAAATAGGGATGAAAGTCTCATAAAGACTGTCCTCAAATGATAAACAGCCAAGAATTAAAATGACATGAGTGAGAAGACTGCATTGAAAGTCAATTGATAAGCAAATACATCGGCACCGGATTAACCCCAGCACTCGGCTCAGGTGACAGCCACACCGAGGTCATGTACTGACCTCACAGGTTGGTCTCTGGGTCATTGTAGCTTATAAAAGACTGTTGTAGTGTCAAAGTCTTATAAGGCTGCAATCTGACAACTCAATTTAAGCTTCCAAACTGATGAATCCAAAAGGATGGTGAATTGTTCGCGGTGTACTATTTGCTATTATATAGACGCTTGTTAATGAAACAGAGATGTCCGAGTCCAAAAAAACCTACGAGGTATCAACCTATTGCACGAGAAGGAATAAAAAGGAAGCAAACAAAAAACTTTAACATCTCAGTACCCAATGGCTAAACCATATGATCAAAGTAACTCATGTCTATTGGCACACCCTTGTACAAAATTAAAACATTAGCTGCGATTAAACAGTCACAGTCACATTTGATCAAGGTATTATTGGTATCAGTGTGTCTTATTACAAGACTTCTAGTTCTTTAATACTTCTAATTTTATCTGCTGCTAGGTTAACCTTAAAGATTTTAGTCTGTAAATTTTGAATGGTGCAGTATGAAGACCAGTCAGAACGTTAATCCATTTGTAAGTGATTCAGGGTTAATGCAGGATTTGTTCAGTTCTTCATCAAATGAAGCCTGAAGTGTAAACTGCAAGGACAAAGTAATTCATGATTTCTAACTTCTGTGAAGAACTACCAGTAATAAAATTAGATTCAACTACAAATGAACTTACCCTATGGAGGCAAAACAGTATCAAAGAAAAACGCAGCCTTCCCCATACCATGCTTCTACACCTCCCATGAGAAGGCATCTGTGGAGGTGTCCTGATGCCAATCACCCACCAATAGACAAGATATACCTGCGGTCACCTCTGTGATCTCTGGCAGGAAGAACTTCCAAACAGTAGACAGAGACAAATATAACTAGCTCACACCTTCATCAAGAGAGGCACAATTAAAAAAGACAAACTCATCTATGAAGTAATCAGAACTGAGACTAGAAAGTGTGATGAGATTGAACATTAAGTGAACAGGGGTACTCTGTTCTCCCTCATTACTTCCATAGGAGTGCAGAATCCTCTGACAACTGGAGACCAAAATCAATGTTTACCAAGTTCATTTGTCTATTTCTCACGAGTTTTAAATACTCTGTAAACCTCTTTATAACCTGTCTGTGTTGCAAAAACTTAGCCCAGAGAGAAACACCAGCTCAGGGGGTTCCCAGTCTTTCTTAGGCCATACAGCCTCATTAACTGAGGAGTCCATGGTCCCCAGGTTGGGCACCCCTGCTCCAGCTCAAAGGAATAGTTCAAGCAGTTATACCGCACACAAATCAAATTTCTTCAAAGCTACTGTCGAACACCATTCCCCCAGACACATCCCTTGTTCTCTTGTCCCTCAAGCCTTCCACCAATTGGAACAATCCTATGTGCTTTAACCATTCCAATCTACTTTAACCACTCTATGTAGCACCATTTCATTTCACCATATTCAGTTCTCCCTTCAAAATAAACCTCTTGCTTCGCCATTATGTACTTAAATCTGTCATTTATCCACCTATTCTATAAAAATTACCTGAACTAAAAGGCAGTATGTCTCATAAGCAAGCAGCCTTAATTTGAGATTTCCACTGGGTTCCTCAGGCACTTCTTCTTCGCTCTCCCATCTTTCCATCATTCCTCACTAGTGTGCAAGGCCTTGGGTCACTTACAACATTATGAAATTAACTAACTGCAAATATTAGTCAAAAGTATATTTTTGCACCCATCCATTAATTTACGTGATGAGTCATAAAACTTCAATTATACCCATCTTATCCTTTCAACAAGAATTAACACAAGATTTATTTTCTCTTCACAATTCAATGATTTAAGATAAGCGTGTACATAATGCCTTAACATGAACAATAACAAAAGCTGAGAGTAACCTGTTTCTGTGGTAATTATACCAAACTCACCAGTCAGTCCCTACTTAAAGAGAACAGAAATTCTCAACAGCTGAGGAACAACAGAACAAGTGTATTTAGAAATGTCATGGAGCTATACAGAAATAAATTCTATTCAATGTATTTCTACAATGTGAATATTACAGAGATAAATTTCAGTCCCTGACATTTTACATGCTATATTCTTCAGAATATATTGTCTATTATACAGTACCTTTCTTTTAAAAATAGAAATTGCCAGTGGCAGTCAAGAGTTAAAAGAAAGCAAGCTATCAAGTTGTTGCGTGCCTACTCAAAAAAAATCTAAGGACCTGTCATTGTTAGGTTCCCTTTCTCCAACAGCAATTCCATTAGCAGCATTCGTGGTAATTATTAGTAGCATTCACCTTGAAGGCAAGATCAAAGGAAACTATGTAAACCCTGATCAATATTACAGTCAATGAGAGAAAACATCAAAACGTGACATTCTTTACCTTCAGGACATCAATAAATGGCACAAAGTTAGCCCTCTGAAGCCCATTTTTATAGAGGTCTGAAAGAGAAAATTGGTATTAGCTTTGCTACTTAGCTTGATGATAGCATCTATTCTTCATTTTGGCAAATACATGCACTCAACAACAGCAGATAATAGCAAGACCAAAGGTACAGAATTGATTCCTGCTCAAGCAATATGTAGAGTTCTTAATAACAATCCATGATAGTCATAATGCAAACTAGAGTGTGAACAGCCACAGAAAGTCTGCCGACGTTCTGAAGTAATGATACATATATTGGTGTTCACATGACCCAAGTCAGCATTGAAACACAAGGATAAAACAGTTAATTATTTTTTTTTAAATGTCAAGGCCAACACTACTCAGACACAGTAGAATAATTCTACTGAGTTGGTGTCGTAGGGAGACGGCATCCATCATTAATATCCCCCACCTCCCAGGATATGTCCTCTTCTCATTGTTACCATCAGGAAGGACGTTCAGAAGCCTGAAGACAGACATTCAGCAATTCAGGAACAGCTTCTTTTCCTCTGCCATCCAATTTATAAATGGACATTGAACCCATGAACACTACCTCACTACTTTTTCTTATTTCTGCTTTTGCACTACTTATTTTAACTGAACTACCAGTACATTATGTATATATTTACTGTAATTCCATTTTTCCTATATTTATCATGTATTGCATTGTATTACTGCAAAGTTAACAAATTTCACAACAGATGTTGGTGATATTAAATCTGATTCTGGTTCTGAATTTAGCTCAAACTTTGGAAAATCAAAATAAATATGTTTCAGTTATATTTATGAAACAACCTTTTAAATTGTGAAAAATGTTTAAAAAGAGACAGTGAATGGCTATTTGACCACCTGCCTGTTCAGCCTTTTAGTACCTAATTTTAAAAAAACAATGATTAAAAAAAGGCAGAAATCATTGACATTCCTTATTTGTCATAAGTTTGGTCTTGCTAATGTGAACAGCAGAATATCTCAAGAGCTGTTAGTCATGAATACTTACAGAAAATGTTGGGGTACATTCCACACTCACCAAAACATTAATTATTTAAGGAGGTGAACCATGCTCATTTCTTGCCTCATGTTTGTTTTGGTGCTAGAACATGCTGAGTAAGTTATCTCGCTCTGGTCAGTAAAAAGCAAAAAACTGAATATGCTAGAAATCTGAAAGGAAAAAGATCAGAGATACATAGCACATTGGATTCAGCTCCTCCCTCTCCATAGACGCTGCCCAACTTGCTAAATATTCTCAGGTTTTTTTTGTTTTATTTAGTTCTTGAATATGATTGGTTTCGGTATTTAAGGAAGGGAGAAAGGAAAATATCAGAAAATGAAACAGGGTTCCATATAAATAGCTAACAAAACTTGCAGGAAAATAAATGTGCCTGCTGATTAAGAACAATATTGATCTTAGCTGAAATCCATTAAATTGAAAGATGAAAAATATGATTCAATTTACAGAAATTCAAAGAACCTTCCATTCACAGAACAGAAGAGAATTTTGACAGATCACTGGATCACCTCACTAACTTTCAATTCATTGGTCTTGACTGCCTCCTTTTCACCATGGATGTCCAGTCCCTATACACTTCTACTTCCAAACACAAGAAAATCAGCAGATGCTGGAAATTCAAGCAACACACACGAAATGCTGGAAGAACTCAGCAGCCCAAACAGCAACTAAAGAAAAGAGTACACAGTCGATGTTTTGGTCTAGAAGGTTCTTGGCCTGAAACATTAACTGTTTACTCTTTTCCATAGATGCTGCCTGACTTGCCGAGTTCCTCCAGTATTTTGTGTGTGACACTTCTCTCCCCCATTAAGAAGGCCTTAAAGCTCTCCACTTCCTTCTCAATAAAATAACCAACCAGCTCCCCTCCTCTGTCTAGCAGAATTTGTCCTCTGGTCCAATAATTTTTCCTTTGGCTCCTCCCACTTTCTCCAGACACAACGAGTAGCCACGGACACCCGAATCACCCCAGCAAATGCCTATCCTTTCCTTGGCTAGGTAGAACAGTCCATGTTCCAAGCCTTCCCTGGGAATGGTCCCCAACTCTTCCTCCGCTACACTGATGACTTCATTGATGCTGCTTTATGCAACCATGCTGAACTCGTCAATTTCATCAACTTTGCCTCTAACTTCCACCTTGCCCCTAAAAGTCAAGTATGGTCCTGAATGTGGTGGTGGAGTCCGGTCCCAAGGCGTATCGAAGCGATAGGGCCTGGGTCATTGACCGAGGAACCACCCAGTGTTTGGATGATTTAAACACCAGGCCTGATGGATTGAAAAGGCAGGGTGTCGGGACATGAGGCGAAGGTCGGGCCAGTTCTGCTCACTGCTCCGCGATGTTTATTCCGCTAAGTGCTGCACTGAGACCGATGCTGTGGGTCTGCTCCGGGCTGCGTACCTGCGGGCTCTGCGATCTTTTACTCTGCTGTGTGAAGAACTGAGGTTGAGGCTGTGGGCCTGCCCTGGGCTTCGTGTCTGAGGACTCACTTTGGTTCTAAATGCTATTTGCTTACTTTTATTGTTTGCATGATTTGTTTTTTTTCTCTCTCTACATATTGGGTTTTTTTTATGCATTCTTTTAGGTATCCTGTTTTGTGGCTGCATGTAAGAAGACGAATCTCAGGCTTGTATAATGTATACACTTTGAAAGTAAATGTACTTTGAACTTTGAAAGTCACCTCCTTCCCCTTTCTCAATCTCTCTGTCTCCATCTCTGGAGACAAAATGTCAACCAACATCTTTTATAAACCTACTAATTCCCACGGTTACCTTGACTATACCTCATCCCATCCTGTCTCCTGTAAAAATGTTATTCCTTTTTCTCAGTTTCTTCGTCTCCAGCACAACTGTTCTTCGGATGCAGCTTTCCTTTCTGGGACATCAGAGAACAGGGTTTCCCTTCCTCCACCATTGACACTCCCCTCACCCGCACCTTCTCCATTTCCCGCTGCCTTAACAAGGATAGAGTTCCTCTCTTCCTTTTCTACAACCTCATGAGCTTCCACATCCAACACATCATTCTCTACAACTTCCGCCACCTACAAAGGGATCCTACCATCAAACATGTCTTTATTTCCCTCCCTCTCTCCGCTTTCCACAGAGATCACTCGCTCCATGATTCCCTTGTCCATTCTTCCACGCCCACTAATCTCCCTCCCTGCAAGCGGCCAAAGTGCTACACCTACCCATTCACCTCCATTCAGGGCCCCAAAAAGTCCTTCCAAGTGAGGCAACATTTAACCTACAAATCTGTTAGGGTTGTCTATTGTGTCCGGTGCTTTCTACATTGGTGAGACCCGTCGTAAATTGGGGAACCACTTTACATTGAACACCTATGCTCCATCCACCAAAAGCAGAATTTCCTGGGAGCCAACTCCCATCCCTGTTCCATGCTCTTCTCGTGCCACGATGAGGCCACCTTCAGGGTGGAGGAGCAACTCTTTATATTCCAGCTTGGTAGCCTCCAACCTGATGTTGATGGTATGAATACCGACTTCTCCTTCCGGTAATAAAAAATTACTTCCCCCTTCCCTATTGTCCACTCCGCTCTTTTACCTCTTCTCACCTGCCTACCACCTCTGCCTGAATCCCTCTATTCTTCCCTTTATCCAATAGTCCACTCTCTTCTCCTATCAGATTCCTTCAGCCCTTTACTTTTCCTATCCAATTGGCTTTACCCATCAACTTCTAGCTGTCCTCCTTCCCCACCCCCACCTTTTTATTTTGGTGTCTTCCCCCTTCCTGTCCAGTCCTGAAGAAGGGTTTTGCCCAAAATGTCGAACGTTTATTCATTTCCATAGATTCTGCCAGACCTGTTGAGTTCCTCCAGCATTTTGTATATGTTGCTCTGGATTTCCAGCATCTGCAGTCTTCCTTGTGTTTAGAAAAAAAATTTTGATTGATATAAATATTTCCAGTCCTCCACTAAACCTGTATGGGGAAGTACACTCCTACATTTTGAAATTTATTGCTTAAGGAAGCATACAAAACAACTGGTAGTTCTGGTCCAGGGCACCTTGGTGGAAGTATTGTATAGTGCAGTGTTAGGTCAAGAGGATTGGGTTCACTATAATTGCCTACACTGTTAAGCAGCCTGCCAATATTACTGTACATCTCACACAATTAATAGGTACTTGGACAAGATTTTGAAGGACTGTCAATACATGTACCACTGGCAACCTAACAATGAGATCGTCGCATTCAGGAAAATAGAGTAAACAAAAGCACTAGTTAGAAAAGTCAATGGAATAGCTCCAAAGAGAATGCTGCACAGTTGAATTAAGCCAGGAGCACTATGGCTGTAGAGTGAGAGTTGTCTGAATGCAGTGCATTAACAGACTAATGGCACTGCTAGATCAATCACTGGTCACTAACGAGACAGCAGAAACTGCCTAGGCAGTTCTCATAGATAGCATTTCTATATTTCTCATAGATAAGATTTATCCAGCAGTTGATACTCAGACATCAGAGCATACTGGACAAATTTCATTGTGCAGTGATGTGAACAGGCAATATAAACCAGCAACACAGTTGGTAACAAATTTTCTGCAGTGGACCCTGACCACAGACATTTCCAAATGCAGTAGCAGATTAATATCCTTCAAAATAAAAGCACATTTGGATTAAGAGTGAAGGATCATTTTAATTTCCAAATTTAACTGCATTCTCAATAGGAAATAGGAACATTTAAAATTCTGTATCCTCATCATGGAAGTGAGCAGAAGGAAAAGGCACAGAAAAATGGGAATGTTTGCCCAACTGCTTGATCACAAGAAGTATGTGGTCAGATTATCTATCGCCATTATACAAGATGCAAGACCCTAGGCAATGCGCAAGTATGAAATAGAGGAGGAATTCAACCCTCTAACAAATGAATGCAATATGGAAAGAGATCATGTTTTAAATGCTGTTAACCAAGTAGATATTTTAACATCAAAATCTACCTGTCCTAGAATTTTATTTAAACACTATCAATTCTGAAAAATGTATCATTTCTCATTTTGTAATTGCATCTTTAATTCTTTTTAGATATATGTGCATCAATGCTAAGACTATTCAATATGAGAACAGATCATATTGCCTCAATATACATCCTTCTTCAGGTCATTGTTTATGGCTTGCTGGATGTGTGTGTGTTACCATGACTTCCATAGTACCAAGTCCCAACAACTTTCTTAGCAAAGTCAGGGGTCTAGAACTGACCAGCTTTTATTGAGACAGCTCTTAGAAAGCTGGCCTAATCATAATACCACCCAAGATACAATATTTCACTTATAGAGGCAGACACCTATTCTTCCCTATAAAGTTAATTTATTTATGACTTTAAAATGGGGTACATTATCAAATTTTTATTAAAGTTAACCCATAAGTGTGGTTAGATTGAGATCTTGAAGGATCTATTCATTACATTAATATGTCTAGTGGATTTTAACAGCACAAAAATGCTGCTGATCAAATGAAAAAGATATTTTGAAGACACAAAAGCCTGTAGATGCTGAAATCTGGAAGGAAATATCTTTACAGGTTTTTAAGCACAATATTCCTGACTTGGAAATTAACCTGTTTTAAGTTTTTTACTCCATCCTATAGGTGTGCATCTAAGTAGGAATCTATATGAATTTGAAAAGGCAAACAGAAAAGCCAATACATGTTCATGATGTGAAGGTAGGAGGAGTAGTCCTAGTTATGAATTTAAATTGGCAATGGTAGGAGATCGGATTGTGAATAAATCAAAAACCAGGTTACATCCATCATTAGGTTACCATCCTAGTCCGACCATAACCATCATTATGAGGATCTGTGGGAAATACATTCCCCACAAGGGCAATCGACTAAACCTATTGAAGCATTTCCTGACTATAACACCTTTGCATATTTTCTCTCCTGTTCCCTCTCAGTCATTTTTCAGGTGGTACCTTGCCTTTCATCAAGCCTACCACCGCCCAGACAAACACCATAACTTAATATTATAATACAACAGGGTGATAAATTGTTCATATTCCAGATATATGCCATTCTGCATGTTACATTTCCATGGCATTTATGCTCTGATGTTACTTCTGATTATCTTTGTTGAATTCCATCAGCAAACACTTCAATTCCTTGCTCTATCAAGTACTTACCTATACCTCAGTCAAACTATTTTCTAGCAAGTTTGTTCTAAGTTCACTAGTGGATATATGAGTGGCTTTCTTATGTTAAGGCTGCTCATTTGGATCGCTATATGTTACCTTAACAGTGGGTCTTCAATCGTTGCTTAGTCAGCTCTTTTCTAGAGTGAATCTCAGCCTCTATAATAATTCCATGTAGACATAAATATAACTTTCTAATGCGCTTTATTTTATCTCCTTTCCCTTGTTCTTTGTAATCACATGGTTGGGTGTGTGTTAATCAAACTTTGCTAATACTTTTGCTTCACTATGCTCCCACATTACTGAAAGTTTCAAATTGTATTTGAGAAAAGAATAATCTTACCTTCAGGTGGTCTGTTGGATGTGGCCACAACAACAACACCGTTTTTGAACAGATTTTCAAAAAGCTGCTTCAGTATCATGGCATCAGCAATATCTGTGACCTTACAACATGAAAACAAAACTGTCATCGAGTGGATCAGGTTAATTTACGCAGAAATAACTCACTGTCAGATGGAAGCAAAGAACAGATACACAAGGTAAATTAAAAATGCTTCAAACCAAGAATTTTTTCATTACACTCATTAGCTATGTTTAAATGGCTCAGTGTTAGTCATGAAAGCAAAATTAAACATATGCAGAATGAGAAGAAATTAACATGATAAAATAAGCTATGGATAGTTAAGGAGAAATGCATTTCAATTGGCCAAACAAATCACACATGCCCAGTCAAGATTTATACCACCACAGAGAAAATGGAGCTCCTGGATGGAATTATTGAACCAAGGGCAGTATTCTAGATGGTAATCACTGTGTTCGTATACATTTAAAAATTAACATAACTCACAGCAGTAAATATTATTTATTACATCCCCATTAGAAGTGAGTACTGTGTAGTTTATGAGAAATCATTTGCTATATATGTTTCTTCCTGTCACATAAAGTTTCCAAAATCGAATCTTTTCCATACCTAATTTACACTTTACTGTGACATCTAAATTTCAAATCCTGCTCTCCCCATACGCCTTAAAATGTTTATATTAGAAGCTGGAGCAGAAGAGAGACCACACATGTCATTCTAGTTTCCTGTTGCTTTCTTTGGCTCCAAAGTATAGCCTGATTGACTTGCTGCTAAAAGAAACATTCACCACCTTCTCACTGCTTTGCACATCATCCAAAACACAGGAAAAAAGAAACAAATATACAAGATTCTAAACTTCTGTGCTGCTGGACCATGATTCTCGATGACTTGACTGCTTGCCATCAGCAATGACACTCTCTCCTGTTACACAGATCAGATTTACATTAATGCCAGATCCTTGGCTATTCTTAATTATCTCAGAATCAATCAGCCTTCTCTTATCCTTCATCAGCCCTGTAATTCAGCTAATTTCCCAGACCTTATCCCCGTTGCTAATTCTAATTCCTACACTGTCTTTCCTTTCCCAACACTGATCTCTTTTGACCTTGTCCTACATTTCCTCTTCCAGAACACCCTGCAGCAAATCAGACTTTGTATACCAGTTCCATTTGTAACCCAGCCAATCTGATGGTTGTTTTTTTTTCACAGCTTTTCTTTGCTCAAGTACTGCCTTTTCACTATTCTGACCCTTGGTTCACTGTAGGGAAATAAATGCTATTATTTTTGTTGGCATGCAAGGTTTCATATCTCAATTTCCATCAGAGCTAGTAATGTTTCTTGGTTCAATAATGCTGTCTCATGGGAAAAAAAACTGTTGCACTTGGTATCTTCATCAATCTGACACATACTGAGCCAAATTATTTCTGCATGTAAATTAAATTAGCTACCTGTTAAAATGCTGAGAAGAAAGTGGCAGTTGTGGCTTCTTGTTTACAAAAAACACTATTTCTTTACCACAACCTTTATACTAAAAGCAATACAATCATGGGCACTTCTTCAAACTTTCATTTGCCAACATTATCACTGTCACTATCTTGTGTAATTTTCCTACCACACTGATATCTGATGAGTAGATTTTCACTTTCTTAATCCAGAATCACTGATGTTATTTGGTGCACCAATTACAGTTATTACTCTCAATATTCAAACTGGAACAAATCTATTGAACATTAAGAATCGAGCAGCATGTTTACAGCAATACTACTACTCACTTTGAGATATCATTAAAAAAATCACCCTTAAAAGATCCTTCAATACATGGCTGCTTACTTTCACAGATACGCCTGAAGAAATATTACCAATAGCTTCAGACTGACAAGTGAGCAGAATGTCGACGTTCAAACATTAAAACAACAATCTGCAGCTCCATGGCAGTTTATCGCGAGGGCTACAAGGAATCATGGTATTTCCACCTCACAAATTTGATGCAGTTTTCAAAGCAGAAGCACCTCTCGAACAAATCATTTTATGTAATATCACCTCAGTGTAACAATGGCCTTAGATTTGGATGATTTGAATGAAATTTGTGTAATCCTTGCATCTTCCCAATATAATTTTAATGTTTTGCTCAATAGGTCTTCAGCAAAATATACATCAAGCAACTATTCTATACAAAGAACCTCATTAAATAAGCAGATGATGTACAATACACTTTGTATATGCTGACCAGATTGTATCAAATTTTTTTGACAGGATGAAAATGGAGCACATTGTACCCAACTTTAATTATGGATATTCATTTAGAAATCAAATGATTACAACATTAATTTTCTTCAAGGACAAATTAATGGAGTCATCAGATAAATGTAACGGAGAGGGATCAAAACTGTGGAGGCTATGATATTTTACCCAGTGTTCAAGTCATAGGTGCGTGTTCAGATAGAGATATGATTATCTTATTTTGCTGCCCAAACCAACGATAAGGGAGTTAAGCTTCCTTCACATAAACACTGAAATCAAACTGGCATCAAACTGCAATTTATCAAAAATAGATGAAAGAAAGAAAGTTAAATTTATAGCGGTCTTGATGCAAGTACTGCATTACATTTGGGAACAAATAGACTAATACCCTCATTAAAACAGCAGACTAATGAAAGCTGTTTCAAACATTTCAGTACTGTTACTTGGTTATAACTAAAATTAATCATATTTTCCAACATCAGTGACAAGACTTGGGTTAATCATACAGTTGATATAGATTTTAAATCTGAGCGTTATGACAGCCCCTTATGCAAGTGGTTCAAATGGGATTTTTAAACAATTTAATAACATTTAACTTAATATCCAAATGAAGGCTAGGCCAATCTAATACTTAATCCTGATCTGAAGGTGGCTCAAGATGTGCAATCAAAGTTGATTGGAAACCCTAGCAAGAAAGTGAAGCTGAGGAAAGCAAGCAACCTATAAAACAGTTCTTAGACATTTTTTTCTGTTTGCGAGCAAAATTAGACCGGGAAGACATAGATGTTGGATGCTTGAAAAATACTAAGGACAGGAGGTAAAAGGGTGATGTAGAGTTATGGGGAGAAGGGGGCAGGAGGGGAGGGGGAGGCAGTGAGCGGGGGTGGGGGAGTTGGTAGGGGGAGGGAAGGGGTGGGGGGAGTTGATGGGGAAGGGGAGGTGGAGTGAGAGGGGAATCAAAATGGATTGATGACTTTTCTTATATAAAATTAACGTCATCTTGCTACAGAGAATGGCTTATTGCATGGCACACATTAATAATTTAAGATTTTACTACCAAAAGCTTCATTTTGAAATTATCACTACTATCTGCAAATATATGGGTACTAATAAATTCGGAACTGAATGGTCTTAGAATAATATATACAGTAGCTGTTGTGGCAGGAGTCACACTAAATTCCTGTTCCAGTGTGTGGATCCTTTGATCATATACAGCTTAAGAAGGGAGAAGTAATTGTACAGTCTAAAGAAGCAAAGTACAATAACCAAAGGATATTCTCGAATGCTGCATAGTATTCATTACAAGCAAGCAGAGAAGGATGGATACAAATTACTGTTAATGATAGTCAGCTCATAGGAAGAGAGAAAATTCATTAGCATTTAAGAAAAAGAGATTTCTATGACCTACAGTTGTTTCATTATGATTCACTTAAGTAAAAGAGAAAAAAGCCAATACAATATTTACATAAGCAAGTCCCTTAATCTCAGTCATCCTTGATTGGCGAAGTGCTTTATAAATTTCTATCCATTAATAAGTGCTTTCATTAATTAGTAGCAGCACAAAACAAAAGCTTTGTTTTTGTGCAGATTCAGACCAATCTATGACTTGGAAGATGGATATAAAATACCTTTGCTTAGTTTTCAGTATATTAAATTGATATTTATTCCACAACTCTATACTTGTCTTACAATTCTGACGCATGCTTTTGTTCCACTAAAACTGCTAATACGAATGTAATTAATGGAAAAGTGATTAGTAAATAATTATAATGGGTAAACAATATCTCAGCATGCAAGTACTTTTCCATTAAATTAGGTAACAATTCCACTCACCCAAAATTCCTTCCCTTTTAAATTATCCAGCCTCGTAACTGACATTCAATGTTATAGAATAGTACAGCATATTAGAGGCCCTTCGGCCCACAATGTTGTGCTGACCCTCAAACCCTGCCTCCCATATAACCCCCCCACCTTAAATTCCTCCATATACCTGTCTGGTAGTCTCTTAAACTTCACTAGTGTATCTGCCTCCACCACTGACTCAGGCAGTGCATTCCATGCACCAACCACTCTCTGAGTAAAAAACCTTCCTCTAATATCCCCCTTGAACTTCACACCCGTTACCTTAAATCCATGTCCTCTTGTATTGAGCAGTGATGCCCTGGGGAAGAGGCGCTGGCTGTCCACTCTATCTATTCCTCTTAAGATCTTGTACACCTCTATCATGTCTCCTCTCATCCTCCTTCTCTCCAAAGAGTAAAGCCCTAGCTCTCTTAATCTCTGATCATAATCCATACTGTCTAAATCAGGCAGCATCCTGGTAAATCTCCTCTGTACCCTTTCCAATGCTTCCACATCCTTCCTATAGTTATGAAAGTTAAAATCAATTTCAATCAATAAATATGGCATTTTCCTCAACCTGAATCTGTATTTTAATACTTGATATCAAACTAGGACATTATTCTCCACAGTACAGTGGTGGTTAAGACAAATAAATTTGAAGCAGCTTTACATAATTCACTAAGCAAGAAAGTCAAAAGTATGCATCTTTCTCAGAACACAAGTCAAAAGCGTAAAAAGAATACCTGAGCTTCCCAAATTTAAAAAATGGACACATTTCACCACGGGAACAAGTCTTTCACATGCAAAAAGATTGAAGCATGCAAGCAGAGAAATATTTATTTGAAAGCGTGGAAGTGCCAGTGCTTGCAGCATCCTAGCTGCAGATCTGCTTCCAGCAGATCGGGCAGTTCAGTCAAAGCTTTAACTGAGACGTAACGATGTCACACAGTTTCCCACTGCAGAATGTCACTGGGATAAGCTGTGCTGACTGCATTACAGATGACTTTGGTAATCCTCTTTCAAGGGTACTAACTGGTGAATTTATTGACAACTTTCAGTGGAGCTGCTCTCATTTGATACTGGTCTCCCTCCTCCTCAGCCTCACAAGACTTGCTGACAGTGGTCTCTGCGTAGGTGTAGTGAGAGAGCCAAGATGAATCTCTGCACGTTTAATGCTCTGCTTCTCTAGTGATTTCATATTCCCTTGACAGACAAGTTTGCAGATCTGCTATTAGTAAGTACTAACAAAACCTAACATGTAAAAGTACCCACAAACATAAATCAATGTATTGAATCTGTTCAGTGCTGAGGAATTTTCAGAGCACAAACTTGACTTTTGCTTACCAAGTCACTTGCTGCATGCATTAACACAAACACACACAAAAATGTCACCCTCTCATGTAACTTAATGCACCCTCTTCTTTAATAATAAATCACAATAAAGATGAACTCTTAACCTCTCAATCTAGGACCTCCTTTTGGCCCTTGCACCTCATTTGTCTTGCTGCACTGCATTTTCTCTGTAACTGTAACACTATTTTCTGCATTCTTCGATTGCTCTTCCCTTTGTACTACTTTGATGTACTTAGGTTTTGGATTGTTATATAGATGGCATGCAAAACAAAGTTTTTTGCTGTATCCTGGTATAAGTGACAATAATAAACCAATGAATGAATTAATCAAGTCTCACAAAAAGAAACACCATTTACCTGAAACTCATCAAAACACAACAGGCAGGTCTCATTGCTGATTTCTGTGGCAATAGGTGCTATCGGATCATACGATTTTGCCATTAAGCCAGGCTTCCTTTTGGGTAAGGTCTGCTTTAACCGATGAATTCCTGTTGTGAGTGAGTTTGAAAACAATTAGATATTCATATTTCTACAATTAATTTTAAATATATGAAACAGAAGTGCCTGCCCCAGATAAAAACAATTATGTTGTTTGCTGGCACGCACTTGATTTTAATGAGCAGCTATTCTCCCATGTAATAACACAAATGTTCGAAGACTTTTTCCACTTTATTTCAATGTGCCAAGAGAACATGACAAGCACAATTCTCAGCAAAAATGAAAGGGCACAACTCAATGACAATATTAATAGAAACTGTTGTTTTTGATTACCTGTGCCTTATACGGTTTTCACAAATATCTGGCAAATGCTAAATTGTCCATTTTGGCTTGAAAAGTTGAAAAAAAACTACTAAGTGGTAAGTGATGGCAGAAATCCAAAGTACAGAGGATTTGGGCTAGTATGCACGTGGCAAGTGATTCAGAAGGTTAACAATGCAACTGTTAATTGCAAGAGGAATCAAATTCAAAAGTATTGAGGTTGTGCTTCATTTATATAAAGTATTGGTGGAACCTTACCTGCTGGTTTCATCAATATAATCACAATACCACTGACAATAAGCTCAGCTGCATCAACCACATTCATACAATGGTTGCAAATGCAATTCACAGACTGGATTTCCTCTAGCTAATTACTTGCCTGACACCTCAAGGCCTTTCTACCATATTGAAGGCACACGACAGAACTGTGGTGTTTTGCTCTTCATCTGGCTGCATGAGCACATCTCTAAAAACCACCCAAAAAGCTCAATACCATCCAAGACCCAACAGGAGCCTGCTTGACTACAACCCAACCATCACCTTAAATGTTAATTTGTTCAATGTACCATCTACAAAAGTACAGGCTCAGGCTACTCCAACAGCACCTCCCAAGCCTAGCACCAGGGGAAAACAAGGGCTTCAAAAGAATGGGAACACTATGCCTTGTACCAACTCCCTAACTAATACCTTGTGAGAATATCTTTACCACAAAGATTGCAACTGTTCAAGTAACTATTCAAAGACTGTTTGTGTTCAATGCCCAGATTGTGAAACGTGTCTGAATTTAATAAAAATTATCGATACAATTTAATAAAAATGATCTCATAGCTCACCAACAAAGGAACCACTGTTGTGGTTTGGTGAATTAACTCCTACCTCTCAAGCGGTTAAATATCAGCTTTCAGACACCTCCTCATACCCCCCTCTAGACCACAGGTTCACCATACAGCATCAGGCCTTTGTCTCCCATAGAGCTGTGAACTGTACTTCCCTTGAGATCTTCACTAACAGTTTCTTGCCTTATCACTCACAACTTCTCATGACCCGTTTCTGCCGCCTGCCCAGTAACCACAAGCAGGATCGACTGAGTCCACCCATTGCTTAAGCCTGCTCTTGCCCCACTGAGCTTATTTCTATCAGATCAATGGTGTCGCTATGGGAACTCACATACTCATGTTCTGGCAGATACGCTTTCTGTTGCAGGCCTACTTGGTCTCACTCCCTTACCCCACTTTCCAGAACATTGATGGCATTATAGGTGCTGCTTCCTGCACTCATACTGAACTGGAAAATTTCATACACTTGCTGCCAAATTCCACCCTGCTTTCACAGTTACATGGTTTACCTCTGACTCTTCCCTTTTTGGAACCCTCCATCTTCAACTCCGAGGATAAGTGAGTGCCCAACATCCCTTACAAGCCCTGAGATCCCATAGCATCTTGAAAATACTTTTGACACACCTTAGCAGCTCGGAAGATTCCAGATGTTTCATTTTCATTGTAGCTACTCAAAACGATAAATCTTACCTCTGAGACGTCTTCTGTTTTTGTTAACCAATGATTTGTGTTTTATATTTCATTTGGTAAGAAAAAAGTGAGTAACTATTTCAACCAGCTGGAATGGCTCTAGCCAGAGAATAAATATTTGAGATATCAGGTCAAAGGGTATATGAGGGTTGGGGGGAGGAAAAGATTCAGTAAATTGTTGTGGTTTGAAACATACAAATTGAAAGGATGGTGGAAACAAATTATATATTATTTTTAATGAATGCTAACTTAGAGGATTGCAGTAGAGTATGGATAATCAACTATGAGTACCTCCCAGGGAAGTTTGAGAAAGACCCAAGGTAGAAGTTGAGTAAAGACTCTTACTTATTAGAAAAAGTCTACATTAGAAAGAGAGTAGCATCTAAGGAAAAGCAAAGAACCACAGAGATCAAAAGGACTCCAATTCAAAACTAAATCAATTAAATACGAATCCAACAAGTAAAGTAAAACAGCGGATTTCTCGAAAATAAGTAAATATTGTCAATGGCTTCACAGTGCAGACTTGGGGAAGCAAAGTAATAAAATCAGATTAGACATGTCAGCAACTTAAAAAGAACAGTGATAGCATGACTGTGAGGATGTAATTAATAAAACAAGATTGTGCCTTCTGCCCAAGAGAATAATCATTATGCAAATTAATGAATTAACTGAGCAGGAGACAAGGAAAGATGGGGAAAGAGCTGAAAGCAAAGGTACTGAGGGACAAATGAAGAGGGGATCTAATAATGACAATAACAGGTTGACTGTGTGTTAGCTTAATTAAAAAAGCCAAGCAAAAAAGCACAAAGAACCAAAATTAAAAGGTTTAATTATGACATGTGTATTATTAAATAAACAGTTAAAACAAACCCAAAAAGTAATTAAAATGAGATTTTTTTTCCTTAGTGTTATAATTGATGAAGTAAGCTGGTGGGACTTGACCAGGTGAACATGATGGATGAAAATGGAAAACCACCATCAGTTTTTAAAGCAATGTGACTAGCTGCAGTAGAGAATGGGCACTAGACAAAAGTTGTGCAGGATTTTTCGTGTGAAGAAAAAAGCAATAAAACTTCTACCACACGATGGTGCCACCACCATCTGGGAACCAGTGGAAATGCTTTGCTACACTCTTGGAGCATTGTAGAGTTCATTTCCAGGATTAGAGGCTGGCATGAATAATTGGCAATTTGTTCTGGGCCTAATTTACCCAGAGGCAGAGAGCTGGATAAGCTTGCCCTTCACACCAAAGATGTCCTGCAAAACAAGAGGGGACTCAAAGCAGTGGGAGTCTCAGGTTTGTATGTTAAGGCCTTGCTCCCAGAATAGCCTGATGGCTATCAACAGCTTTTAACCTATGTGCAAATCTAAGAAAATACCAAACAATTACAAAAAGATTAGAAATGAATGTCTTCACCATCCATATTCAGTTCCAAATTCAGTAGTGGAGCAGGATATCAGGTGTCCCAGTGATCAATCTTTGGCTTCTCTCTCACTTTGTATTGGAATGAAAAGGCATTCATGTTCAAGATAAGCTAAGACTGTGAATACTGAAGTCCCCTACAGATAGGAGGATAAAGGTAAATGAGATAAAGGAATACAGGAAACCGATGACCTATTATTTTCTCAAGTTGCAAATAACCACCAGCTGAATAAAACAGCCTCTTTATATTTGTTAATTACAATGCAAGAACCATACAATTCCTTTTAAGATCCTCAAGACAACAGAGACTTATGGAGAAGAGGAGTTCGGTGGGTAATAAAATGGATGAGTTCACGGCGCTAGCCAGGCGTCAGAGAACGTTTCGGGAGTGCAGTGTTATGTGTTTCACTGGAACGGGGCTGCACGAGGACATACCCGATCAAAACTTTTCCATGGGCGGCTTCCAGACCGTTCAGGCTGACCGGAAGTGCACTGAGAGCGGTAAGCGTAAAAGAGTTGGGTGCTTACTGTTCTGGTTAACAACAGATGGTGCAATCTGGGTCATATTACGATCGAGGAACGTGTTTGTAGACCGGATATTGAACTTTTTTACTGTTGGACTTCGGCCATATTCCACCGAGATACAACACTGGGCGGTACAGGCGGTTGTTCCTGCCTGTGGCCATCAAACGTGCAGCTCCTCCCGTGGAGGATCAGACACCCTGAGCCAATAGACTGGTCCTGGACTTATTTTCCATCTGACATAGTTTGCATTTTGTTGTTTGATTGTTTGTGGTTTTGTATTGCTATATTTATGCTCTGTTCTTGGTTGGTGCGGCTGTAACGAAACCCAATTTCCCTCGGGATCAATAAAGTATATCTATCTATCTAGATGGTCCTCAAGTACATGCCACTGAACACTGTCAATGTTAATTTCCTTCTTTTATAAAGTAATGGACATGATCTTGGTCAAACATCAAAACCAAGACGAGGAACTCTCATATGGGGTTAATAGGATGGATGGGGGGGGGGGTGGAATTACAACTCTGAAAATAGAAAGTTCATGGCAATTCAGCCATTTAGTGAATGTTGCAAGATCAACGATCCTAATGAACTCAATGTTTAAAATATGCACAACCACTCCAGGAACTCAGCATCGACAACATTCATTAGTCAAATGGTTCCCTCTGTTGCATCACAAAAAGACTGAAGGGCAACATTTCAACCTCTTGCAGTGTCATTAGCCCAAGTACAACTGGAAAGTTACACAAATTTAAGAACTGTTTTCGAACAGGTCCTGACACTTACTAAGGAATTGGCTGAAACTGTCCACATTCATTGTACCAGGTTTTCAGACAAGACAACACTTACCCAACACCAACCTGGACTAAATACAAACCCAGATAATGATATTACAGTGTTCCAGTTTAATACAATGTATATACCATCAAAAAGGAAAAAATCATACATTTTCCAAGCAATTATGCTTCTTTGTTTTGATCATTTCCAACATTCATTGAGGTAGTGTGTACCTCATCCATTTTCTGACACAGTTTCAAAGGACCTAACTTTCTGAGCCAACGTACTTTCCAATCCACCAACCTTGCCCTGAAAACAGCTTATTGGAAGTTTTGGCTCTGGCTATTCTGTTATTTTACTTCGTTTTGAGAATCCTGCCTAATAGCAGTATAATTGAAATTATAAATGTTAAGGAATAATGGGTGTGAAGTCACACACACTTCCACTCTGTTGCAGAGAATCAGAGATACAACATACTTAAACATCACTGCTGTATTTATGCAGATAATCGCCATTTCTGGTGCCTTATTTGAAAATATCTTACTTCTATGGACATCCAGCATGAAACCATGAAAATGTACTCGATTCTTCCTTTTAACTGTTGAATGAGAATAAAACAGGTCCATCAACATTGTTTTCCCAGAACCTGTGAAAATCAAAGATGAAATTTTGTGTCACATAAAGGCTAAAAATTAATTGTTCTCCCTCCTTAAAAGCAAAGCAGTAGTTTATGTAACATTTTACTTTCAGATGAAATACAATGTTTATAGCCAACACACATGGAACATTTGACAAGGACGTGGACAACAGGGTGGGGGGGGTGGAATAAGAGTCAATGAAGACCACGATAGTTTAATTTGGCAACACAAAAAGCATAACCATGGAAGAAGTTACTCTGGAAACTCAGCAGATCTTAAACCTCATGTGTGAAACATTTATGTTACTAGATTAGCAATCTTCTCCGAATGATAATCTACAGACGAGTTCAAATCTCACCATGGCGAAATGCATTGTAACTATATAACGACAAAATAGTGGCAAGAATAGTTCATATGGCCACTCGAACCTGTTGCACCATTCAGTAAGATGAAATGCATTTTATCCACTTTCTGTCTGATCCCCAAAGTGTCCAATAGTCACTAAATTTCAGCCTTGAGTGCACAAAGCCACTGACTGTCCACAGCTATCTGGGGAGAACATTTCAAATTACAACCTTCTTAAGTAAAACACAGATATCACTTATAATTGTAAGATATGTTTTCCAGCATTCTATTTACAGGATGTACAGATTGTTACCAAGGCTGACAGTGATCCTCTTTTCCTAAACATTACTTGGACATTTCAGGGAACAGCTAAAAGCCAACTAAATTGGTGGGTTTAGATTCAGATAAAGAAGGCAGATTTCATTCGCCTAAGGCAAATAATGTGTCAAATAAGTTATTATAATTCATATAGTCCATGTATATTATGTATGCTTATTATACCCTGATTTATTCCATGATCTTAATGTATGCAGATAACAAGATGAGGATACAAAGATGGAAGAGCCCAACAATAAATGCAATGATAAGTATGCCCAACCATGTTCATCTAGAAGTGCCAAATGGATGATCTCCACCATTACAGAAAACAACTGCCAACCAATTCATTTCACTCTACTTGATATCAATAAACAGCTGAAAGCACTATACGTAACATGGACAATTTCCTGCGGTACTGTCTGCCTATGCTTCAGAACTAGCTGTCCCTTTAGCCAAGGCAGCACGTGACTGAATGCGGTATGTAGGCACCCTGGTAAAATCTAATTCGATGGGCAAAGTGAAAACATTCCAGTAGTGCTGGCATACTTTGTGTGAAGGAAGATGGCTGCGTGGCTGTCGGAGGCCAATCAGCTCAACCTCTGGGCAGTAGTACCAGGGTTCCTCTTGTGCCCAACCATCTTCAGCAGCTTCCTCCCATCACAAGGCAATGTTTCCACAATTCCAACCCTGCCTCTCTAACCTGCTATTAGATCACATCCATTTATTTCTATTGGGTGTCATTAATTTTCATTCTTAAAATGCACAAAATATGCATTCAGAGCAAGATCCTTCTGTTTTCATCTATTAATCATTCTTCTCAGTTCCAGTTATAACTGGAGGCATATTCTCATGACTGTGCCTCAGTCTCTTACATTCCGGCTGTCAATGCTCTGTAATATATACTATCATTTCCTTCTCTCTCTTTCCTTAGCTGTTAAGGTGCTAAGTAATGTATGGCTGTGCAAACAGATCCAGCCTCTTATTTCAATTTACCTGGTCATGTTTAATGGAAGATTAGCTAATGCATTATAATGCTAGAAATGTCTAAGGAATAATGTATATGGGAGCCATGGTAGTGTAGCGGTTAGTGATGTTATTTATAATTTGGGATGTTGGAGTCTGGAGTGCAAGTCTGACACTGACTGTAAGAAGTTTGTAGGTCCTTCCCGTGAGTGTGTGGTTTCCTCCAGGTGCTCCAGTAGGTGCCTGGAATGCACTGCCAGGGGCAGCGGTGGAAATAGACACAGTAGCAACATTTAAGAGGTGTTGGTATAGACACATGAACAGGCGAGGAGTTTAGGTATACAGACTGCAGGCAGATGCGCAGTTTAAATTGGTCTCGTAATCGACACAGACATTGTGGGATGAAGGACCTGTTTCTGTGCTGGACTGTCCTATATTCTGTTAAATACAAAGCAGCTAATTAGCATGACTGGGAACAAAGTAATTATGATTTACACTTACCAACATCCCCATACACATAAAGGCCTTTGGGAGGTTTAGATCTTTCAAAAAACTGCAAACAGAAATACAAAGAACAGAATGTTTCAAATTATTGTTTCATATAGCTAAGTGAAATCTGCAGATCTATGTCTTTGGAAATTATTTTTTAAAATACTGCTCAGCTGGAATTTTCATCAGTTGAGCACAGCAGATATCTGCCAGAGATGGTTATACACACCAAGAGGACCACAAATGATTACACAGTGAGCACGACCAAAACAAAACTGTGTTACCACAGTAGATATACCAACCCTAAAACTAGATCCTGAGACATTTCTTGGGGGGGAGGGGGGGTTGGAACGAAAAGTATAATGAGGCAGATAGATGGAGGGGTGCATCATCTGGATCATTCCTTTAATCTCTCCATGCAGCAGAAGTCTAGGGGAATATGCTCAGGCAACAGTTCTGGGTTTAAATGTATTCAGACAATTCATAATCTAGTACTGGGTTAAAGAATTAAACACATATACTGTATATGTAGCTAGGCTGCTTAAGTCTTTTTCACAGCACTGCAGTAAATTTATGTATTACACTGTATTGCTGCCACAAACAAAAAGTCATGACATATGTGAGTAATGATAAACCTGATTCTGATATGGGTCTGTATTGTGGGAAGGGGGCAGGGAGAAGAGAATCATGGTTGGGAAAAGGGAGGGGGCGGGAAGCACAAGAGAGACATTTTATAATGATTAATAAACCCATTGTTTGGAATCCAATGGACATGTCTGGTGTCTCAGGGCTAGGTGTGTCTGCACCCACACTATCCCCCCGCCCATTCTTGACTTCCACCTGTCCCAAACCCCTCCTGTGGTGCTCCACCCTCGCCATCCCCAACATCCTTTGATCCTGCCAAATTTACAAACTTACTCTCTACTCCATGTTGACAAATACAGTACAGTTCAAAAGTTTTAGGTATCCAAGCTATATGTACTGTATGTGCCTAATATTTTTGCACAGTACTGTACACAGAGATTACCTTTTGTATGACAACATATCCTGATGACTGTATGATCTAGAAACAGCCAACACGGTGAACTGAACAGCATTCAAAGAAATAAGTTCACACGACAAAAGAGATTTTAATTTTAATTGAATGATGCAGAATCATGCTAGTTAACGAGACATGCGCCTGTGAGGAAGTACTAAGTATAACATTTGATTATACAATTACAGTATAGAGGGAAACAACAACAAACTTTACAAACAACACACATTCTATCTTCATTGCCCGAATGGTAAACACCAGAAAACATCGACACCAAGGATTTAGAATTAACGAAAAAATTCTCCCTGCAGTCTGCCTGCAAGTCTCCCATGCTACCGATCACAGAACTTTATCTTTGATAACTGAGCAGTACAAAGATAAAATGGACTATTTTTTTAAAAATGGAAGAAATCTACTCAGAGGAAATGTTTTTCATGAAATAACTCTCAACAAATAAGCTCAATACTGATATAGAACGACTTAAGGTACGTCAGCAAGGAAGTAAAAGTTAGAGCAGAAAAAGAACCAATTACATACAATATTTATTCCAAGGATCACAAAAGATTATTAATACCCAGTTGTACCATAAGGTTTTTTCTGTAAGAGGAAGATTCTTCAGAGGAATTAAGAAATCAAAGACAAGAACTGAAAAAAAAAATGTTTTTGAGTAAACTCAAAGGAAATCCAAAGACTTTTTAAGTAAATAAACAACAACAGAATATCCATGAAAGAACCTATTAGGGCTGGATATGTCACTGGAGGATATTGGTAAGATTCTTAATGCATATTTTGCAACTGTCCTTACAAAAAAGGGGCACTTTTGTTGTAACTGCACCATCAGCATCAAGTGTGAAATACTGAACCAAACTATTTTGTGATTTTTATCAATTTATTCGAGTCATAGATTCGTATAGAAGAGAACCAGGCCCTTTGGCCCACTACATCATGATGAACTTTTTAACCCATCTGCACTAATCCCATTTGGCCACACCGGGTCCATTTCCTTCTTTGCCTTCCCTATTTAAGTACCTGTCTAAATTTCTCTTCTCTTTCAATATTTTTATTAATATATTAATTGCATAAATACAAATACAAAATTCATAAGGATACAAGTAATACGATTACATTACATTTAAATCACAGTAATATGATCACAGTATCCCATATTCCAAATTAATCATGTAGAAAAAAAATTAAATTATGAAATGAATCTAAATATCTCTTAAACCAGTGTTAGAGTAGCAGGTTAGAGTCTTTGGCTCAATAGGCTTCGGCAAGAACAGACTTGGGCAAACACAAGTGGAGGTTCTAAGTAAGTTCCTGGTAATTTTTTCCCCTGCATTCTTGGTCTATTAGTACATAGTTAGAATGGGACCAGAGCTAGTGATATGCTCTTTGTGTGAGATGTGGGAACTCTGGGAGACATCCAGTCTCCATGATAACTACATCTGCATGGAGTACATCAAGCTGCAACTCCTCAGAGACTGCATTAAGGAACTAGAGCTGCAGCTTGATAACCTTTGGCTCATACAGGAAACTGAGGAGGTGATAGATAAGATCTACAGGGAGGTAGTCACCCCTAAGTTGCAGGAGGCAGGTACCTGGGTAACTGTCAAGAGAGGGTAAGGGAATGCGTGCAATTTACGGAGTAAGGTAGATGATCTTGGAAGCTGTAGAATCTTTGTGGGTAGAGTTAAGAAACTAAAATGGTAAAAAGACCCTTATGGGAGTTATATACAGGCCTCTGAAGAATAGACAGGATGTGGGATATAAGTTACAATGGGAGATAGAAAAGGCACGTAAAAAGGCCACTGTTATGAGAGTGATAGGGTATTTCAATATGCAGGTAGATTTGGAAAATCAGATTGGTGCTGCATTCCAAGAGAAGGAATTTTTTGGAATATTTACGAGATGTTTTTTAGAGCAACTTGTGGTTGAGCCTATTAGGGGAAAGATAATTCTAGACTGGGTGTCGTGTAATAAATCAGATTTGATTAGGGAGTATAAGATAAAGGAACACTTAGGAGGCAGTGATCATTATACAATAGAATTCATCCTGCAGTTTTAGAGGGGAAGATAAAGTCAGACGTATCAGTATTACAGAAGAATAAAGGGAATTACAGAGGTATAAGAGAGGAGCTAGCCAAAGTTAATTGGAAAGGGACACCAGCAGAGATGACATGTGAACCTCAATAGCTGGAGTTTCTGGGGGCAATTCAGAAGGTGCAGGATGAATGTACTCTATATTACACTGACTGTTCTATTTATTATAAATTACTATGATTGCACATTGCACATATAGACACAAACGTAACGTAAAGAATTTTACGCCTCATGTATTGGAAGGATGTAAGAAATAAAGTCAATTCAATCCGATCCATCCCAAAGATGAAGAAATATTCCAAAGGGAGGATGAGGCAATCATGGCTGACAAGGGAAGTCAAAGACAGCATAAAAGCAAAAGAGAGGACTTATAACACAGCAAAAATTAGTGGGAATTTAGAGGACTGGGAAGCTTTTAAAAACCTACAGAAGGCAACTAAAAAAGCCATAAGGAGAGAGAAGATGAAATACGAATGTAAGTTAGCAATACTGTAATATAAAAGAAGATACCAAAAGTTTTTTCCAGAGTAAAAGGGAGGTAAGAGTGGATTTTGGACTGCCAGAAAATAACGCTGGAGAGGGAGTAATGGGGACAAATAAATGGTGGACAAACTTAGTAAGTATTTTACATCAATCTTCACTTTGGAAGACACTAGCAGCTTGCCAGAAATTTGAGGAAGATGGAAGACAGAAAATTATAGGCTAGTTATCTTGCTTTAGTGGTTGGAAAGATGTTAAGAGCCCATTATTAAGAATGAGGTTTTGGGGTGCTTGAAGGCACATGACAGACCAAAGTCAGTATGGTTTACTATCCTACCCTTTTTTTCTTAAGGAAAGAAGGGATAAGCCAAGCAACTAGAGACCTGTTCATTGAAATTCACTGGATTTCAGTTTAAGAGACAATATAAACCTTAATTTTAAAAATAAGAGATAACAAAAGGCTATGCCTGAATAACCTGACAATATTTCTTGAAGGAGTAACAGTTGCTCTGGGCAAGTGAGTTTACTGTATGTTATGTGGACCTCCAGGATTTTGATGATGTCTCAAATGACAAGTTGGTCAAAAAAATAAAATCCATGAGATCCAAGAGAAAGTGGGAAAATGTTTCCAAAGCTGGCCCTGTGGCACAAATCAGAGTGGTAGCAGCGTGTAAGGAGACAATATAGCCTACTGAGTCGATAGTGACTATACAACAGCAATCGAGCTAGTCCTGCACACCGGCCAACTCTTAATATTGGTATTGACTTATTATTGTAATCTGTACAAGATACAGTGAAAAGCTTGTCTTGCATAATCACCCTGTAAAGGAGGAAAAGGTTGGTTCTTGTTATGACTGGAAGGCTGCTACAAATCTTTCTTCACGGGACTGTTCACTTAGATACTTATTTTCTCTATACTATTCATTACAACTGAATACAAGTACATGAGAAAGTTTATGGATAATACGAAAATTGGTGATGCAATTAGCAGTGAGTAGGAAATCTTTAGCCCACAGGAGGATGCAAAATAAGTTATGTAGAAAAATAGAAGATATAATTCAACTGAGATTTAAAGCAAAAATTCTCTTCTAGAATACAAAATTTTCTCTAGGATATTGAGTGATTTCAATCAGCAGACAGCCTTCAGAGTGCTTGCTTGGAATCTTAATGGCAGCAGGACATACCAACAAGGTGGCTTAAAAAAAGCACATGGATTGTGTTTGCATATTCTGTATCTCAACAAGTATAAGAGCAGGAAGATTGTGCTGAAACTGTGAACAACACAAATTGGACCACAGCTTAAGGTCTGGTCATCATTAGCATGAAATATGTGAAAGCCAAGGAGATTTATAAAGATGTTGACAGGAGAGAAGCTGTAGCCATGAGGCAAGTTGGATAAAAAAGAATTGTTTATACCATAGGGGAAGTGGGAGGTGGGGTGGGAGGAGATGTTAGAAGTTTAATTGCGAAGTATGAAGTCATGAGGGATCTAGATATAGTGAGTGCCATGGAGTGTATCGGTTAGCGCAACTCTATTACAGCTTGGGGCATCAAAGTCTGGAGTTCCATCTCAGCCATCCTATGCAAGGAGTTTGTAATGTTCCGCCCTGTGGAATGCATGAGTTTTCTCTGGGTCCTTGGGTTTCCTCCCACAGTCAAGCCCAGTAGGTTAATTGCTCATTGTAAATTGTGGTTCAATGCAGAGCATCTTACTCTCAGTAAACTACAAAGATATTAAATTAAAATGCACCATGATATGTAATTCCCATTGTTACGTACCCCGTAACTGGGTTGCCAAACCAGCAGAAATGGATCACGTAGTTGGAGTCTGGATTACTAGAACTAAGAAAGTTTTATTAAAGAAACAAGCAACACAGTAATCGAAAGGATAATAAATGCAACAGTTCAGCAATGATAAACACACATGTGCACAGAATTAAGATAACAGGATCAATCAAGCTCTATCGTTGTCTAGGGGTAAATGACCAATTTCAAAGTGATGCAAAGTTCAGTCCAATTTAGTTCAGTTTGCAGTAATCGTTGCCATGGCGATGGACAATGTGGGAGGAAGGAGAGAGAGAACAAGAACGAATGATCATTCAAAACGGCTTCCACACACAGACCTGCGATATTGCTCACAAGCAGCTTTCGGGCGAGTCCTTTGTGATGTCACCTGAGGTCACCGACTGTGACCCCTCCTCCAGATGCGGTCGATCCTCTGCAGTGAACTTGGCACCCAAGCAAGGGTGGACACACACCGGGTTCCTGCTGATCGTACCTTTCCACCCTGTGCGTCTATGGCTTGGTTCCGCAACCAGCCTTCCAAAACGACTCCCGCCGACTTGCAGGGGGGCACCGCTTCCAGGGTCTCGTTACCTCGTGGTGTCGTGTGTCCTGCCTTAGCGAACTTGTCCCTTTTTATTCCCCTGCTGGGGTATCGCTTGTCCATCACTTCAAACAGTCCAGGGTTCAAAGGGGGAGCCGCTCTAGACAGCTCTCCTTCCCCTTCATTACACATCTCCAAACCATATCTCTCCCTCTCCTGAAGAGAGGTGGCAGACCAACTGCTGATACCCCCGGTGCCAGCACAGGACAGCTACATCTTAATCTATGTGTATTCTCGTCACACCATCTATTCATACAGAACAAATCGCCAGTCCCTCAATGTTTTAACATGCCTCTCCTCAATAAAACCTGCACTAAGTCAAGCATTGTCAAATTTTATTTGATAATTATTGTGAAGAACTGTGGAATGAACTTACTCTGTAAAAAGCATTATTCATTCAGTGGCCACTTTATTATGAGCCCCCCATACCTAATAAAGTGACCGCTGAGTGTATGTTCGTGGTCTTCTGTTGCTGTAGCCCATCCACTTCAAGGTTCAACATGCTGTGCGTTCAAGAGCTGCTCTTCTGCACACCACTGTTGTAACGCGCGATTATTTGAGTTACTGTCACCTTCCTGTCAGCATCAGCAGGGGTAACAGGCAGCTTGGGGAAGTATAGGAGACTTTTAGATAAACACATTAATACGAAGGGAATGGTTAGATACGGATGATTCACAGAGAGAAGTCAACTTTGTGGGTCGGAAGCAATATACGAGTGCAATCTATACTGGAATTTACACCTCTCCAGTCTTTGCAGCCTCTGAGAGCTGTCTGACCTGCTCGCCTTATTTATTTATTTGGCAATACAGCGCGGAGTAGCTCCTTCCAGTCCTCCGAGCCATGCCACCCCAGCAATCCCAATTCAACCTAACCTGATTACGGGACAATTTGCAATGACCGATTAACCTATCTGCTGCACCTTCGGGCTGTGGGAGGAAACTGGAGCACCTGGGGAGAAACGCACGCATTCCACGGGGACTCCTTACAGACACCGCCAGCACTGAACTCCAAACTCCGGCGCCCTGTGCTGCAATAGCATCGCACTAATTGCTATGTTACTGAAGCCTCCCCTCTCAACTTGTGACCTTACCTGTGAAAAGAAATTCTTCTGACCGGTATTGTATCCCTTAAGCAATTCATGAAGCTTCTGTAAACACTGCACGACCCTTCTCTGATGTTCGTCGTGTTTTATACTTCCTTGCCTGACCAACACGTCGTAGTGCTGCAGAGGTCCTTCAACACTTGGTGCAAACCCAGAAACTTTCTGAATAATTTCCACCTCAGTAGCAGCACTGTTTGTTGTTGGCAGAGAATAACCTGGAAGCAAGCAAAAATGAAACTGATTACTTGAATCTTCAATTTTCTGACAACTATAGTTAAGTGTAAGATTGTATTCTGTACTTTTAAAACTGAGGATAAGCTGGTTTTTCATGTCTTTCATATCCTGACTCTCCAGCAGAATAAGCAGATGCCCTTTCAGTACAACTCATTCCAATTTATTTAACCTGTATAATTATTTAGTGATTTAGTCTTTCAAGCTTACAAACTATGATCCTGGCCTGTAACAGTATGAAAAACTCGTAATTGAAAAGGACACCTGGGCACACTCGCAAATTTATTTTGCGGTTTGGCTGCTAATAAGGCACAATCGTCAATTTATTTTTAAAAAAGATACTTGAAAAACTGACACATTCTCATTATATTTTTCCAAATGTTACTAACAATTGTGTCTGAAACTTAGAGACAAAGAATAGTGGCAGCAGTGAGTGAAAGGTTCCTCCTCAGACTCCCATTAGATCATAAATTGGCAAATTGGTTTATTCTTGTCACACACACTGAGGTACAGTGAAAAAACTTTGTTTTGCATCCTGTCTCTACAGATTATTTGTCACATTAGCAGACTGGGGTAGCACAAGGGGAAGCAATCGCAGAGTGCAGAATAAACTGTAGCAGCTACAGAAAAAGTCTAGTGCTGGTAGACAATAAGGTGCAAGGTCGTAATGAGGTCGATTGTGAGGTTAATCGTCTATTTTATCAAACTAGGGGACCGTTCAATAGTCTTATAATAGCAGGACCGAAGCTGTTTTCGAGCCTGGTGGTAAGTGCTTTCAGGCTTTTGTATCTTCTGCCCAATTGGAAAGGGGGGAAGCAGTAAGAGAGAATGTCTAGAGTGAGTGGGGATTTTAATTATGTTGATCATGTGTGCCATGTCAGGAAAATCACAGGTTGCAGAGAAAGACAGATTCGATTTTGACAATCTCAGGAAATCCCAATTAACTTCAGAAATGTATGCACAGCTCTAATGCAAGAAATGCAGCAATTAATTTGACAGAGAAAATGACCAATTCACCTGTTTGGATTCTGTTCAGTGTGACAAATATTGGCTAAAATGTCAGGAAGTAGTCCTCTATTCTTCCTGGAAACAGTGTCATGGGAATTATTGCATCAATCCAAGAGGACACATAATGCCCGAAACACTTTCAGCAGTGCAAATCCCACTCAGCACTGCACTGAATTATATGCATGGATTTTGTACTCACATCTGGAGTGAGCCTACAATATACAATCAGAATCAGGTTTAATATCACAGGCATATGAAGTGAAATATGTTGTTTTGTGGCAGATATACAGTGTAGTACATAATCAAAAAATACATAGATTACAATAAGAAATAAACATTGGATTCCAGTTATTTTCGACACATAGATAGATAGGTATTTTATTGATCCCATAGGAAATTACAGTGTCACTGTAGCATTACTAGTGCACAGATATACAAATATTAGAAGAGAAGAAAGAATAAAAAATAAAAAATAACTTACCTCAAACAGTCTAACAGGAGGGGGTCATCACTTCCCTGGCTATAGGTCGACTCATTATAGAGCCTAATGGCCAAGGGTAAGAATGACCTCATACAGTATAACGCTCTTTGGAGAAGTGCGGTTGTCTTAGTCTATTACTAGAAGTGCTCCTCTGTTCAGCCAAGGTGGCATGAAAAGGGTGAGAAACATTGTCAAGAATTGCCAGGATTTTCCATAGGGTCCTTTGTTCTACCACAGCCCCCAGTGTATCCAGTTTGACTCCGATAACAGAGCCAGCCTTTTTAAGCAGTTTATTGAGCCTGTTGGCATCACCTGTGTTGATGCCATTGCCCAGCACGCCACTGCATAGAAGATTGTACTGGCGACAACAGACTGGTAGAACATGTGATAGAGAAGCCTGCATACTCCAAAGGACCTCAGTCTCCTCAGACTCTGACCCTTCTTGTACACAGCCTCTGTGCTGAAGCTTCACTCGTCTGCCATCCAGATGTACTCCCAAGTACGTGTAGATCCTCACCACATCTGTAACAGGGAGCAGTGCAGGCTTAGTCTTCCTAAAGTCCTTTGTCTCACTAATGTTGAGCTGCAGATGATTCAGCTTGCACCATTTGACAAAGTCCTCCACCAGGGCCCTGTATTCATCCTCCTGTCCTCCCGTAATACACCAAACTATTGCTGAGTCGTCAGTGAATTTCTGCAGATGACATGACTCAATGTTGTATCTAAAGTCTGAGGTACACAAGGTAAACAGGAAGGGAGCCAATACAGTCCCCTGTGGGGCCCCAGTGCTGCCTATAGCCATGTCTGACATATAGCTCTGAAGCCACACAAACTGGACATCGGGACCAATACGTCTTGACCCAAATAAGCAGTTGCCCCAGTTAGCCGAAGTTTTATGGAAATAGTTAAAAAGGCATTTAAAAAAAACAAACTACCATTTAACTGAGTAACAAGTTATGTATTTAAATGAAATAAAGAACAAATAAGAATACTACCAATGTTACTACAGTACTATAAAACTGTGCATTATTTTCTAATAGCTATCAAAGGAGGAATTCATCCAATGCTGGCTGCTATGTATGGGGTGTCCAGAGAAGGGGTGCTCCTCTGGTGAAGGGGCTTGTCCTATCCATTCTGAGGTAGGTCACCCACCTCATCACACACATAGCTGACGCCTGTGGCTCCAAGTACCTGTCTGCTTGCGACAGCGGCCCTGTCCCAGTACACCGCTTCAACAGGTGGGCTAAACCAGGTTGGGGTAGCTACTGGGCCTAGGAGTGCAGTGATATAGGGACATGGCTGCCCTAGCGTATGAAGTAAGCTCCAGCAGACTGGCAGAAGAGATGCAACAGCCAAGAAGGCGGTTCTGCATCACTTCAGGGACAGCAAAGGGCATGACGAGGCACAGAGGAAGTTATAGTTATCCACTGCAATCAAGGAAAACCCCAGTTTGTGACGACTGCTAATACCACTGGAGCTGGACTTCCATGGTCGAGAGAGTGGAAACTGTCCCAGTGCAACAGCTTTTCCATTCTAAAAATTCTCCTGCACTGGTTTCACTGTCACCGTCGGATACGACAGACAACCAACACGCTGATGTGTTCTTTTGATTGACTGTAAATAAACAAAATTAACGGAGTGCTGATAAAGGACTAACTTCATACAATGTTTTTGACGACTGCATCCTCAAAATCTTCATTTTTATTGTAACATACAAGATAGTTGCTGATACCTTCATATTCTTCATAGTTACTAACATACTGAAGTAGTGAAATTGTTCCATTTTCACTCCTGGCCATTCACTGCATCTCCAAGCCTGAATGCTTGAAGCCACAGTGAGCAAAACAGTTCTAAATTGTCTTACTGCTTATTTCACACCAATAATCAGTGACAAAAATCTCTGCTTCGTGAGCACAAATACATGCAACTGACATTATTTATAAACTGTTTGCTCGAAGCGTGGTGTAGTATCTAACAGCCACATAAGTTCACACGACTGGCACTAGTTAGAAACTGTTCAGCAACTGTCTTCTACTCCAATTAAGTGACATAGTTTCCCAATAAACAAAGGGAATTCCCCAACCCCATTTTCTCCATCAGTTTTCATTCTTTAGGATTTGTCCCAGAAGGGTGACTACCTTAATTAACCAATGGACTAATTACCCGAAATCTATTGATCAATAAAAATCAAATTAAATTAAAAGTGCAAAAAGAGAGCAGAAAAGAGAAAAAAACCTGAGCTATTGTACAGTACATGGGTTTATTGTCCACTCAGAAATCTGATAACAGAATGGAAGAAGCTGTTCCTAAAACATTAAGTGTGTGTTTTCAGGCTCCTTTGGTAGCAATGAGAAGACGACATGTCCTGGATGATGGGGTCCTTAATGACGAGTACTGCCTTTCTGAAGCATCACCTTTTGAAGATGTCCTCAATGCTGGGGAGACTAGTGCCTATGACAGAGCTGGCTGAGTTTTCAACTTTCTGCAGCTTTTTCTGATCCTGTGCAATGGCCTCTCCATATCAAAGAGTGATGCAAGCAGTTAGAATGCTGTCCACGGTACATCTATAAAAATTTGTGAGAGTCTTTGGTGACATACCAGATCTCCTCAAACTCCTAATGAAATATAGCCGCTATTGTGCCTTCTTTGTAATTGCATCAACATGTTGGCCTCGGGAGAGATTTTCAGAGATGTTGACATCCAGGAACTTGAAACTGCTCACCCTTTCCACAGCTGATACCTTGATGAGGACTGGTGTGTGTTTGCTCGAGTTCCCCTTCCTGAAGACCACAATCAATTCCACGGTTGAGTGCAAAGTTGTTGTTGCCACACCACTCATCCAGCTGACTCATCTCACTCCTGTACGCCTCCTCATCACCATCTGAAATTCTGCCAATGACATCTATGTCATCCGCAAATTTATAGATGATGTTTGGGCTGTACCCAGCCACACAGTCATGTGTGCAGAGAGAGTAGAGCAGTGGCCTATGCATGCATCCTTGATTGTCAGCAAGGGGTCAACCCACACGGATTGTGGTCTCCCAATGAAGAAGTCAAAGATCCAGTTGCAGGGGGTGGTATAGCAACCCAGGTTTTGGAGCTCGTTAATACTGCAGGTATGATAGTGTTGGACTCTGAGCTGTGATCAATCAACAGCAGTTTGGTGTAGGTATTGCTATCGTGCAGGTGATCCAGGGCTGAATGGAGAGCCAGTGAGATTGCATCCGCTGTACACCCATTGTGCTGATAGGCAAGTCGCAGCAGGTCCAGGTCCTTGCTTAGGCAGGAGTTGACTCTGGCCATGACCAACCTCTCAAGGCACTTCATCACTGCAGATGTGATGCAGCTGGGTGATAATCATTAAGGCAGCTCGCTCTGCTCTTCTTGGGCACTGGTATGACTGTCGCCCTTTTGAAGCAGATGGGAACCTCCGACTACAGCAGTGAGAGACTGAAGATGTCCTTGGAATACTCCCAACAGTTGGTTGGCACAGGTTTTCAGTGCTCTACCAGGTACAGTATATCATCAGGGCCTGACTCCTAGCAACAGGTAAAATGGATGACACTTGACCACTAGATGTTTCAGGTCGGGTGAGCAGGACTGAGGCAGAACCATTACATCTGTGATTTACCTCAGTGAGTAATCATGAGGCATAGTCCCCCTCCTCTACCTTTAAAAGACTTATCTGACTCGTCTTGACGGTGAACTCAGGTTGCAATGCTGAGTCCAAAATGGTGGTGGGGGGGGGTGGGGGCAGTGAGCCACGCTTCCTTAAGCAAAGTCCACAGCAGTCCCTGGTGTCAATTTTGAGACTTGAAAGGAAGAACAAGATGAAACTTGCCAAATAATCCACTCAATTTTGATATTGTAGAGGGTGTTAAGTAATTTGGAGAAATTGAAAATATAGTTCACAATCAGGCAAGCTGGAGTACCAGAGGTATGAACTACAATTGCCTGAATTGCATTTTCTTACTGGATTTCTTAAACTTGTTACATAGCAAGATGAATCCAGACTGTTGGACTGTGATGATATTTTTTAGTCTTAAAATGTATGCTGCATATTTGGTGTAAATCTGCTAGTCTTAAAATAAAATTGTTAATCAAAATCCATCAATAACTAATCAATCTTCAAGTCACTGGAACAATACTTTTAATAGAATCGATAATGAATTTATTTGGAGCCCCTTGCCCCATGAATAGATTAGCATCTGAATAGCGCTGACCTTTTGAGCTAATCCTTTAATCCCTTCTCACCTATTTTGAAATATCTCTAGAGCACTTCTTAATTTTATTCCCTTAGTATATATCTGCCTCGATTCATATGAAATTTCCACATTTATTTAAACCTGTTTCTACTCATTCTTCACATATAATATGCTTTCCATTGCTACAACCTTGAAGGAAATATTCAAAAACATCCTTTCAAGGATCCCTTTGTAATTAACTGGTGTGAAGGGCCACTT
Organism: Mobula birostris; assembly: GCF_030028105.1. Taxonomy (NCBI): domain Eukaryota; kingdom Metazoa; phylum Chordata; class Chondrichthyes; order Myliobatiformes; family Myliobatidae; genus Mobula; species Mobula birostris. The sequence goes on along the minus strand of NC_092371.1, from coordinate 111,200,888 downwards.
TATCTGGACAGACATACAAAGCAAATGACTGAACTAGCCAGACTTTCCAAACTGGGTAAAGAAATAATCACATTATTCAGCAGCTCCCATCACCATCCTATCACCCCAAAAATCCATTTGTTAAAACCTTGTCCTATTTTGAATCAAACTGGACTCTGTGCAATTTTAAGCTCCGAGTAAAATTGTAACTTAATGAACAAATGAGAATTTTTATTGCACTACCAGTTCATCATGAGGCTTTTCAAAATGACTGGTAAAATCCCTAAAACCTACAGCAAGGAATGTTAGGAGCAGAACTAGCTGTTAAATTGGCAAGTCATTTTAAAACCAATTCAGGATTCCTTGGAGAAGGCAGGCAGTAGCAGAAAAATATGTAGTCATTCATAAATGAATAAAATTAACATTCATTCATACACACCTCCCATTTCAAGAGTTACCCTTTCAAGGTGTAATCATGCTTAAGGGCCACTGTTACCTTAATATATTTGATCTTGCATAAGAATGAAAGGAGCAAATCAAAGCATCAACCACATTCTTTTTGTACTGTTAAAAAAGACAGCAAATTTGAAAGGAACTATTTGTACTGCTGGGTAAACTAATACACCTAGATTCCAAAAGATGTCAGAATACCACTTGAACATTTGCACCAAATGAGTGTGGTTGATGGTTTTATTCACGCAGCAAGACAGATAAATATGTGGTGGATTATTTATAGAACAAGAGGTCTCAGGTGTCAGATTTGGGCCAGCTCAGCAGGAGCATAATTGGAGCTGGTGTAATTGTCCTCCACATCATTGATTCAAGATTCAAGATTCAAAAAACTTTATTGTCATTCTAACCGTACATCAGCTCTGCAGATTGGAGAAATGGGATTGTGTTTGAGAAAGCACAGAATAGAGAGTGTTATTAAATACCATTATTCCTCTGCGTGGATATCTTATAAGATCTATTGGTAAGCAAGCATGTATGTGTAACTGGATTAAGCCTGAAGGAAGGCTATTTGAAATTATGAAACTGTACCTTGTTTGGAGGTGATTAGGATAGATAACAGCTTGAAAAATCAACTACACAGAACAGCAGTGTCTACAAGTAATTGCCCATAATGATCTTTTTCAGTTTAGCACCATTACAATGAGAAATTTGGGGATATATTAAAGAACACACTGTCTTTGTACTATTAGTACTTTGCAAAGATACAGTTCTCAACAAGATTAGATCAGGTGTTTCACTAACAAATACAAATTGGATAGGTTGGCCCTGTGTCCACACAGTGGCTTTTCTGGGACTGTCATAGATTACACCATATATCCCATTATCTTAAATTCTCCAATGTAATCAATTTTGAGTTAAACAACAGTGACCACAGGATTGTAATAGGAAAATGGCTCTGTACACCATCTAGTAAAATGCTTTTCTTTGTGGTATACTAGCTTTGTCAGGAGCCTCAGTGAGTACTCAGTAAGGATATCTTAGCTTCAATTCATTCAAAACTTGATCACCACTGACACCAATTTTTTGTGTGAAAATCTTAAAACGCCAATGAGCCACCACAACCTTTTTCATAACTCACTGAATTCACTAACTCAATTATTGATCCATTAATTCAGAGACTTGGTCAAATTTGGCATTTTAAATACTACAGATTTCTAATAAATGACTATTTGAATGATAGTGTTCTGTACATTCCATCAACATAACTAAATTAATATACTAAATGTAGCTTTTTCTGCATCATGTTTAATTCCAGCTTTACAAGTTTAGCAAGTACCTGAGTTACATTAATAAATACCAGGAGTTCCCAACCTGGGGTTCATGGGCCCCTTGGTTAATGGTAGGGTCCAATGTTATAAAAAAGGTTGGGAACCCCCAATCCACATCAAATGCCTGGCATATCAAACCAAATCACACAGTTTAAAAACCATGCTCTGTAAGGCACAGGATATGAAATAAGGGTCCTTGCATGAAAAAGAAGAACATTCAAGTCAGTCTTTACACTGCACTGTGCTCAGCCTAAAGGACAGTGACATCAAAACAAATTGTTCACGGTAAGGTACGTGAATATGTTTGAAAAGGAGTAGGGGGGAACAAGAATGATAAGAACATAGAAAAATTCAGCTGTTGGGAATGCTTCTTTAAAGACAACTTCAATTTCTCTGAAGAATCGTTCCAAACTATTCAACTACAAACAAGGCAATTTTTTTCCACTTTGTGCTACAGCTTAACCTGTTGCATGGTCCTAATACAATGTGTCCAGTAGCTGATTGCAAAAGAATATATTTAAGAACTTGCAGTTATTAAACAAAAGGAAAATTACCTTTTTTAAAATTCCAACCAGGAAAATGAATTGAACTGATTAAGGTATTCCTCACATCAACTTCAGATCCAGTGTCGGGAGGAGGAGAAGATGGCGGCGCGACGCAGCACGCGCGGCCTCTCCGGTGATGAATATCTGTTATCTGTCAAGTAGGATGCCGTGCACAACTCTGATTTGATGGAGGCAGACGTGACAGCACGGAGGGACATCTGGTGAAACTTCTGAAATGCCTGTTTCGGGAATTCGCGGACCTTTGGCAGGGAGAGATGAGGAGAGAATGGAGAGAGTTGGTAGACCTCAGATGGTGTGGACTTGGAGTGAGGGTCTGAAGGTCAGCGACGATCGGAGGAGGTCAATGGTGGACGAACAGCCTTATCAGTGAGCTCCAACATTGCGCATTGGACTGTTTCATGAGAATAGGCCCTTTTTCTTTTTCTTTACTAATCACATAGTCTAATTAAGAATTATAAAGCTCAATCATTTAATCGCATTTTGTGTACTGCTTGTTATTTTGTGGCACTGATCTGTAACAGGGGACGCATTGCGCAGCATCCACCCAAACGAGATTTCTTCATTTTGGCCAGGCCGGGGGGGCCATCATCCCCTATATTAAGCCGCTAGCCAAAGCGAGAGTCACACCACCATAGTAAGGCAACATCTATCAAAGATTTCTACTATTGGGGCCATGCAATTTTTCGCAACTACCATTGAACAGGAGGTACAGAAGCCTGAAATCAAACACCATCAGATTCAAGGACAGCTACTTCCCTTCAACTGTTCAATTCTTGGACCAACCTACAAAACTTTAATCACAGCAGTTTAACAACACTATGCTCACTTTGCACTAAAATGGACTTTGTTTTGTTTTGTTCCAATGTGTTCTTTCAAATAAAAATTGTGAATAATTAATGTTTAATTTAGGTTTTAGCATGAATGCTGCTTATATGATGCTGTGTGCCTGTGATGTTAATGCAAGTACGTTTTTCATTGCAGCTGCGCACACATGTCTAAGAATCAGATTCAACATCACTGGTACATATTGTGAAGTTTGTTGTTTTGCAGCAACAATTCAGTGCAAAAGATAAAAAGACTACAAATTACAATAAGAAATATACTCAGTGGCCACCTTATTGGATACACCTGCTCATTAATGCAAATATCTAATCAGAGAATCATGTGGCAGCAACTCAACGCACGAAAGCATGCAGACATGGTCGAGAGGTTCAGTTGTTGTTCAGACCAAACATCAGAATGGGGAAGAAATGTGGTCTAAATGACTTTGATGGTGGAATAATTGTAGGTGGCAGACGGGGTGGTTTAAGTATCTCAGAAACCGTTGATCTCCTGGGACTTTCATGCACAATAGCCTGTCTCTAGAGTTTACAGAGAATGGTGCCATAAACAAAAAACACCTAATGAGCAGCAGCTTTGTGGGTGAAAACGCCTTGCTAATGAGAGAGGTCAGAGGAGAATGGCCAGACTGGTTTATGCTAACAGGAAGGTGACAGTAACTCAAATAACCACGTGTTACAACAGTGGTGTGCAGAAGAGCATCTCTGAATGCACAACATGTCGAACCTTGAAGTGGATGAGCTACTGCAGGAGAAGACCACACTGGGTTCCACTCCTGGACCAAACAAAGTGACCACTGAGTGTATATAGGGTGGGCGCTGGTTAATTGGGACATATCAGGACCAGTATGTTTTGGCCCAATTAAGTGGTTGCCCCGATTAGCCGAAGTTTCATGGAAATAGTTAAAAAAGTATAAAAAAGACACACTACCATTTAACCGAGTAACAAATTATGTATTTAAATGAAATACAGAACAAATTAGAACACTAACAGTGCTACAACAGTTAAATAAAACTATATTAGTTCTTCATAGCTATCAACAGAGGAATTCATCCTATGTATGCTGCTGTGTATGGCGTGTCCGTGGAGGGGTAGCACCTCTGGTGAAGGGGCTTGTCATGTCCATTCCAGGGGTGGCTCACTCAACTTTGGTACACTCAGCAACTACCTGTGGCTCCAAATAGCTGTTTGCACGTGACAGCGGCCACATCTCGGTACACAGTCTCAACAGGCGGGCTAAAGCAGGTGCAGGTAGCTGGTGGGCCTCATACCCCAGTGAAATAAGGACATGCCTGTCCTCTTCAGCTCTGGTCGACTGGGTGGATTAGATCAATAATGAGTTCCAATGGTCAAGAAGGCAGCTGTGTTACAATCTGTGGAGAGTAAAAGACATGACAAGGCATAGAAGTAGTCATGGTTATCCACCGTAACTAAGGAAAGACCCTAGATTGTGACAACAACTCGTGCCATTAGACCCAGACTTCTGAGGTCAAGAAAGTGGTACGGTCCAAAAACTCTCCCACTCAGGTTTCACTGTCATCTTTGGATATGACAGACAACCAACACGCTGCCGTATTCTTGACTGACTGTAAATGAACAAAATTACCACAGTCACATAGTGCAGAAAGTGGATTGCCTTAGTACAATGGTTTTGATGATTGCATTCTCCAAATTTTCATTTTCATTGTAACATTCAAGATGATTGTCGATACCTTCTAATTCTTCATAGTTCCTAACTTGTTGAAGTAGTGAAATCGTTTCATTTTCACTCCCGGCCACTTCTGGCACCTCCAAGCCTGAATGCTTGAAACCGCAGGTGAGCAAAACAATTCTAAATTGTTTTACTGGTTAGTTTTTTGTCAACTATAATTGCTTTTTGAACACAAATGCACACAACTGACACTATTCAAAACTATTCGTTCTAAGCACGGTGTAGTGCCTAACAGGCACACAAGTTCACATGACTGACACAAGTGAGAAACTGTTCAGCAGCGGTCTCCTGTTCCAGTTAAGTGGTTAGTGTCCCAAATAAACAAAGGGAATCCTGGCTATTTTCTTGCTTTGTTTTTGTTCTTTAAGGGTTGTCTTAAACAAGTGGCTGCTCTAACTAACCACTGTATTTTCCATCAACTTAAATGGCAGCATCTTATGGAAACACAAGAAATGGCAAATGCTGTCATCTGAAGCAGAAAACAAACTGCTGGATGAACTCAGTATGCTTGACAGCATCCATGGAGTCCAAGACTCAGTCCTCAATACCTCCTTGTACAACCAGATCCTTGATTTCCTCACTTGAAGACCTCAGTCAATTTGGATTGGCAACTTCAGCACAGGTGCACTATAAGGCTATGCGTTTAGCCACCTGCTTGACTCGCTCTGCGAGGCTAAGTATAGCTCCAATGCCATATTTAAGTTTGCTGATGATACCCCTGTTGTTGGCCAAATCAAAAGGTGGTGACAAATCAGTAGATTGGACGAAATTGAAAATCTGACTGAGTGTACCACAATAACAACCTCTCACTTTCAACAAAACCAAAGGGCTGATTATTGACTACAGGAGGAGGAAACCAGAGGTCTATGAGCCAGTCCTCATCAGGGGATCAGAGGTGGGGAGAGTCAGTAACTTTAAATTCCTCGGTGTTATCATTTCATACGACCTACCCTGGGCCCAGCAACCAAGTGCCATTACAAAGAAGGCACAGCAGCACCTCCACTTTCCAAGAAGTTTGCACAGATTTGGCATGACATCTAAAACTTTGACAAAATTCTATAGATGCACGGTGGAGAGTATACTGTCTGGTTGCACCACAGCCTGGTAGGGAAACAGCAATGCCCTTGAATAGAAAAGCCTACAAAAAGCAGTGGATATAAACCTGTCCATCACAGGAAAAGCCCTTCCCACTGTTGAGCACGTTTACAAGGAGTACTGCCACAAGAAAGCAGTAGTTATCATCAAGGACCCCCACCATCTGGGCCATGCTCTCTTCTTGTTTACACCAACCGGCAGGAGGTACAGAAGCCTTAGGTCCCTCACCATCAGGTTCAGGAACAGAGTGGATAACTTCAATCACCCCAACACTGAACTGATTCTATAACCTATGGACTCTCTTTCAAGGAGTCTACAATGCCTGTTTTCAATACTTACTAATTAATTATTATTATTGTTTTGATTTTTCATTTTTGTGTTTGCACAATTAGTTGTTTTTTGCTCACAGGTTGTGTGCATCTTTTCATTGATTCTATTATGTCTCTTTGTACTTACTGTGAATGCCCAAAAGAAAATGAATCTTAGGATAACATATGATGACACATATGTACTTGATAATAAATTTCCTTTGAAATTTGACTTCTTGGGTCAAAACCATTCATCCGAACAATTGTGGTTTCTCCTTAAGAGCTGCAAGCAGTAAATATTTTTGTTGCTGGATGTAATTTCCCACTTGTAGCAAGTATTCACCCAGGGAGTGGGTGTAGCAGCTGGAAGCTAAGAGAATAGCCCCATTGTATTAGGAACCGTGGCTACCGCATGAGACTGCATGCAAAAACTGACGCACAGGGTCCTAAGGCCCCCAACCCCTACCGTCCTCCAGGCTAATGTACAGTCTCTGGAAAATAAAATTGAAGACCTCAGAGCAAGATTTCAATATCAGAGGGTCATTAGGTACTGCTGTTTACTCTGCTTCACAGAGACGGATCTACTCCCCCCCCCCCCCCCGCCACCCCCAGCACTCCAGACACAGTACTCCAACCCGAGGGCTTCACCTTCCAATGCATGGACCAAACAGCAGTGTCAGGTAAAGGCAGAAGTGGCAGTGTTGTCCCCATGGTTAATGTATCCTGGTGCACAGACATGGCAGTTCTGTGTCAGTCCTGCTCCACCAACCTGGAACACCTAGCAGTCAAATTTCATCCATTCTATCTGCCAAGGGCGTTCTCTGCCATCATCCTGGTAGCAGTGTGAAGATTCCACCTGGGCAAATGCGAAGCGGGCACTGAAGGGGCTGAGCACTGTGATCCAATAGTCATGAGTCAGTGCACCCTGATGTCTGCCCAATCACTGCAGGCCAGCTTGAAGGGTCTCTGACCAACTATCATGAACATGTCACCTGTGGAACCAGAGGAGTTAACAGGCAGGACCACTGTTAACACCACCGTCAAGGACACTTAGCATGCCATCCGACACCAGCACTTCACCTGAATGTACAGTATGCCTACCTCCGGCACGCAGGCAGAGACTGAGGACCATTGCACTAGTGGTAAGGGCCATGAAGGTACAAATAAGGGAGACAGAAGAGCATTTTCTGAAACAGTGGACTGGATCATATTCAGGGATTCATCTCTGGCTCTAAATGAATATGCCACAGTTGTCACCGACTACACCAACACCTGTGTGGATGAATGTGTGCCTTCGAGAACATAACCAAACCAGAAGCCATGAATGAACCAAGTGATTCTGCTGAGAGTTAGCTCTGTGGTGGTCAAGACTGATGATTCAGAATCCTAAACAACGTCCAGGTACAACATACAGAAGGGCATCGTAACAGCAAAAAGGCAATTCCGTGTGAAGTCAGAGACACCATCAGATCCATGACAACTGTGGCAGGGTTTGCACGCCATTACTTCCTAGAAGGTGAAACCTACAGCATAAGTGGCTGTAATGATGCACTGCCCCATGAACTTTTATGCACGCTTTGAAAGAGAGAATAAAACTACACTTATGGAAATTCCCCTAGAATATGGCAGCCGGCACGCCTCTGTGTGATGGTCTATGGGTTTATGGACCCAATTTCATTCTGAATGTTAATGCTTGCTTTATTGTTTGTATGATTTGATTTGATTTGTTTTTTTCTCCCTCTCTGCACATTGGGTGTCGGTCTTCTTTTAAACTGGGTTCGTTTAGGTTTCTTGTCTTGTAGCTGCCTGTTAGGTAGAAGAATCTCAGGGTTGTATAATTTATACATACTTTGCTAACAAAATGTACTTTGAACTTGTACTTTGCTGGTGATACAAGATAGGAAGGGACACCGTGAGGATGCAAAGAATCTGCAAAAGGATATACACTCAGTAGCACTTTATTAGGTACACCTGTACGTTAATGCAAATATCTAATTGGCAGCAACTCAATGCATAAAAACATGCAGACACGGTCTGTTGTTGTTCAGACTAAACATCAAAATGGGGAAGAAATGGCTTCTAAGTGACTTGACCATAGAATATTTGTTGGTGCCAGATTGGGTGGTTTGAGTATCTCAGAAACTAATGATCTCCTTGGATTTTCATGCACAACAGTCTCTGGAGTTTATGGAGAATAGCGCTAAAAACAAAAAAACATCAAGTGAGCAACAGCATCACTGAACGTACAACACATCGAACCTTGAAGTGAATGGGCCATGGCAGTAGAAGACCACAAACATACCATACACTTCGTGGCTACTTCGTTGGTGTTAGCGAGTATTCTCGAATTACGAGAATACGGCATATTAATTCAAACAAGAACCAGGCTTCCGTTCTCATTGTAAATGTAAAGAAGTTCAGCAAGCTTACAGTTTGCCTTCAATTTATTGTAAATTGCAAGGGGTAAATTGAAGTTAAAAGCACAAGCTGCTCCGCAGACTAAGATATTGCATATACATGCAAGAGCCAAACGTTAAGACAATTGGTTGATGTCAAACCAGGCAACATGGCGAAGCTACTTGCATCATTGTGACTTGAATGCAAGCTGGCAGACCAGATGGATGTTGTCACTTCGCATATCAAACATGGCTACCGGTATAGGCAGTCAGTAGTTTTTATATACTTAGCAAATTTGTGTTCTCAGAGACAGCCCTGAAACATTAATTTTGGGTGCCTGGCTCTCTGCTGACAAAAGGTTTTAGAATGTTTGCGTTAACCAGTTTCTCCCAGAGGCACTTGAACCTTCAGGGGTGTCATATCAATTACAAAGTGTCTCTCCAGTGACTTTGATCACTACCACAACATTTGGGTACAAGAGGTACCTAATAAAGTGGCCATGGAGTGAAGACAGGTCAAGTCAGCAAGCAAGTAGCTGACAATAGAGTATAAACCATGAACATGTGAAGTAGGAACAAGGATTGCAAGCAATTCAGTTATCAAATACTCTAATACTAGCAAACACAAGGAATTCTGCAGATGCTGGAAATTCAAGCAACACACATCAAAGTTGCTGGTGAATGCAGCAAGCCAGGCAACATCTCTAGGAAGAGGTATAGTCGACGTTTTGGGCTGAGACCCTTCGTCAGGACTAACTGAAGGAAGATCTAGTAAGAGATTTAGTCTAGCAGACTCTAATACTAGATCTTGTGAATCTAATGTCAGACAAAATTATTAAAAATGTAAAATCCTTAACTCATATTTTAAAAACAGGACTGGTTCAACTAATAGGTTGAGTATAATATGTTCACTTTCAGATAATTCCATAACATGCAATACAAAATATAATTTAAAAAAGACTGAAAAAAATAAAATTTCCAAATATTTAGATGTTTTTAGACTTCCAAGCTATTAGATAGAAAAATAAGCTTCTCATGAAGTTCAATAAACTGTATGAAAAGCTATTGACTCCCAGCCCCATATACTGGAACTGATGTTATAGGAATCAACATCTGTTGGTCTTGTAAATTGTTTTATCGACTTTTCATAAATTGGATCTACATCAGGAGAAATGCACAGCTCCCTAAAGAGGGGTTAATTTTTTTAAAATATAATATTGCATCATAATCCTCGCCAAAAAGTTTATTTATAACCATATGTTTATATATAGTGACAATTGTTTTGTTATCTCAAAAATAATTGTGCTTATTGTCCAATTGTTGCTTATAATGCTGTCAACAGATTATCGCTTATCTCTTTCAATCTCTCTCTCCCTTATTGCTACATTTCAGGGGATGAAGGAATTTCCAGTGTGTGTGCCTGGGTCCTAATGTTAAAGATATTTTTGTTACCTTTCTTGCTACCTTGAATTCAAAGTATGCCAATGCTATCTTGATTTCCAAAATTTTATTGGACTCTTCCTTAGCCATCTTAGGATACTTAGTAAGTAGTGGAGGTGTCCATATTCATCCCTTTACTTCATTACCTACTCAGCACAGTTTTAGCACAATAGCAACATCATTTGGCTTACCTTTGCTGAAAGATGCTCGCCAGATATTACACTAGATTATGGACCCACACAATGTGCACTATCTCATGTTCTCAAAATACATTGCCTGAGATTCAACCTGGCCAATTTTCATTTTGCTGCATCCCATGGAAAACTGCTGCGGCCTCCATCATCAAGGAACCCCATCATCCAGGCCATGCTCTCTTCTCAATACAGCCAGCAAGAAGGTGGTACAGGAGCCTCAGGACCCATACCACCAGGTTCAGGAACAGTTATTACCCCTCAGTCATCAGGCTCTTGAACCAGAGGGGATAACTTCACTTGTCCCATCACTACAACCTATGGACTCACTTTCAAGGACTTGTCTCATGTTCTCAATATTTATTTATTTAATTATTATTTCTTTTTCTCTTTCTTTTTGTATTTGCACAGTTTATTATCTTTTGCACATTGGCTGTTTATCCATTCTGTTGGGTGCAGTCATTCATTGATTCTATTGTGTTCCTTGTATTTAAGTTCAATAGGTACATTTAATGTCAGAGAAATGTATACAATATACATCCTGAAATTCTTCTTCTTCGCAAACATCCACAAAAATAAAGGAGTGCCCCAAAGAATTTACTTTGAATGCCTGCAGGAAAATGAATCTCAGTAACACACACAAAATGCTGGAGGAACTCAGCAGGCAGGTAGACGCTGCCTGGAACTGCTGAGTTCCTCCGGCATTTTGTGTGTGTTGCTCGGATTTCCAGCATCTGCAGATTTTCTCTTGTTTGTAAATAAATCTCAGTGTTGTTTTAGTGATATGCATGAACTTTGATACCAAATTAACTTTGAAGTTTGAAACTGCTGACATGCAGAAGATTTCCCTTTCATATTTAAGGTAGCACACATACATTATGGTCCAGGTTCCCAACCCGGGGTCCACGGACTCCTCTGTTAATGGTAGGGGTCCAGGGCATAAAAAAGGTTGGGAACCCCTGCATCACAGTAAAATCTACAGTTTTAGGTGGACTTAAGTACTCAAACTTAACTCAAGAGGAAGTTATTTATCTAGCTGGTCAGAATAGAAAATCTAGATTTTAAATGTATGATAAACCAATAAATCCTTGTATACAGAGGGTTCATGGTGTACTATTGTAACAAAAAGCAATTAGACACTGTATCACTGAGATTTCTATATTGCAAAGGAAATTGAATGCAAAAGCTTAAAAGCCAAACCAAGATCGTGTTGAGGTGGGGTGAAACCTCATTTGCAGCGTTGTCCAGTGTGTAATACATTTGGAACTCTCATGCCATCTCACAGAAAACCTGATGGGCTCCAAACAATGGGAGCTGCAGACAGTCCCCACAGTACCTGGACTGATGAGAACGAACAGACTCAAGAGCTCATTAACCAAAAATGCACAGTGTTTGTAGTTTGTAAAGTCGGACATGTTAGGGGTAGGGTTGGGAGAATAAAACAGCTCTACAAGCAGCTGAAGGTGCAGTCCAACAAAGAAAAACCTGTGGCCTAAGAACAGGTGGTGGGTGAACAAAAGCATAGGAAATACAGCATTGATTTTTCAGCTTTATAAACACCATTTCTGGCTCAAACATACAATAGACTACTCTGCTAAGACCCCAAAATGGAGGAGAGTGCAAGGGGAAGCATTCAGTGTCTTCTGGAAACAACACTTCGAAAAGCTCCGCAAATATGATTCTGCCCTTGGCATCAGTGTTCTGAGAACACCAGAGTCAACCTCATGCATTCCGTCCTATTCAGCTTTGCCACCATCTTGACCTGACAATGGGTCATGGAGGACATATGTTAAATAACAAAGCTTCTGGGGCGGACAGTAACCTTACTGAAGTTCTAAAACTTTATAAAGAGGAACTCCACACACAAATTCACAGATTCATTTCCCATGTGAAATAAAGTAGGCTAGAGGTAACAACAAAGGGGCCCGCCTGTTGAACGTCACAGTGAATGAGATATAAATGTCAGTGTCCTCCTCAACCATGCCTTCTTAGTGATTGAAGAACTGCTCCTTGGACTGCAGTATGTATTTCATCCATCAAGAAATACCTGACAACAGTTCCAAGAAAACCATAGGGAGCAGCATCAACAAATGCATGTACATCGCCTACTTTGACCTTACAAAAGCCTGTTACTGGGTCAACTTAATGCAACTGTGGAGAATTGTTCACAAATTTGGCTGCCTTCGGAAATTCATTTCCATTCTATCCCTGCCATACGACAGCATGCAAGGCTTGATTCTAATCCACAAACCTAATACAGATTTAATTCCAGTATAACTGGGAGGTATAATCCCCCTCTTTTCTCCATCTTTCTTGTTGTAATAATCTCCACCTTATCTCATACTACCATCAAGGCAGTTCAGGAGCCGGAAGTCACAGACTCAATGTTTTAGGAACAGCTTCGTCCCCTCCACCATCAGATTTCTGAATGGTCTATGAACACTACTTCACTATTCTGCTCTCTTTTTGCACATTATTTATCTTTTAAATATTAATGATTGTAATATAGTATTTTACATATTATTTATTATTATATGATTACAATATATTAATATATTGCACTGTACTGCTGCCCCAAAACAATAAATTTCACGATATATGTCAATGATAACAAACCTGATTCTGAATTAAGCGTCCCATTGAAGTGCAGCTAATCTACAGTTAAAAGAGAAACTGTCCAAAATCTGGTCACACCAACTTCAATCATTAAGAGGAGGTAAGCAGATAACATTTGCATTTGTACACATTCGGATGCTGAGCTCCACATCATTATTGATTCATTTACCAAAACATACAGGAGAATGAAAAATGTAAGGTGGCGCCAGCAACCAATGGCGACGTAGCAGACCGCAGATGTTCTTTTGAGCCAACTAAACAACCTGGGGTTTCTACCATCACCTGGGGGATTCGGTGAACTACAGCGCGGCCATCACTGGGGGTGTATGCTGTGTCGCTGCCTGATAGAGGAAGCCCAACCTGTGGTCGGTTCCATTACTCCACGTCAAGTACAGCATCGAGCAAGATTAAAGTCATTGAGAATGAGAGCGGAAAACAAACAGGTGTTCAGTGCCACGTCTCTACAATTGACCAGTCGCGCCACCCCCCCCATTCTTTCGCTACTACCATCACACCATGCCGCCAGGTTTGGGGGCAGTTGTTGCCCTGCAGGCATTGGGATTCTGGACAGGCTTCACTCACCTCAGTGCTGAATGGGCTCCGCTGAACTGGCTCTGTGGCTACGGCCTACAGCAGTGGTCCCCAACCACCGGGCCGCAAAGCATGTGCTACCGGGCCGCAAGGAAACGATATGATTTGGCGATATGAGTCAGTTGCACCTTTCCTCATTCCCTGTCACGCCCACTGTTGAGCTTGAATGCACGCGAGGTCATTACCCGCGCGTCGTCCATGTCAGTGCGGGAAGGAGATCAACTCCTCGAGCTTGTAAGTGACGGCGGGCTGAAAAGTATGTTTGACATAACATCTCTGCCGGCATTCTGGATCAAAGTCAAGGCTAAATATCCTGAGATAGCTATGAAAGCACTGAAAACGTTGCTTCCATTTCCAACATATCTCTGCAATGAATGCAACGAAAACTAAATTGCGGAATAGACTGGACATAAGGAACCTCCTTCAAGTATCGCTGTCTCCCATCACCCCTCGATGGGACCGTCTTGTTGCAGGGAAACAAGCCCAGGGCTCCCACTGATTCAGCAATATTGGTGTGTTGCAATGATTTTATATGTTTATACGGGGAAAATATGTGCTGTGTGTTTCATATCCAAACGTTACTTAAAATATTATGATGTTATTGACTTATAAGTGACTTATATAACCATATAACCATTACAGCACAGAAACAGGCCATCTCTGTCCTTCTAGTCCGTGCCAAACGCTACTCTCACCTAGTCCCACCGACCTGCACTCAGCCCATAACCCTCCATTCCTTTCCTGTCCATATACCTATCCAATTTTTCTTTAAACGATAATATCGAACCTGTCTCTACCACTTCCACTGGAAGTTCGTTCAACATTTACTTCAAGCTCCCCTGATAATTGACTTATCACTATATTCATGCGAGGAAAATATGCACTGTGTGTTTAATATTAAATTCGTTAGATAAACCCTTTTAAAAATGAAATTGAGTGTATTAGCCACTTATCACCTATATTCCTGTTGTGATTAACACCACCCACCCCACCCCGAACAGAATCGCCAAAAATGATTTGTAGGAAAAAAATCGGCACGTACACGCATGCGCACTGGTGCCCGCGCAAGGCTTCATGGTCATGGTAGTCTTTCAACGTATTTGACTGCTACTCTTGTCCATTGGCAACCCTAACACCCCTCCACCACCCGGGGTCGGCCGGTCCGCAAGAATACTGTCAATAATAAACCGGTCCGCAGTGCAAAAAAGGTTGGGGACCTCTGGCCTACAGCCACTGGACCTCTGGGACCCCTGGCCTACAGCCACTGGACCTCTGGACTGGCTTCACTGGGCTCAGCGCTGGACTGGCTCTGTGGCTGTGCACTCACTTTCAAGGACTCTGCAGTTAATGTTCTGTGTGTTGTTTTTTTGCATGATTTGTTCTTTTTTCCCCCCAACCATTGGGTGTTGGACGGCCTTTGTTGTGTGGGTGTGCTTTTTTTAAAAAGTGGGTATTCTTGTGTTTCTTTGTTTTGTGGCTGCCTGCAATAAGACGAACCTCAAGGTTGTATGCAGTACACATACTTTGATAACAAATGTACTTTGAACTCTGAATAGGCTCACTCTGAACATCGGCAAAACAAAGGTCCTGCCCCTGTACATCTCCTCTGCACCTACTTCCAGGCACCTTAAAACTGTGCCCTCTCATGTTAGCCATTAAACTGTGCCCTCTCGTGTTAGCCATAAACTGTGCCCTCTCGTGTTAGCCATTAAACTGTGCCCTCTCGTGTTAGCCATTAAACTGTACAACACCAATCTGCAACAATGTAGTTCCACACCAAGACCTGGCAAAATGAAGACAACCTTCAAATCTCAGGGACTACCCCTCAACAAAGGTAGAGTACACCACTGTCTACTGTACACCAGTACAATCTATTCCTGAGGAAAAGAACACTCAAAAATCAAGACTTCACCATTCCTGGCAAAAAGCTGAGTGGGCTAAAGTGATCAATGTTCCCTGCAGACTCGGTGATATTATCTTCTGTAGATAGTATTCTCAAAGTCACCAAAATGGCCTTTGCAAACTCCTCCAAATCCACAAGCAGGATAGGTAAGTGAATCAATGTTAGTGTGCTCAGTCAGGCCAACACCCACATCATCCAGGCTGAAATTACAACCCATCTATTGCTTCGGCTGAACATATACCTGACATCAGACTCCCAAATCAGGAACTCTACTCCAAGCCTTGTCACAGCAAGATTATCAGGAGTGCTGAAATGCTCCAGATACATTATCAATGTCTCTTTTGCAAAAATAAAACATTGCTACTCATGCACGAGGAATCCATGGTCCATAACATAAAAATAATGGGGGAGTATCAGGGACTGCATTGAGAATCTCAAGTCTCTTCACGGGAATCACATGGAAACTTAGAACAGTGCAGGGACCTTACCACCCTCACAGGACCCACCCATCCACACCCAACAAGCAGAGCATGTGGATCCTACATTGTTCGTGGAGTTTAGAAAATTGCGGCCCAAATACTGGCAAAAGTGACTGAAGGGCCCAACTAGTTTATTCCGATCAAGATGCCATTCAAAGACGTCAATTTGCCTGAGTTTAGTCCACAACTTTCTAAACCTTTCCTGCCCATGTACAACATTGTGCAAAAGTCTTAAACACATATAAAAAAAAATTCTGTAAAGATGCTTTCAAAAAGTATGAAAAGAAAAGTGTCGAAATATCCCTGTCAGTCCCAGATTCACCACAACTCATAATTACCCCATAAGGGAGTCGCACTGCTTGCCCCATCAATAATTCGTAGGGGCTGAGACCCAGCCTGCGGTTTGGAGGTTGCTCAGAATCCCATTAAGATTCCTGGTAATGCATCAACCCATGTCTTTCCTGTCTCAGTTACAGCTTCAGCTAAGGTATTCTTGATTGTTCAGTTCATCTTTTCTTTCACTCTGAGGGTGGTAGGGTACACGGAACCGTTGTCAAACCCCTAACAGTCGGCACAGTTCCTGAATCACTTTCCCTGTGAAATGTGCTCCTCGCTACAAGTCCATCTGGACTGGAGTTCCCCACCTTGGGAGGATCTCCTGAACTAGAACCTGTGCAGTGGGGTTGGCAGTGCAGTCTCTTGTTGGGAAAGCTTCTACCCACCGGGTGAAGTGATCCATAATTGCTAGACAGTAGCTTTTCCTCCTGCTTTCTGGCATCTGGATGTTATCCCAGGGTCCCCTCAGCCATGACTGGTTTGCCAGCTGGAGCTTTATGCCCTTACCAGGATTATGCTGGGCACAAATGATACAACAGTGGCAGAATTTCTCAATATCCCCACCCATCCCTGGCCACCACCAGTCTTGCCAGAGGGTTATGATCATGCTCTGCCTTCCCTAATGCATCACCCCATGATATAACTTCAGAAGTATGTGCTTAATACATTTAGGGACCACCGTGACTTCTTCCCCATGGGTCCTGCTCCTATCTGGTCCCTCCTTTGCTCCTTTTCTCCTCCATTTCTCCTTCTCTTCTGCCTCCACCTCTTCATATAATTTTACTAAACTGGCTTCAGACATTTCTTCCTGCACACGAGCAATTTCAATCGCCTCTTGTTCTTCTGCTGCCATCTTTGCACTGATGTCCACCCACTCATTTCCTTTTTGATCCTTACTCTCTCCCGTTTCTGGTGAGCCTTTACTTTATTCACTGCCGCCTCTGCTGACAGAGTCACTGCTTCCATCAGTTGTTGTATCAGGTGCCCATGCTGAATACCTGCACCCGTTGAGGTTACAAATCCTCTTCGTGCCCATGCCATCAGATAATCATGCACCACCCCAAAGGCACTGTCTGTGTATATATTTGCTCACCTGTCTTCACTGTAGCGCAATGCTTATATCAGGACCACCAGTTCCACCGGCTGAGCTCAGCAACCCCCTGGCAGTGCTCCTGAAGCTAATTCTTCACCAGTTCCCTTCACTATCATTACTGTCCAGTGAACAGTTGTCAGTGTTTCGGTTTTTATAGGATCCTGCTTATGGGGTTTCTGCAGGATTTAACTGGGTTTATCTTCACTCAACCACAATCTTGCTTGTGTCTAGCCCACACTGCTGGGAACTGCTGTCCAAGTAGCTCACAGACACCAGCCTGGCTCTAGACTCTGATGATTGGAGTGGCTGCGGCAGCACAGGCTTAGTTGTGTATTCCGCTGGCTGTACGTGGTCGCTGCCCCTAGCCTGTCTATATTATCTCCCTCTTTCCTGAATCTATTGTGGCCCCTGCTTCTCTTAGGATGTCTAGTCCAAGGACAGTACCCTCGTTATTTGGGCAGACCAAGAAACACACTGGAAGCTGCACCTTGCCATTTTTGAGGATCTGAGACCTGATTCTTCTTCCTTTCAACATACACAACATCTGCAGATTTTCTTCTGTTTCCTTCTGCTTTCACCGTTTTCACTCCTACGCCTGTAATATACATAGTCTGCCTGGTTGTTGCCAAGGGTACGTCAGTTACTGATACTGAGGTCCCTGTGTCAGCTAACACATCACATTGCCAGCCGCTAACAGTGCTGTCGTGTACATCCACGGGCCACCAGTGCTGGCACCACCACCTCTTTTTCAGCCCTGAAAGCCATCTTCACCAGCTCTGTGATCTGATCAGCAGTCAGTCTGGTCAGACTGGGTGCTGATGGGATGAGAGATTACCGGTCTGCTGTGACTTTCACCTGCTTAGCTTTCCCCTTTTTTGGACACTGCCTCCAACCATATCCTGTTAGGCCACAGCTGTAGCATATCAACTCCTTTACTGTTCAGTGCCCGGTCTGGCAGTCCTTTACTATCAGCCCTGGTTTCTGGCACACAAAGCCAACCCTCTGTGATGTTACGGCAGCTCCATACACGATAATTACCTTACAATTTCTCTTGCACTTTCTTTGGTCTATCTCACAGGCCCATGAAACTATTGCTGAATAGGTCATCCCAACTGCTGTCCCTAAATCTACAATTTCCTTTTCTGTTGAGCTCAGGCATTCCCTCATCGTTTTTAGGAAGACTGGGTCCCTACCTGAATACTCCTCATACACTCAATATTTATGTTCTGCATAATCCATGGCCGTCTATCAGCTTTCTGAATCAGTGACATTGTCCTTCCCCAGTTCCTCTCATCTCCTCCCAGTCGCTGCCTCACTTCCCCTTTAAAAGAGCACTATCTTTCTTCATTGCTGGCAGTCTCAGTAGTTGCCCATGTACCGTCCCGCAATCCCTGGGCCATACTGTCCCACATATTCCTTGGGCACTTGTTTTTACCAACACGTGTATATCTTTAGGATGCATCTGGCAAATTTCAACCATTTCCTCAAGCTTGAATTCCAAATTCCCACAGGCAACTTTAAGTGAGGGCAACACTGACAAAGTGTGCTGTTTCTCCCTGGAGGTGAAGAGCTTATGAATGGTCATAATAAGGATCGAGGGCTAGCTCAGATCATCAGGATTCTCCACCTGACGTTCCTGACCTCAATAGGTGCCATCCTGAAAGATACATCTGGGTAAAACCTCTCCCTGAAATATCTCTACAGCAGTTCCCATACAATGCAAAACATAAATGAAGGATATAAGTTAAACAGTAAATACTTAAAACAGCAGAATATATACGCCGCAATCTGTCACTTATGTGCATCCAAACTCATGATGCCTGCTGTACCCCTTTGCATCACACTCGCAAAGCACGTATGCTAAAATACAACTCCCAGAACAAGGCTACACGCTCCCCTCTGGCGATCCCAACCTTCAATAACCACCCTTCACAACTGGTGGCTCCGTCTCACCAAATTAACACACAAGGTTTTGTCTCTTACATAAACATAAATGCACACACACTACTTTTATATCCACCAGTTCAGCTCTTGCATTCCCGTGTACCGCCAAGTGTGAGTGCTAATTTTTAAAATACTCACCCACTTAGAATGCTAAGATCATTGGCCCACAATGGGTCACAAGAAGGCATCCTATGCCTGACACCAAATGTTGTTGCATGAATGAAGTCACCAGAGAAAAGTACTGGTAGATATGAAGCAGCCTCTTTATTTGATGAAACAAGATACAAAAGGCATCATACTGAGACCCTTTTGGTGGAAAGGTCTGGCTGGCCCAAAGCTACCTGACATTTTATGTGCTAAACATCAAAGGACAATTCCATATTTACAATGCATCCACAATAACTTCTTTGAAACTACACACAAACTTCAAACCTCCCAATTCACACCCTGCACCACAGACATCTAAATGAATTTTAATCAGCATTATCTGGTCTGTGATTCAAGGCTTTTTGGAACCCATTGTTCAGAGCTGCATTTTAAATTTAATCTACAATCTATCTTCAGATTTGAAGATTGGTGGCTGAAGTTATTTGCTAAACATGCTAAACCCAAAAATTGCTCTAACACTCTGAAGTTCATAGAGTTCATAGAGTTTAGAAAATCGTGGCCCAAATACTAGCAAATGTGACTTAATGGCCCAACTAGTTTATGCTGATCAAAATGCCATTCAAAGAAGTCCCATTTGCCAGAGTTTGGCCCATAACGTTTTAAACCTTTCCTACTCATGTGCAGTATTGTGCAAAAGTCTTAGATTCATGTAAAAAAAAATCTGTAAAGTGAACACGAGGAGTTCTGCAGATGCTGGAAATTCAAGCAACACACATCAAAGTTGCTGGTCTCCATCAAACTCTGCTCTCAAATGCATCTCCCCCATTTCACGCACATCTGCTCGCACTCCAACCTCCCACCACCCCACTAGGAATAGAGTTCCCCTGGTCCTCACCTACCACCCCACCAGCCTCCGGGTCCAACATATTATTCTCCGTAACTTCCGCCACCTCCAACGGGATCCCACCACTAAGCACATCTTTCCCTCCCCCCCCCCCGCTTTCCGCAGGGATCGCTCCCTATGCGACTCCCTTGTCCATTCATCCCCCCATCTCTTCCCACTGATCTCCCTCCTGGCACTTATCCTTGTAAGCAGAACAAGCGCTACACATGCCCTTACACTTCCTCCCTTACCACCATTCAGGGCCCCAAACAGTCCTTCCAGGTGAGGTGACACTTCACCTGTGAGTCAGCTGGGGTGATATACTGCGTCCGGTGCTCCTGATGTGGCCTTCTATATATTGGTGAGACCCGACGCAGACTGGGAGATCGTTTCGCTAAACACCTACGCTCTGTCCACCAGAGAAAGCAGGATCTCCCAGTGGCCACACATTTTAATTCCACATCCCATTCCCATTCTGATATGTCTATCCACGGCCTCCTCTACTGTAAAGATGGAGCCACACTCAGGTTGGAGGAAAACACCTTATATTCCGTCTGGGTAGCTTCCAACCTGATGGCATGAACATTGACTTCTCTAACTTCCGCTAATGCCCCACCTCCCCCTCGTACCCCATCCATTATTTATTTATATACACACATTCTTTCTCCCTCTCTCTCCTTTTTCTCCCTCTGTCCCTCTGACTATACCCCTTGCCCATCCTCTGGGTTTTTCCCCCCTCCCCCTTTTCTTTCTCCCTGGGCCTCCTGTCCCATAACCCTCTCATATCCCTTTTGCCAATCATCTGTCCAGCTCTTGGCTCCATCCCTCCCCCTCCTGTCTTCTCCGATCATTTCGGATCTCTCCCTCCCCCTCCCACTTTCAAATCTCTTACTCACTCTTCCTTCAGTTAGTCCTGACGAAGGGTCTCGGCATGAAACATCGACTGTACCTCTTCCTAGAGATGCTGCCTGGCCTGCTGCATTCACCAGCAACTTTGATGTGTGCTGTCTGTAAAGTGAAGGTGCTTTCAAAGATAATGGAAAGTTTCTAAGTAACAAAATATTTACTATAAAGAGCAGTATACAGTAAAAAGCTTAAATCAAATCAATATTTGATGTGACTATCCTTTGCATTTAAAACTGCATCAATTATCTTGGTTACACTGTTGTTCAGTTTTAAAAGAAAATCGGTTTGTAGGTTGTTCCAAGCATCTTGGGGAACTTGCCACAGTTCTTCTGCAGACCTTGATTTTGTTGCTTGCTTCTGTCTCTATAGATAACCCCAGACAGTCTTGATGTGGCTGAGATCAAGGCTCTGTGGAGGCCATACAATTTGAAACCATATTAAAAATCTAGGGTGCCTAAGACTTTTGCACAGTTACATAATTGTCCAATTGTCCCTTGAAACTTTGTACTTGGCTCAACCACTTCCTCCGGCAGCACATTCCACATACATATCATGCTTTGTGTAAAAGTAAGTTGCCCCCAAGTTCCTAATAAATCTTTGCCCTCTCACCTTAAACCTATTACTTCTTATTCTTGATTCCCAATCCAGGGATAAAGACTGAGTGGATTTACCCTGTCTATGCCCCTCATGATTTTATACACCTCTGTGAGATCACCTCTCAGTCTCCTATTAGTCTCTAAAGTCCTTGCCTATCCAAACTCTCCCTATAACCCAGTTCCTCAAGTGCTGGCAACATCCAGAAAAAAAATTCTGCATTTGATCCAGTTTAATAACATCTTTCTTATAGTAGCGTGACCAAAACTGGACACAATATTCCAAGTACAGCCTCACCAGTGTCCTGTACCACTGAACCACAATCTCCCAGTTTTTATACTCAGTGCCCTGACTTATGAATGCCAGAATATCAAAAGCCCTCTTTATCACCCTGTGTACCTGTGACATCACTTTCAGGGAACCACGTACTTGTTCTCCAGTATTCATCTGTTCTGCAACACTCCCATTCACTGTGAAATATCAACCTGGATTGATCTCATCAACCAGCTCAGAACCCACAAAACTGAAATGCAAACGAGTTATTCTTGACCCAAAGGACTGAAAATGAAAGTGCTTTATTGCAAGGAAACTGCAGTTCAAAATATTATAAATCCAGCTGAGCTTTTATAGGAGACACAAGAAACTGCAGATGCTGGAATCTGGAACAACAAACAATCTCTGGATCAAGCAGCATCTGTTGGGGGGCAGGGGAGTAATTACCAATGTTTGGGGTTGAAACCCTGTGGCAGGAGATTTTTAAGGACTTTGACGATATCACATTTGGAGTAATATAGCAGCTTTGGTCTGTATTCTAAAAGGGGTGTATACTTCCTCCAGAGACAGTGGAATTTAGAGTCACTAGACTGATTCTTGGGAATGAAATAGTTGAAGTTGCAACAGTTAGCTTCACAGAGATTTAATAATACAGTGTAAGACTTGACAAAAGCCACAAAAACAAATTTTGTCAAGTGACCAGATCTTACACAAAGTGACCAAAGCTTACTCAAAGAATGATGTTTTAAGGAACAAAGTGGAGAGAAATAGATTGGTTTAACACAGAAGCTCCAGGCACAAAGCCCGAACAGAGAAAAAAAAACAGCTATCAACAGGAAGTAGGAAAATCAGGGATACTCTGGAAAGTGAAACTGAAGAAACAGTTACAGCTGAACAAGGATTATAGATGAGTGATAGCGCTCATTATTACACATATCAGAAGGTGAAGGCCGGATTCAAAGTCAAAGTCGACTTTAGTGCTATATGCACAATTAAATGTCTGCACGGATGCAATGAAAACCATACTTGCATAAATGCAAACATGAGGAAATCTGCAGACGCTGGAATTTCAAGCAACACACATAAAAGTTGCAGGTGAACGCAGAAGGCCAGGTAGCATCTTGAGGAAGAGGTACAGTCGACGTTTCGGACCGAGACCCTTTGTCAGGACTAACTAAAAGAAGAGCTAGTAAGAGATTTGAAAGTGGGAGGGGGAGGGATGGAGCCAGGAGCTGGACAGTTGATTGGCAAAAGGGATATGAGAGGTCATATTTGCATAAAACTTGTTTAAATATACCAAGCTAAGAATTTTGAAGACAATAACCTTCAAGAATGGTTTTCATTTTAATAAGTGCCGATTTACCCAGAAAGAAGTGCTGCCTACAATTCTCAACGAGCAACAGAATCAGAATGCTGACTATCCAACCGTGGTACTGGGTGCAAACTATCAAATGTAAAACTTATCTACGTAACCATAAGAATGCCTTTCTTCTAAACACATTATCCTTGAAATAAAATGAATAGATCATACTACATAATCTGATACTGGATCCACACATTTCAGTGCTTCTCAAGTCTTCAATTCTACACAAATCATCAATTACCTGGGTGTCCTTTACACTTGCGAACTGGAAATGACATTAAACAATTTATAGCACTTAGGAAGCTCATAGTGTCCAGTTCATTGAGAATAATCCCAGTCAATCATACTACTTAGTTATATTGAGTATTTAGACTACATGACTATAATCAATATGGGGATACGGTTCAAACATTAGAGGTGCAGAGTGACTTGGGAGTCCTCATGCAAGAATCTCAGAAGGTTAACTTACAGGTTGAGTCTGTGGTAAAGAAGATAAGTACAATGTTGGCATTTATTTCAAGGGGAACAGAATATAAAAGCAAGGAGATAATGCAAGGCTTTATGAGACACTCGTCAGGCCGCACTTGGGAGTACCGTCAACGGTTTTAGAGGCCATACCTCAGAAAGCATGTGTTGTCATTGGAGAGAGTCCAGAGGAGGTCCACAAGGATGATCCTGGAAATGAAGGGGTGAACCTGTGAGGAGGGTTTGGCAGCTTTGGGCCTGTACTCACTGGAATTTAGAACAATGTGGGGGGGGGGGGTCTCATTGAAACTTACTGAATGTTTAAGGGACTAAATAGGGTGGAAGTGGAGAGTATGTTTCCTATAGTCAGGTTATCCAGAACTTGAGTGCACAGCTCTAAATTGAGGGGTGACCTTTTAGAACAGAGGCAAGGAGGATTTTTTTTTGCTGGAGAGTAGTGAATCTGTGAAATGCTCTGCCACAGACTGCAGTGGAGGCCAAGTCCGCAGGTATATTTAAGGCTGAAGTTGATCATTTCCTGATCAGTCAGGGCATCAAAGGATATGACAAGAAGGCAGGTATATGGGGTTGAGTGGGATCCAGGATCAGCTATGATGGGCTGAATGGCCTAATTCTGCTCCTATGTTTTATGGTCTTATAATACAGCAGCATTAGAGTTAATGCTCATGTATCATCAGATGACCTTTAAGTCAACCATTTGGCCCATCGAGTCTGTTCTGCCATTCAATCATGGCTGATTTTTCCACCCACCCCCCCCCGTTCTTTCGTCTTCTCTCTATATCCCCTAACCCCACCCACCCCCTTGCCAATCAAGAAACTATCAATCTATGATTTAAGTATATACGACAATGAATTCCACATATTCGCCAACCTTTAGCTGAAGAAATTCCTCCTCACTTCAGTCCTAAAGGGGCATTCCTTTGAACACACTTCCAGGCAGTAAATTCCAGACCCCAAGCGCCCAAAGTATACATTTGTCAACAAGCAAGTTGTGGTCCCCGCCACCACGGTTTAAAAAAAGCCGAGTTAAAGCCCTTTCCTAATCTTTCCCTTCCCGCGTCCCCGGCCTCGGAACCCCGAACCCCGAGCCCGCCCAGTTCCACGATTCGCCTTCCGGCAGCTGACTGTGATCGCACTCACCCCTCATACAAGCAAGGCTGGTCAGCCGCAACTTGTATCTGAACCAACGACCTTCGCCATTCAACAGACCGGCCCAGCGGCCGATAGCAACCAAGGGCGTCCTGCTGGTCGCCATCTTCGCAAATGTCAACAACAATTAACTTTATTTCAACGCACAGAACTCCGGCGCTTCGCGTCCAGATTCCTGCATCTGCTGTGCTAGAGTGAAAGGCGTTGAATGCTTGGCGTGATCTCTAGCCGCTTGTAGGCAGCTAATGAGGGGAAGTCTGATCGCCGATATTCTCGGGCTAAGAAAGTGATAATTATTTGTTAAAACGAAAAATTGTTTTTTTTATTGACACCGAACAGATAGAACCTTCATCAGAACTGTTCTGTTAACGTCCACTCTATTTTCATTGTCTACAGATGCTGTCTGATCTTATGAGTGTTTCCAGAAGTTTCTATTTTTATTACAAATGCCTGACTAACCTGCTATAATGTCACTTTGCTTTGTGAGAAATCTGAAACAGTTCTTTTTAAAACATTCTCACAGAAGACCGCACCATACACTTTGTGAATCTTCCTATGCAATAGAAATTCTCAAATTTTGCTAGTAATTTTATCGTATTAGGTAGTGCTGTACTGGGACTCAGCACTGATTCCAGCAGTACACCACTTGTCACGGTCCTCCACTCCGAATAATACCCCTTCGTCCTCTCACAAGCAAGAGAAAACCTGCAGATGCTGGAAATCCAAAGCAACACATGCAAAATGCTGGAGGAACTCAGCAGGTCGGGCAACATCTGTGGAAAAAAGTACAGTAGATATTTCGGACAAAGACCCTTCGGCGGGACCCTACAACCTCTGACATCTTCCACCAAAGTTCAAGGTAAATTTATTGTCAAAGTACAATGTCACCAAATACTAATTAATTTTCTTGCAGGCATTCACAACAGAATCAATAGAAAACTACACACAAAGACTGACAAACAGCCAATGTACAAAATTATAAATAAATAAATAATACTGAGAACAGAGGTTGTGGATTCTTTGAAAATACGTCCAAAGGTTGTGTAATTGTTTATTGCTGAGGTGAGTGAAGTTAACCACGCTGCTTCAGGAACCTGAAGGTAATGATTGCTCCTGAACCTAGTGTTATGGGTACTAAGGCTCCTGTACCTCCCTCCCAATAGCAGCAGTGAGGACAGAAGATGGCCTGGATGGTGGAGGTCCCAGCTGATGATGGAGGAAATGTTGTTGCCAATTTGTATTAACTGGGGTCTGTATGTGAGGATGGCGAGGATCCAGTTGCAGAAGGAAGTATTGAGGACTAGGTCTTGGGGATTAATGATTAGTTTCAATGGTATGATGGTGTTGAGTGCTGAGCTGTAGTCAATGAAGAGCATTTTGATGTCCAGATGTTCCAGGGCTAAGTGAAGAGGCAATGAAATGGCATCTGCCGTTGTGACATCAGGCAATTAGAGCAATACCAGGTCTCTCCTCAGTCAGGAGTTGACATATTTCAAGGCCAACTTCTCAAAGCACTTCATCACGGTGGGTGTAAGAGCTACTGGATGATAATCATTGAGGCAGTGTACCAAGGTTTTATTGGGCACCAGTACAATTGTGAAACCTGCTCGAACCAAGCCAATTTTGTATCCAATTTGCTGGCTCACTTTGGATACTATTCCAGACCAGTGTACCATGCAGAAACTTAACAAAGGCCTTGCTATAGTCCAGATACAGTAGAAAATGTCTACCAGTGTGTGCTCATTAATCCTCTTGGTCACCTCTTACAAAACGGAAATGTGACAATGATAAAAAATGGATTAATGTTGGATCAGTGTAAATGGTCAGTATGCACCCAATGGGTCATTAATGTAGGATCGGTGCAAATGATCAGCATGAACCCAATGGGTCATTAATGAAGGATCAGTGTAAATGGTCAGCATGGAGTCAATGGGTCATTAATGGCTCAGTGTAAATGGTCAGTGTGGACTCAATGGGTCATTAATGGATCAGTGTAAATGGTCATCATGAGTGGGTCATTAATGGATTGGTGTAAATGGTCAGCATGGACCAAATGGGTCATTAATAGATCATTGTAAATGGTCAGTATGGACTCGATGGGTCATTAATGGATCAGTGTAAATGGTCAGTATGGACCCAATGAGTCATTAATGGAGCAGTGTAAATGATCAGCATGGACCAAATGGGTCATTAATGGATCAGTGTAAATGGTCAGTATGGACCCAATGAATCATTAATGGATCAGTGTAAATGGTCAGCATGGACCCAATGATTCATTAATGGATCAGTGTAAATGGTCAGTGTGGCCTCAATGGGTCATAAATGGATCAGTGTAAATGGTCAGTGTGGCCTCAATGGGTCATAAATGGATCAGTGTAAATGGTCAGTGTGGACTCAATGGGTCATTAATGGATCAATGTAAATGGTCAGCATGGACTCAATGGGTCATAAATGGATCAGTGTAAATGGTCAGTGTGGACTCAATGGGTCATAAATGGATCAGTGTAAATGGTTAATATGGACCCAATGGGTCATTAATGGATCAGTGTAAGTGGTCAGTATGGACTCAATTTGTCAAAGTTCCTTTTTCTGCTTTGCAGTTCTCTATTACTTTATGAGTCTTAATCATGGCCATCTTTCCTCCAATAGGATTTAAAGGATTCCAGCCATAAACAAAATATTAAGATGGTTGATATTTAGTCTCAAAAGATGTCCTCTGTGAGTTTGACCACAGTACTGTATATCACTCCAGCTCATTCTTCTGAACATGCCTTCAGACTTTGATAGATTTATGTGCAATATTATCATTCTTCCATTGCTCCTCCTTCTTACTTACAATAGGGTACTTTTTCATGCTGTCTAAGAGATCCAGAATTCACACTATGTCAAAATTGAGAACGTTTAATTCAGAGCTGCAACCCTATAAAAGCATAATTTGTCCTTTAAAAGAGTCGATCTGTTGAGTGCAGCAATGTATTCTCTTCCAGATACTGTATTCATATATAAAACTGAATAACTGGTCGAAACCATTACAACATAATAATCAAGGTGGCATGTTGTGTAACACTCTTTATATCAATGCCAGTCGTGCTTGCTCCAAGAAAAGGGCAAGAGGTACAGGCGTGAAATCTGAGTACATAGTCCATTCACTCATAATGTGCCGTATTGTTTGAAGTGGGTGATTATGGTCTTTCCATGACCGCGATTGTTCTTGGCAGGTTTTTCTACAGAAGTGGTTTGCCATTACCTTTCTCCAGGCCATGTCTTTCCAAGATGGGTGACCCCAACCATTAACAATATTCTTCAGAGACTGTCTGCCTGCAGTCAGTGGTTGCATAACCAGGACTTGTGATATGCACCAGCTGCTCATATGACCATCTACCATCTGCTTCCTTGGCTTCAGGTGACCCTGAATGGGAGGCTAAGCAGGTGCTCCACCTTGCCCATGGATGACCTGCAGGCTAGAGAAGGAAAGGAATGCCTTGCACCTCCTTTGGTATTGATGTATAGTACTGTACAAAAGTATTAAGCACATATATATAGCTGGAGTGCCTAAGAGTTTTGCACAGTACTGGAGTAATTTTATGTATTGCACTGTACTGCTTCTGCAAAAAGAAAACAAATTTTATGATATATGTGAGCGATGAGAAACCTGATTCTGACATGGGTCTCTATTGTGCACCGAGAGTGGGAAGGTGGCAGGGAGAGGAGCATCAGGGTTGGGAAAAGGGGAAGAGAGAGGGGAGGAAGTGGGAAGCACCAGAAAGATGTTCTGTGATGATCAATAAACCAATTGTTTGGAATGAAGTGACCTTGCCTGGTGTCTCAGGGCTGGGTGTGTCTTCACCCTTGCCATCCTCCCAGTCCGGCACTCCTTTTCTGGCACCTGTCCCACATCCCTCCCATGGCACTCCACCCTCGCCATTGCCAACATCCTTTGCTTCTGACTCATTTACAAACTCACTCTCTGCTCCACGTTGACAAATGCAGTACTGTGCAAAGGTCTTAGGCACCCTAGCTATGTATATGTGCCTAAGACCTTTGCACACTACTGTATCCCCGCCCTGCCACCCAGTACGTAGACCTAACACAAAAGTGAGTTCGGGGATTTAGGTGCTAAGCTACAGGAAAGGACCTCCAGGGGTGTGGTGTCAGGACTGCTACCTCTGCATGGTGCTAATGAGGACAGAAAGAGGAAAACAATACAATGTAACATGTCGCGAAGGAGATGGTGCAAGAGGGAGGGATTCAGATTCTTTTTTTTGATCTTTGGGCTTTCTTCCAGTGAAGGTGTGGATCTAAGCAGATGGGACAGTTTGTACCTGTACTGAAGGGAGACACTATGCAGGAAGGTTTGCTAGTGCTCCTCCAATGAGTTTAAAGTGAGATGCAGAAAGATCGGAAGAGTGCTGGGGCAGATAGTAATGTGGTTGTGGGGGAGGATGACGTTAAACATGCAAAGACTGAAATCGAAAGTTTGAGCATGGTGGAAATAATGTTCTGAGTTGTATCAATTTCAATATAAGCAGTATTGTAGGTAAGGCCAATGAGTTTAGAACATGGATCTGCCGGTGGAATTATGACATCATAGCCATTAGTGGGCCTTGATTGCAGGAGGAGCTTCTACAGATATATTAAGAGCAAAAGGATAAAAGGGATCCATGTAAAGATCTGGGTAGTAGTCTATGCGTGGAACCAAATGAGATGGGGGATCTTAAATGGATTTTTTGCATCTGTATTTGCTTGGGGGATGGACACAGAGTCTATAGAATTGAGGCAAAACAGCAGGAAGGTCATGGCCTGATGTCAATTACAGAAGAGGAGATGCTTGCTGTCTAGAGGAAAATTAGGTTTCACAAGCCTCAGAACCTGAACAAGTGTCTGCTTGGGCTTTGTGGGATACCAATGTAGAAATTGCAGGAGCCCTGGCAGAGGCATTTAAAATGTCCTTGAATCTATTGTTCAAGAAAGGCTCTAAAATAAGCTGGGAAATTATAGGCCAGTGAGACAAATGTCAGTTGTGGGTTAATTACTGGAAATTATTCTAAAGGGACCAGATATAATTGTGTTTGGATAGGTGGGGTCTGATTAGAGTTAGCCAACATGGCTTTGAACGTGGCATGTTGTGTTTAATTAACCTTAGAGCTTTTCGAGGAGATTACAAGGGAAGTTGATGAGGTTGCAACAATGCCTTTGACAAAGACATTGGGAGGCTGGTAAAGAAGATTCAGGTGCCCGGCATTCAGGATGAAGTAGTAAATTGAACTGAATATTGCCCTCACAGGATAAGCCAGAGAGTGGTAGTAGATAGCTGCCTTTCCAACTGGAGGCCTCTGACTAGTGGTGTGCAGCAGGGATCTGTGCTGGGTCCATTGTTATACATCATCTATATCAATGATCTGCATGATAATGTGGCAAACCAGAACAGCAAATTTGCAGATGACAATGTCACACATAAAATGCTGGAGGAACTCAGCAGGTCAGGCAGCATCCATGGAAAGGAATAAAGAATCAATGTTTTGTGCCAGACCCTTCATCAGGACTTGATGAAAAGTTTTGGTCCAAAACATTCACTCTTTATTCCTTTCCATGGACATTACCTGACCTGCTGAGTTCCTCCAGCATTTTTTACATGTTGCTCTGGAATCCCATCCAGCACTGCAGAACCTCTTGTGTTTATACTGTAAAAGAACAAAGGTTTGCTATGAATGAAAGAATAGAGGCACAAAGAAAAACATAAAAATCTGACCGTTTTAGGTAGTACAGGGAAAGTTAACAGCGATCTAGTGATGATTTTCAAAATGATAGTATTTTTAATGGGGCAAATAGTGAAATATTGCCCCCATTATGTCGAATTGTCAGGTGAACGAGTAGTCTTTGGGGTACTGCAAGTCTGTGTCTTTATTGATGCTTGCTTCATGCTTGAGTGCTCAGTGGAGGGTGCTAATGCTTTTTTCCTGGTGGGGGTGGGGTGGTCATTGGCTTGCTGCTGCTTGTGCATTGGAGGGGGCAGCTGGGGGGGGCTTTTGGGTTCTAATGTTTTAACTGTCATTCATCCTTCGGGGCTCTGTCTTCATGGATGTTTGCAAAGAAAAAGAATTTCAGGATGTATATTGTACACATTTCAATGACATTAAATGTATCTATTGAACCTATTGCACTAGTAATGGGTATCTCTTATTCCTGGGCACTTAGCTCGCAGTGGAGCATTGCTCCCATCTCCATTGTCCTCTGTTCTGAGCTACTTTCTCAAGGGTGGACCAGGAGTGCCCCATCGTCAAACTTCAGCCTCGATGTCACTCCTCCATGTGTTCTTTGGACTTCCCTTTTTCGTCTTTCCTTAGGGATTCAATTTTAATGCCCATGTGGTGGATACTTATGTAACAGCAATAAAACTGAAAATTATTGGAAAAATCACAGGATTCAGAAGTACCTATTTTTCAAAGGCCCTTCATCATAGATTTCTTATACTAATTGTTTTATGAGGATTTTTAATTGATTTTCTGTAAATTTAGTAGAGCAGTAAAATAAACAAACAAAAACAAATCTATATGGGGTCTCATCATATTCAAAAACAGTGCAAAATGTTTTATAAGAGGTCAATTGCTTCTGAAAATTTGCAGGTTTGCAAAATAAAAATTGCAGGATAAAGCAAGAGAGAAACAGGTAAGGCTTACAAAAGGCAATAACAATGTCAGTCACTTGAGAGTTTGCAAGAGAAAGCAAACAGGAGCAAGGCAAGATCTACGCTCAGTGGCCACATTATTAGGTATACCTGTACACCTGCTCGTTAATACAAATCAACGTTCAAAGCAGATTTATTATCAAGGTGCATATATGTCACCAAACAGAACCCTGGGACTCATTTTCTTGCAGGCATGCTCAATAATTCCTTAATAGAATAATAATCATAATGGAATCAATGAAAGACCACACCAACTCAGGCACTCAGCCAATATGCAAAGGCAAAAAGAAACAAATAATGAAGAAAAAGAAATAAGCAATAAGCATCAAGAACATGCGATGAAGAGTCCTTGAGAGTGAGCCCATAGGTTGTGGGTACATTTCAATGATGGGGTAAGTGAGGTTGAGTGAAGTTTATTGATTGAGATACAGTGCAGAATAGGCCCATCCAGCCCTTCAAGCCATGCCGCCCAGTAATCCCCCAAATTAATCCGAGCCTAATCACAGGACAATTTCTAACGACCAGTTAACCTTGGACTGTGGGAAGAAACCAGAGCAGCTGGAGGAAACCCACGTGGTCACAGGGGCAACATACAAACTCCTTATAGACAGCAGTGGGAATTGAACTGGGTCACTGATAATATAAAGCGTTGTGCTAACCGCTACGCTGCCATGTGCAGTGACAGCTAATTAATTAGTTAATTGAATTTAACCTCCCCCTGCCTTAGAGGTATCTGTAACTTTTGTTCCCAGACCACATTAGTCCAATGAAAAGCTCTCATTATTACTCTGAGGTTGCTATTAGGGATACATTTATCCCCTTTAGTTCAAGAGCCTGATGGTCGAAGGGTAACAACTATTCCTGAACCTCGTGGTGTGAGTCCTGAGGCTCCAGTACTGTCTGCCTGATTGCAGCAGTGAGACAAGAGCAGGAGCTGGGTTGTGGGAGTCCTTGATGATGGACGCTGCTTTCCCGCGTCAGCGCTCCGTGTAGATGAGCTCAGTGGTGGGAAGGGCTTCACCCATGATGGACTGGGCCGTATCCACTACGTTTTGTAAGATTTTCCGTTTCAGGGAATTGATGTTTCCATATCAGGCTGTGTTGCAGCAGTCAATATACCCTCAACCACACATCTGTAGAAGTTTTGTCAAAGTTTTAGATGTCATGCCGAATCTTTGCAAACTTCTAAAGAAGTAGAGATGCTGATGTGCTTTCTTCGTAATTGTATTTACATACTGGGCCCAGGACAGGTCCTCCAAAATCATAACACCAAGAAATTTAAAGTTGCTGACCCTCTCCACCTCTGACCCTCCGATAAGGACTGGCTCATGGACATCTGATTTCCTCCTCCTGAAGTCAATAATCATCTTCTTGGTCTTGGTGACACTGAGTAACAGGTTGTTGCTGTGGCACCACTCATCCAGATTTTCAGTCTCCTTCCTGTATGCTGATTCATCACCACCATTAATTCGGCCAATGACAATAATCAGTCAATCATGAGGCAGCAACTCAATGCATAAAAGCATGCAGACATGGTCAAGAGGTCCAGTTGTTGTTCAGGCCAAACATCACAATGGGAAGAAATGTTAACTAATTGACTTTGACTGTGGAATGATTATTGGTGCCAGATGGGAAGGTTTGAGTATTTCAGAAACTGCTGATCCCCGGGACTTTCATCCACGGCAGTCTCTGAAGTTTATAGTGGATGGT
This sequence comes from Mobula birostris, assembly GCF_030028105.1. NCBI lineage: Eukaryota > Metazoa > Chordata > Chondrichthyes > Myliobatiformes > Myliobatidae > Mobula > Mobula birostris. Next base: position 111,167,462 of record NC_092371.1, on the reverse strand, counting down.
GCAAAAAGACAGTGAGTGGCAATTCTGTAGGCGAAAACGCCTTGATAATGAGAGAAGTCAGAGGAGAATGGCCAGGTGTGTTCAAGCTGACGGGAAGGCGACAGTAACTCAAGCAACCACATATTACAACGGTTGTGTGCAGAAGAGCATCTCTGAATGAGAATGACCTCTGAGTGCGTACACGGTATAAAAATAAAATTAGGTCCCACAGCAGTAACTACATTGGAGCATCCATCTTAAGAGTGGCTGTTTCTGAGGTCAAAGTGCTGTGGTTGAGGATAATATGCTGAGGTTTTGGCAAAAAGCAAACTGTAAAGAGAGGTAAAATGATTTCTTTTGATTCAGTGGTTTCTAGAAGCGTAGCTGGCAGTCAGCAGATTGGCATGCTCCTCCTATGATGTATGTGAGATGATGGAGAATTCAAATGTTCCTGAGGACTGTGTTTGCAGGTCTGTACAGCCACATCTTATCTCAGATCATATTGTTCAGTTGGAGCAGCAGTTAGACTCAGTAAGAAGCATACGGGAGGCATAAGTGTCGGAGATAGGAGTTTTGGGAAGTGGTCACACCGCAGGTTCTGCTAGAGGGTAGGTAGGTGATTACCAGGAGAGGCAGGCAGTTAATGCAGGAGACTCTGTATACACTCTCTAAGGATATCCTGCTTTTGTCTGATCTGCTGAATGTTTCCAAAATTTTCAGTTTTTATTATAAGTACTGCCTAACTAATACATTACATAAACACAAGAGATTCTATAGAAGCTGGAAATCCAGAGTAACACCCACAAAATGCTGGAGAAACTCAGCATGTCAGGCAGCAGCTCTGGAAGGGAATAAGCTGTCACCGTTTCAGGACAAGGCCCTTCGTCAGGGCCAGAAAGGAAGATGCCAGAATAAGAAGGTGGGAAGGAGGGGAAGGAGTACAAGCTGCTAGGTGGTAGGTGAAGCCAGGTGAAGGTGGGGGGGAGGTAGGTGGGTGGGGGAGGGGTGATGAAGTAAGAAACTGGGAGGTGATTGGTGGAAAAGGTAAAGGGCTGAAGAAGAAAGAATCTGATAGGAGAGGAGAGTGGACCATGGGAGACAGGAAAGGGGGGTCACTAGAGGGAGGAGATCAGCAGGGGAGGAGAAGAGAAGGAGTAAGAGGGGAGCCAGAATGGGAAATGGAGAAAGAGAGAAGAGGAAGCGGGGGAGAGAGATTACTGGAAGTTAGAGAAATCGATGTTCTTGCCATCAGGTTAGGGGCTACCCAGACAGAATAGGAGGGTTTAGTCCTCCAACCTGAGAGTGGCCTCATCTTGGCGGTAGAGAAGGCCATGGACTGCCATGTTGGAATTGGAATGGGGAGTAGAATTAAAATGGTTGGTGACCGGAACCTACGTTCTGCAACTTCTGCCTTCTTTAATGGGATTCTACCACTAAACACATCTTTACTACCTACCCCCCCCCCCCCACACTCTTCGCTTTCCACAGGGATCACACTCTCCATGACTCCCTTGTCCACTCATCCCTCCCCGCTGATCTCCCTCTGGCACTTCCCCTTGCAAGTGGCACAAGCACTACTCCTGCCCATTCACCACCTCCCTCACCTCCATTCAGGGCTCCAACCAGTCCTTCCAGGCGAAGCAACACATCGCTTGTGAGTCTGTCCGGATCATCTACTCTATCCGGTGCTCTCGGTGCAGCTTCCTCTACATCGATGAGACCCAAAGTAGATTTGGAGGACCGCTTTGTTGCGCACCTTCGCTCCATCTGCAATAGAGAAGACTTCCCAGTGGCCAACCATTTTAGTTCCACTCTCCATTCCCTTTCAGAGAAATTGGTCTATGGCCTCCTCTACTGTCACAATGAGGCCACTCTCAGGGTGGAGGAGCAACACCTCATTTTCTGGATAACCTCCAACCTGACGGCATGAATATTTATTTCTCTAACTTGAGGTAATCTCTTTCACTGCCCCCCCTCAACCCTTCTCTCTTTTTCCATTCACTATTCTGGTTCCCCTCACACCCATTCAAATTTCACCTCCCAGCTTCTCACTTCACTCCCCCCACTCTCCCACCTACCTTCCCATCCCACTTTGCCTGGCTTCACCTATCCCCTGCCGAATCGTACTCCTTCCCCTCACCTCCACTTTCTTTTCCTGGCGTCTCCCCTTTCATTTCCAGTCCTGATGAAAGGACACGACCTGAAAAGTTGACTGTTCATTCCCTTCCGTAGATGCTGCCTGTCTTGCTGAGTTCCTCCAATATTTTGTATGTGGAACATAAAACATAATGAAGTTTCACTGCATGCCAGTGCAATGCCCTGGTTCACATCTTTACTGTTATGCTGTAGGTATTTCATTTAGCAGCTCTGTTCTGTTTTCAGCCTGTCTGGGTTATTGTTGAAGATAAGGGATGATGTGGAATGTGTGCCATCCAATTAGCAGGATATTTTCTTGGTGAGAGACAATAAGGTTGGTCTTGGGCTTTTGTTCATCAGGAGATGAAGAGAGAAGACGAGGGGAGAACCGGTCATAGCGTACGATCCAGTGGGAGACCCGTTTGTTCGAGATGGATTGCGAGCGACGTTCGGAAGGTGGTGTGTGCTTTCATGCTGGCCGAGGGCCCAGCAGGTGAGTGACAGAGAAGTTCAAGATGAGCTCCAACTTGTGCACATTTGACTGTTTAATTAGAATGGCTCCTTTTCTTTTTGTTATTCTTCACTAACCCTTTAGTTAAGATTCATAAATATAATTCCTTTAATTGTATGCAGTGTACTGTCTGTTACCTAGTGGCACTAATTTGTGACAGAGTAGCAAATTACACAGCATCCACACAAACCGGGGTTTGGGGTGGGATGAGCCGTCTCAATCTCACGAGTTTGGCGGGACTTGAAATTGTCTTCCCTAGACTTACGCAGCCAAGGAAACCAGGGTGTTTCATCCATGTAAGGTGAAAGTTTTAACATAACTTTAAGAGGAGTTGTTTCTGCATTTGAAATAAAATGATAAAAGAACATATATTGAAAATGATAAGAAAGATAAGAATGGAGAAGGCGGCTTAAAAACCGATGTAGACATTGACAGAATGGGTAAACCAGCACTCTCCATGTTGTGAGTTCTTCAGTACTACAAGCCACTAAATGCTTCTGTTTTATATCTGTCGTTCTGTTTCATGATTTTTTTCCTCGATAGATGCTGGTCAAAATGAGTTTTTACCCCTTCCCAAGTTACCATCTCTCTCCCAGTATTTGTTGATGACAAAGGAATCTGGAGGCCCACAGAAGGAATACTCTTAATGTTTTTAAAGGAGAAATAGGTTTACACTTCCTGTGTCAGAGTATGGTAAAACCATTTAAAAATGCTCTGCTACCCTTACAATTTACAGAAGTAAGGCAATCAGATTTTTCAAAGCACATCTGAAGTTCTTTTCCACACTGAAAGGGTCACTATGTGGCCAATGCTCAGAATTAATGACTGAGTTAGTGTTGTCCCTCTTTAAATATAAAGAATGTTTTTTTTTATTCACATCTAGTTCAGATTTTTCCCACATGTGCAGTTTATACATTGTTTCAATGAAATGCTATTAACAGTTTGGATAAGTTTCAAGCAAGTTTGTAAGGTATCAGCTCCTTTGAAAAATATTGCACTATTATCAAAATACTGTTAATTTTCAGAGCTCAGCATTAAAACTAGTATTAACAACAGTTTATGGACTCCTGACATTGGTTTCTATAGAGTATTCATTATTAATTCTGTACTTACAAAGGCAGTCTCATGTCGTCTGAGTAATCCATGAGCCTTTTGATTTCAATAGGCACCACACACTGCCTGGCTAGTTTCCACAAATGTAATGTTTTTATTATGTGTCGGATTACAGAGCTTTCCTTTACCCCCGCTTCAAAGATTCCAAGTCTATCTACTTGAAGCCAAGATCATTGAGATCTGACAGAGTTGGAATCTTAACTCCAGCAGTAATGAGGATTATATCTGGCAGCATAAGCCTGGGTAAGAGTGAAGATAGATTGAAAAAGCTCCCATTCTTGAGTACTGTCTGGTGATCTTTGATACTGAGCAAACAGATGTCAGTTTCCCCCCTGCCCCCAACCCCCTGCCCCAAGTTATATCTACAGTTGAAATTAATTGGGAACACTTGGGACACTCAGATCATTCTGAAAAAGATCACGATCTCCTGACAACTCGATGAAGATTATATTCTAAAATTACTGCTACATATTTCTTGGATTCCTGAATGTTTGATTTATTTGTCCAGAGATTTGTCAATACAGCCAAGTAATCAATACTTGTCATTGATTTATTACCCTGATCCAAAGTTACCCATTCTGTGGACCTGTAGTCTTACAAATGCCTGACAGATCTTCTTTAGGATTTTACATGTGTTTGTTTAGCATTAACTTTATTATCTTCCTAAAGAAGGAAAAGGAGCATGGACTGCAAAAGCAGAAGCTGAAGACCTACGTGTAAGATTGTTACTTGTGTTGAGTTTCTATCCTACAGAGGTCCAAGCTTAGAAGTTTTATGATTAATACTGAAGCAATGATTTGGAGGGTTGCATGCCTTAGTAACCCAGAGAGCTATGTTGGCTGGAGTCAGGGCTTTATGCTTTGGCTCTTGGTAAGGTCACCCTTGCCAAACAGGTCAAAGGGTAGAGGCCAGACTAAGAATGGTCCACCAGTCCTCCAAATTTGGGGGTTCAGCTCCAGGTTAACAACCCTAACTGGTCAAAGAAATTGTTACGGAAACAATAATGAATAATCCTTCTTTGTCTGTGTATGACAGTATGGACAAACAGAGATGGAGGACTTTCATTGCTGTCCTAAACACCAACAGTGTAACGGGCAGTAAGTAGGTAAGTGAGTTTCTATGTTGATGCAGGGGTAAACAGCCTGCCTGGATGCATTGCAGATTGATTGTGACAACTGCTCTGCCCAGGACCACAAGCAATTGCAGAAATTGAGATGTTGCATCAAATAAGCACCTTCTGCCATCGAAGATCCCCATCATGTGGACTTTGCCATCTTTTCACAGCTACCCTCAGGCAGGAGGTACAGAAGCCTGAGGTCCCACACCACCAGGCTCAAGAACATCTACGTCCAACTGGAAAGACCTTAATCATCGTAGTTCATCAGTGCTATGACCATTTTGACCACTTTACACTGAAATGGCCCTTGTTTCTATATTGTTCAAAAATTGAATTTCCATGTAAAAATGTGTATAATTTGTTTAGTTTAAGTTTTCCTTGAGATATTCTGCTTTTATGATGCAATAAAAGTTTCCTTTCATAGAACTTGTGCATTTGTATGCTTGCACCTGTGACAATAATTCAACTTTAAGAGTCAAATTTTAAAGAGTTGTGAAACCAGTCCAGTCCATCATGCAAATTATTCTCTCCTCTGTTGGCTGTCTATGGTTCCCACTGCCTCAGGAAAGCAGCCAACATAATCAAGAATCCCACCACCTTAGTCATTCTTTCTTCTCCCCTCTCCTTTCTCCTATCAGGAGGAAGATAACTGTCAGGACACTGGAGCAGGGATTCAATTGCAGACCCGGTACAGTCCACACAGTGATATTAATTGAGTAACAAATCCCAAGGTGCAAACAAAGTCAGCATCAAAGTTCAGGCAGCAATAAAAACATTCAGAGAAATCCAAAAACCAGAATCAGGAAACAGGCAGAGTCAACATACAGACACAAATGCTGAAAAGGCTCAAGTAAGTTCACTAGGACAATCTGGTGGAAACACAGGACTGAACTACACTGAGCTATAAACAGAGAGGCAGATGATAGGTGGAGCACAATGAGACTCAGGTGGCAGCAATACAGGTAATAATGAGAAACAGATGAGAGATGGAGTACTCAGTAATACAGGAGCCAGAGTAGAGCAGGAGCAGGGACAGAAGCACATGGCAATACAAAACCACAGACCGACAGCTGGGGGAAACACACAAAAAGACAGAGTTCAACTGGAGGTACTGACAGATAACATCTGCCTGAGAACACAAACCACCAAAATTATACACAGCTTCTATCTGCCATTATTAGACTCTTGAGTAGACATCTCATACACTAAAGGATCTCCCAATCTACCGCTTTATGGCCCTTCCACTTTACTTGTCTACATTGCACTTTCTCTGGAAATGTAACATTATATGCTGCATTTGTTTACTTTACACCACCTCTGTATAATTATGTATGGCATGATCTGTCTGGATCACACAGAAAACAAAAGCCTTTCAATGTATCTTGGTACAAAATTTGGTAAGTAGGTTTATTATTGTCACGTTTACCAAGGTACAGTGAAAACCCTGTCTGGCATACTGTATCAAACACATCATTTCACTACAAATGGGCACTGACGAAGTGAAAGGTAGATTGTGGGGTCAAGAGTCCATTTGCCAATACCAATATCAAAGATCACATCAATAAATAAGAGATGAACCTGAACCATGGCGGAGGGGAAGAAGCTCTTTCTGGGTCATTGAATGTGGGTCTTCAGGGTTCTCCTCCCTCTTGGTAGTAACGAGAAAAGGGCGTGCCCCAGATGGTCCTTAATGATAGATGCTGGTTACTTAAGGCAACATACCTTGAAGCTGTCCTTGATGGTGGGGCAGGCTGTGCCTGTGTTGGAAGTGGCTGATTCTACAATCCTCTACAATCTCTTTTGCTCCTGTGCATTGGAGGCTCCATACCAGGCTGTGATGTAAACAATCAGAATGCTCTCCACTGTACGTCTATAGAAATTAGTAAGGGTCTTTGGTGACATACTAAATCTCCACAAACTCCTAATGAAGTAGAGCCTTCTTCATGATTGCATTGATGTGTTCTACCCAGGACAGGTCCTTCTAGATGTGTTGTATCCAGGATAGGTCCTCTGAGATATTGACAGCTCAGAACTTGAAGCTGCTCACTCTTTCCACAACCGACCCCTTAATAAGGGGCCGCGGTTGCGTAGCGGTTAGTGTGGTGCCATTACAGCTCAGTGCGTTGGAGTGTGGAGTTCGATTTTGACGCCCTCTGTAAGACAGTTTGTACGTTCTTCCTGTGCATGCGCAGACTTCCTCCAGGTGCTCTGCTTCCCTCCCACGGTCCAAAGGCGTACTGGTTAATAGATTAACTGGTCATTGTAAATTATCCTGTGATCAGGTTAGGGTTAAATAGGTGGGTTGCTAGGCAGCGTGGCTCATTGGGCCAGAAGGGCCTGTTCTACGCTGCATCTCTAAATAAATAACCAAACAAACAAACAAATGAATGAATAAATGAATGAATGAGTAAATAAACAAATAAACAAACAAATGAAGGACTGGTGTTTGTTCTCTCAACTTCCCTTTCCTGAAGTCCACAGTCAATTCCTTGGTCTTGCTGACGTTAAGTGCAACCTTGTTGTGACACCACTCAACCAGCCAATTTATCTCACTCCTGTAAGCCTCCTCATTGCAACTGAGACCCTAGCATTAACAGTGGTGTCACTGGCAAATCTATAGATGGCATTTGAGCTGTGCATAGCCGCACAGTCGTGAATGTAGTAGGGGGAAGAGAGTGGTGGGCTAGGCATGCCTTCTTGAGACGTGCTTGTGTTGATAGCCACTGAGGAAGAGAACTTGTCACTGATCCTACTGGTCGTGATCTCCCAATGAGGAAGTCTAGGAACCAATTGCAGAGTGAAGTACAGAGGTCCAAGCTTAGAAGTTTTACAATTAATACTGAAGCAATGATTGTATTAAGCACTGACCTGTAATCAATTAACAGCGGGTTTTGCTGTAGTTCAGGAGTTCCAATACAGAGTGGAGAGCCAGTCATATTGCATGACTGTAGACCTGCTGTGCCGGTGAGCAAATTGCAGCAGGTCCATGTCTTTGCTCAGCTAGGAGGTAATTCCAAACATAATCAACTTCCCAAACCACTTAATTATGGTAGGTGTGAGTATTACTGGGTGAGAATCACTGAGGCAGCCCACCCCACTCTTCCTGGGCACAGGGATGATTGCTGTGCTTTTCAAACAGTTGGTCTCAAGCAGACTGCTGCAGTGAGAGGTTTGAAGAGGTCCTTGAGAACTTCAGCCAGTTGATCGGCGCAGGTTTTCGACACCTGACCAGATACTGCATCAGGGCCTGATGCCTTGTGAGGGTCCACCGTCTCAAAGGATGGTTGGACATTGGCCTCTGAGACAGAGATTAGATTAGATTAGATTATGAGGACACGCAGTCCTCTTTTATTGTCATTTAGTAATGCATGCATTAAGAAATGATACAATATTCCTCCGGTGTGATATCACGGAAACACAGGACAGACCAAGACTGAAAAACTAACAAAAAACTCATAATTATAACATATAGTTACAACAGTGCAACAATACCGTAACTTGATGAAGAACAGGCCATGGCACAGTAAAAAAGTTCAAAGTCTCTCGAAAGCCCCACATCTCATGCAGACGGGAGAAGGAAGAAAACTCTCCCTGCCATGCCTAACCACAGTCCGACTCCGAGTTGTCCGAAAACTTTGAGTTCTGATCAGCCCTCCGACACTGAGTACCGAGCGCCATCTCTGCCGAGCGCTTCAACCTCAACCTTGGTCGCCAGCAGCAGGCAAAGTCGGGGATTTCGGGGCCAACCCCCGGAGATTCTCGATCGCACAGTAGCAGCGGCAGCGAACCGGGCATTTCAGAAATTTCCAGATGTTCCTCTGTGCCTACTCACGTCTGTCTCCATCAAATCAGAATTGTGCAAGGTACCCTATTTAACAAATATGAGATCACAGAGTTCTTGGATTTGCATGTGTATCATGCTATTCACCTTTTCAAAGTATGCATTAAAGTTTGTAAGTTCTTTAGGGAGTGAAGCATCACTGTATTTATGCTGTTAGGTTTCACCTTTGTAGCACCAGGGGAAACAGAGCGTTTCACCTTATATGTAAATTTTGGGACACAACCATTGCCAGAGCTGTCGCAAATCCTTTCTGGACAGCCAGAAGTTAAGAATAGAACCTGTAGCCTAAGTTCAGCTCAGGACACCAATCTCACGCCCCTAAAGGGCGGCACGGTAGTGTGGTGGTTAGCACAACGCTTTACAGTACAGGCGACACGGGTTCAATTCCCGCTGGTGCCTGTGGGGAGTCTGTACGTTCTTTCCATGACCTTGTGGGTTTCCTCCCAGGTGCTCCAGTTTCCTCCCACAGTCCAAAGACCTACTGGTTGGTAGGTTAATTGGTCATTGTAAATTGTCCCATGATTAGGCTAGGGTTAAATTGGGTGATTGCTGGGTGGCATGGCCTATTCCGGAAGGGCCTAAATCTCAATAAATAAATACTAAATGTATACCACTAGGTTGACCTTGAGCAAGAAATCAGAAAGGGAAATGAAATCAGTCTCTAAGGTGCAGAATTGATCCTGGGCTACACATAGTTTCAGTAGTGTTTCCTCATCCAAGTCCACATATAAAGCAAGCAGCTAAACTGTAAATATTAAAATATCTACACATACTGTAACAAAGGCAACATGTAAATGAGAATCATGAACTTACCAGGGACGCCAATTCCATTTCTTTTGGTGTTTGGGGTACAGCTTTAGCAAGTGCTGTTGGAGTAGTCTAGACAAGTAATTAAAGAGTATGTTGTAGACAGTATACACTGCAGTCAAGGTGCACAGGTTTGTTCGGTGTGGGTATTTTGGAGGGAGAGTGTCGAAGGCTCTTGTATTAAGACTTTCACTTAACCGGTCATTGAACTTTTGACTGTGCTTTGCATCATAGAAAGCTTTGGGGAGTCAGGAGTAAATTATTCAGCTTCTGATCTTCTCCTGTAACCAAAGGTCTGGTTGAATATTTGTCTTGTTACATGCAAGCACGTGGTCAACCAGCTACATGAATACAAAGGCATGGCAAATGCATTGATTAAATGAACAGATATACCATGGACAGCATTCTAACTGGTTGCATCACCATCTAGTGTGGAGGGGTCACTTCACAGGATCAGAAAAAGCTGCAGAAGGTTGTAAACTCAGCTTGCTCCATCCTGGGCACTTGCCTCTCCAGCATCAAGGACATCTTCAAAAGGCGATGCCTCAAAAAGGTGGCATCCATCTTTAAGGACCCCCCTCACCCAGAACATGCCCTCTTCTCATTGCTATAATCAGGGAGGAGGTACAGGAGCCTGAAAGCACACCCAAATGTTCAGGAACTGCCCTTTTCCCTCTGCCATCAGATTTCTGAGTGAACAATGAACCCATGTGCACTACCTCACTTTTTTTTTGTTCTCATTTTGCACTACTTATTTATTTAATTTTTATGTATATTTCATTTCAGCGGTGAAATGATCGGACAAAGTCAGCATGGATTTGTGAAAGGAAAATCATGTCTGACGAATCTCATAGAATTTTTTGAGGATGTAACTAGTAGAGTGGATAGGGGAGAACCAGTGGATGTGGTATATTTGGATTTTCAGAAGGCTTTTGACAAGGTCCCACACAGGAGATTAGTGTGCAAACTTAAAGCACACGGTATTGGGGGTAAGGTATTGGTGTGGGTGGAGAGTTGGTTAGCAGACAGGAAGCAAAGAGTGGGAATAAACGGGACCTTTTCAGATTGGCAGGCGGTGACTAGTGGGGTACCGCAAGGCTCAGTGCTGGGACCCCAGTTGTTTACAATATATATTAATGACTTGGATGAGGGAATTAAATGCAGCATCTCCAAGTTTGCGGATAACACGAAGCTGGGTGGCAGTGTTAGCTGTGAGGAGGATGCTAAGAGGATGCAGGGTGACTTGGATAGGTTGGGTGAGTGGGCAAATTCATGGCAGATGCAATTTAATGTGGATAAATGTGAAGTTATCCACTTTGGTGGGAAAAATAGGAAAACAGATTATTATCTGAATGGTGGCCGATTAGGAAAAGGGGAGGTGCAACGAGACCTGGGTGTCATTATACACCAGTCATTGAAAGTGGGCATGCAGGTACAGCAGGCGGTGAAAAAGGCGAATGGTATGCTGGCATTTATAGCGAGAGGGTTTGAGTACAGGAGCAGGGAGGTACTACTGCAGTTGTACAAGGCCTTGGTGAGACCACACCTGGAGTATTGTGTGCAGTTTTGGTCCCCTAATCTGAGGAAAGACATCCTTGCCATAGAGGGAGTACAGAGAAGGTTCACCAGATTGATTCCTGGGATGGCAGGACTTTCATATGAAGAAAGACTGGATGAACTGGGCTTGTACTCGTTGGAATTTAGAAGATTGAGGGGGGATCTGATTGAAACGTATAAGATCCTAAAGGGATTGGACAGGCTAGATGCAGGAAGATTGTTCCCGATGTTGGGGAAGTCCAGAACGAGGGGTCACAGTTTGAGGATAGAGGGGAAGCCTTTTAGGACGGAGATTAGGAAAAACTTCTTCACACAGAGAGTGGTGAATCTGTGGAATTCTCTGCCACAGGAAACAGTTGAGGCCAGTTCATTGGCTATATTTAAGAGGGAGTTAGATATGGCCCTTGTGGCTACGAGGGTCAGGGGGTATGGAGGGAAGGCTGGGGCGGTGTTCTGAGTTGGATGATCAGCCATGATCATAATAAATGGCGGTGCAGGCTCAAAGGGCCGAATGGCCTACTCCTGCACCTATTTTCTATTTTCTATTTTCTATCTTACTATTGCATATTCCGATGTACTGCTGCCGCAAAACAACAAATTACATGACATGCTGTATGCCAGTGATACTTGAATATTTTACAGACCAGAAAAGTCTCCCACGTAGCTTTATAACAGATCAGTCAGAAGCAGCGCTACACTCCTAAAAATTTTCTTATGACCTGGATTGAGTATTTTATATTTAACGACCACAACCGTCTTTCTGTTTCCTCAGTGTGAATCCAACCAAAGTTTTCTTTGCTTTGATTTCCTTTGAGCAGCAATCCAATAATAACATTTTATGATTCCTTGAATGTTTAAGAAGTTGTCAATGGTTAGGAATGTCATTGATTTACAATTTAAGGTTGCACAGATTACAAACCAATTCTATAATGAACAATGGCCTCGGCCCAATACATCGGCTACTTTATTTTCCTGCATGGATGCTGCCTGACATGCTAAGCTCCTCCAGTACTTTTGTGTGTGTTGCTCCAGATTTCCAGTGTCTGCAGCTCTGTGCGTCCATAATAAAGGGCAAATACTCAATGGCCACTTTATTCGGTACAGGAGCGGAACCCCATGTGGTCTTCTGCTGTTGTAGCGCATCCACTTCAAGATTCGACGTGTTGTGTGTCTTCTGCGCACCACTGTTGGAATGCAATGTTGTTTGAGTTACTGTTGCCTTCCTGTCAGCCAACCAGCCTGGCCATTCTCCGACCTCTCTCATCAACAAGGCGTTTTCGCCCACAGAACTGTTGCACACTGGGTGTTTTTATATTTTTTTTCACCGTTCTCTGTAAACTCTAGTGACTGTTGTGCATGGAAATCCCAGGAGATCAGCAGTTTCTGAGATACTCAAACCACCCTGTCTGGCATCAACAATCATTCCACAGTCAAAATCACTTAGATCACATTCCTTCCGCATTCTGAACAACAACTGGACCTCTTGACTATGTCTGCATGCTTTTATGCATTGAGTTGTTGTCACACATGATGAGATATTTATATTGACGCAGGTTTAAATGTGTACCTCATGAAGTGGAAGCTAGGTGTACTTTCACCTATTTATGTTCTTCAAAACGAAGATTAGCATTGTCAACTAAATCCAATGTGTGTCTTGAAATGATAATGCTACACTATGTGGAAAAAAATGTTTTCGACGCAACTTCTCTGCATACAAAATAATAGAAAAGCTACCCTCGTTCTCGCTGAGGGAAGTTATATTTGCAGCTGCAATGAATGTACGTCAACTGTTTAAGAGAGGCGGGGTGGGGAAGGGTAGTAGGGAGTTGCGAACAACGACTGCGTGGCACTCTGGAAAATGTAGTTCAATCCATTCTTGTCCTTGGGCATATCGCTTTCCAATGGCAGGCGTGAACTACATTTCCCACAATCCCAGGCGCCCCCACCCTTCCCCCGCCTCGCAGTCATTTGAAAGGCAGCTGAAGGCTGGCGAAAAGAGACGTCATTAGGCCCATCAGTAAGCGAGAGAAAGAGAACAAGATGGCTGAGGCTGTGCCCGATACTAGGCGACTGCTGGCCAAGCCCCAGAACCTCAACGATGCCTACGGGCCGCCCAGCAACTTCCTGGAGATTGACGTGGGCACCCCGCAGACGGTCGGGGTCGGCAGGCAGCGCTACACTACCTACGAGGTCCGGATAAAGGTGAGCCGTACCGGGGAGGGGAATACTCGCCGGGCCGTCCAGCTGGCCGAGGGTGGAGGGAAGAATCTGTGTCATCCAACTCGACCGTCGGCGCGGTCTCTTTTCTCCCCTTCTGTGGAGGATTCATGGCTGTCGGGTGTTTCTGTCTCCTGGGTCATGGGGAAAGGGGGTTGACTGTGTGTGTGTGACTGGCTAAACCTCAGGAAGAGGATTGCTTCCCTTCCCAAATGATCTGCCCCCACTGTAGAGTTAGATGTTTCAGCACGGTTACTGGGCTAACGCTGTCAGCCGGTGCCTTTTGCGTAACCTAAATATTGAAGGTAGAGGTGCACTTTGGTGTCCATGTTGTGCAAAAACTTTTTTCTGGTTGAAGTGTGAGGAGGAGGACAGAGGGGCGGTGGAATACGGGAAGTTGGAACAACTCCTGTTTCCAGTCCAAGAACTGGAATGTTGTACTCGTGTATTTCCTCAAGATAGGAGATTAGAGTTGCGGGTGCCAACAATTGTGGACATTACGGAGTGTGCTTTTAGGTGTGACCATTCAAAATTTACTTTGAGTGGTTTTCTTTGAGCGTGTGCTTGAGATGTAAATTTTTTTTTGCCCTTGAAGCCTGGCTTGTTGCGTATATCTTTAAAGGACGTGTAAACTCTCTTCGCTTACGTCCTAGTTGAGTCTCTCTTAAATAGTAATTGAGGATGTTGAGAAAACATCAGGGAGAGTATCGCATTCGGCTTAGTACTGTTTATTATTAATTTCTGTTTGGAAGTTCAACGTACACAAACTGGGTTACAGGCATTAAGAGCTCAGTTGAGAATCTCTGACAAAACGGTGGCTTTGTAAAGTTGAGATGAATGTATTGTTTGTACTGGTAGTTCTAAACAACACAGGTAGCAAGATATTCCATAGTTGCCTTTATTTAAGAACTTGTGTGTTCCGTCTTCAAAGCACCACCAGACTATTTCTGAATTTAGTGAAATTGTTTCAAGTTAAGGCCTGTGGTAGCTTTTGTGGTCTAAATGTAAATTGATAGAACAGTACAGATTGTATGTGGCGTGTGTTCACAGCAAACTGTTGCTGAAACAGAATGTGAGGGGATTTAAAACAAAATGCTAGAAGTAATAGGGCAGCATCTGTAGAGAAATTGTTGAATACTGGATTAACTGCTGTAGAAGTTGGTCACAGCATTTGAGGTAAGGAGGAACAGTCAATGCATGTAACAATAGTTTTGGAACTGATTTGTTTTAGTCTGCTGAATAGCTTTAATTTTCGATCCTTCTGAATGTTTAAAAATTGATCTGTACTTTTGGATGCTTTAGACTTGAGTACTTGGGTAGTTTAACTCGTTTTGCATTCCACTGTTGAGTGGAATTTAATTTGAATGACTAAACTAACTGTAGAATGTATGGAAATATTACTTTTGAAAGACTTGTGAGACCGGAACCCTCGACTGATGACCCCTTTCATTGGGTAACAGCACAAGGAGATATAGGTCATGAAGTACAGTAGTGGGTTTGAAAACGCAAAAAACATTATCGGGATGGAAATGAAGCTATGATAAACACTTTCTGTATAAATTTGCAATCAATGAATAGAAGCAATGTTGTCAAAGCCTGTTACCAGGAAGAACTGAATATTCTGTGCCTCAGAATAAGGTCTTTAAGGTAATAGAAAAGTACATCAAGCTCACTCTGGAACTGTTTGTTTGGAAGGGGCAGCATGTGATGTAGAAGGCAGTGCATCGCTCACTAAGTACGGAACTTGATTTGAGCCTGACCTCCAATGGAGTTGACGCACTTCATCTGTGATCATGTGGGTTTCATCTGGGTGCTCTGCTGTTGTGCCCACCCATAGGCTTATGCTTTTCAAATGCACTTGAGTAGGTGAATGATGGGTGACGTATGTGAGAGCAAAAGTTACTAAGGAATTAATTGAGATAATGGGATTGGCTGGAGAGCCAGCATAGTCTTGCTGTGCCAAACAGTTGACTCTATTGTAAGGAAATGAAAGTTATCTTGCTCTTTTTTTCTTTCCATACATTCCCTTCAGTGTTAATTATGGATAACTGGAATCTAAAATTAAGCTGGTAATATTTCTGGTAGGAGTTATTTCATTTGCATGAAATATTTAGATTATTGAATATATTTGGCAATATCACAACTTTGCACATATCTGTAAGCCATATTCTTGAAAGGAATTGTGTTAAGTAAAATGAATCAATAATTGGCAAAAGTGTCAGCAGATTTGCTTTTATTTTGGGTTTACAGAATATTTTAAATCTGCTGAGTATTAAAAATGACATTCTTGTGCCTTGTAAATAAAGGTGTTGAGTCCTCAGCTAATTAAACATTTGTGATTTCATAAGGAAATAATTCAAACAAAGGAATTTCTCCTACCCTGTGAAGCTGCAATGAAGTGAAATATTTAAAAATGATTCTAGCTGGAATACAAGTAGATGAGATTTGGAGCTCTGATAGCTTGGGTGAGATATAATGCATTACTTCCTTTAAGAATTTTAATTAGTTTTGGAATGAGATAACAAAAACAAATCTAGTTTGAATCTACCACAGTTTGTTCTACACTGCAACAAATGCTATCTATTTATTTCAGCTGGCTCAATTAAACATTATCACCTTTCCTGTTTGACACTTGGTGGTTATTATCTGTTTTAACCAGACATTTTTCTTGTGGCTGTTTTGCATCCTGCAAACTTGCCCTACGATAGATAGCATGTACTTAGTGCATTAAAATTTGGATAATACATAAATCAATGTTGAATTGACATCAATTTGAAGCATGGTTTAAAATTTCATAACGCTTGTAAATGTGGATTCAAACTGAGTATTTGAAGGCTTCCATACTTGTAGATGATTTCAGGAGAAATGCCTTTTTATCATCCTTAACAAGAGAAAATCTGCAGATGCTGGAAATTCAGTCTTGATGTAGATTCAGTCCCGATGAAGGGTCTGAGCTGAAACATCGACTATTTACTCTTTTTCATAGATGGTGCCTGGCCTGCTGAAGTCCACCAGCATTTTTGTGTGTGTGTGTGTTGCTTTTTATCAACCTTTGTAAGTCATTTCAGTATCAATCAGGATCCAGTTGCTTTGAGCCTTGCACTCCTTCCTTGCTGATCTTGCCCAACATTTTCAATGTTTATTAGTATTAATGCTTTTAATGCAATTGCTTTGTTCAACTTTCTGTTAACTCTAAGACTTTACATTCTCTTTTATTCAAATATAGTTGGATCAATGTTTTATTGTATCTTGAGTGTAGATTTTCTGGATTTTTTCCTATTTGTACCATCTATAGTCTCTCTTGACTGTCATGATTTACTACTACTACTTTAAGCAATGTGCTATAATAAGTCTTTTAACAGTCCAATAGTATCATGCCTTTTCCAATGATGATTGGATAATGGTTACCAGGGTTTTTGCTTGCTTGTGATCTCTTGCTCCCCCGATGTTGCTTCACCTGAATGTCCCCAGTATTTTGTTTTATGCCTGTAACCAAAGAAGCAAATGAGGAACTTTGGGGGGGGGGGGAGAGGGGGAAGGAGAAGGGGAAATTTGTGGAGGGAGAGGAGAGTGGAATTAAATGCCAGAAGTTTGAAATTAAAGCAGAAAATGCTAGAAATACTCAGCTCACATCTGTGACAGAAGAAACCAAGCTATTGAACCAGTTCTCACTGAGGGTCTTTAAAACGTTAGTTCTTTCATGGAGTAACACAGCACAGAATTAGGCCCTTTAGTTCAACTGGTCCATGCTGAGCTCATCATCCTCCCTGCTAGCAATGTTCCAATGCGCACATCTTGCTACTAGTGCATCAAGCAATTTAAACTGCACAAAAGATTCGTACACAACCACATTTCCTTTTCTAGTTTCTGATGTGACCAGTAATAACGTGGAGTTTGTGATTGGTTTTGCAAATTTTTTTTAAAGGACTGGCTTATTTATACTTTATTGAAGAAATTATTCAGTGCACACATGTCACTGGAGAAAAAATTGCACAGTACAAAATTTTTGCGCACACTGGTCATTACAAAGTAGAAGGAACATTGCCTGCTGGTCCCAGTTGTCCATCTTCAGCCCATAACACTCAAAGCCATTCTCCCCTATGTACCTATCCAAATGCCTCCTAATTATTGCAGTTGTGCCTACTTTGACAACCTCCTCTGGCAATGCCCTGTCTCCTCTCATCAAGCCAATAATGAATCCAGCTCACAACCTTCCTTCTGAATCCCATGAAACCTAATCTTGCAGATCAGTCTGCCATGCAGGTCTTTGTCAAAGGCCTCAGGAAAATCCATTATCTCTGTCCTATCTGCATCTATCCCCTTGGCTACCTCTTCAAAAAAAAAAATCAACCGGATATGATCTAGCACACGAAACCATACTGATTTATTCCTGGTCAGGGTTCGACTGTCCAAGTGATGGTAGATCTTGTCCCTCAGAATTCTGTCCAGTAATTTCTCTACATCTCAAC
Organism: Mobula birostris; assembly: GCF_030028105.1. NCBI lineage: Eukaryota > Metazoa > Chordata > Chondrichthyes > Myliobatiformes > Myliobatidae > Mobula > Mobula birostris. Next base: position 111,149,715 of record NC_092371.1, on the reverse strand, counting down.
TCTGGCTTGCCTTACTGTAGTTTGCTGGCCTGTCCTTGCTAGCCGCCTTGAACAATGGAACGACATTAGCCATCTTCAAGTCTTCTGGAACTTTGAGCAACACATACACAAAATCCTGGTCAGGCAACATCTATGGAAATGAATAAGCAGTTGACATTTCAGGTCAAGACCCTTCAGGACTGGAAAGGAAGGGGAAAAATGCCAGAATAAAAAGTTGGGGGGAAGAGGAAGGAGGTTAGCTAGAAGGTGGTGGGTGAAGCCAGGTGGGTAGGAGTGGTAAAGGGCTGGAGAAGAAGGAATCTGATTGGAGAGGAGAGTGGACCATAGTAGGAAAGGGAAGGAGGAGAGGACCCGGTGGGAGGTGATGGGCAGGTGAGAAGAGGAAAAGGCCAGAGTGGGGAATAGAAGAAGAGGGGATAGTGAGGGAAGGAGAAATTGGCATTCCTACCATCAGGTTGGAAGCTATCCAGATAGAATATTAGGTGTTGCACCTCCACCCTAAGGGTGGCTTCATTATGGTAATAGAGGCGGCCACGGACCGACATGAAGGAATGGGAAATGGAATTAAAATGTTTGGCAACTGGGAAGTTCCGCTTTTGGTGGATGGAGCGGGGGTGTTCAACAAAATGGTCCCCCAATTTATGATGGATCTTACCAGTGTAGAAGAGACTTCATCAGGACTACTGGACACAATGGACAGCCTCAGCAATTTAGCAGGTGAAGCGTTGCCTCACCTGGAATAACAGTTTGGGGCCCTGAATGGAGGTGAGGGATGGAGTGAATAGGCAGGTGTAGCACTTTGGCTGCTTTCTGGGAGGGACAAAAGGACAAAGGAATCACAGACGGAAAGGTGGGGAGAATTAAAAATATGTTTGGTAGTATTCCTTTGGAGATGGCAGAAGTTGTGGAGAATGATGTTTTGGATTCAGACACTTATGGGTGGTAGGTGAGGACCTCTTATCGCTGTTCAGGCGGCATGAGGATGTTCAGGAAAAGGAGGAGATGCAGGTAAGGGCAGCATCACTGGTGGAGAAAGGGAAACTCCGTTCTTTGGAGAAAGGGGACATCTCTGTCCTGGGAAAGGAAAGCCTTTTCCTGAGAGTTGCCGCCTGACCTCAGCAAATTAGAGGTCAGTCCACCCCATTACAACAGCACCCATTTTGGCTGTGTGTTTGATAGCAAGGTTTGTATTGGTGCAGAGAGAGGGGAGGGCAGTGAATTCAGAGGGAATAAGGTTTGAGAAGCAGAAAGGAGTGCTGAAGTTGAACTGATGGACACCCCTTCCATTCCTACACTCCTTTGTCCTGCTTAACACATTGGTAGCCCGGAATATTGAGCTGCCAGTCCTGCCCTTCTCTCAGCCAGGCTTCTGTTATGGCCGCATTATCACGCAGGCAGCATACTCCCTCAGATTATCCACTTTTCCTGTTGAATTTATGTGCATGGGAATAGATGCAATTTAAAGCAGTGGTTGTATCTGTCCTTTTTACTGTAAACATGGCTTTGCCGACTGCTCAGCTTGCACTCCTGGGTTCTGTACGTACCCTTGTCTGCTCACTGACTTTGCTGTCTCAAGTTTCGTCCCTGCCAATCCAGTTTAATTCCTCCCCTCGTGGCAAAAGCAAATTGCCCTGCTAGAATATTGGTCCCCCTCTAGTTCAAATGTGTCCCATCCATCTTGTACAGGTTGTCTCTACCCTAGAAGGATCCCAGTTTTTCAAGATCTTGAATCCCTGACCCCTGTGCTAGTTCTTCATGTAAATAACCTCTGAATATTTTTAGCTTTTTTATTCAAGCAAATGAATGCTGCTACAACACGTAAATAGTCTTTCTTGTTTAAAAGACTGACTTCATTGGTAATTTTTTTTCTAATTTGAATCAGTTCGGAAAATCCCACTAAGGATGTTCGATAGCTGGTATGCTTTGTAATTACTTCACTTCCCCAAATATTTTGCCACACGTAATCCCAATACTAGACCAAAGCTATTTATCTCTGCCACAAGGCCTCAGCTGTAAGTTGAAATAAACTTTCCTGACTCTTCTGGATGCTTGTATTGGTGAAAATCTGAAAAGCATTTTGTACAAGCCATTCTCAAATGAAAAAGTGGCATGATAGGGTGGGGTCTGTACTGGCTTTTAATAGTCAAGATGCCTGACAAAATTACCATAGTAATTAAGGAAATGAAGTTATTACCAAAACTAATGCATCAACACAATTTTTGCTGTAAATGTATGAGAATGAACTGTGGCATTAATGGAATAAATTACAGTGCACAACTCCATTTTATTTCTCTACGTTTAGACAGGGTAGGCATGCAGTTAAATACTTGTGTATTAGCTTATTTCCTGTTTAGTAGAACTGCTTGAGTGACCTGTTTTCAATACTAAGTATGTGGTCTGTGTGGAGTTTGTATGGTCTTTGTAACCATGTGGGATGTGTCACAGATTACATGGATTGCAGGTTGAATGGCCACTCAATTTCCTCCGGTGTTGGTGGGTGGTACAAATGTTTGTAGGTGAATTGGAGAGGAGGGCTATGGGTTCAGTGGGCTATCAGAAAATAGGTTACAAGAGACTGATCTGATTTTCCAGACTGAACTCCCACTTAATACGAGCCGGGATTTAAAGTGAGAAGCATGAGAGTTTGAGGTAGATGCCAACTGCAAACTTAATAACCATGCCACCTACACTCATCCAAATCAATAAATGGGTAACAAACAGTGAACCCTGGTCATGAGCCTCCAGTCTAGAAAATCAGCTTCCACTCTGGCTCTTTTTTTATACTTACGGTGGCGCCATTAAAGTGGTGACTGGTGCGAGCAGTCTGATGGAATTCTTCAAATTTTCCTGTTTTAGACTGCTATGGCTGAAATCCACAGCTACAGCATGAAATGTGCACTAAGCAGCATCATTTTTTAAAAATCTATTGCTGCTCAGTCACTGAATCTTGTGTCTGTGATCACAGGTGCCGTTCTCTGAGACAGCCATGCAGGATTGAAAATTTGTTTAAGGAGAAGAGGGTTCTGACTTCCATTTCATGCACATCTGCTCTTACCCCATCTTCCTGCCACCCTACCAGGGATAGGGTTCCTCTTATCCTCACCTACCAACCTCCCCCTCCCCCTCCCCCATTTCTGTAGGGATTGCTCCCTATGCGACGGACGCAGTATATCACCCCAGCCGACTCACAGGTGAAGTGTCACCTCACCTGGAAGGACTGTTTGGGGCCCTGAATGGTGGTAAGGGAGGATATACTGCGTCCGGTGCTCCCGATGTGGCCTTTTATATATTGGCGAGACCTGACGCAGACTGGGAGACCGCTTTGCTGAACACCTACGCTCTGTCCGCCAGAGAAAGTAGGATCTCCCAGTGGTCACACATTTTAATTCCACATCCCATTCCCATTCTGACATGTCTATCCACAGCCTCCTCTACTGTAAAGATGAAGCCACAGTCAGGTTGGAGGAACAACACCTTGTATTCCGTCTGCGTAGCCTCCAACCTGATGGCATGAACATCGACTTCTCTAACTTCCTCTAATACCCCATCTCCCCCTCGTACCCCATCTGTTACTTATTTTTATACACATTCTTTCTCTCTCTCCTTTTTCTCCCTTTGCCCCTCTGAATATACCCCTTGCCCATCCTCTGGGTTTCTCCCCCCCCCCCCCCCCCCCGTCTTTCTTCCCGGACCTCCTGTCCCATGATCCTCTCGTATCCCTTTTGCCAATCACCTGTCCAGCTCTTGACTCCATCCCTCCCCCTCCTGTCTTCTCCTATCATTTTGGATCTCCCCCTCCCCCTCCCACTTTCAAATCTCTTACTAACTCTTCTTTCAGTTAGTCCTGACGAAGGGTCTCAGCCTGAAACGTCGACTGTCCTCTTCCTAGAGATGCTGCCTGGCCTGCTGCGTTCACCAGCAACTTTGATGTGTGTTGCTTGAATTTCAGCATCTGCAGAATTCCTGTTGTCTAGATGGCAGGTATTAGATTTCCCCAAACTCATAACATCTTGTATATTCTCCTGACGATTGATGATTGCTGGATATTTTTGTATATTTTTATGATTGAGACTAATTGCTCAAAGCAATTTCAACGGACTACTGCTACACCAGTTCTCAAATTCCTGTGCACCTTTTAACAGGATTTGCTGTGTAGAATAGGGTATTTTATAACTAACTAGTTTTATAACTTTTTGCATAACTGATAGGAATATCTTAATAACTAACCAGGGATTAGTTATAAAGGCTGTGAAGTCAGTAATAATTATCAAATGGTTTATGAACATCAGCTTTATCATATTCAGTATAATGGATAAACTGGAAGTGTTCTAATGCTGAATGATGCACTTTGAAATCTTTTAAAAATGGATAGACCTCTAGATTAGAACCATGAAACTGAGCAGAAGTGAAGCTATTGCATTCCTGTAATAGACTGGTATCTTCAGCTAATTTTTCCTTTGTTGAATAAATGGGGTATCAGAAGTTCAAAAAGGAAATTTTAAAGGCAAATTAATGTCAATTTACTCTCTCTGTTCGAGCATTGTACCTGTAACCAAGATCTGTTCCAAGGATTAACTTTTTATAGACTTCCGTGCCCACAGGTAGGCTTTTTTTTGGGCTTGGTTGGTCTTTATGCCAAGTAAAATAGAAGCTAATCTCTTTGTAATTTGAGAAAAGGTATTTAAAATGTAGAGTTCCATTTTAATGTAATCAGTATTTTAAAGGCTTTGTTCGGTGTATTCAAGATTCACAAAGACCCAATGGTGCTTCAAGGAGAAGGAAGGCAAGTTCAGGTAAAAAGCCAGTTGGTGAAATTGGATAACTCTAAACCAGAGTACAATTAGTGCAAATTAACAGTTTGGTGGAAAATAGGAGAGTTGCATTTCTTTGAAGAAAGCAGCTGACCAGAAAAATCCAGGAACATAGTAAGAACTCTTCAGACCAGTATTGACTTCTTCCAGATTATAGTAAAATAAATCTAAATTGTTTTTAATGCAGTTTTGATATCTAAAGCTAGAAGAAGTGTTGAAAACTTGAGGTTAAATTTGTTGACCACATTTGCTCATGGGAGCCAGTCTTAAACTTTAACTGTTTGAATGCATTGGTAATGTCATGGTTGAAGCCAGGCAAATGTTAGAAGACTGTATTTTAGGAAGTGAATTTCGTGTTTGGGTAGGTTAGTGTTTGCTGCTAATTGGTATCATTTGTTTGGGACATGACTTTTACTCAGTACTGAGCCTTTCTTAATTAAGTATTGAAGTCAAAAGAAATCTTAAATCTTTTGTCTATACTTTAGTTGGACTTCACCTTGCACTGCCATTTTTGAAGAAAATTTGTTTCTTGGACGCAATCCTCTAAAACAGCATAGTTAATTTTGTCCTGCCTGTGCAGCAAAATACTGCTGTTGGAACAAAGCAATTATGTTCAAAGGTCCAATGTAATGTCAGGGAAATGTATATAATATACATACTGATATGTTTTTGCTTTGCAAACATCCACAAAAACTGAAGTGCCCTAAAGAATGAACGACAGATAAACGTGAGAACCCAAAGTCATCTCTTCTCTCCTCCCCCCTCCCCCCCCAATGCAAGCAGCAGCGAGCAACAATCACCCCTCCCTTCACCGGCAAAACATCAACATCATCACCGAGTGCAAGCGTCAGCTAAGCTGTAGCAAAGATACAGACCTGCAGTTACCTGAAAGACTTCGTATTTCATCTGGCATTCAACAAACCACAGGTTCTCTCTCTCCCTAATAAGGGGGAGGGAGGTGTCCCCCATTTTCACAGCGAGTGGGAGACATAACAACCTGCTGGTTTACGATGTTAAGTTTGTTTAGGCGCATTTTACAAGCTCTGTGTCTGAAGATCACAAAGATCTCGGGTCTTCGGGCCAACAGTGAAAGATTTTCCGGCCTCCCCGAAGACACAAGTCTCCTGCCGTGACACCAACCCTTAGTCCGCCCGTTTCAAGAGCCCCAAGATCTTGGGCTTCCAAATAACGAGCAAGACTCTCAGGCCGAACCTTTGGCGTGCCAAACAATGGCCAGTTCTGAAACCCGGAGAATGGGTCCCATTCCTGTAAAGAACCGAAGTCAGCGTGTAGCTCCAGGTCAAGGCCTTCAAAAGAACCCTGAAAGGGGAAAAATAAAGATTTTAAAGATAAAAATAAAGCTGTTTCTGAAGATGCAAGCAAAAGAGTCGCTGCTTAGCACCACCTTAACTCCACCTCCAACAATGTTGAGCATTGTTTTCTCTAAACTGCTCCAAAAGGCCATTTTATGGAAGATTACATTGCGCTGCACATAATTTTGCAAGTGTATAGATAAAAGGGTAACTATAGAAATTGCACCTTTTACTGGATTGAGAACACTTTTCCAAAAGTTTGCACTTTTGGTTTTAGATGGAGTGTTTGCTCCAATATATCATTTAATCGCTAAAGTAGCAATAAGCTAATGAGGGCAAATGCTGTGTTGGCTTCTTGAGTGTTTGATTTTAGGAACAGCAATCCATCTTCCTCAGCTATATTTTTGATCATAAATAGTTGTAGTCCAAGCATGGATTTCTGCAGTTACCCCTGCTCTAACCCTTTCAACAAACATGAGGTATTCCCAAAAGAATTTGGGGAAATCCAAAGGAACTACTTCCACGTTGTCCCCCTTGTTCGCTAAATTCCAAAGAGTTACAGTAACAGTCGGCTAAAAAATCGGAAGCAGTGTGGGGTGGGGAAGAAGAGAATTGTCAACATTTCTGGTTGAAGGGTGCTGAGTGGAGAGGGGAGATGGCCAGCTTTAAGAAGAGTGGTGAAACAGAGGGCAGTGGGTGATTAGTAGACTGAGGTGAAAGAGGATTGAGCCAGGTTTGGCAGTGATGGTTGGAAAATGCAGATACGTGGATGATAAGTGGGGGCAGATGGGCTTGGTGTGGGGGGTGGGGTGGGAGGAGGAGGAGGTGTGGAATGATGGTAGGGTGAAGTTGATGGCAACGAGCTGGATGACGAACAGAAACATCAATGCTACCAGTATTGAAAGGTGATAATAGGCTCCAGTAGATGGAGTGTAAGTAAATGTGTTATCAAAGTTCATACGTCACCATATACTACCTTGATATAATTTTCTTGCAGGATTTTACAAGAAATGCAATAGAATTTATGGAAAAACTATACACAAGTATGACAAATAACCAATGTGTAATGGAAGACAATTTGTGCAAATTTAAATTAAAAAATATAATTCCTTTGAAAGTGAGTCTATGGGTTGGAAAAAATATACTTCCTTTGAAAGTGAGTCTATGGGTTGTGTAATCAGTTCAGCTGAGTGAAATTATCCATACTGGTTCAAGGAGCTTGATGGTTGTGGGGTAATAACTGTTCCTGAGCCTGGTGGTGTGCGATCTAGGGCTCCTGTACCTCCTGCCCAGTGGTAGAAGTGGGAAGATAGGGCTGCCTGGTGATGCTTTCTTGTGGCAGCACTCCTTACAGATGTGTTCAATAGTGTAAAGTTTTGCCTGTCATAGATTCTGCATTAGACCTTTCTGTTCCAGGGCATTGGTGGTTTCGTATCAGGCTGTGATGCAACCAGTCAAAATACTCTATTGTGCATCGATAGAAGCTTGTCGGAGTTTTAGATGACACGCTAAACCTGCATAAACTTCTAAAAGTAGAGGCACTGTTGTGCTGGCTTTGTAAAGACACTTGCATGCTGGTCCCAGGGCAGATCATCTGATAAGATAACTCCATGGAATTTAAACATGTTCCTTCAATTGGTGTGTATTGTACTCAATCATTATTTTTCTGAAGGTGTTCTTTTTTAAATTCCTGATTTTCTCTTGTCCTCCTCTGCTAAGCAGTGTGACCATATTTGCATGGGCGCGGCCACTTCTCTAAAGCCACCCTTCTACACTTCGATGTAGATCATCAGTCAGGGCTGTGGGGAGGGTTACCAGCTTTTGAGCTGGCATGCTGTTAGTTAAAGATGCTGGGGCAGAGGAGTTCAGATGTCATCTGGTCTGGGTGCAAGGTTGGATTGTTCTGGTGCTGAACAGATTTGAAGAGCTTGAGAGCGGCTTTGAGCTGGGTGGAGAGATCTGGGCCTGGAGTGGGTCACTGGGCGGCATGGTCTATGCCTGGAGTCCTTCGCAGTAGCCGGGTCAACCTGGTGTTTAGACGTCAGCCAAGGTTAGAGGCGAGTTGATTTCACTCATTCTGCCCATGATGCTGAGGCTTTGTAGACTGCCTCGGCTGAACCGAGCGAGGCTTTGGACCTACTCTTGGGTGCTCCTGGGTTCAGATCTGAGGACTCAGTTTGGTTCGGAATGTTGTTGTTCACTTCGTTTGTATAATTTGTGTTTTTTCTCCCCCTTTTCTCTTGTGCATCAGGTGTTGGTCTTCTATTTTTATTTTTTTGTAAAGTAGGTTCTTTTGAATTTCTTGCTTTGCGGCTACTTGTAAGCAAACATATCTCAGGTTGTAGAATTTGTACATTCTTTGCTAATAAATGTACTTTGAATCTTTGTGTAGTGACTTTTTTTTCAAATGAGAAAATCTGCAGATGCTGAAAACCGAGCAACATACACAAAATGCCAGAAGAGCTCCGCAGGCCAGGCAGCATCTACAGAAAAGTACTGTTGATGTTTCTGTCCGAAACCCTTTGGCAGGACTAGAGAAGAAAGCTGAGGAGTGGATCTAAAAGGTGGGGGGAGGGGAGAGAAACACCAGGTGATAGGTGACAAGATAGTTGGGGTGGGGGGGGGGTGGAGAGTTGATTGGTGAAAGAGACAGAAGGCCATGGAAGAAAGAAAAGGAGGGTGAGCCCAGAGGAAGGTGATGGGCAGGCAAGGAGATAAGGTGAAGGAGGGAAATGGTGGTGGTGGAGGGGATGGAATGGGGAGCATTTCTGGAAGTTTGAGAAATTGATGTTCATACCATCAGGTTGGAGGCTACCCAGACAAAATATAACATGTTTTCCCAATGACCTAAATGTGGCCTCATCACAACAGAGGAGGAGGCCATGGATGGACATATCAGAATGGGAAGTGGAATTAAAACAGGTGGTCACTGGGAGATCCTGCATCATCCCACCCTGCTATCTCTTTCTCTGAATTCCTCTGTCTCCGCTGCATCTTCTCTCAGGATGAGGCTTTTCATTCTAGAATGAAGAAGATGTCCTCCTTTTTCAAAGAAAGAGGCTTCCCTTCCTCCACCATCAATGCTGCCCTCAACCCCGTATCTTCCATTTCCATTTCATGCACATCTGCTCTTACTCTATCCTCCCGGCACCCTGCCAGGGATAGGGTTCCTCTTGTGCTCGCCTACCACCCCACCAGCCTCCACATCCAGCACATAATTCTTAGAAACGGGATTCCACCACCAAGCACATCTTCTCCTCTTCCTTCTCCCCCCCCCCCCCCCCACTTTCCACTTTCCTCAGGGATCGCTCCATACACAACCTCCTTGTCCATTCATCCCTCCCCACTGATTTCCCTCCTGACACTTATCCTTGCAAATGGCACAAGTGCTACACTTGCCCCTACACCACCTTCACTGCCATTCAGGGCCCCAAACAGTCCTTCTAGGTGAGCCAACACTTCACCTGTGAGTCTCTTCGGGTCATTTACTGTGTTCGGTGCTCTCGGTGTGTCCTCCTGTGAGAACTGACGTAGATTGGGAGACTGCTTCGTCAAGCATCTCTGCTCTGTCCACCAGAAAAAGTGGGATCTCCCAGTGGCCGTCCATTTCAATTCCACTTCCCATTCCAATATGTCTATCAATGGTCTCCTCCACTGTCATGATGAGGCCACAATTAGCTTGGAGGATCAACCCCTTGTATTCCGTTTCGGTAGCCTCCAACCTGATGGGATGAGCATCGATTTCTTAAACCTCCGGTAATGCCTCCCATCCCCTTTTTCCCTCCCTCACCTTGCCTGCCCACCACCTCCCTCTGGTGTTCCTCTTCTTCTCTCCCCACCCTTTCTTCCATGGTCTTCTGTCTCTTTCAACAATCAACTTCCCAGCTCTTTACTTCATCTCTTTCCCCCTCCCCCCACCGAGTTTCATCTATCACCTGGTGTTTCTCTCTCCCCTGTCTCCACCTTTTAAATCTACTCGGCTTTTTCTCTCCCGTACTGCGGGAAGTTTCAGCCCAAAATATCAACTCTACTTTTTTCCATAGATGCTGCCAGGCCTGCCGAGTTCCTTCAGCATTTTGCGTGTGTTGGCAGTGACTCTTTTGTCAGTTTACTCAGTCTTGAGGCACTTGATATTCTAGTGTATCCAGCAAATTTTGTTTTCAGCGAAGATGAACACTATGAAAGTGAGAAAGGAATCTTTCCTCATGACACTTCAACTGACTGAGAGGCCCACATTTGTTCCTATAAGTTTGCCCAGCTGAAAGAGCAACTTTTTTAGATGGTTTGATACTGCTTACTGAAGAAATTTAGTTGATATCACCTATCAGAAGGCAATAATTTGGCATTGAGGCAAGTCTGTTTCCATTCCATTTTTGTGAGTTCTGAGATCGGGGTAGGATCCATATTATAGATTTGAGCAGGGTTTGCTTTTTGCAACAGATGGCATGTTCCTCCACTTGCCCTTGGTGTCTGTGTTTCCATTGCTTGGATTTGAGGCTCTTGGTGCCAACCTGAATTCTGCTGCTCCACTTTGATCACTTGTAGGCCAAGTATTTCTAGGAGGCACTGGACATTTTTTGAGAAAATCCTTTGATAATCCGTCAACAGCTCACAATTCTGTGGTTAACTATCTCAAAACGCCAGAAGCAGAAGAAATGTTTTGACAATGGAAACTTTTTTAAACTTTTTGACTTTGTTACTTATTCATTGAACTCTCATTAAGGACTTTCCAAAGGCTGATTTATACTTCTGTGTCAAATCTAAGACGTAGCCGCGAACCCTACACAGAGCCTACGTGCATCCCTACGCTGTAGCCTGATGTGCACCTCTCCCAAAATATAACTACGCATTGCGGCAACGCAGACCACAACAACTGTGATTGGTCCGCTTGGTAGCATCGCATTTCCTCCTACGCTGCAGTAGCTTCCCTGAAGGGCAGGGAAGGACTCTGGCTGCAATGTTTTCCATAAAGCTTTACAGACCTCGAATTATGATGGATACATTTTGCTTTTACGAAAAAAGACGCTCGCTTCAAACTTGTTTACCCCGAGAAAGACTACCATGACCATGAAGCCTTGCACGGGCAGGTGTGTGTGCATGCATGACTTGCGTAAATTGCAGAGCGACACAGACACACCAACGCACAACTATAAGTGTTCACAATGGCGTTGTCCACTTGCGTAGGCTACGGCGCAAGCTTGACGCACAAGTATAAATCAGCCTTTAGTGTCCTTTTGATCTTGCTGTACTGTTTTATCTGGTTTGTAACCTTGTGTATAAAAGGGAACCAGCTTCCCTTTGGATTCTGATTTATTGAGTCCAACAGTCTTCATGTACTTTTTTGCTTGAAATGTGAAACTCACTTTCAAAGTTTTAAAGTTATGAATAAATCTTGGAGATGATCATTGCACTTGCAACAGTCAATTTAAACTTCCTTGACAAGGCTTTGTCATTCCACTGAGTATCTTGAATCATTATTTTTCAGACTAATCTACCAATATTCAAATTGAAGGAATCTTCTGTGAGAAGAAGATACAGTGATTTTGAATGGCTGAGAAATGAGCTTGAAAGGGAAAGCAAGGTAAAGCCTAATTTTTAAAATTTTCTCTAAAGAGGGAAACTATTTAAATAAGTTGCCTCTTTTGTGGAGGTGAAAAGATGTACATGGATATCTTAAATAGAATTGGTACTGACTAAATTGTAATGCAAAAAGTTAATGGAATTTTATTGGATGTACATTTCAGTTTGTTTCAAAACTATATCAAACTGTCTAGAGCAGGGATGGCGGAGCTTTTTGAGAGTGACCAAATTTGCGAAAATCTTTTTTTAAATTGCATGCCTTGGTAATTTTGAGCAGAGATTATCCTTGGTGAATTAACAATAATTATGGACTTTTTTAATAAAAAAAAGTCTAAGCCCTGTTGCTTCCGTATATTGTTTTTCTATTAATAAAAATATCATGGAGACTGAAATAAGTGAAGCATTCTTGAAAGCTTGTTCAAATATTACAGATTAATCTTTAAAAGACAATTGAAGAACAGCATTTCTAAACAGTATAATTGTACTTCATGACATAAGAAATGTGAACATGAAATTTAAGCTTTGTGTATTCATAGAAGGTCAAGGAAAGGAAAATAGCATACTTTGATCTCAGTGAAACTTGTTGCACTAACAATGATAAACATTTTGTTTCCGGTTTGCATTTGGTTTTGGGAGCTATGCAGGTAGCTCTAATCAGTAAGTATACTGCTGTAGTTAGACTTGACCAAGTTCATCACTGAAAGCAATGACTCACATAAATATATTGTTGAAAATGCTGTTAATATTGCAAGATTTTTCAAAACAGAAGTTTCAGGAATAGAATTTGAAAGTCTGGAGTTTTATGCTTTTATCCTGTTTTATTCTTTTTTAAAATCTTTTCATCCTGTTTAAATACTTTCTTCAGCTTTAAGTTGAAGTTTTTTTGCCTCCAAATTGAGCTGCTTTGTAAATCATTCAATTGCATTTCAAAATTATCCAAATCAATCTACTGCAATACTTCCAAATTCAGTTTGTCTGATGTTACTGTCTGCATACTCAATAAATTTTGTTTCTTCAAATGCCTTAAACTTAGACATTCAGAGCCTTCCAATGTAATTTGAACAACATTGGTTTAATTACTATACAGGTTTCTTTAAGATTCACTGTCTTTTCAGGAATTTGATATCTCATTTTTTTTTACATTTGAGAAATATTTTAAAGTGCCATTTTTGGCATCGCATTGAAATCTAGTTTGATTTCAAAGGTTTTTAATCGAAAGTAACATGAAGCATTTTGCTGGGTCCCTATAATTTGGTGCTCAAGTCATTTAAATGTGAGGAGAAATCTGCAAAACAAAAAAATCAACAGATCCGCACAAGCATATTATTCTCAACATGAAATTTTTCCATTCATCAAAATCGGACCGATTTCATCCAAGCACTCAAGTCATTTAAAGACAGAACCTCTACTAAACCAATAAATATGGTTAGACGTGTAGTTCTGTGTACACTGAATTCCCCTCGCTCATTTAATACTGAAATTGCCTTTTTTCCCCAAAGCATGCCCAGAGATAAAATTTTCATCACTTTAAGTTCTTTAAGGCCAGCTTTTGCATATGAAGCCTCCTTGCGTACTACAATCAGTGGATGTCCATTGTATTTTGCAAACAGATTGTAAAATCTGCCTTTTTACCAATCATGCTGAGCTTATCAATTGTTACAGAAACTATATTTTTGAAAGGTTAACTTGTTGATCAGAGACTTTTACTACTGCCTTATATAGTTTAACCCCCTGTAGTTTGTTCAAATAATACTACCACATTAATTAGTTCTTCGCCAATTTCATCACTCCTACAAAATCAAAATGGCTACCCTAGCTGACAGTGTCACATCATTGGTCTCATCAAATGTATGGAAAGTTCTTTATATAAACTAATCTCTTGTTGTTCTGCTAGGTTTGTTCCCATTAATGTTTTGCAGTATTTCTGCTTAATGAGTTGAATATTTTCTTTTTCTGGAAAACCATCCAAAGGAAAGGAGCACACTAGATATGATTCTTTATCATATTCCCCATCACTGAGCAATAATCTTTGAAGTCTCAACTAGTGATAACTAGATTGGAATTACCTGAAATAAATGTCATCAAAATATTACACTTTTTTTTGTTGCTGATCTCAAGAAATGTTTTTTTTTGTTTTGATCTTTTTATTCAAAGACATTTTATGAACACTTTCATAATGCTGCTTTATGGAGGAAGTCCTGTACACCACAGTTTTGGAATGCAAGATGCATAATGCTTTAACACCCTTCTCAATCCTGTCAAATCTTCCACTGCTCTTGAAAGTCTCTGCTGCTTCTATCATTTGAATATTTCCCTTACTTTGGTGTTTCTGACATTCTGAACAAGCTGCAAAGCATAAACACAATTTAAAAGTATCTCACAGATAAACTTAAATATCATGGTTTTACTAATGTTTATTGCAAAAAAAGATTCATGGAGACGCTAAACCACGTAGTTTTTACTGCTATTATCACTGAATATCCAGTATTCGCTCACAAATGACAGAAATGTAAGCAGTGCAAAGCCGATGTTAACTGGCCCAACTGTTTATGATCCAAATACTGATGTGTACACCAGGTCTGAAAGGATTTCAAAATGTATCGTCACAAAGTGGCATGTTCTCTCAGCTGTCCAGCTGCTGCCAAGCCAGTGTGAGATGTTTCTGTAAAAACATTTCACTGCTCTCAGATTGTAAAAAGAATCATTTGCTGCTTCATTTGGCTGTTAAGATGATCATTGTCTTTTTGGTCCAGGTGGGGTTTAAATAATCAAGAAGCTTTGCTGCATTCCAACAAAATTTTTATACTTGCCAATTTGGGCACTTTTTTTTGGCCAATTTGGTTACCACCCATGGTAAAGGATCAAATTTTATTTGGCCATCTGGCATTTCCTCAAATATTTAAAGTGATCTTTTGAATCCCTTTTTAAAAGTAATTTGCTACTTAGTGAATATCAGGCATGTGAACTTAATACACTGTGGATTTAAAAGTGCTGGAAATGGGTCCTGCATAAATGCAGAACAAGTTGAAGAGGGTTCGTTTTCAGGATCTTGGCTAAGAAAAAAATGTTCTTTGTAGATTCTTTCAATCTCTAGAATGAACTGACTGCATCAGTAGGTGAACTTCTGTTGAAATCTAGGAAGTATAATGGATATGCAAGTTTTCAGCAGATGGCTGGGAAAAGTAGGAATGGAAAATGTTTTGGTACAGTATGGAGAATCAAAGTTTATTGCCCCAACAGACTATGACTCCTTGTGTAATTTTAAAAAATAAACTTGAGCATATCAATTGAAAAGTGTAATTGCTTACCTACTTATTGTGAATGGACTTGATTACAGAAGTAAGGGTGCAAACTGGACTTAATTTTATTTCACTGTTTGATTGTTCCATTTGCCTCTCTTTAGTTGACATAAGCAAGAATCTTTTTAGGTGACCAAATTAACCCTACTACACTAGTACTATATTTGTTTTCATATTGTCAGTCTTATTCCAGTCCAGGGAATGGTATCTCAGAGTCCTCTGTGCGGATAGTTTAGATTTGCCACAGCTGGCCAAAAACAGATATCACGACACCCCCCTGCATTATACCCAATGCTCCTCCAAATGCAATTTTATTTGTTTATTAAGTTTATAAACATACTGAAATGATGAATCAAGAAGTATTAATTAATTCCATCAAGGATTACCAGCAGTGCATAACAGGGAGTCACTTGACATGCATCTTATCTTAAGTTAAGCAACTTGTAGTGATTTAACATTTATCAAATAGATTCAAAATGTACTGTACACTTCAAAGTAAGAGTTGAGCTGCTTTTCTTTTGGATTACTAGTGCTTGGTATGTTGCATGACAATATTTAATTCCTATTTTCTCACTGAAAACTTCACACATTTTGTCCCTTAGGTTGTGGTGCCCCCACTGCCTGGCAAAGCACTATTTCGTCAGCTACCTTTTAGAGGGGATGATGGCATATTTGATGACAATTTTATAGAAGAAAGAAGACAAGGACTTGAACAATTTATTAACAAGTAAAGTTTTTTTTAATACTGTAGTGAATGCCAAAAGAATTGAGTTGGGTGAATAAAATAGAAGTCAGTTTCACAAATTAGTGAAATATAAGTGTATGGTGTTTTAATTGAGCAGAATAATTTTTTAATGATTACCTCTGATTCCATTGAGGCTGAGGGCATCTAGATGGTATAATGGTCTAGCCAAGTTTCAATTGCTTTTCATTAAGTTGGTTTTCTGAAACAATAGTTCTATGCTTATTTTCCTCTTGCCCCACCCCACAAAAATGTAATTATTTTTCATCCAAGGTTGTTTTCATTTGAAGGGGAAACTTTTAAGCCAACAGTTATAATGTGACTGGTGAATCTTGCTGTATGTAGACTAAGTGGCCACTTTGTTAGGTACCTCCCTGTATGTAGTAAAATGGCCACTTTACTATGTTCATGGTCTTTTGCTGCTATAGCATGTCCGTTTTAAGATTCAGCATGTTTGTTCAGAAATCCTCTTCTGCACACCACTGTTGTAATGCATGGTTACTTGAGTTACTACTGCTTTCCCGTCAGCTTGAACCAATCTGGCTATTCTCTCTCTGATCTCTTATAAACAAGGTGTTTTCTCCCCTTTAGAACTGCTGCTGACTAAATATTTTGCACCATTTTCTGTAAACTCTAAGAGACTGTTCTGCGTGAAAATCCCAGGAGATCAGCAGTTTGAGATATTCAAACCGTCCCTTGTGGCACCAACAGTCAAAGTCACTTAGATCATCTTTCTTCCCCATTCTGATGTTTGATCTGAAAAACTGAACCTCTCGACCACGTCTGTATGCTTTTATCCATTGAGTTGCTGCCACATGTTTGGCTAATAGATATTTGCATCAGTGAGCAGGTTGTACCCAACAAAATGGCCTCTGTGGGTTACTAAGGCAGAGTATTACTTAATTACAGTGCGTGGTTGGCCCTTCCAGCCCTTTGAGTTGTGCTGCTCGGCAACACAATTTAATCCTCGCCTCATCGCAGGACAATTTACAAAGACCAATTAACTTACCAACCTGTAAGTCTTTGAAATGCGGGTAAAAACCAGAGCACCCAGAGGAAATTCACTCAGTCACGGGGGGAATGTACAAGCTCCGTACAGACACCGGCAGAATAAAGAAAGACAAATTATAGCCAAGAAGCATTGGTTCTTGAGCTTGCATTTAAATGTCATTGATTTCAAATTTAGTAATGTTAAGTTCAAACATGGCTCTTCAAAGTGTATTATATGTCTACACTACAGGCAAGATGCTAGCTAGTCAAAATAGGACTTTTCCCAGTCTTCTAAAAACTAGTACGTTCCCCTTAATGTATAGTTTTTGGCAGCTAATGTCTGAATAATAATAGTGGGATGAGTGGATACATTAGAGAATATTGTATTGTCTCCTAACCTTGGTTAGCCTCTAGTTCTGTAAACAAAATCCTATTGAATCTAAATTCATTATTTGCCTGCTTTTGATTTGACAAGTTAATTAGTGGTCTGAATTTCTTGAAGATGATGAACTCTTAAATCGGTTTAAAAATCATAAGGTATTAAGGGGAAGTGGCTCCAAATTGCCTTAATGCAGCTTTTCTTGAACCTAGTAAGAACATTGTATGTAAAATAAGTGCACATTATCTTTTTAGAGTTGCGCTTGCTTATGACTTCTGTATTAACTTTCATTAAAAAATTTTCCAAGTTTGCTGCATTTGAACGGAACAAATCTCATCAGCTGACCCTTGAACTATTTAGCTAATGGGAACAGCTCTATCTGTCTTGTACACAATCTCAGATTTCAGATGTGATTTTAATTTCCACTTGTCTGTAGAATCAGACCTGGTCGAACTTGGCAGCTGATAGCTTGTGATTCTACCATGCCATTCAAGGATATCGATACCTTGGTCAGCTGTGACCTTGTTGAAAGGAGGAAACGGGCTTGAATGATGTATTTACCTTAAATCTGTCATCAAAATTACCATCAGCGCAATTCCTATTTAATTGTGCCCCATTGTAGGTGAGCCTTAGAATTTGATCTGTAGTTGGCTATGTCCGTTAGCTTTCTTGAACGAGAATATTGTATTTGTCATTCTCCAGTTTTCTGGTAATTGGAGGATTGGAGCATCATAGCAAGCCCGTAGATGATCTCCACTAGTTCTGAGTTTGGATGTTTTTCATATACCCGTGATTTGTTATCTGTAAGCATGGCCAGCTTTTCTAGTCTTGCCGCTACTCATCACTTCTCTATTAAATCTTCCTCCCTGGAGGAAACAGTAATCTAACTATCAACTTCTAGATTTGTTTAGGAAATAAGACTGCAGTCTGCTGAAGGAAGTTGGGGGGTCAAGTGGGGGGAGGGGGAGGAATTTGTTTTGGGTTAGTCCTGGTGCAGGTTTCTACCCAAAATCACTTTTCACAGTTCCTCCCCCACCCCCTCTTCCCCAAGTAGTTCATGACATGCTGAGTTCTTACAGCAGATTTGTTGCTCTAGATTAGATTCATCTTGGGTTTTTACTACTTTTGAAGTTTATTTGCTGAAAAATGCAATGTATCATGAATGTATTTTACTTTTCAGAGTGGCTGGACATCCCTTGGCACAAAATGAGCGCTGCCTTCATATGTTCCTACAAGAGGAAATCATAGACAAAAACTACACACCAGCAAAAGTGAAACATGCACAAACAGTGTGAAAGGACTAAAACACAGATCTGTCAAAGAAATCCTTCCATACCAATTGAGATTGCTGGTTTTTGTTAATCCTCAGTACATCTTTCTGCTTACTGATGTTTCTGAAAACAGAACTTCATCTCAGGTGCAGATCATGAGCAAGAAAGATCTGCATTCGGGATTAGAGCTGGCTACTATAATTTGGCTTTGTATAACACTTTATTGCTTTATTCATACTGAAGCCTTAAATTGAGTAAAGTATGCTGATGTAATTGTTTGTGCCCAAATGTTACATTTGACAGGATTGTCAGGTAAACCTGTGGCATAAGTGCAGCATTTCTAACAATTTTAGCTGATGCTTCATCAGTTATGAAAGAATATTTTTATAATGCATGTGCTTTGTAATTTAAAATTTCTAGCTGAAGTCTGTCCATATTTGGCAAGTTTTGTTCTTTTGAGTGCATGGTAAATGAATGGAGAGATTCAGTCTTCCTGGAAGCAACCTATAGCCAAAATGAACTTTTTGAATTTCAGTAATGTTACCTCAAACTGTTGCCAAGTTCAACTATTACCATGTAGCTCCCTTTCCCTCAGCTATAACCTTTATCCATACACTGTATTTGTAACTTTTTGGCTCTCTTAGTAAGAGTGGAGACTATTTCAGATGCTTCCTTTTCAAGTTTTTGTATTAACTCTTATAGCCAAGTCTCTACTTTTGAATTTATCAAACACTAAGACCAAGCCTCCTGCAAAGTTGAAATGTTTTCAAATAAAAAAATACAAATGTTGAATCGTATTTAACTTGTGCACATGTTATTATGCTTTGTAATCTCTTTTCCCTTTTGGTTTGTTAGGAACAATTGAGATGTGCTTTGCGGCTTCATATTTTGATGTGCATCAGTGTTACTGGAAGAGCAGCAGAGTTCAAGTTCCAGACAATCCAATACCTTCTGGTGTAATTGATTTACCAGTCACCAGTTACCTGAAATATTGCTGTGTTCTGGTTGGCTGCTTTGTCTTGATTAACTGCACTTGAGACTGTAATGGGACATTAAACATGTATTGATAACTTACTAATGACTTCAGTATTTGTACTATGCTTCCATTTAGAGAACTGGTTAACTAACTTCATTAATTGTGAGATACAGAACATTATTTTGGACTGGATTCCAGTAACAAATGCTGTTATCTAATAGGCTTCAGTGTTGTATTTAAAGTGCTGTACTTCAAAGTCTTTACAGCGTGAGGCTGTAACTTAATGCCTTGTACCTTAATGTGAAAATTTGTGCAAGTCTCCAGACACTGACAAAGCTTGATGCTCTGTATCCATTCTGATTCTGAGTTCTGAGATGGATGGTGCTAATACAGAAACTACACTACCATATGACCAGGTGTCTGGTTCTGGTTTGAGGTGGTGCTAAACCTTTGTCGTCTTGATTGATAAACTGATCTCATTCAGTTCTGCTTTCCTCCATATTGATACCTAGGCATTTGCAATTTTAAGGTTGCTTTGAGTGTGTTGATTCTCCTCTATTTTTCTTAAGCTCTCCCTATGCTGGGCTAGACTAGTGTTTCCAGAGTGTGGTAGAGTTTGCAAATGGAGCTTATCATACAAATCTGACAGGGTGATTTGTGCACAATATCTTTGTGGGCAGGTTTGCAAGAGCTGTTTGGGAGGGTTTAAACTGATTTGACAGGGAGTGGGAACCAGAGTGACAGGACTGAAAATGAGGTAGTTGGTTTACAAACAGAGGCAGTATGTAATGAGACTGCAAGCAAGGGGAAGCTGATGATAGGGGTAAATTGCAGTCAATGGGATGTGTTGCAATGTAAAGGAGGGACAAAATTGAAAAGAATGATGAAAATATGTTCTATAGACAGGTATATGGAGGAATTTAAGGTGAGGGGTTATATTGGAGGTAGGGTGTAAGGGTTGGCACAACATTGTGGACTGATGGGCCTGTGCTGTACTGTTCTATGTTCTATAAAACAGGACTGTGGTATACTTGAATATGTGTAGTATACAGAAAAAGGTGATGAACTTGTAGCACAGTGAGACTGGTATGTATGATATTGTGGGCATCACTGAATTGTGACTGAAAGAAGATCATAGCTAGGAGCTTAAAATACAAGGATACATATTGTATCAAAAGGATAGGCGGGTACATAGAGGGGATAGAGTGGCTCTTTTTTTTTAAAAAATCAAATCATTTTTAAAAAGTGACGGGGAGCAGAAGTTGTAGATCGTTGTGGTAGAGCTAGGAAACTGCAAGGATAAAAAGAGTTGTATGCAAACCTCCTAACAGTAGCAAAGATGTGTAGAAATTATCACAGGAGATAGAAAATGTATGTCAAAAGGCCAATGTTAAGATAATGGAAGATTTCAATATGCAGGTAGGTGGGGAAAATTAGGTTGGTGCTGCATCCCAAATTGCAATTTGACCCTGTGATGCAGAAGGGTGGGACGGAAAAGAGGAGAGCTGTCGTCATTAGAGACTCTGTAGTCAGGGAAGCAGACAGGAGATTTTGTGGACGTAAGTAGGACACCCGCATGGTTTGTTGCCTCCCAGATGCCAGGGTCCGGGATGTCTCTGACCGGATGCACGACATCCTGGTACAAGAGGGAAAGCAACCAGAAGTTGTGCTACATGTTGGGACCAACGACATAGGCAGGAGGAGGGATGAGGTCCTGAAGTGTGAGTTTCAGGAATTAGGCAGAAGGCTGAAGAACAGGACCTCAAGGGTGATGTTCTCAGGATTGCTGCCAGTGCTACATGACAGAGATGGTAAAAATTGGAGGAGATGGCAGTTGAATGCGTGGCTGAGGAGTTGGTGCAGGGAGCAGGGTTTTAGATTTTTAGATCATTGGGATCTCCTCTGGGGAAGGTGAGACTTGTACAGATTGGATGGGTTGCACCTGAACTCGAGGGGGAGCAATCCTTGCAGGTAGGTTTGCTAGCATGGTTCGGGAGGGTTTAAACTAATTTGCGAGGGGAATGGGACCCAGAGCAATAGAGCAGTGAAAGAAGTGCATGGAGTAAAGCCAGATCTAACATAGAGGCTTTGAGGAAAGAGAAGCAGAATAAACAGTATAAAGATAGTAAGGTAGAAGGGCTGAAATGTGTGTACCTCAATGCAAGAAGCATCAGGAACAAAGGTGATGAACTGAGAGCTTGGATACATACATGGAATTATGGACTTCAGTAAGGCCTTTGATAAGGGCCCGCATGGGAGGTTAGTTAGGAAAATTCATTTGCTAGGTATACATGGAGAGGTGGTAAATTGGATTAGACATTGGCTCAGTGGAAGAAGCCAAAGAGTGGTAGTAGAGAATTGCTTCTCCGAGTGGAGGCCTGTGACTAGTGGTGTGCCACAGGGATCAGTGCTGGGTCCGTTGTTATTTGTCATCTATATCAATGATCTGGATGATAATGTGGTAAATTGGATCAGCAAATTTGCTGATGATACAAAGATTGGAGGTGTAGTAGACAGTGAGGAAGGTTTTCAGAGCCTGCAGAGGGACTTGGACCAGCTGGAAAAATGGGCTGAAAAATGGCAGATGGAGTTTAATACGTGTGAGGTATTGCATGTTGGAAGGACAAACCAAGGTAGAACATATAGGGTTAATGGTAAAGCACTGAGGAGTGCAGTGGAACAGAGGGATCTGGGAATACAGATACAAAATTCCCTAAAAGTGGTGTCACAGGTAGATAGGGTTGTAAAGAGAGCTTTTGGTACATTGGCCTTTATTAAAGTATTGAGTATGAGAGCTGGAATGTTATGATGAGGTTGTTTTAGGCATTGGTGAGGCCAAATCTGGAGTATTGTGTTCGGTTTTGGTCACCAAATTACAGGAAGGATATAAATAAGGTTGAAAGAGTGCAGAGAAGGTTTACAAGGATGTTGCCGGGACTTGAGAAACTCAGTTACAGAGAAGGGTTGAATAGGTAAGGGCTTTATTCCCTGGAGCGTAGAAGAATGAGGGGAGATTTGATAGAGGTACAAAAAATTATGGGTATTGATAGAGTGAATGCAAGCAGGCTTTTTCCACTGAGGCAAGGGGAGAAAAAAACCAGAGGACATGGGTTAAGGGTGAGGGGTGAAAGGTTTAAAGGGAACATTAGGGTGGTGGGAGTATGGAATGAGCTGCCAGACGAGGTGGTAAGTGCGGGTTCTTTTTTAACATTTAAGAATAAATTGGACAGATACATGGATGGGAGGTGTATGGAGGTATATGGTCCGTGTGCAGGTCAGTGGGAATAGGCAGAAAATGGTTTGGCACAGCCAAGAAGGGCCGAAAGGCCAGTTTCTGTGCTGTAGTTTCTATGATGCACTGGCCATTACAGAGACTTGGCTGGCACCAGGGCAGGAATGGATTCTCAATAATCCTGGATTTCAGTGCTTTAAAAGGGATAGAGAGGGTGGAAAAAGGGGAGGAGGGGTGGCATTACTGGTCAGGGATACTATTACAGCTACAGAAAGGGTGGGTAATGTAGCAGGATCCTCTTTTGAATCCATATGGGTGGAAGGCAGGAACAGGAAGGGAGCAGTTACTCTACTGGGGGTATTCTATAGGCCCCCTGGTAGCAGCAGAGATACAGAGGAGCAGATTGGGAGGCAGATTTTGGAAAGGTGCAAAAATTACAGGGTTATCATGGATGATTTTAACTTCCCTAATATTGATTGGCACCTGATTAGTTCCAAGGGTTTAGATGGGGCAGAGTTTGTTAAGTGTGTCCAGGATGGATTCCTGTCACAGTATGTGGACAGGCCAACCAGGGGGAATGCCATACTAGATCTCTGGGTGAGCATCTGGGGGACAGTGACCACCGCTCCCTGGCCTTTATAATTATCATGGAAAAGGATAGAATCAAAGAGGACAGGAAAATTTTTAATTGGGGAAAGGCAAATTATGAGGTTATGAGGCTATAAGGCTAGAACTTGCGGGTGTGAATTGGGATGATGTTTTTGCAGGGAAATGTACTATGGACATGTGGTCGATGTTTAGAGATCTCTTGCGGGATGTAAGGGATAAATTTGTCCCGGTGAGGAAGATAAAGAATGGTAGGGTGAAGGAACCATGGGTGACAAGTGAGGTGGAAAATCTAGTCAGGTGGAAGAAGGCAGCATACATGAGGTTTAGGAAGCAAGGATCAGATGGGTCTATTGAGGAATATAGGGAAGCAAGAAAGGAGCTTAAGAAGGGGCTGAGAAGAGCAAGAAGGGGGCATGAGAAGGCCTTGGCGAGTAGGGTAAAGGAAAACCCCAAGGCAGTCTTCAATTAATGTGAAGAAAAGGATGACAGGAGTGAAGATAGGACCGATTAGAGATAAAGGTGGGAAGATGTGCCTGGAGGCTGTGGAAGTGAGCGAGATCCTTAATGAATTCTTCTCTTCGGTATTCACCAATGAGAGGGAACTTGATGGTGAGGACAATATGAGTGAGGTTGATGTTCTGGAGCATGTTGATATTAAGGGAGAGGAGGTGTTGGAGTTGTTAAAATACATTAGGACAGATAAATTCCCGGGGCCTGATGGAATATTCCCCAGGCTGCTCCACGAGGCGAGAGAAGAGATTGCTGAGCCTCTGGCTAGGATCTTTATGTCCTCGTTGTCCACGGGAATGGTACCGGAGGATTGGAGGGAGGCGAATGTTGTTCGCTTGTTCAAAAAAGGTAGTAGGGATAGTCCAACTAATTATAGAGCAGTGAGCCTTGCGTATGTGATGGGAAAGCTGTTGGAAAAGATTCTTAGAGATAGGATCCATAGGCATTTAGAGAATCATGATCTGATCAGGGACAGTCAGCATAGCTTTGTGAAGGACAGATCGTGTCTAACAAGCCTGACAGAGTTCTTTGAGGAGGTGACCAGGCATATAGATGTGAGTAGTGCAGTGGATGTGAACTATATGGATTTTAGTAAGGCATTTGACAAGGTTCCACATGGTAGGCTTATTCAGAAAGTTAGAAGGCATAGGATCCAGGGAAGTTTGGCCAGGTGGATTCAGAATTGGCTTGCCTGCAGAAGGCAGAGGGTGGTGGTGGAGGGAGTACATTCAGATTGGAGGATTGTGTCCAGTGGTGTCCCACAAGGATCTGTTCTGGGACCTCTACTTTTAGTGATTTTTATTAACTACCTGGATGTGGGGGTAGAAAGGTGGGTTGGCAAGTTTGCAGACGACACAAAGGTTGGTGGTGTTGTAGATAGTGTAGAGGATTGTCAAAGATTGCGGAGAGACATTGATAGGATGCAGAAGTGGGCTGAGAAGTGGCAGATGGAGTTTAACCCAGAGAAGTGTGAGATGGTACACTTTGGAAGGACAAACTCCAAGGCAGAGTATAAAGTAAATGGCAGGATACTTGGTAGTAGGAGGAGCAGAGGGATCTCGGGGTACATGTCCATAGATCCCTGAAAGTTGCCTCACAGGTGGATAGGGTAGTTAAGAAAGCTTATGGGGTGTTAGCTTTCATAAGTCGAGGGATAGAGTTTAAGAGTCACGATGTAATGACGCAGCTCTATAAAACTCTGGTTAGGCCACACTTGGAGTACTGTGTCCAGTTCTGGTCACCTCACTATAGGAAGGATGTGGAAGCATTGGAAAGGGTACAGAGGAGACTTACCAGGATGCTGCCTGGTTTAGAAAGTATGCATTATAATCAAAGATTAAGCGAGCTAGGGCTTTACTCTTTGGAGAGAAGGAGGATGAGAGGAGACATGATAAAGGTGTACAAGATAATAAGAGGAATAGATAGAGTGGATAGCCAGCACCTCTTCCCCAGGGCACCACTGCTCAATACAAGAGGACATGGCTTTAAGGTAAGGGGTGGGAAGTTCAAGGGGGATATTAGAGGAAGGGTTTTTTACTCAGAGAGTGGTTGGTGTGTGGAATGCACTGCCTGAATCAGTGGTGGAGGCAGATGCACTAGTGAAGTTTAAGAGACTACTGGACAGGTATATGGAGGAATCTAAGGTGGGGGCTTATATAGGAGGCAGAGTTTGAGGGTCGGCACAACATTGTGGGCCGAAGGGCCTGTGCTGTTCTATGTAGAATGCCTACAAGATGTTTTTAAAGAGCAGTTTGTGATTGAGCCCACTAGGGGATCAGCTATTCTGGATTGGGTGTTGTGCAATGAACTGGAATGGATTAGAGAGCTTAAGGTAAAGAAACCCTTAGGAGATCAATGATGATAATGTGATATATCCACTCAGCAATTTGAGGAGGAAAAGCTAAAGTCAGATGTATCAGTATTGCAGTGGAGTAAAGGGAATTAGGCATGAGAGAGGAGCTGGCCAGAATTGATTGGAAGGGAACACTAGCAGGGATGATGGCAGAACAGCAATAGCTGGAACTTCTGGGAGCAATTCAGAAGGCAAGGATAGATACATCCCAAAGAACAATTAGTATTCTAAAAGCAGGATGACACAACTGTGGCTGACACGGGAAGTCAAAGCCAAAGCAAGGGCATATAATAGAGCAAAAATTAGTGGGAATTTAGAGGATTAGGAAGCTTTTTTAAAAAACTAACAAGGCAACTACAAAAGTCATAAAGAAGGAAAAGATGGAATATGAAGGTGAGCTCACTGATAATGTTAAAGATATATCTGTTCTTCAAATATATAAAGTGTAAAAGAGGTGAGAGTAGATATCAGACCACTGGAAAATGATGCTGAAGAGATGGTAATGGGGAGTCAAAGAAATGGTGGACAAATGGAATAAGTATTTTTTATCAGTTGTCATTGTGTAAGACACTACCAGTATGCTGGAAGTTCAAGAGTGTTGGGGCAGAAGTGAGTGAAGTTGCCATTACTAGGGAGAAGGTGCTTGAGAAACTGAAAGGTCTGAAGGTCGATAAGTCACCTGGACCAGATGGTCTACTCTCCAGGGTTCTGAAGGAGGTTGCTGAAGAGATTATGGAGACATTAGTAATGATCTTTCAAGAATCAGTAGATTCTAGCATGGTTCCAGAGGACAGAAAAATTGGAAATATCACTCCACTCTTCAAGAAGTGAGAGACAGAAAAAAAGGAAATTATAGGCCAGGTAGTCTGACCTCAGTGATTGAGAAGATGCTGGAGTTCATTGTTAAGGATGTGATTTTGAGCTACTTGGAAGCACATGATATAATAGGCCAAAGTCAGCATGGTTTCCTGACAAGGCTGTTGGAATACTTTGAAGAAATAACAAGCAGGATTTAAAAAAAAAGGAGAATCGGTGGATGCCATGTGCTTTGATTTTCAGAAGGTCTTTGACAAGATGCTACACAGGAAGCTACTTAAGTTAAGAGCCCAAGATATTACAGGAAATTTATTAGCCTAGGTAGAGCAGTGGCTGATTGGCAGGAGGCAAAGTGGGAATAAAGGGAGTCTGTTTTGGTTGGCTGCCAGTGACTAATATTGTTCCACAGGGGTCTGTGTTGGGATCACTTCATTTTATGTTATATGTCAATGATTTGAATGATGGAATTGATGGATTTGTGACCAGATTTGCAGACAATACAGAGATGGATGGAGGGGCAGATAATGTTAAAGAAGCAAAGAGGCTACAGAAGCACTTAAATAGATTAGAAGAATGGGCAAGGAAGTGGCAGATGGAATACAGTGTCAGGAAGTGTATGGTCATGCACTTTGGTGGAAGAAATAAAAAGTGTAAACTATTTTCTAAATGTAGAGAAAATACGGAAATGAGGTGCAAAGGGACTTAGGGACTTGAGTCCTTGTGCAGGATTCTCTAAAGATTAATTTGCAAGTTGAATTGGTGGTGAGGAAGGCAAATCCAGTGTTAGCATTCATTGTAATTCGCAAAGACTAGAATATAAAAGCAAGGATGCAATATTGAGGTTTTACAAGGCACAGGTGAGGCCTTACTTGGAGTATTGTGAGCAGTTTTGGTCCCCTTGTCTAAGAAAGGATATGCTGATATTAGAGAGGGTTTAGAGGAGGTTCACAAATTATTCTGGGATTGAATGGCTTGTCTGAGGAGAGTTTGATGGCTCAGAAGAATTGGTGGGGGGGGGGGTCTCATTGAAAACCTATCGAATGTTGAAAAGTCTTGATTGAGTGGATGTGGAGAGGATGGTTCCTATGGTGGGGGACTCCAGGACCAGGGGACACAGCCTCCGAATAGAGGGGCATCCATTTGGAATGCAGATGAGGAGGAATTTCTTTAGCCCGACAGTGGTGAATTTGTTGCCACAGGCAACTGTGAAGGCCAAGTCATTAGGTATATTTAAGGCAGAGGTTGATAGCTTCTTGATAGCTTCTTGATTAGTCAGGGCATGAAGGGATGCGGGGAGAAGGCAGGAAATTGGGGTTAAGAGGGAAAATGAATCAACCATGATGAAATGGTGGAGCAGACTTGATGGACCAAATGGCCTAATTCTGCTCCTACATCTATGGTCTTATATCAAAGGCATTACTGGAGTTGATTTAGTTTACATTTGCTACATTAGCCTTGTTGACATAATTAGCTACCTCCTGAATAATTGATTACTTACTACTTTTCAAAAATTGATTAATCCTGTTCCTTTTTACTGTTCCCATGACTTCTTTACTACTGCTGTTGGACTTGCTGGCCTGTAATTACCTAAGTAAACCCTGCAGTGCCCCTTGGATGAAGATATTGTATCTTTGTCCTCTGGTCAATGGGAACCTCTTTTATGGGGAGAAAAGATTCGTACATTCCTCTTAGTGCCCCAGTAATCTTCATTGCCTTCTGTAACAAGCTGGGGTAGATCTCATTAGTTACTGGGGATTTATCCACCAGTAGGTTATTCATTATTTAGGACCATTCTACATTGTTACTGTAATTCAATGTAGCTGGCCATCAGCTTCTCAAGACCTCTTAGAGCTGTACAATAAAACTGCTGGTTTGATGAGTGGCCTCATTAAAATGGATGCATATAGGCAAAGGAAAATGGCCCAGAACAAGTGCTACATATGCCCTTACACTTCCTCCCTCACCACCATTCAGGGCCCCAGACAGTCCTTGCAGGTGAGGCGACACTTCACCTGTGAGTCAGTTGGGGTGATATACTGCGTTCGGTGCTCCCGATGTGGCCTTCTATATATTGGCAAAACCTGCGGAAGACTGGGAGATCGTTTCGCTGAACACCTATACTCTGTCTGTCAGAGAAAGCAGGATCTCCCAGTGGCCACACATTTTAATTCCACGTGCCATTCCCATTCTGATATGTCTATCCATGGCTACTGTAAAGATGAAGCCACACTCAGTTGGAGGAACGACACCTTATATTCCATCTGGGTAGCCTTCAACCTGATGGCATGAACATTGAGTTCTCAAACTTCCGCTAATGGCCCACCTCCCCCTCGTACCCCATCCATTATTTATTCATATACACTCATTCTTTTTCTATCTCTCCTTTTTCTCCCTCTGCCTCCTCACTATACCCCTTGCCCATCCTCTGGTTTTCCCCCTCTCCCCCTTTTCTTTCTCCCTCGGCCTCCTGTCCCATGATCCTCTCATATCCCTTTTGCCAATCACCTGTCCAGCTCTTGGCTTCATCCCTCCCCCTCCTGTCCTCTCCTATCATTTCGGATCTCCCCTTCCCCCTCCCACTTTCAAATCTCTTACTAGCTCTTCTTTCAGTTAGCCCTGACCAAGGGTCTCGGCCCAAAATGTCGACTGTACCTCTTCCTAGAGATGCTGCCTGGCCTGCTGCGTTCACCAGCAACTTTGATGTGTGTTGCTTGAATTTCCAGCATCTGCAGATTTCCTCGTGTTTGTGTTTTAATCAGTGGTTTGTCAGCCCAATATCATGAGCTAGTATTCATTTTAGCCAATGACGATGTGATAGGGTGAAATATATTTGATTTGGTTATGAAAAAGGGCATTAATATGCTGGCAACTTTTACAGTGCTGAAATTTGGGCTCTGGAATATTTGCTAAAATTCCCCATGTATCCATCTGTAAGCAAACCCATATCAATAAAATCTAGTGTATCTATACCAGCAAAGTGGGATAAGTAGGGAAGTGTCTATAATTGTGCTTGTCTTCAATAGGGGATAATGGTTTGGAGGCTGTTGGACACTGTTTTATTTACCCACAGAAATGATCCAAGTCGTATCCCATAAGTAGTCTCCAAATTCAAAAATGGTTGTGCTTGACTCCTGCTCTTTTCTTTAAACTTGTACTCAAGCACATGTGGGATCCTGCAAAGGAATGTAATTCCAGGCCATCTGATGCAGTCCCTCTGTGTCATTAACTCTTCACAAATGCTGCATCTGCTGAGTTCTCCAGCGTTTGTGGGTTTTATCTCTGACTTCAAGCTTATTGTTTTGCTTTTGTTTTATCTGTAATACAGTTCATGTTTTCTGGGTATAATTGCCATTTATTTAGAAGCAGGAGTTGAGGAAACTGCGGGAGAGCCAGTAGTGCTGGCGTCTCAGTTGTTAGTGACATTATCAGTATTACTGGACCTAGAGCCATACAGCATGAAAGAGAGGCCTTTTGCCCCAACTTCATCATGCTGACCAAATTGCCTAACTGAGTTAATCCCATTTTCCTTTGCATAGCCTATACTGTATGCCTTTCCTTTCCATGTGCCAATCTGTCTTTAAAATGTTGTAATTGTATGTCTCTACCAGTTCCTCTGGCAGCTGGTTCCATATACTCCCTAACCTGTGTGTGGAAATAGCTGCTCCTCTGTCACTTCAAACTTAATTTGCTAATCTGTTCAAGTCCTTGCTTCTTCAACATTACCTGGTTCTCCACCTATCTTTGTATCATCTGCAAGCTTGGCCACAAAGCCAACCTGTCATCCAGTTCTTTGATATATACAAGTAGCTGGCCCCTGAAAAACACCACTAGTCACCAACAGCCAACCAGAAAAGGCCCTCTTTATTCCCACTCTTTCCCTTCTGTCAGTCAGCCAATTTTCTGTCCATGCTAGCTTCTATTCTCTAATACCAGCCTCATGTGTGGCACCTCATCAAAGGCCTTCTGAAAATCAAAGTAAACAAAATCCATTGGCTCTCCTTTGTCTATCCTGGCTGCTATTTCCTCAAAGAATTCCAACATACTTGTCAGGTAAGATTTTCCCTTAAGGAAACTATGCTGACTTAGGTCTATTTCATTCTATACCTCCAAGTATCCTAAAACTTCATCCATAATAATAGGTTCTAACATCTTGCCAACAACTGACATCAGGCCAACTGGCCTATAGTTTCTTATCTTTTGTCTTCTTCTCTTCTTGAAGAGTAGAGTGACATTTGTGACTTTCTAGTCCTCTGGAACTATTCCAGAAACTAGTGATTCTTGACAGATCACTACTAATGCCCTCACAATCTCTTCAGCTAAATTTCAGAACCCTGGAATATAGTCCATCTGGACCAGGTAACTTGGCTACCTTGAGACCTCTCAAATTCCCAAGCACTTTCCCCTTTGTAATATTGACTACAATAGACACTATTTAAGGATTCAAGCTTTAGTCTAAATTAATAGCCATTGTTGTCATCAACTTCATCGAAACCTGTGTGGATGAATGTGTACCTCTGAGAACATTCCATATTTGCTGAGGACTAGATCTGTAGCATTCAAGACCCTGTGATCCACAACTATATACAAGGTCCAGGTATGACCTATGAAAAGCTATCTGAAGAGTGGGGGAAAAAAAATCCAGTTGAGGTTAGAAACTGAATCAGATGGACGTCAGCTCTGGGAGGGTTTGCAAGCCATTATTTCCTACCAAGTGAAACCCAACTTCATGAAGAGCAGTGATACTTCACTCCCAGATGAGCTCAACTCCTTTTGTGCACGCTTCAAAAGGGAGAATAAAACTACACCCGTAGCATTTGGTCATCCTGTGATCTCTGTCTCAGAGGCTGACGTTAAAAGATCTTTCAAGAGGGTGAACCCTCGCAAGGCATCAGACTCTGGTGGTGTACCAGGCAGAGCTCTGAAGAACTGTACCAACCAACTAGGAGGAGTGTTCAAGGACATCTTTAATCTCTCATTCCTGCAGTCAGAAGTTCCCACCTGCTTCAAAAGTGAAGCAATAAGTGCAAGGTGAGGTGCCCCAACAAATATCATCCAGTGGCACTCACATCTACTGTGATGAGTTGCTTTGAGGGGTTGATCATGACTAGAATCAACTCCTGCCTAAGCAAGGACCAAGATACACTGCAATTTGCCTATCACCACAATAGGTCTATAGGGGTTGCAATCTCACTGGCTCTCCACTTGGCCTTGTATCACCTGGACACTAGTAATACTTGTGTTAGGCTGCTGTTTACTGACTATAGCTTAGCATTCGACATAATCATACCCTCAGTTCTAATGAGAAGTTCCAAAACCTGGGCCTCTGTACTTCCCTCTGCAAGTGGATCCTTGACTTTCTCACTGGGAGACCACAATCTGTGCAGGTTGGAAGAAACATCTCCTCCTTGCTGACAATTAACACTGTCACGCCTCAAAGATGTGTGCTTAGTCCACTGCTCTACTCTCTCTACACCCATGACTGTGTGGTTATTCATAGCTCAAATGCCATCTGTAAATTTGCCGATGACACAACTATTGTTGGCAGACTTTCAGATGATGACGAGGAGGTGTACAGGAGTTGAGATAGTTCAGTTGCTTGAGTGGTGCCACAGCAACGACCTTGCACTCAACATCAGTAAGACCAAGGAATTTATTGTTGACTTCACAAAGAGAAAGTTGAGAAAACACACACCTGTCCTCATTGAGGGATCAGGAGTGGAAATGGTGAGCTATTTTAAGTTCCTGGGTGTCATCATCTCTGAAGATTTATCCTGGGGCCCAACATATTGATACAATTATAAAGAAGGTATGACAGCAGCTATATTTCATTTGGAGTTTGAGGGGAATTGGTATGTCACTAAAGACACTCGCAAGTTTCTAATGATGCACTGTGGAGAGCATTCGAACCGATTGCATCACTGTCTGGTACAGAAGGGTCACTGCACAGGTTCAGAAAAAGCTGCAGAAAGTTGTAAACTCAGCCAGGTCCGTCGTGGGCACTAGTCTCCCCATCATTCAGGAGATTCCTCAGAAGCAACATCCGTCATTAAGGACCCCCATCACCTAGGACATGCCCTCTTCTCATTGCTACTATCAAGGAGGTGGTACAGGAGCCTGAAGACACACTCAATGTTTTAGCAACAGCTTTTTCCTCCCCACCATTAGATTTCTGAATGAACCAATGAACATTTCCTCAGGACTTTTTTTCCCTCTCTTTTTCCACTACTTAATTTAATTATATATAATATCTTATTATTTATAGTATTTTTATTATTATTATGAATTACAATGTACTGCTGCCACATATGCCAGTGATAATAAGCCTGATTCTGATCTGCTCCTGACACTTAAATTTCTGGCATGCTGCTGGTGCCTTCCACTGTAAAGGACAACACAAAATACTTATTCAGTTTGTCTGCCATTTCTTTCTTTCCCATTACTACCTCTCTAGCATCAATTTCCAGCAGTCCAGTCTCCACTTTCACCTTTCTTGTACTCTTTATATAAGCTTACGAAAGAGAATACCAAACGTTTTTTTCACATTTTTACATTATTGGCTAGCTTGCCTTCATATTTCATCTTTTCTCTCCTTATTGCTGTTTTAGTTGCCTTCTGATGCTTATTAAAAGCTTTCTAACCTTCTGTCTTCCCATTAATTATATGCTGTATTGTATGCTCTCTGGTTTGCATTTATGCTGTCTTTGACTTGACTTGTCAGCCACAGTTGCCTCATCCTCCCTTTAGGGTGCTGCTTCTTATTTAGGATGAACCAATGCTGAGCCTTCTGAATTACTCCCAGAAACTGCAGCCATTCCTGCTTTTCCATCATCACTACCTACGTCCCCTTCCAATCACCTTTGGCCAATTCCTCAGCATGCCTCAGTACGTACTGCACTGTAATATTGATACATCTGATTTTATTTTCCTTCTCAAATTGCAGGGCGAATTCTATCATGTTTTAATAGCTGTCTCCTGAGGGTTCCTTTACCTTAAGCTCTCTAATCAAATCTGGTTCATTGCACAACACCCAATTCAGAAGTGCCTTTTTTCCAGTGGGCTCGACCACAGGCAGCTCTAAAAAGCCATCTCATAGACATTTTACACGTTCCTTCTCTTGGGATCCAGCACCAAATTAATTTTCTGAAACTACCTTCATATTGAAATTCCCTATGATCATCTTAACATTGTACTTTTTACATACCTTACCTATCTCCCATTGTAATCTGTACCCCACAACTTGGCTACTGTCTGGCGGCCTTATATAACTCCCATCAGAGTCTTTTTACCCTTGCTGTTCTCAACTCTGCCCACTAGAATTCCACATTTTTTGACCCTATGTCCTTCCTTTCTCAGGATTTGATTTATTTTTTAAATAACAAAGGTGCCTTTCTCTCCTGCCCGTCATTTTGATATATGTATATCCCTGGATGTTGAGCTCCTGGCTGAGATCCTCTTTCAACCTTAACGTAGTGATGCCCACGACATCATACCTGCCAATTTCTCACTGCACTACAAGATCATCTACCTTATTTCATATTCTGTGTGCACTCAAACATAACACCTTGTAGAACTGCATCATGTGCCAACTCCTGTAGGCAATACCTCACAGAAGCATTAAAAAGGTCTTTTTTGCATGATAACTATGCACATTTAAACTGACGTGACTTTAAGCTACTCAGTTCCACAGCTTGTGACTGAGCAGGTTTGTTTCTTTCCCTATTTTTGACACATAATCTACACTGTTTTTTAAAGACACTTTTTTGTCAGATTTCTCTACCAACGCCTCTTTTATTTGTAAGAGCATAAGGTTACCCGGTACATAGAAAAGTGTGCACCAAAGACTGTATTTGCCGATCATTTCTCACTGATCTTTCTTTTTCACTACTAGTTTGTTTACATCTTTTGCCTGTAAATGAATGATTAAATCAGAAATTCTACCTTTACTGTACCTTTAGTAAAGGTGGAGTATCAATGAATGTCGTGAAAACCAGAAGGTAGAAGAGGTGACTGTAGATTAAGTGTGTGAGAAACAGGTTCAGTTTCAATGGAATGCAGCTAATTCAACAATCTAATTTTCCAATTTTTTTTGTTAAAAATCTAATCATCATTTAAAAGTGCATTCTAATACTTCTAATACTTCCACATGCTGTAATGATAATGGCAGTGGCATCAAAATC
The DNA here is from genome assembly GCF_030028105.1 of Mobula birostris. Taxonomy (NCBI): domain Eukaryota; kingdom Metazoa; phylum Chordata; class Chondrichthyes; order Myliobatiformes; family Myliobatidae; genus Mobula; species Mobula birostris. The sequence continues at coordinate 111,115,158 of NC_092371.1, read as the reverse complement.
AACAGTTGAGCCAATAACACCGCAGGTCCTCTTGTACTTGAGGTGTGAGCCAGTGATCATGCTGTTGATGGCAGCTTTGCACCGAGGATGAAGGAATCTTTGCTGGAATATTTGGTACATCTTGTACTGAGCAGAACAACACCACATCTGCAGACATAAACACGAGAAATCCAGAGCAACCCGCACAAGATGCTGGAGGAACTCAGCAGGTCAGGCAGCATCTATGGAAACGAATAAACAGTCGATGTTTTGGGCCGAGGCCCTTCTTCAGGACTGGAAAGGAAGGGGGAAGATGCCAGAATAAAAAAGGTTGGGGGGCAGGGAAGGAGGATAGGTAGAAGGTGATAGGTGAAGCCAGATGATTAGGAAAGATAAAGGGCTGGAGCCGAAGGAATCTGATAGCAGAAGAGAGTGGACCACAGGAGAAAGGGAAGAAGGTGGTGATAGGCAGGTGAGAAGAGGCCAGAGCAGGGGATAGAAGAAGAGATGGGGAGGTACAATTTTTTTGAAAGAAGGAAAAATTGATATTCTTGCTATCAGCATTTTCTTTCTGTTTATCTATGTGTTTGAATGCCTATCACTATATTTGGGGGCAGATTCAATCTGCATGGTGATGAAGTCCAGTTCTACCTATCTGTAGACAAACCATTGCAGCTGCTGACGATCTAGCACGGGTTGTTATCCTTGTATGAGGTGCCCTCCGATCAATTCAAAAATAATGTTCCAAAAAGTTGAAGAACTGTATTTGATCTTTTATTAGAAACCAGTAAAACATACAGTCTTGAAGCGATGCAATTAAGCGAAGTTAAGTGGTCAACAAAAGATATGACACCCGACGGTACCCAGCTCTAAACTGCCCGCAATAAGCATGAATATGCAACTTATTCCCTTCACTTTTAACACCACCCCCACCCACGTGAGTATTTACCATAACTAACATAATAAATGTGCAACACAGAATACAATGTAGATAGAGAACAGATGCATGGCTTCTACACTATCCTTTCCCAAGTGAATTCATTATTCATTGTTGGACTGCTACCCAATGCCTATCAAATCAGAATCAGGTTTATTATCAATGGCATGTGACATGAAATTTGTTAACTTAGCAGCAGCAGTTCAATACAATACATAATCTAGCAGAGAAAAAATTACTTATAATAAATAAAATAATAATATTAAATAAACAAGTAAATCAGTTATGTATGTTGAATAGATTTTTTAAAACGTGCAAAAACAGGAATACTGTATGTTTTTTCAAAAAAAGGGAGGTAGTGTCCAAAGATTCAATGACCATTTAGGAACCGGATGGCAGAGGGGAAGAAGCTGTTCCTGAATCGCTGAGTGTGTGCCTTCAGGCTTCTGTACATCCTACCTGATGGTAACAGTGAGAAAAGGGTATGCCCTGGGTGCTGGAGACCCTTAACAATGGACGCTGCCTTTCTGAGACATCACTCCCTGAAGATGTCCTGGGTACTTTGTAGGCTAGTGCCCAAGATGGAGTTGACTAGATCTACAACCTTCTGCAGCTTCTTTCGGTCTTGTGCAGTAGCCCCTCCATACCAGACAGTGATGCAGTCTGTCAGAATGCTCTCCACGGTACAACTTTAGAAGTTTTTTGAGTGTATTTGTTGACATGCCAAATCTCTTCAAACTCCTAATAACGTATAGCTGCTGTCTTGCCTTCTTTATGACTACATCAATATGTTGGGACCAGGTTAGATGCTCAGAGATATTGACACTCAGGAAATTGAAGCCGTTCGCTCTCTCCACTTGAGGATTGGTATGTGTTCCTTCGTCTTACCCTTCCTGAAGCCCACAATCAGTTCTTTCATCTTACTGACGTTGAGTACCAGGTTGTTGCTGCGGCACCACTCCACTAGTTGGCATATCTCAATCCTGTACGGCCTCTTGTCACCATCTGAGATTCTGTCAACAATGGTTGTATCATCAGCAAATTTATAGATGGTATTTGAGCTATGCCTAGCCACACAGTCATGTGTATACAGAGAGTAGAGCAGTGGGCTAAGCACACACCCCTGAGGTGCACCAGTGTTGATTGTCAGCAAGGAGGATATGTTATCACCAATCTGCACAGATTGTGGTCTTCCAGTTAGGAAGTCAAGGATCCAATTGCAGAGGGAGGTACAGAGGCCCAGGGTCTGCACTTCTCAATCAGGATTGTGGGAATGCTGAGCTCTAGTTGATGAACAGCATCCTGATGTAGGTGCTTGTGTTGTCCAGGTGGTCTAAAGCCGTGTGGAGAGCCATTGTGATTGTGTCTGCTGTTTATCTATTGTGGTGATAGGCAAATTGCAATGGGTCCAGGTCCTTGCTGAGGCAGGAGTTCAGTCTAGTCATGACCAACCTCTCAAAGCATTTCATCACTGTCAATGTGAGTGCCACCGGGCGATAGTCATTAAGGCAGCCCACATTATTCTTCTTAGACATTGGTATAATTATTGCCTTTTTGAAGCAAGTAAGAACTTCCGCCCATAGTAGTGAGAGGTTGAAAAAGGCTATAAGTGTCGAAGAAAGGCGATAAGTGGTGAGAAGTGTACCGCCAGCTTTGGTTCTTAACTCAAATGTGCTAGCAATCTCTCTGTTCAAAACAGTCACAGTCATTCACTACCCAACCTAATGTTTCCTGCACTCCCTTGAAACCCACTGTGGCCTTGTTTCCCATGGTCCCCTTAAACTTTAAAAACATCACTATTCCTATTAGAGAAGTAAACATGCACTCAGGAGGTAAGAACATAACACGCAGGAGCAGAAGTAGGCCATTCAGCCCATTGAGTGCTCTGCCATTCAGTTTTGGCTGATTTATTGTTCCTTGCAACTCTGTTCTCCTGCCTTCTGCCCATAACCTTTGACACCGTTACTAACCAAGAACCTATCGACCTCTGCTTTAAATGTACCCAATAACTTGGACTCAACAGTCATCTGTGACAATGAATTCCACAGGTTCACCACCATCCTGCTGAAAAAAAACTTCCTCCTCATTTCTGTTCTGAAAAGACATTCTTCTGTCCTGAGGCTGTACACTCTGGTACTAGACTCCCCCACCATAGGATATCTTCGTATTGTCCACAAACTTGGACATAAAGCCATCGATTCTGTCATCCAAATCATTGACATATAAGGTGAAAAGAAGTGGTCCCAACCGTGACCCCTACAGAACACCACTAGTCACCGGCAGCCAACCGGAAAGGGCTCCCTTTATTCCCTCTCTTTGCCTCTTGCCAGTCAATCAATCTTCTCAAAGTTCAAAGTACATTTATTATCAAAGTATGTATACATCTTGAGATTTATCTCCTTACAGGCAACCAAAAAACAAAGAAACCCAATAGCACCCATTGAAAAGAAGACCAGCAAACATCCAATGTGCAAAAAAACCCAGATTGTGCAAACAATAAAAAATAAGCAAATAAGAGTAAGAACTAAAGTTCATGTACCTGTAAGTGAGGCCACAGCCATGAAGACAGTCATCACTGCAGCCTCTCCAGGAGCCTGGTAGTTGCAGACCACAGCCTCAGTTCAGTGCAGAGACGAGTAAAACTTGCCGAGCAGCAAGCTGAACACTACCCCGTCACTTGCCTCTGGTTACCCGACACCATAACCTTTTCAACTGGGCCCCGCACATAAATCAGGCAAACCTCGGCTCACTCCTTGCTTTTGGACTCAGGCCTTACTATTTCAATACACTCTCGGATCCAGGCCCTGCTAGTTTAATTCGGCCCATACCCAACCTTTCCAATCTGGCCTTTCACTTTAATCGGTCAAACATTGGCTCGTTCCTCGCTCTCAGCTCTGGGCCCTATCACATTGATTCCACCCATACATGGCACGCCACAACCATCCTGCGCCTTTGAGACTGCAGGTCACACCGCAAAAATGCCAGATCATACAGGTGACCCCAAAAAACTCAACTCCAAAACAGAAGTCACAGGCTATTGATTGCAGGGATTGTCTTCCTGAAAAAGTGTGATTAATAGAACAGTTAGTAGTTTTGTCTGCTGCCAGTAAGACGTCACCGTGTTTTACCAACACCATCTTAAACCAGAATCTTAAATCTTCTATCCATTCTATCCTTCCTGGAATACCATGGTCTCCTATCTTGTTTAGCGCCTCTATAGCAACTTGTCAAAGGCCTTCTGAAAATCCAAGTAAATAATATCCACTGACTCTTCTTCTTCTATCATGCCTGATATTTCCTCAAAGAATTCCAACAAATTTCTCAAGCAAGATCTCCCCATAAGGAAACCATGCTGACTTTGGCCTATTTTATCATGTGCCTCCAAGTACGTCAAAACTTCATCCTTAATAATGTACTCAACATCTTACCAACCACTGAAGTCAGATTAATAGGCAGATTTCCCGTCTTTTGCCTCCTTCACTTCTTAAAGATTGGAGGGATATTTATAATTTTCCGGTCCTCTGGAACCATTCCAGGATCTAGTGATTCTTGAAGAATCACTACTAATGCTGCCACAGTCTCTTCAGCTCCCTCTTTCAGAACCCTGGAATATACTGTAGTCCAGCTGGTCCAAGTGACTTAGCTACCTTCAGAATCAGAATCAGAAACAGAATCAGATTTATTATCACTGGCATATGTCGTGAGATCTTTCAACATCATAAGCACCTTCTCCTTAGTAACAGTGACTACACTCACTTCTGCTCCCGACTCTCATGAAGTTTTAGCATACTGCTGGTGTCTTCCACAGTGAAGACTGAAGCAAAATACTTATTGAGTTTGTTCACCATTTCTTCGTTTCCCATTACTATCGTTCCGGAGCAACACACACAAAATGCTGGAGGAACTCTATAGGCCCAGCAGCATCAATTGAAAATTGAACTGATTTTGAATTGACTTTATTACTTACATCCTTCATATACATGAGGAGTAAAAATCTTTACATTACGTCTCCGTCTAAATGTGCAATGTGCAATTTATGGTTAATTTGTAATAAATAGTATGTACAATAGGACAGTCAATATAGCATAGAAATACAGTTGTATCAGCATGAATTAATCAGTCTGATGGCCTGGTGGAAGAAGCTGTGCGGAGCCTGTTGGTCCTGGCTTTTATGCTGCAGTACCATTTCCATAAGACCATAATACATAGGAGCAGAATTGGGCCATCTGGCCCATCGAGTCTGCTCCACCATTCAATCATGGCCGATCCTTTTTTTTAATCTCCTCCTCAACCCCAGTTCCTGGCCTTCTCCCCATAACCTTTGGTACCATGTCCAGTCAAGAACCTATCAATCTCTGCCTTAAATACACCCAATGACCTGGCCTCCACAGCTGCATGTGGCAACAAATTCCACAAATTCAACACCCTTTGGCTAAAGAAATTTCTCAGCCTCTCTATCCTGAGGCTTTGCCCTCTTGTCCTAGACTCTCCCACCATGGGAGACATCTTTTCAACATCTACTCTGTCTAGGCCTTTCAACATTCGAAAGGTTTCAATGAGATCCTTCCACATCCTTCTGAATTCCAGTGAGTACAGACCCAGAGCCATCAAACATTACTCATATGATAACCCTTTCATTCCTGGAAGCATCCTTGTGAACCTCCTTTGGACCCTCTCCAATGCCAGCACATCCTTTCTAAGATGAGGGGCCCAAAACTGTTCACAATACTCAGGGTGAGGCCTCATCAGTGCCTTATAAAGCCTCAGCGTCACATCCTTGCTCTTGTATTCTAGACCTCTTGAAATGAATGCTAACATGGCATTTGCCTTCCTCACCACCAACTCAACCTGCAAATTAACCTTTAGGGTGTTCTGCACAAGGACTCCCAAGTCCCTTTGCATCCCAGATTCCTGGATTTTCTCTTCATTTAGAAAATAGTGTGCACATTTATTTCTACTACCAAAGTGCATGACCATGCATTTTCCAACGTTGTATTTCATTTGCCACTTTCTTGCCCATTCTCCTAATCTGTCTAAGTCCTTCTGCATCCTAGCTACTTCCTCAACACTATCTGCCCCTCCACCAATCTTTGTATCATCTGCAAACTTGGCAACAAAGCCTTCTATTTCGTCATTTAAATCATTTATATACAGCATAAAAAGAACTGATCCCGACACTGACCCATGTGGAACACCACTAGTTACTGGCAGCCAACCAGAAAAGGATCATTTTATTTCCACTCACTGCCTTCTACCAATCAGCCAATGCTCTTGCCATGTTAGTAACTTTACTGTAATACCATGGGCTCTTAACTTGATAAGCAGCCTCATGTGTGACACCTTGTCAAAGGCCTTCTGAAAGTCCAGATATACAGCATCCACTACATCCCCTTTAGCTATTCTACTTGTAATCTCTCCAAATATACAACATCCACTGCATCCCCTTTACCTATCCTACTTGTACTTTCCTGGATGGCTTTATCTTGTACTTTCCTGCTTGTACTTTCCTGGATGGTAGCAGCCGGAACAGTTTGTGGTTGGGGTGACTTGGGTCCCCAATGATTCTTCAGGCCCTCTTTGCACACCTGTTTTTGTACATGTCCTGAACAGTGCGAAGTTCACATCTACAGATGCACTGGGCTGTCCGCACCACTCTCTGCAGAGCCCTGCAATTGCGGGAATACAGTTCCCATACCAGGCAGTGATGCATCCAGGCAGGATGCTCTCAATTGTGCCCCTGTAGATAGTTCTTAGGATCTGTGGGCCCACACCAAACTTCAACCGTCTGAGGTTAAAGAGGTGCTGTTGTGCTTTTTTCACCGCACAGACCACATGAGATTCTCAGTGATGTGTATGCCGAGGTACTTAAAGCTGTTCACTCTCTCAACCCCAGATCTATTGATGTCTATAGGGGTTAGTCTGTCTCCATTCCTCCTTTAATCCACAACCAGCTCCTTTGTTTTTGCAACATTGAGGGAGAGCTTGTTTTCTTGACACCACTGTGTCAGGGTGATGACTTCTTCTCTGTAGGCTGCCTCTTTATTATTTGAAATTAGGCCAATCAGCATAGTATCATCAACAAATTTAATTAGCAGATTGGAGCTGTGGGTGGCGACACAGTCATGGGTATACAGAGAGTAAAGGAGGGGGTTTAGTACACAACCCAGAGGGGCACCTGTGTTGAGGGTCAGAGGGGCTGAGGTGAAGGAGCCCACTCTTACCACCTGCTGGCAATCTGACGGGAAGTCCAGGATCCAGCTACACAAGGCAAGGTGAAGGCTGAGGTCTCTGAGATTCTTGTTGAGCCTGGAGGGAATTATGGTGTTGAATGCTGAACTGTAGTCCAAGAACAGTGTTCTAACATAAGCATCCTTCTTCTCCAGATGTGTAAGGACAATGTGTAGAGCTGTGGCTATTGCGTCATCTGTTGATCGGTTGTGTCAGTAGGCAAATTGTAGAAGTGTAAACAGTCAACATTTCATGCCAACATCCTTCTTCAGGACTCAGAATTTCTCATGTTTGTGATTCACTCCCTCTCTAGCATCATTTTTCAGCAGTTCGATATCCACTCTTGCCTCTCCTTTACCCTTTATGTATCTGAAGACTTCTGGTATCTCTTTGATATTATTGGGAGCTTACCTTCTCTTTCCCTCCATAAGGCTTTTTCTGTTGCCTTCTGTTTTAAAACCTTTCCAACCCTTTAGTTTCCCACCAATTTTTTCCTATTTTATATGTCCTCCAATAGCACAGAAACAGGCCCTTCAGTATAACTACTTTGTGTTGAACCATTAATCTGTCTAATCCCATTGACCTGTACCCAGACCTTAGCCCTCCATACCCCTCCCATCATTGTACCTATCCAATTCTTTAAACGTTGAAATCGACCCCACATCCAGCACCTACACCTGCAGCTTGTTCCACACACTCTCCACCGTCTGATTGAAGAAGTTCACCTTTAACTATTTCACCTTTCACCCTTAACCCATGGCCTATAGGTGGAATCTCACCCAAGCTCAGTGGAAAAAGCCTGCTTACATTTATCGTATCTATACCCCTCATAATTTTATATACCTCCACCAAATTGCCACTCAATCTTCTACATTCTAGGGTATAAAGTCCTAACCTATTCAATCTCTCCTTATAACTCAGGTCCTCCAGACCCAGCGACAGCCTTGTAAATTTTCTCTGCACTCTTTCAGTCTTATTTACATCTTTCCTTTAGGTAGGTGACCAAAACTGCAAACAATACTCCAAATTAGGCCTCACCAACGTCTTATACAACATAACATTCCAACTCCTTTGCTCAATACTTTGATTTATGAAGGCCAATGTACCAAAAGCTTCCTTTATGATCCTATTTACCTGTGACTCCACTTTCAAGGAATTATGGATTTGTACTCCCAGATCCGTCCATCCTACCGTACTCCTCTGTACCCTACCACTCACTGTGTGAGACCCACTCTAATTGGTTCTCCCAAAATGGAGCACCATTTGCCTTACATTTGTCTGCATTAAATTCCATCTGCCATTTTTCAGCCAGCTGGTCCAGATCCCACTGCAAGCTTTGATAGTCTTCTTCAGTGCCAACTAAACCCCCAATCATGGAGTCATCCGCAAATTTGCTAATCCTGTTAACCACATTATCATCCAGATCATTGAATAGATGACAAACAACAATGGACCCAGCACCGATCCCTGTGGCACACCACTAGTTGCAGGTGTCCATTCAGAGAGGCAACCATCTACAACCACTTTCTGGCTTCTTCACAAAGCCAATGTCTAATCTAATTTATCACCTCATCTTGAACGACAAGCAACTGAACCTTCTTGACCAGCCTCCCATGTGGGATCTTGTCAAAGGCCTGGCTAAAGTCCATGTAGGCACATCCACTGTCTCCCCTTCATCCACTTTGCTGGTAACTTACTTGAAAAAACTCTATAAGATTAGTTAGATATGATTTACCATGGACAAAGCCATGTTGACTATCCCTAATCTGTCATTGTCTATCTTTCCCACTACTGTTATCAGGCTCATCGGCCAATAGGTTCTTGCTTATCTTATAGCCTTTCCCAAACAACATAACAATATTCACTATCCTCCAATTCTCCGGTACCTAAGGATGTTTTAAATATCTCTACTAGGGACTGTTCAATTTCTACCATAGCTTCCCACAGGGTCTGGGGGAACACCTTATCAGGCCCTTGGGATTTACCCACCCTAATTTGCCTCAAGACAACAAACACCCCACCTCCTCCTCTGTAATCTGTATAGGGTCCATGACCCCACTGCTGCTTTACCTCACCTCGAGTGTCCATCTCCCCTGTAAATACAGATGCAAAAAATCCATTTAAGATCTCCCCCATCTCTTTTGACTCCATGCATAGATTACCATTCTGATCTTCCAGAGGACCAATTTTGTCCCTTGCTATCCTTTTGCTCTTAATATATCTGTAGAAGCCCTTGGGATTCTCCTTTACCTTGTCTGCTAGAGCAACTTCATGTCTTTCAGTCCTCCTGATTTCCTTCTTACTTGTCCTCTTGCATTTCTTACACTCCTCAAGTATCTCGTTTGTTCCTGCCTGCCTGTACTTACTAAGTACCTCCTTTTTCTTATCTAGCACATCAATACCATATTTCTCAAAAAAGCAAAATTCCATAAACATGCTATCCTTGCCTTTTATTCTGACAGGAACATACAAACTCCGTACTCTCAAAGTAGGAAGGCCTCCCACTTAACAAGCACACATTTTCCAGAAAAAATAACTATCCCAATCCACACTTGTCAGATCCTTTCTGATACCATCAAAATTGGCCTTTCTCCAATTTAGAATCTCAACCGGAAGACAAGACCTATGTATTTTTATAATTACCTTGAAACTAATGGTATTATGATAACTAGATGCAAAGTGTTCCCTTATACAAACATCTGTCGCCTGCCCTGTTTCATTCCCTACTAGGAGATCCAATATCACACTCTCTCTAGTTGGGACTTTAATGTACTGATTAAGGAAACTTTCCTGAACATGTCTGACAAACACTTTCCCATCCAGGACTTTTACAGTATGGGAATTCCAGTCAATATGTGGAAAGTAAAAATCACCTAGAATCACAAGCTTATGTATTTTGCAATAGTCTGTGATTTCTCTATAAATTTGCACCTTTAAATCTCGGACTGTTGGATGGTTTATAATATAATTCCATCAATGTGGTCATACCTTTCTTATTCCTCGGTTCTACCCATAAAGCCTCACTAGGTGATCTCTCCAGTCTGTTCTGACTGAACACTGCTGTGACATTTTCCCTGACTAGGATATCTCATCCTCTCTCTAGAATATTTCTTCTTTGGGATGCCTATCATGTGCCTTCCAAATTGCTCCCAGAAACTCTAGCTATTGCTGTTCTTTTACCATTCCTACTAGTGTCCCCTTCCAATGAACTTTGACCATCTCCTCTCTCATGCCTCTGTAATTCCCTTTACTGTAATACTGATGCATCTGATTTTACCTTCTCCTTCTCAAAAAACAGGATAATTTTTGTGATATTGTAATCACTTGTCCTAGGGGTTCCTTGACCTTAAGCTCCCGAATTAAATCTAGTTTATTACACAACAGAATTGCCTTTCCTCTGGTGAGCTCAACTACAAGCTGCTCTAAAAACTCGTCTTGTAGGCATCCTACAAATCCCTTTTCTTGGAATCTAGAACCAACCTGATTTTCCCAATCTACCTGCATATTGAAATCCCCTTTAACTGTTGCAACGTTACCAGTTTTACATGCTTTTTCTATCTCATGTTGTTAATTTGTACCTCACATCTTGGCTACTGTTCAGAGGCCTGGATGATGTGGGTAATTCATCAAACGGACTTTGCAATTCTAGTACTGATCAAAGGAAACAAAAAATTAACTTTTGAAACAAAATCTTTCTTTTATTTGCATTTGTGCCCTGTCTTTCACATAATGTATTTTTTTAGGTGGCAATAGATGGATTCCTGATAAGCAAAGTGCGAAAAATTACCTCGGGTTGGCAGAATACAGAATTGAAACGGCTTTCAGATTGCCTGCGATCTCACTAATCAGTGAAGAACACTTGAGGTGTCAAGTGACCTACTTTTGCTCCTTATTCACCTTAAACCATTTCACCAACTGGGAATACTAGTGGATGAAGAAAAGTAAAAGGGGAATGTTTGAACAGTTTTGAAAGACCATAATGATTTTTATTTACATAGAGAATATATCACCACAAGACATTCTGGAATGCTTTACAGTAAATTAGATACTTCTGTAGTGTTGTTGAGGTTGTAGTGCAGAATATAGCTGCTAATTTAAACGTAACAGAATTCCTCTAAAAATAATGTCAAGATGATCTGAAAATTTGTCCTTAGCAATGAGGGATAAATATGGTTTGAGATGCTGCCAGCATTTAGGGTTTTGAGATATTTGCCTCTTTAAAAATCTGTTTGAAAAGATTGCGTTGTCTGCAGTACATTGCTCCTTCAATGTCTCGGTTCAGGCAACACATAAAAAGGTCAGAATGCATTCAGATTTTTCAAATTAATAGACACCAAATTAGGCAGGCAGTACTGAGAAGGGTTTCTTTAAAAACATTGTTGCTGGAAGCACTATTTCTCACCAGTTACCTTAACCACTTGGACTCAGGAATTAAGAGAGCAATTTCAAAATGCATGGAGAAGTAAGGGAGTGATTGGTTACCACTGGTGGATAAGAATGCCGAATCAGATTAAGTTGTGAGGATTTTCTGTTCGGCAATTAACTGGTAACCAAATTTCATTGTAAGTGTGTAACATGGTTCATTTTAGACGGAAAATATTGGAATTCACATGCTCCCTTAGAAAGCTAGTGACTGATTGCAGAGCAGAGGGATGTGAGGGTAAATAACTCAATAAAATGGTTGGTAGAGCTCAGTGACATAAAAAAAGATAGCTCAAAGCATCAAGATATAAGTCGAGGGTGTTAAAATAAAGAAATAAAAAAATAATTTTAAGTGTACGTACAATGTCACTTGGACCATGTCCCTGAAGCACAATGGAGATTCGGATATCAAAAAGCAGTGGTGATATGAGAGGAAGTCTAAAATGTGTTTACTAAACTGCTGCAAGGATTGGAAAGTTGCATTCATCAGGAATGAATTGGAGATGAGTCTGAAGCTCCCCTCTCCAGAAGGGAAAATGAATGTGGTAACCTGTTGGAAGTTTGTAGCTGCTCTTCAATGATGTAATACAGGATGACCATGCAGAACAATGGATCGTGCTCTTGCCGTTGTAGTATGCTGGGGGATGGTGGAGAAGTGGAACGCGAACCCATAGTCTCTTAACTCAAAAGAAGGAGCGCTACACTGACTCAAGTGCAGCACCTCAATAGAGAAAGATTCCTACAAAGAGAATGTCAATATAATGGAAACTGCAGCCAAGTGAAAAGCATTAAGATAAAGAGGCCAGATTAAAGGAATCTGGAGCACGTGAAATAGGAGGTGCAATTGCAGCAGAGATCGGGGAAAAGAGAGTAGTGAAAGGTATTTAGCCAGCTGGATGATGTTATACTGTGCATTTTCCCAGGGACTGGTACCTGGGCCACGGCTGTTGTTAACGTATGTTGCAGTGGAACTGGGTTTACGGAACCCGGCTTCCAAACATGTAGATGGAAGCACAGTGAACTATGAGGAGAGTGGTAATGGGAGAGGATGCAAAAAGCTTAGAGGAATAGGTGGAAATGTGGACCTCAGTGTAGAAAGTCGTGACATGTTACATTTTATGGAAAGTACAAAGAGAGGAAATATAAACAGGAGGGCAGAATTCTCAATATGATGGAGTACGAAAACAGAATATTTAAATTGTCAGCAAGTGGCAGGAGAGCTGAAAGAAAAGTGAAAAAAAGATATTGACGATCCTGGGCTTTATAAACAGAGGCATGGAACACAAGAGAAAGAAACGCATGATGACCCTCTATAAGAAAAACATATTGTGTCATTCTTGGCACCACACAAGGAAATGTATGGAAGCCTTTGTGAGGGTGTAGGAGAGATTCACTCCAATTATTTCAGGTATGAAAAATAACACATACAACATACTGGAGGAACTCGGCGGGTCAGACAGGATCTATGGAGAGCAATAAAAAGTCAACATTTTGGCCTGAGATCCTTCATCGGGGCTGGTATGAAGAACATTAGCTTTGTCATAGAATGGAGAAGCAGAGCAGCTTTCCTTGGGGTAAAAGAACGGTTGATTAGGGGTTGTGTAAGATATATTTTAAATCATGAAAAGTCTACATGGAATAGATAGGGATAAAAAGAAAATGCATGTCCTTTTTTAGGTAATTAATCAATGGATACGGGTTACTGCGAAAGAGTGGTAGAAGGAAAAAGATCAGCTATGGTCTTTCGGAAGATTAAAGCAGGAGCAAGGTGTTGAACAGCCAAGCCCCGCCTCTTTTTCAAATTTTCTTAGGGTAAGCTGTTCCCATTGGCGAAAGGATAGAAACCAAATGATATAGACTGAATGCAAATTCAAAGCGGTTTTTAAGAAAACTTTTTCTTATATACCGGGGTTTGGAATGCACTGGCAAAGAGGTTGAGGGTGGGGTTATTGGATGTAGAGTCAAATGTAGTTGGGACATGCAGGGGGAAATTGCAGGATTATTGGAAGAAGGCGCGGATTGCCAGTTGTTCATTGAGTGACCCGACAGGAAATCAGTGAGGCGATTCATGCTGCAGCCTTCCAGTAATTCAGAGCGGCTCTTAAACCCTAACGAAATTTCAGAGGCAAGATATGGGAAGTTGTTAAGGAAACTGGGAAACCGGGTGACCGATTTTGACTGTAATTTTCTGCATGACCAACGAGCTATTGGCGTTTACCTGATGAGCGTTTACCTGATGAGTGGTGAGTGAGACTAGGTGAGACTTGGTTTGAAGTAGGGCTGCCGAGAAAGATACTGCAAAATTGATTACTCATCTAATGCTGCAATGGTTCAAGCAGGCATAGAAGACAAGTCATACACGGTGTATCCACTATTAGTTGGCATTAAAATATTGCTTCAGACAATAATTAATTCTATGCCGAGTTTCTGGATATTGGTCTTCCACGAAACCACAGCCAAAGACAGATTGTCTACCTGAAATGCAAATTCTGTTTCGCTCTCCACAGATCGTTGCCTGGCCTACTGCACATCCACAGCATTTTCTGTTTTTATTTCAGATTCATATCGGCTTCATCTTTGCAAACCTGGCATTCCAGTTATTTAGCTAAAACCGAACCGCTACACGGCCAGGGCAAACACACTATTGGTATTAAACACATGTAAGAAGATGCGGCGGACACCATTAAGAGTAACCCGAGTTACTTGTATTTTCAGAGATTTATCTTGTCGTCCAAGGAAACTTCTGAACGTTGACATTTAATTGTATAATTATTCTCTATTCCAAATGAATTACAAGGGTCTTGACAACTCAGTTACATCTGATACTTATGCACAGAACAACGCAATAAACGTTCCGTTGGAGAGAAAAGAATATCCAAGTGCTGATTTTCTCAGTGCTTATTTGAAAGGTATCTCGTCCACTCCACGCTTCTCGCTCCAAGACGGAATAAACGGTGTACTTCGGCGTCCCAACCAACAGTGGGATCTCCTTCCCTACCGCGTTCAAACTGCACTGCTAGTTTAACCAAATACCTTAAGACAACAAAAAAAAGGCACTTATAATGGAGTCTGTGATTAGACAAACTTTGTCCAGTTGGTCTCCTGCCAGAACGAAAGCCTTCTATCTTGTGTCAGAGCAGCAGGATTTAGGATCTGCCTGCACGATTGTTCTCGCAGTTTTCCCGCCGAGAGTCAAGCTGCCCTCTCCTTTGGTCTCAGTACTTACGTCACCGAACAGCTGCTGGATCCGTCGCTTCAGACTTCACATTTGGCTTGTCTCATGTACACGTGTTGACCTTACACCCACGTTGGAAATGTTAACAACGACAACGAAAAAAAAAGAAAATTAAAACGATCTACTAAGAACCGCAGGAGTAAGTATACTGGGAAATACCACTACCGTACAAACATGCAGGCGCCTGTTCGGGAATAATCTAAACTGTTGCTTTCTTGCAGCCTGGTACAGTATAACTAACAGATCAGTTGAAGACTATGTTTTAAAGATCATTTGTGATTTTGGCAAGAATTATTTTGGAAACGCGACAGATGGGAAGTTTTGAGTTTTGCCACATTGAAGTTAGCTTCGGCCGCTTTTTCGATTCCATTCAGTTTAAGGATCAGTCAAGTTGGTCTAGCCACCTGAGCAACATTTCGCCCACCGTCAGCATCGAGAAGCCCCCAAAACGTTCATAGGGATACGTCGGACTTGCCAGTTTTCTGATGGCTTCTGTGGAGAAGAACAATGTTCAAGTTTGGGCTCGCGTTTGGGTTGGTGCGAGCTTCAAACAGTTCGAGTTGCAGGACGGGCAGTTTTCGGGTGGCGTGCTACACAATATCAACAACCCTTGGCCCAGTTTTATTTAGGCACACAAAACATGTGTTTGACAGTAAGAGTCATGAATGTTGTTAGTCTGCTTAAGAAGTTTCAATTATAACACCGGCGAGGTTGATTATCCGTGTGGGAAAGACTTAAGAGTTAAATATCGCTGGATTTGTACATGTCTGACAAAAGTCTTGTGATAGGGACATTGCCGATCGTTTTCTTGAAAAACACTTCCTCAATAGTCGAAGGGTTGACGGAACGTAAGGCCGGCAGAAGTAGAAGTAACTTGCCAAAGCGACACGGCTGTGTTGGGTATCTGGGGAGTACGGAGAAAAAAGAGTTAGCATTTTGAGGGCAGACAATACCTTCCCTTGTAAGGATTAACACGGTGTTCATATGTCAAGAGTTTAAGCGCGGAAGCCCGGGTGAACGTTTCGACGTGCCGTCGCGCACATCTCCCGATCTACAATTCTCCACTTGCGGAGCTTTGTTTCACTCACGCAAAGGGTACGTGGGTTTCGCAGACCGAGGCTGCATTTAGTTGCCCATCTCTAACTGCCCCTGAGAAGATGGTGGTGTTGGTGAGCTGCCTTCTTGAACCTGTGCAGAAACAAATCCCCCTCCGGTTAACCCAAGGTCAATAGAGGGGACCAACACATATCCACTGCGTGTGTTGTGTGGCGGCAGGGAACGACCTAAGAGACTGAAAAGCAAACCCCCCCCCCCATCTTTCAAATGATCTTCTGTACTGCTGGCGTGTAGAGTTGTGAAGGAGCATTTCCCTCACCTTTATCAGATGTGATCACCATCACATCACTCCCAAATTGTACTTCGCTGTTTATATTTAAGATTATTTTAAACTGGCGTGAGAGGTTAACTTCGTTCTTCTCTCTATACATGCTGCCTGGGTTGATGAGGATGTGCAGCATACTCCATTTCCACTGTAGATTTAAGACCCCATCCTTGTACTTTGCACCCAACAACACCACTTACAGAAGTGGCTGAACTACTGAGCGTTTCTGTTTTCGTTACTGGGATAAAACTGATTTAATGTAAAACATTACTGCCAAAAAAGAAAGAATGTCAGCCTATTTTGTAAATTTAAATGCTGCATCAGTGCTTTATGTACCCATAGCATTGCCTTGAACACTCCTGTTTAGTGTTTTTATCAGTTGACCAGGAAGTTAATAACAACATGGTATATTGACGAGAGCCGCAGTAACACACAATGCACCTTAACTTCATCAACTTTTTTTTTGGGTGGGGGGAGTAAAGCTCCTTTACATATTAAATAAAAACCAAACTCTGACAAGTGTCAGCAGAAATCAAAAGGAAGGTGTAACCCTTAGCACAGAAGCAAAAAAAGGAAAACATAAAGCATAATACTGACAATAGTTAATCACCTGTAATGAGCATGATACAATTAATACTCACATAGAAAAAAATGGGTTATTTAATAAAAATTATTACGAATCTCTTAGAGAGAACCCAGGCCTGAAAAACTTTTAAAAACTGCTTTTAAGAAATAACATATATGCAGATACATGAAATAGAGTGATGATTCTCAATGTGATTTGATAAGGTGTCCCTAAGAGACCGATAGTAAACCACAGCCCTAGAGTAACAAGGTCAGAGCTTCATGGATGTGAAGTCAGACAGAGGGTTGAAAAGAAGAGCAGATTTCAGCTGGAATATTGCAATTGGCAGTCAACCTCAAAAGTTCTGTTTTCCTTCTCCAGGCCTATACCCTCAGTGGCTACTTTATTAGGTACATCTCTATACCTCGTTAATGCAAATATCTAACCAGCCAATCATCTGGCATCAACTCAATGCATAAAAGCATGCAGACATGGTCAAGAGATGAAGCTGTTGCTCAGACCAAACATCAAAATGGGAAAAAAAGGTGATCTAAATGACTTTGACTGTGGATTGATTATTGGTGGCAGTTTTGAGTATCTCAGAAACAGCTGATCATGCACAACAGTCTATAGATTTTACAGAGAATGGTGCGAGAAACAAAAAAAAAATCCAAATGAGCAGCAGCGGTTCTGTGGACAGAAAAAAAAATGCCTTGTAAATGAAAGAGGCCAGAGGGGAATGGCCAGTCTGGTTCAAGCTGACAGGAAGGCGACAGTAACTCAAATAACCATACATTACAACAGTGGTGTGCAAAAGAGCATCTCTGAATGCACAATACATCAATCCTTGAAGTGAATGAGGTACAGCAGCAGATGACAACACCAGGTTCCACTCCTTTACCTAATAAAGTGGACACAGAGTAAATATTCTGGATTTGAGCATGGGAAGCGAAATAGCAGAAACACTGCAAATAGCAGTTTAAGGATGGGGGGGTGGTGGAGAGAGAGAGAGGGAGAGAGAGAGGGAGGGAGATGGGGAGGGAGAGGGGGAGGGAGAGAGGGAGGGAGAGAGGGAGGGAGAGAGGGAGGGAGAGAGGGAGGGGAGAGAGAGAGAGAGAGAGAGGGAGAGAGGGAGATCACTGAGCTGAGAAATGAAGGGAGGTTGGTATTCAGAGAAACGAAAAGTGCATTTCACTCCAAAATTGTTTCTCTGCAACAGTCCAAGGGTAATAACTGTAGAAGACTTAATAGTGAGCAGAGCAGACATAAGCTTCTGTGGCCAGAAACATGAATTTAGCTGGTGTGATGCCTCCCCAGTGGCGGGGTCAATACTGTCACAGAACAGTTGTAGGCCATTCAAAAAGCAGAGGGTAAAGAGTCAGAAACCTTGAATCACTAAGGTATTAATTATATAGATAAAATGATCAATGAGGTTGTGTAACTTGAGTCAAGGAAGTCCCTAGCAGGTTCATATGCAGTACCTTCTAAATTGTCATCTTGCGATTACATCCGGTCATATGTACATGACTTTAGGAACAGAAGTATAAACTAAGCAAATACATGGCTGGAAAGCTAGTGAGAAAGGAGAGGTTTAGATTTCAGGATCACTGGGACCATTTCTGGGAAAAGTGTGACTTGCACAAGCTGAATGGGTTGCATCTGAACCGGAACAGGCCTGGCAGGCTTGCGGGCTGGCTTGCAAACGCTATAAGTGGTTGGTTTAATTGATTTGACAGACTAATGCTCCACAGATTAAGAGTATGGTAGGGGTGATGGTCAGCCAAATACAGAAGGAAAATTAAGTCAGTCCAGTCAACAGAGCATACATCGACATGGAAAGGCGCATCAGAGAAATGCAAAGCAGGATTGCAACTATTTTAAAGCAAGGAGTTTGACAAAAGTAAAGCCGAATGAACTGCAGGCATTGATTAACAATGGGAATATGATTTTATCATGGAGACATAGGTAAAATATTGAAGGGACTGTCAACTCAATGTTCCAGGATGGTAAATATTTAGCATATTAACGAGCAGGTAGTACACATTGCAATATTAATCAAGGTGTCTATGACTATAAGAAGGAGAAGGTACATCCCAAAATGCTCTTTAAGTGAGTTCAGATTGTACTTTGGAAGCAGCAAGCAGGTGATGAATCATTGGGGTATACTGCAGGTCTCCTAATCAGCAGCAGGAAAGGATATGATGGCAAATAGGATCATAATAGGAAGGGATTGCAACTTCCCTAATGTTAACTGGGATTGAATTAGTGTGAAAGGTTCAGAGGGGGGGAAATTTTTAAAGTCCATCCAGGATAGATATTTGAGCCGGTATGTGGATAATCCCACTAGAGAAGAGACAATACAGGCACAGTGAGGGGAGTGTCTGTGGAAGAACATAGCTCTGTAAGTTTCAAGGCAGTTACAGAAAAGGATTGGAATAGACCAGAAATTAAGGTCCTGGGGAAAGTTGATTTCAATATCCTAAGACAGAAGCTGGCAAAAATGGACTGAAGCCAGTATGTTTACATGTGAACAATGGGAATCATTCAGAAATTAAGTAATGGGAATTCGGGGCTTGCTTGTGTGTTTTAGAACAGGGGTATAAACTATTTTGAGCTTTTTAAGCTATTTTGATCAGTTGAGGGATTTCTTTACTTATTATGGTTAGCAAATCTGAAGGTCATGAGCCAGTAATTAACCTCTAAGGAAACCCGTTTCACCCTTGCGACCCAGATGCACTTAACATGTACTCCAGTGTGGGTGCAGGCCCCACTCTCTCCTCTACCTGGTGTGGATGTAGCTATTAAGGGTGAGCTGAGCCTCATCTTGCAGAGCTGCGATTGCTGAAGCATTGCGGAAATTCCTTAGCTCTGAGCCACTCTGTGTTGGAACTAGGGGTAAAAAAGAGAGAGAGAAAGAACGCAATTAATAACATTGTAGTCTTTGGTAATCTTTCCCTAGAGAGAAAAAACTTGTTCTGTTAAATGGCTTCATCAAATCACAACATAAAACTATCATTAAATAAACAGAAGTGGGAGGGTATGGTGGGTGATGGTGGTGGATGCGTGGTGACGGAGTGACAGGGAGTTGGGTGTTAATGAGGTTGGGTGATGGTGCTTTGAAAGATGAGGTGGTCATGGAAGTAGAGATGTGCCAGCAGATTGGGAAATGACGGTAGGTGTAATGGATTGTGGTAAGATGGGTGGAGATGGTCGCAGGTAGTGGGCTGGGTGTTGTGGTGAGCAGGGACTGCAGAGAAGAGGCCATGGTGAGCCACTGTACTATGAAAATAGCCTCATGATCTAGACCAAGCGAGAAGGAAAGAAGCAATTTTCTAAACACATGATTCAAAATAGGCTTGCAAATGTGATCTACTTTCAGTGAACCTTTAACTTTTCTTTTGTTTTTGAACATTATAGAGCACATTCATGCATCAACAAAAGACACAAGTCAATTACGTACAAAATATATGGCCTTGTGTAAGGCTGGTGATGTTGAGTTCCGATGGGTGAATCCGTACTCCACGTAACTGGTGTTAATTCCTTTGCTGTTCTCACCCTTGGAGGTGTTTCTGCATTGTCAAGGTTTGTACTTGGATGGATTCAAGTGCCTTGTCGGTTGTCCATTAATAAGCTAAGTGATTCTCTGGGGACCAAAGGTACCTTAAAGCATTTTGATCTACAAACATTGTAGATCTGAACACCTATCAAAACGAACCTTGATTTGAACGATTTCAGATGGCCAACCTCTGCAGTTTGTTTTGGAACTTCCCCCAGGTACTCCCTGTAGAAGTTGCTTACCTCTAGCATTCTAATGAGCTACTCCCCACCCTTCACACCCTCTTTCAGCCAACACCATTCTCTTGCTCTCATCCTATATTTCATTGCTCGCCACACCTATCATCCCTCTCTGCAGATGAACAGATACCTGGTTCCTAATTTTTATCTGTTCTGATTATTTTTATCTGCTGCTCGTTGGCTGCCAGTGACCAGTGGAGTTCCATGGGGGCCAGAGTTGGGTCCATTACTTTTCACACTGTATGTTAATGACCTAGATGAGGGAATGGATGGCTGTGCGTCCAAGTCTGCAGATGATACAAAAAGAGGTAGAGGAGCTGGTAGCGTTGAGGAAGGACTTGTCCAGATTAGGAGAATGAGCAAAGAAGTGTCAGATGGAATTTAGTGTAGGGAAGTGTATAGCCATGCACTTTGGTAGAACGAACACAGGTGTAGACTATTTTCTAAAATTCAGAACTCAGAGATGCAAAAGGACTTGGGAGTCCTCATGCAGGATTCCCTGAAGGTTAACTTGCAGGGTCAGTTGGTAATAAGGAAGGCAAATGCAATGTTAGCATTCGTTTTGAGAGGACTAGAATATGAAAGCAAGGATGTAATGCTGAGGCTTTATAAGTCATTGGTCGGACCACACATGTAGTATTATGGGCAGTTTTGGACCCCATATTTAAGAAAGGATGGATGGCGTTGAAAAGGGTCCAGAGGAGGTTTACAAGAATGATCCTGGGAAGAAAGAGTTAACATATGAGGAGTGTTTGATGGCTCTGGGCGACCTTAGTGAAACCTACTGAGCATTGAAAGGCCTGGATAGAGTGGACATGCAGAGGATATTTTCAATACAGAGAGAATCTAGGACAAGAGAACACACCTTAGGAATAGAAGGATGTCCTTTTAGAACAGAGATAAGGAGGACTTTCTTTAGCCAGAGGATGGTGAATCTGTGGAACTCATTGTAACAGGTAGCTGTGGAGGCATGTCACTGGGTACATTTAAAGTGGATGTTCATAGGTTCTTGATTAGAAAGGACATTAAAGGTTATGGGGAGAATGCAGGAGAATGGGGTTGGGGGCAGGAAGTAAATCAGCCATTATCAAATGGTGAATCAGATCATCAGATTTGATGGGCTGAATGGCCTAATTCTGTTCCCATGTCTTGTGATGAAAGATCATCCACCTCGGTGCTAATTCTGGTGATCTCCCTGCGCATACTGCCTGATCTACTGAGCACTTTGAATAACCGGCTAGTGATCCAGAAAACCAAGTTCAAATTCTACCAGAAGACACAAGAGACTGCAGGCACTGAAATCTAGAGCAAAAGCAAACTGTTAGAGGAAGTTTGTGCATCGGGCTCTATCTGCAGAGACAAAGCGACGGTTGACATTTCAGAGCAAAACCGCATCAAGACTGAGAGTGTAGGGGGGAGTTGGACAGTGCGAAGAGGTGAAGGGGAGGGCTGAAGCCCATCACCACCCCTCACTTGCCAGTCCGTGCGTCATTCCCGCCCTCACCCCTTTACACTGGCTATCTCTCCTCCACAGTCTTCGTCATGACATGCCCCAAGTGTCACCCATCTCTTTGCCTCCACAGGTGTTGCCTAACTCCTTGAGTTCCTACAGCAGATTGTTTCAAGCTCCATTAGACTGCTGGTGAACATAAATTCAGCTAACAATCTGAAAAGTAATAATCAAAGTAAACAATCAAAGAAATGGATGCAACTATCAATGCTTGAGAGCTTCAAGTTCCCAGGTGCAAATGTCACAGAAAGCTTGTCCTGGTCCAACCACACAAATGCTATGGCCATGAAAGCACACTCGGTTTCTCTACTTCCTCAGAAGGCTAAGAAGGTTTGGCAAGTCCGCAGTGACCATCACCAATTGTTACTGCTGGGCCACAGAAAATATGCAGGTACATTGAAACATGATATGACAACTGCTCTGCCCGAGATGGAAAGGAATTGCACAGGGGTGTAGACACAGACAAGTCCATCATGAAAAACATCCTCCACTCCATTAATTCTGTCTACATTCTCACGGGCTCAGGAAAGCGAAAATCAATCCAAGATGCCTCCCATCTATCTTCCCCCCCCCCCCACCCCCACTCCTTCAATTCAACAGAAGATGCAAATGCTTGTAAACATGCAACACAAGGCTTTTTAAAAACTCTAAATGTGTTCTTTCTTGTATTATTTATATTTAATTCTATATTTCTCTTGTGAAGGTTGTGGTTCTGATGCTATCTGGCTGCAATGCTACTGCAAGTAACTTTTTCATTGCACCTCTGCATGCATTTACGGTACCTGTGCATATGACAATAAACTCAACGTTGACTTTGACAATTATAGAAACCACTGGAATGTTGTAAAAATACATCTGATATTCGGTTCCCTCATACCCCTCAGGGGAGAAATTTGCTATCCTTACCCAGTCTAGTCTATGTGTGACTCCAAACCCACCCCATGTGTGACTCTTACCTGCCCACTGAAGTCGCCTGACAAGCCACTCAGTTCAAGGGCATTTAGGGATGGACAGTAAATGCTGGCCTTGCTAATGACCCCCAAATCCCCAGGGAGGAATAAATTAAATTAAAACTCTCTGCTTTTTTTTTCACTAAGTGTGTGAAGTTTGCCAAAGTTTTCTCAATGTCATACCAAATCTGTGCAAACTTCTAAGAAAGTAGAGGTGCTGCTGTGCGTTTACATGTTGGACCTCAGACGGATTGGTCTGAAATGATAACACTGGGGAATTTAAAGTTGCTGACTTTTCCCACCTGTGACCCCCCTGATGAGGACTGGCTCACGGATCCCAGGCTTCCTCCTCCTGTAATCAGTAATCAGCTCTTCCATTTTGCTGGTACTGAGTGACAGGTTGTTTGTCATGCAACCATTCAGCCAGATTCTCAGTCTCCCTCCTGTATGCTGGTTTGTCACCACCTTTGATTCAGTCCACAACAAGTCATCAGCAGACTTAAATATGGCATTGGAGCTGTGCTTAGTCTCACAGTCATGAGTACAGTATAAAGCGAGTAGAGCATGGGGCTAAGTACCTGTGGTACACCTGTGCTGATGGTGATTGTGGAGGAGGTGTTGTTGCCAATCTGAAGTGAGGGAATTGAGGGTCCAATTTCACAAGGGGGTATTGAATCCTAGGCCTTGGAACTTATTGATTAGTTATGAGGGGATGATAGCATTGACTACAGAGCTGTAGCACATGAAGCACATCCTGATGCCTGCACCTTCTCTATCCAGATGTTCTAGCGCTGAGCGAAGAGCTAGTGAAATGGCATCTGATGTTGACCTTCTGAGACAGGAGGCAAATTGGAGAGGATCCAAGTCACTTCTCAGGAAGGAGTTGATATGTTTCATCCCCAATTTCTTAAAGCACTTCATCGCGGCGAATCACAGGTACAAAAGCTTGAAAGCACATACCACCAGGCTCAAGGGCAGCTTCTACCCCACTGTTATAAAATGGTTCCCCAGTACCATAAGATGGACTCCTGCCCTCACAATCTACTTTGTAATGATCTTGCACCTTATTGTTTACCTGCACTGCACTTTCTCTGTAGTTGTTACACTTTATTTTGTGTTATTATTGTGTTCCCTTGTTCTATCTCAATGTAATGATTTGATCTGTATGATCAGTATGCAAGACATGCTTTTCACTGTATCTTGATACATGTGACAATGATCAATTCCAATTGGCTGGAAGAACTCAGCAGGTGGACCAGCATTTGTGTGTGGGGGGGCAGTATTGAAGGGATGGTGGTGATGGAAAAATTGTCAAAGTGTGGGTGGAATCCCTGCATAGGGACGATCTCGATGAAGGGTTTGGGACTAGAGAAATCAACGGTTCCCCCCCCCCACACACACGTCCTCCCGCAGATACTGCTTGACCCCCTGTTCCTTCAGCAGGTTAATGCTCCAGATTCCAGCATCTGCAGTCTCCAGTGTACCCAATTTTAAAGCAAGTTCCCGTCAAATACCTCAGTATACTTTCAGAGATCCCAATCCCTAGTCCTAAATACTTAATTAATACCACTCCAAATGCCATCAGCAACGACGAGGCCCGTTTTCCAGGTACAAAATTCCCAGTGATAGTTTGCGATGTGGATAACAACAGCCCGAAAATCCCGGGCTTTGGGAAATGCTGCGATTTTACTTTTGGTTTTAAACTGGGAATCCATGCCGAAGGTTTACACCTCGCAACAGACTACGAACTGACCGGCTTTGAAAGTCACGATGCACTTCAAACAGGCGAATTCAGTGGCGTCTGCGCGGAGCTGACGGAATCGCGCCACCACTTCCTGCAGAGCGTGGATTTCCGCGATGATCTTGTTCAACTTCTGGGAGTCGGTGTTATCGCTGTTCATTCCTTGAGGAAAAAGAGAACGAAAGGGACGAATTTAGTCAGCTTTACTCTCCGTCCGTCACTTTAGAGTGACTCGGTTTCTTCCTGGCATCAGATCGGTTTCTGGACTTGTGAAGGAAACCCTTCCGCAAGTTTTATCACAGCAACCGCTTCAAAGTCTATTTCATCACCCTCAACGATTTCAGATCGTTACGGAAAAATTTATGCGATTTTGACATTAATACAATAATTCAGAGAGTAATTCAAAAAGGTACTGCTCATTATAAAACCTTCAAACTAGGAGTAACACCGAATGTATTTGCATATTGTGGTTGTGTAAGTAAACTAGTGATCCATATCCGTGATGAGAGTTTAACTGGTTATTAAATAGTTGGTACTTAGCTCTGTCAGTGATACATCGCGACACAGCTGTCGTTCACCCCGCCTTCACAAATCCATGGGGCGAGGGGACTAAATGACAAGAGATGACTGGCATGCGGCATGTCAGACATCGGACTGTGTACCCGGTGACTCAGAAACAGAGAGGAAACAAACAGTGCCATACAGGCCCTTCGGCCCACAATGCTGTGCTGAACGTGTACTTACTTCAAAAATTCCCATAGCCCTCTATTATTCCAAGCTCCATGTACCTATCCAGGAGTCTCTTAAAAGACCCTATGGTATCCGCCTCCACCACCGTCGCCGGCAGCCCATTCCACGCACTCGCCACTCTCTGCGTAAAAAACTTACCCCTGACATCTCCTCTGTACCTACTTGCAAGCACCTTATAACTGTGCCCTCTCGTGCTAGCCATTTCAGCCCTGGGAAAAAGCCTCTGAATATCCACACGATCAATGCCTCTCGTCATCTTATACACCTCTATCAGGTCGCCTCTCATCCTCCGTCACTTCAAGGAGAAAAGGCCGAGTTCACTCAACCTATTCTCATAAGGCATGCTCCCCAATCCAGGCAACATCCTTGTTAATCTCCTCTGCACCCTTTCTATAGTGAGGTGACCAGAACGGAGCACAGTACTCCAAGGGTCCTATATAGCTGTAACATTACCCCTTGGCTCTTGAACTCAATCCCACGGTTGATGAAAGCCAATACACCGTATGCCATTTAACCACACAATCAACCTGCGCAGCAGCTTTGAGTGTCCTGTGGACTGGGACCCAAAGATCCCTCTGACCATCCACACTACCAAGAGTCTTACCATTAATACTATATTCTGCTGTCATATTTGACCTACCAAATACTCAGCAAGCATTGTAAAACGATGGGGCTAATATATGCGAAGTTAACGAGCAGTACCATCAACTGGGACTTAGGTCTCCGTTCATGGACGTAACTTTACACCACTTGATGGGTAGAAATTGGATTCCTTTCAAAAGCAAACATGAACACGCCGTTAATACTTTGCTTGTGCTGTCTGTGACTTGAGAGCTGGCTCAATCTCAGAAGGGCCTCGCCACCAGAGGCAGCGAGAGAAGGCTAGCGATCCCCTCTCCACCCATCAGTTGTTTCCCACCGTGCCGGTAGTTTTCCATCATGCGGACAACTCCAGTACCGTACCGCAGCAGAATTATCAGGCGGGTTGTCATTGTCCTTACTGTGAGTTAGTTTAGCAAGATTGCTGAATTCATTGAAAATGCTGAGGCTCCCGACGGTTGATTTTAAACAACACACAAAAAATGCTGGAGGAACTCAGCAGGCCAGGCAGCATCTATGGAAAAAAAAAGTATAGTCGACGTTTCGGGCTGAGACCCTTCTGCAGGACTGGAGGAAAAAATGCTGAGGAGTAGATTTAAAAGGTGGGAGGAGGGGAGAGAGAAACTTGTTGGGGGAGGGATGAAGTAAAGAGCTGGGAAGTTGATTGGTGAAAGAAACAGAAGGCTATGGAAGAAAGAAAAGGGGGGGGGAGGAGCACCAGAGGAAGGCGATGGGCGGGCATGGAGATAACAAGAGAGAGGGACAAGGTGATGGGTATTGGTGAAGGGGAGGGGGTGGCATTAGTAGAAGTTTGAGAAATCGATGTTCATCAGGTTGGAGGCTACCCAAACGGAATATAAGGTGTTGTTCCTCCAACCAAAGTGTGGCCACATCACGACAGTGGAGCAATGTGTGTTTTGTGTGTGTTGCTCGGATTTCCAGATTTTCTCGTTTCTGAGTCGATTTTAAAACCAGGAAGATTGGCATCCGCATCACAAAATGCTGGAGGAACTCAGCAGGCCAGGCAGTATCTATGGAAAGGAGTACTGTAAACGGTGGACATTTCGGGCGGAAACCCTTCATCGGGACTGGAAAAGAAAAGGTGAGAAGTTAGAGTAAGAACGTGGGGGAGGGGAGGAAGAGGTGGAAGGTGGCAGGTGGTAGATGAAACCAGGAGAGGGGGAGGGATGTGTGGAGCTGGGAAGTTGATTGGTGAAAGAGAAGGGGGAATCTGACAGGAGAGGCTAGAAGACCTTGGAAGAAAGGGGAAGGCGCACCAGAGGGAGGTGATGGGCAGGTGAGGGGGGAAACAGGAATGAGGGAATAATGATGGGGAGTAGGGGCAATTACCGAAAGTACGAGAAATCGATTTTCATGACATCACGTTGGCTACTACCCGTACATTTCCACAGATGCTGCCTGACCTGCTGAGTTCCTCCAGCATTGTGTGTGTGTTACTTTGGATTTCCAGCATCTGCAGATCTTCTTGTCAAATAGGCATCCAGGAACTTTCCACACCGTTAAACTTGTAATGCCACGAACTTGCACAAAGAGTTTAAAATCTACGATCTTTGTAACTACTCTGTAGTTTTGCGCTCGACGTTATAATCGTCAGTGAGTTTCACACGAGCAAGGAATTTCAATGTACCTCGTTGCCTATGATAATAAACTAAAAGTAATCTAAGTGCAAAAGGAGGTTTCTTCGACGTATGTTATCTCCGTGTAGTCACATTCGTACCGAGAATTGCAAGTGAACTGTGTTTTGACATTAATCACAGTACTGTATATCATAAATGTGCGGCGACTCACCGGATACGGCCAGCAGAGTACTGGAATCGATTGGAATGGCCCATTGGGCTATCCCCAAAACAAAGAGCTCCCTCCACGCATCTTCCAACAGAATTAGCTGGAATGAGACGAAGCGCAGAAAAGTCTCTGTTAGTTTTGACAATGTGCCCCTCCCCCCAATTTTATATTTGAAAACAGTTGCAATGGCTTTTTATTGGCTTTTCTCCAAAGGTTTATGACCTGATTTTGATTTCTTGTCCAGCGTCGGCGCGCCCTCCTACCTAGGGGAACCCATTCACTGAACCAATGAAAGAGCCCACATTTCATCCCAGAATTAGCTTCCCTCCCTATCTTTTACGGGGACGGCAATGAACTGGTATCGCTCATGTGAAGACACCTGTTGCTTATGATTTCCGTAAACTGGACAGCGTTGCCTGAGTGTTTGGGATAATCGACAGTAGGACAAGAAGGAGTGCACTAACCTGATCTTGGAAGGGGAGCGTGGAAAAGGCGGGCACGCTCTTCGCCCACTTGATGCTCATGAAGAGAAGCCTCGCGGCCGATTCACACACCGATTCAGTCGCCACTTCGTACAGATACATTGGCGCTCCGTTGACTTCATGTGGGTACTGTGAAAATGAACGCGGCGTCATGCATTGCTTGGAAAGGCAGTGCAGTGGAATAATTGAGGATATTTATGGTGCACAGACAGCGGCTATCTTTCATTAGAAGCTTGAGGAGAATTGGTATGTCACCAAAGACACTCGCAAGTTCACAAGAGGTACAGCGGAGCGCATTCTAACCGGATACATCACCCCTGGTACGGAGGGCCCACTGGAGAGGATCGGGGGAAAAGATGCGGAAGGCTGTAAATTCAGCCAGCTCCGTCATGGGCAAGAGTGTCCCCAACATCGAGGCGATGCCTCAGTCAAAAAGGCAGCATCCATCATTAAGGACTCCCATCACCCCGGTCATGCATTTTTCTCTTTGCTACCATCAAGGAGGAGGTACACGAGCCTGAAGACACACACTCAACGTTTCAGAAACAGCTGCTTCCCCTCCGCCATCAGATGTCTGAACGGACAATAGAACACTTCCTCATTATTTTCCCTCGCTGTTTGTAGTACTTATTAAATTTATTTTTATATATACTTATTATAATTTACAGTTTTTATCCCTGTGTAATACAACGTACTGCTGCCGCAAAACAACAAATTTCACGACACATGCCGGTGATATTGAACCTGGTCATGATTCTGAATTCTGAGCTAACTGTTGCCCTCTTGGGTATTTAAATTCTTTCTCCTAGCACATTAATTTATTGAATGGCTCGGCGCAGAAGGTGACCATTTGCCCTTGTATCCCTGTCTGATAGAGTCCGCTCAATTAATTCTTCTCCTGTGCCCTTTTCGTAATCTTTTAGCTAATCATTTCCATTCTGTGCATTTTTTTCACTGTTACTTGTGAATCTACTTTATAGCAGTGCATATCCAAATACAGCAAGGTACTTTGAAAAGTGCATCTTTATGTCACGTCTAGCTCATTTGGTAATCGCCTTAAATCATTGTTGCCTATTTTGTGAGTTTTCTCTCATTAGACATATGCCTCTCATTTGCACTACCAAAATCATTCATGTGTTTTTCTACCAACTAATCGCCTGACCTTTCCTGATCTAAAGGGAAATCTTGGGGTTTTCCATCTCTGTATAAGTGAGTTCCTTCATTCTGGTAAATCCATTCTGCATCCTCTCCAAATTCATCTAAAAGTGTGGTGCTAAAATCTGATCAGTATTTTGCATATAGTCAACTGTTACTTGACTTCTTTGCATTAAAAGTCATACACAATACCCGCTAATTTTACTGAAGAATCTAAGTCTTCCTGAAGTTGGTTCTGATCCTCACTGTTTAGTGAATGGACTGTAGATGTCAGCTTTATCCCTCTCCTCCTTTCCAGCACCATTTTAACATTTCCAGGTATGTACTGTTACCATATTGACACTGTAGTCTGGATGCTTCTCAAAACTTTGAGGTCCACCAGCCATTTATTATCAATATTTAGCAATAACTTCCTATCCAATATTGTCACTTACTCTTTGACCCACCTCCATTTTGTAGCCCCTATGGCCAACGTCTTTTCTAGTGAAAACTCTGATACATTCAGTTCAAACTTTGATTTTCTGTCTGCATCCAAAAGCAGGCATTCTATTTAACTCCTAATCAAACTTACCTTATAGTTGTGTACTCATTTCCTATTCATGCATTTATAAAAGGCTTTTGGGTCATCTTTTATGTTTGCCTCTAATCTATTCTCATTGCCTTTCTTAGCACCTTACTCATTTTTAAAATCTCCTTTATAATTTCTATACTCAACTTGCTTCTCTAGTACACTATAAACCTTATAGGTATCTCAAGCCACCTTTTTTCCTGTTTTATTTTATTCTCATACAAGAATATTTACTTTCAGATGACCTTTCATGTTCCTTCATGGGATGTGTTTACTAATTAATGCAGTGTGGTTAATAAGTTACTGAACTAGCAACCGGAGTTTTGACCATTGATCTTATATTCTGGTTCAGGTCCTATCACAGCAGCAGGGGAATTTAAACCTAATTAAGTAAATATGGAATTCTTTTTTGGGGGAAGAAAGTTTGTCTCATTAATGGTAACCATGAAACTACTCAATAGATTATTTTTAGTTGCTTGAGGATTTGAGTACAGAAGTGAGGATTTCTTGCTACAATTATATCAGACATTGTGAGAACACACCAGGAGTATTATGTGAAATACTGGTCCACTGACCTAAAGAAGGAAATATTGCTACAGAGGTAAGTGCATTGAAGATTCACCACTGTGGTTCCTGTGAAGATGGGTTTTCATATGCGGAGTGACTGAATGGACTCGGCATTCATGTGGAGAAGATGTTTTCTATGGTGAGGGTATCCAGAGCTAGAGGGCACAGCCTCAAAACTGAGGGGTGACATTTTAGAACAGAGGTAAGGAGGAATTTTTTTAGCCAGAGAGTAGTGGATCTGTCGAATGCTCTGCCAAGTCCATTGGTATATTTAAGGTGGAAGTTGATTGTTTCCTGATTGGTCGGCACATCAAAGGATGGCAAGAAGGCAGGTGTATGAGGTTGAATGGGATCCGGGATCAGCCATAATAGAATGGCAGAGCAGACTCAATGGGCTGAATGGCCTAATTCTGCTCGTATGTTTTTATGGGCTCATGGTCTTATGACATCTGTTTCCTAGGAGGTGAACTAGTCAGAGGCCATGATAATGTAGATTTAGGACGAATGTATCCCCTGGTAGGGTAAAAGTCTCAAATTAAGGCAAAGACCATTGAAAAATGAAATAAGGAGAAATTTATTCACTCAGAGACTGGTTAATCTTTGGGATTTTCCATTTTTGATTGCTTTTACTGAATCATCAATAGATTTCTAGATATTAGAGGAATCAAGAAATATGGGAAAGATCAAGAAAATGATTATGAGGTAGAAATTAAGCTGTGATCTTTTTGAATGGACTTGATAGGTTGGACGCATACTCCAGCTCCTGTTTCATCTGTTAATCCATTAATTTTTAACCTTTTTATTCTATCTTTATGCAACTCTCTGAATTTAGTCCTCCTCCAACAATATATTTTTTACACTTGATTGCTTCTTGTCATTTTCCATGACTATTCTAAGTCTTTTTTATGTTGTGATCATTGTTTCCCAAACACTTTCCCATTGAAACTTTACTGATAAAATTCCCTAGAACCAATAGAAGCACTACATTTTTCTTCGTGGAGCAAAAACCAAGGAACATAGGAATATAAGTACATGGTCCCCTGAAAATGATGGCACAGGTAGTCAGGGTGGTGAAGAAGGATTTTAGCAGACTGGCCTTCACCAGTCATTGAGAAAAGAAGTTGGGTTACGATGCATCAGTAGCAGAAGATGTCAGTGAGGCTGTAATTGAAAAATTGTGTTCAGCTTTGGTGACCTTGCTAAAGGAAAGATGTCATTAAGCAAATCAGTGCAGAAGATATTTACAAGGATGTTGCCCATACTCAAGGGACTGGATTTTGGAAAAGGGTTAAGGCAGGTAAATTAACCACAATTAAAAGGCATTTAGCCTTGAACATGGATAGGAAAGGTTTCCCAACCATTAATCAAGGGTTCCATTGACCCCAGGTTGGGAACCCCTAGTTTAGAGGGGTATCGGCCAAATGCAGACAACTAGAACTAGCATCAATAGGAATCTTGTTTGGCATGAACCAGTTGGCCCAAACGGCCTGTATACATACTGTATGACTCTATGAGTCTATGACAACAAGATAAGATAGGATACAATTGGTCAAGAGTTTCCAAAGTGGAAAGGTCACCAATCTGCTGGGAATATATCCTTGGTTACCGAGGGGTGAAAATTACCTAGGCTCTGGCTAAAGCCTGTCATTGCTCTATAGATGTCTAGATTTTGCCAGAGAATAAGTATGCAGGAGTTGGAGATGAAACATTACTTCTATAGCACCAGATGTTTGGAATGGATTTGATGGGGACATTTGAGAGAATGGTATAAGTAGATGCAATAGTAACTTTTTAAATACAATTCTATGCATATCTAATGTTTTAACAAACTATGGGGAAAGAGCATGAGATTGAGATTAATCAGATAGTCAGAGCCAGTAGAGACACTATGAGTATAATAGCCTCATCTAAAAACCAAAGCTGAGTACAGGCAATACCACAATCAGAAGGAAGATTTTTCCCAATAATGTGTTTTTTATGCCTTTTCACAATGTATATGTTGTTAAAATATATTTGTTTTTCTCATGTTGGCTCCAATTCTGTTCTCCTCCTCCTCTTTGTCTTCATGTTCACAATCTTGTATTCCCCACAGTTCTCAACAGTAGAAACAAGATCTATCATCAAACACTGTCAAACTTCTAAAGATGTACTGTTGAAAGTATCCTGACTGGGGGCATTATGCTCCGGCATGACAATGTAAGAAGCTACTGAGGGTAGTGGAGTCAGCCCATTACATCACTAGTACATCCTTCCCCACCACTGGTAGTATTTACATGGGGTTCTACCTCAAGCAGGCAACATCTACCATCAAAGGTCTCCACCATCCAAGCCACGCTATCTTCTTGCAGAAGCCCGAAGTCTCACGCCACTAGTTTCAAGATTGGTTGCCTCCCTTCAGCCATTCAGTTCTTAAACCAATCTGAACAACCCTAATCACTACCCTAGCTTAGCAACACTATGACCACTTTGACTTTTTCTATAGAGGACATTCTTTCTTCTAATTGTGTCCTTTCTTGTATGTTTTGTGTAATTTATGCATAATTCATGTTTTTCTTGTTAATGTTGTGTGCCTGTGATATTTCCGTAAGTGTTTCACTTCGAAGTATATTGTCCTGGTAGAGCACAACCGCCTATAGCAACGTTGCTGTCGAATAAGGTTGTCAGGACGGACTTTAATATCAGTTTGAGGGGTGAATGTCATGCTAAGCAGACAAGAACGCACCGGCAACCAATCCATTGACTTTATCCAATTAAACAAACCTGACTGGGTGTAAAACGACGATCCACTATCACCGAGTTTGTTGCAGGGACTATGTCATATCTGGTTCAAATAAGGAACAATTTGCCTAACCGAGCCCTTCCGAGAAGCCACAAAGTTGGACAGGGCACAGTCCCCGGCCATCTCCAGTCCCTCGATGAATAGCGCCGTATGACGAAGCAATCGTCAAATGACGGGTTTGCCTCCGCGTTCCCAAAGCTCCGCGGAACCACAGATTTCCTGAGGGCTTTGGTATTTTGGATCTTTTGATTGTGGGATCGGTATTTGTTCACCGGGGGAGGTACATTCTCAGACCAGGAACACAGCACTGGTTAAGACCATAGTTGTACTTCCTTCAACGAAGAGGGAAACAGAGGTTCACGGTCCACAAAAGGCACTAATAAGTAAATTGATAGCTGCACCGTAGGGAGCCTTTGCAAGCAAACATGTCTGTGCCTATTGAACCCCAGACCTGTTTTTTTAAAAAACATTTACATATTTACGTAATCTAAAGCGATTTGCGCTCTTTTTAAACAGTCCAAATGCGAGCCGGAGTCTGAGAACAAAGTGGTGATGTCATTGTGGATTGTTGTGGTTGTAGGTAGAGGGTGCTTTTTGGCCTCGTGAACTGGGATCGTTTTCAGTTGACGGGATCGGGTTGCACTGGAGTCAATCCGCATTTTACAGTAGTCAGGTATATTGTTCTCGGATAAATAGGAGATGGTTCGCCACACAAGGCTACAAAGGGAAATGAAAACTGCCGCGCTGCCATTTTCCAACTGCGGATTAAACAACTGAATCTTTTCACATGGGGGTTAGCGTGGGTTCACTCACGGGGTAGAGCAGGCAACAATAGGCGCTAGCTGATATAAACTACTGCTCTCTCCCTCTTTCTTGTATGGCAGAGAACGACCGCAAACATCCTAGTCAGATGATCATTGCGTGTGAGTCGCTTGTATGGATGAAGATATCTTCCTATGTGAATATCCATCCCATGCCCACTATATAGTTGTATGTGACACTATGTGTGTGTGTGTCTAAGGCATTTCAATACATTAGTGGCAATCAGTGTAGATAAATGCATGTATGAGCAATGATGGTTATTTTGTGCTTGGGTGTTTCATGGTTTGTTTCTGTCCGGCTTTTGTGTCCGCATATTTGTGTGTGTGGCTAATTACATCACGGTATTGTGGCAGCAAACATCTGAACAGAAAGCAGGCTTTTGTAATGAACTGAAAGCAGAAAAGTAACGGAGGTAATCTGGAGACCAGGCAGCAACTGTGGAGAGAGAAACTGGCTTAACATTTCGGGTCAATGACTTTTCATCAGAAAGTATACATGTGAGAAAAATTCAGGCTATCAGGAAGACAAGTGGAACGTTGGCCTTCATTGCCAGAGGGATTGAATTTATGAGTAGGGATTTTATGCTGCAACCGTACAGGGTACTGGTGAGGCCACACCCTGGAGTACTGCGTGCAGTTCTGGTCTCCTTACTCGAGGAAGGATATACTGGAATTGGAGGCAGTGCAGAGGAGGTTCACCAGGTTGATTCCAGAGATGAGTGGGTTAGACTATAAGGAGAGATTGAGCCCCCTGGAACTGTACTCACTGGAATTCAGGAGAATCAGAGGGAATCTTATAGAAACATGTAAAATTGTGAAAAGGATGGATAAGATAGAGGCAGGAAAGTTGTTTCCACTGATAGGTGAGACTAGAACTAGGGGACATAACCTCAAGATATGGCAGAGTAGATTTGGGATGGAGATGAAGGGGAACTGCTTTTCCCAGAGGGTGGTGAATCTGTGGAATTCTCTGCCCAATGAAGCAGCAGAGGCTACCTCAGTAAGTATATTTAAGACAAGGTTGGATAGATTTTTGCATCGTAGCGAATTAAGGGTTATGGGGGAAAGGTAGGTTGGTGGAGATGAGTCCATGGCCAGATCAGCTATGATCTTATTGATTGGCAGAGCAGGCTTGACAGGCCAGAAGGCCGACTCCTGCTCCTAATTCTTATGTTCTTATGAGAAGACAAGCATGTTTTAAGTGACAGCAGGCAGGGGTTTGGAGAGGCGAGAACATCTCATAAGATTGAGGCCATGTGAATCAAGATGACTCAGATACTGTTAGTGTCGAGGGCAGTGAGGGTTGGTTAATGACAGCTGCGCTGTTTAGAGGGGATGTCAACAAAGGGAGACACACATGAACGAGGACAAAGGAGATTTTTAAAAAAACTATGTACTAGAACTGTGAAATTAAGAACACAAGTCGCTGAAAATTTGGAATTATTGAAATACTCAACAGGTAAGGTAGCATCGGGGGAGATTAATGTTGCAGATCGATGACCTTACATAGAAATGTCTATGCTAGTTCTCTTCTCTCTGCAGATGCTGCCTGACCTCATGAGTACCTCCAGCACGTCCTGTTTTTGTTTCAGATTCACATCATCTGCATTAGAAGAAACAATTTGAGCTAAGTAACTATTAATATTTAAATAAAAATTGGGCCCTCGTTTTTATTGATACAAATGCTTTTGTGACTAAATAAATTAGAGAAATATTTTATGCAGGAAACCTTTCTGCCTCTGGCTGTATTCACTAAGAATTAATGGCATCAATTATTCACAGATTTTCTTTGCTGTTTGATATCAAAGGTGAAAAAGGACATGGAACATGGAAGAGTGGAGCACAGGAACAGCTCTTTTGGCCCATGATGTCTGTGCCAACCATGATGATAAGTTAAATTAATCCCATCTGCCTGGACGTGATCAAAGTCCCACCAACCCTGGCTGTTGATGTGTCTGTCGAGTGCATCTTAAAGGTGACTATCAATATCTGTGTCATTACTATTGTAGATAGTCATTTACCTTTGGAGTCGGCTGTGGTAAGCCTACTAGCGCCTGATGATCTGGCCCAGTATTGAGGTCAATGTTGTGTGTCTCTAACTGGGTTACAGCAGTGAAGAAAGCTGGTCCAGGCAATGCAGCAGATGGGTAAGGAGTGACTCCTCCATTCACTTCCTTATGCCCCCGAAAATATAGAGCTACTTGCTTCCTTATCGTGGATGTTCTGGGTCCTCTTTCATGTTGCACGGCTGTGGAGAAAAAGCGTAAGAAAACATGACAGGAGCCAAAGAGAAACAAATCAGGTGTGCTTTGGTTTGATGATTAGTCATTCACTTAGATCAGGGAATACATATTCATTCATTCATTATGTGCATGTTGTATAATGTGGGCAATCATGGTCTTG
The DNA here is from genome assembly GCF_030028105.1 of Mobula birostris. Classification (NCBI taxonomy): domain Eukaryota; kingdom Metazoa; phylum Chordata; class Chondrichthyes; order Myliobatiformes; family Myliobatidae; genus Mobula; species Mobula birostris. The sequence goes on along the minus strand of NC_092371.1, from coordinate 111,078,484 downwards.
ACCATGATTGTTCTTGGCAAACTTTTCTACAGAAGTTTTTTGCCATTGCCTTCTCTCTGGGCAACGTCTTTACAAGAAGGGTGACCCCAGCCATTATCAAAAACTCTTCAGAGATTGTCTGCCTGGTGTCTGTGTTTGCATAACCAGGACTTGTGATATGCACCAGTTGCACATATGACCATCCATCACCTGCTCCCATGGCTTCATGTGACCCTGATTGGGGGGCTAAATGGGTGCAACATCTAACCCAAGGGTGACCTGTAGGCTAGCAGAGGGAAAGAGCTCCTTTCACCTCCTGTGGTAGAGATGTATGGAATTTAAGAGTAACTGATTCCCTTCGGTTACAAAGGAAGAATGAGAATTTTGAGCTGCACTAATTAACCCTAATTGAATCATACTGTTCAGAAGAAATGAAGAAAAAAGTACTCTAGATATGGCAGATCTTCGAAGTAGTTTACACTCGATGCATCCAAATTATTTGCCTACTTTTAAGGTAAATTGATTACAATGGACTGCAGTGCTTTAATTTACAAGGATGAGAGGAGATCCTATTAAATACATGGAAAAATCTTAGAGTTTTTGAGTTACTCAAGTCTGTTTCCTTTGATGGAAGGATAGTATAGAACTAGTGTCTGTTGCTTCAGGCTAAGAGTGGGACATTGCAACTGAGACGCAGGAGGATTCTAAAGTGAAATTCTCTAATCCAGGATACTCTGGTTACTCTGCTAACTATATGCAATAATTTTCCAAGTGGACCACAACCTTGTCGTGGTTTGGAGGCTTGTGTGTCTCAAAGACCCAGAGAAATATATTGGCTGGAATCAGGGTCTTATGCTTTGGCTCTTGGTAGGGTCACCCATGCCAAACAGTAGAGGCCAGACTAAGAGTGGTCCACCAGTCCTCCAGGTTCGGGGGTTCAGCTCAGGGCTAACCACCCTGACTGGTAAAACAAAATTGTTATGGAAACAGCAATGAAGAATCCTCTTGCATCTGAGTGCGGCACTATTTCTGAATCTCCACCCAAGACTTGCATGACTGACAGTAGTGAAAACCAAGAGGAGGCTACTGACACAGTGAACACTGCCAGAGATGGAGGACCTTCATTGCTGCCCTAAACGCCAGTAACAGGCAGACATCGTCATCATAACAATAATGATAAATTCTGAGGCACAAAGGAAATCAAGGAATACAAGTATACAGTGGTAAAATGGGCTCAGACATGATATTGTTGAAAGACAGAGCAGGCCTCAGTGAATGTATGGTCGATTCCTGCTCTTATTTCTTGTACCCACTTGGATATTCAATACCTCATTATCTGTCGTGACATTCACTTTACAACAGTGGCCATTTAAGTACTTAATTGGGTTTAAAGTGTCTTGCCCAATGGAGGTTTTGAAAGACACTATGTAAATTAATAGGCCATACACTGACTTGAGCCTATTCTGCCTCAATAATCTCATGCCTGCCCTAATTCCACTCTCCTACCATATTGCCGTGTCCTGCGATTCTCCATGTAATTAATCCGAGATATATCTGCCTTGACTATACTCAGACATGGTTCACTGAGGTAGAGAATTCCATTTCAGAACCGTCCTGGGAGAGGAACATTCTCAGTCCACCCTCTATCCTGAAACAATGGTTCTTCGCACTTACACTGATGACTTCTTCACCTGGTGGACAATAATTTACCATTTTCCAGTATGTTGCGCTCAGCGACCATTTCATGGGGTGCACCCACTCATTAATGGAAATATCTAATCAGCCTATCATGTGGCAGTAGACATGGTCAGGAGGTTTATTTGTTCAAACCAAACATCAGAATGGGGAAGAGATGTGAGCTAAGTGACTTTGACTATGGGATAGTCGTTATTACCAGACAGAAGATCAGCAGTTTCGGAGACACTCAAACCAGAACATAATTGATGAAGAGGCGGAGTTAAGATGGCGCTAAAAGGTGACTCCTTTACTTGCATCTTCGGAAACAGCTCCATTTCCATCTTTAATATCTCTGTTTTCCCATTTCAGGGTTCTTTTGAAGACCCTGGCCTGGAGTTACACGCTGACCTCGGTTCTTTGCTGGAATGGGACCCGTTCTCGGGGTTTCAGGACTGGCTGTTGTTCGGCACGCCTCGAATTCGGAAGCCTAAGATCTCTGGTGTCAGGACAGGAGATCCGTGTGTCGTCGGGGGAGTCAGGATATCTGCTGTGGGCCCGAAGACCCGGGATCTTTGCGATCTTCGGGCACAGAGCTCGAAAAAAAGCGACGTAACGGACTTTTTAACATCGTAAACCAGCGAGTTGTTTGTTACAGCAACACACATCAAAGTTGCTGGTGAACGCAGCAGGCCAGGCAGCATCTGTAGGAAGAGGTACAGTCGACGTTTCAGGCCGAGACCCTTCGTCAGGACTAACTGAAGTTGTTTGTTATGTCTCCCCGCTCTCTGGGAAGATGGAGACATCTTTTTCTCCCTTATTAGGGAGAGAGAGAGAGAGAGAGAGAATGTCGAAAGCCGGGTGTTACGCGAAGTCTTTGGGGTAACTGCAAGTCTATATCTTGCTGTCGCCTTGCTCACGCTTGAGGGCTTGGTGATGGTGCCGATGTTTTTTTTGCCGGTGGGGGGAGGGGGGATTGTTGCTCGCTGCCGCTTTCGCACTGGAGGGAGGGGGAGCTGGGGGGACTTGGGGTTCTTACGTTTAACCTGTCGTTCATTCTTTGAGGCACTTCTCTGTTTCTGTGGATGTTTGCGAAGAAGAAGTATTTCAGGAGGAAGATTGTATACATTTCTCTGCCATTAAATTGGACCTTTGGACCTTTGAACCTTTGAAAGGAAGGAAGTTGCTGGCCACAGAAAGATATCAATGGATTTATTTCACCGGGCTGAAAAGCAGCAAATACAATTCAGTCCAGAAAATTGCAAGAAATGCATTTGGGGAGGGCAAACAATGCAAAGGCATGTACATGTAACTGAGATGTGCAGGGAAATAGAAAGATCTAGAAGGATGTGTTTAAAAATCCCTTAAGTTGCTGAGAAACGGAATGTGCTGGTTAAGAGGATTTGTGGGATGATTCTTTACTGCCCAGGGCTTTGAATATAAGAGCAAGGATAACATACAAGAGTTGTTGAAAACACTTGGTACACAACATCTAGAGAGAGTTCCAATTGCAGTATTACAGGAAACATGATAGCCCTGTACAGGTTTCAGGGGAGTATATTGCTCAAACTGGTGAAACGGGGCTGTGAGGACTTGTGGTGGTGTACTTTGGAATAGAAGGACAAAGAGACTCAGTTAAAGTTTGATAAATTGAGGGAGGACTTTGTGGAATGGTTAGAAGGGATTATTTCCCCAGCAAAGAGGTCAATAACAGAGACATGGATTTAAGATAATATAGTAATTAGAGAGGACTTTGTTGCATTGAAAGAGCGATGGAACCAAGAACGGTAAGTTTTGTCTGTATTCCACAGAAACAATGTCCACAGAAACATTCACAGCATGATTTGCTGTGAATGCCCCCAGTAGGAATATTTACAATGATCTTTTTGTATAGTATTTATTGCATGGCAGAGGAGACATGATAAAGTTGAAACTGTTGTAGCTACAGTACAGTACAAAAGTCTTAGGCACATATATATTGCTAGAGTGCCTGGGACTTTTGTATAGTACTATATTTGTCAATGTAGAGCAGAGAGTGAGTTTGTAAATCTGGCGGGAGCAAAAGATGTTGGGAATGGTGAGGGTAGAGCACTGCGGGGGGGATAGGTGGCAGAGAAGGAGTGTCAGGGGTGAGGGGTGGTATGGATGCAGACTCACCCAACCCCGAGACAGCAGACAGGGTTATTTGATTCCAAATAATTGGTTTATTGATCATTACAGAATGCCTCTCTGTGCTTCCCTGTCCATTCCCTCTCCCTTCCGTTTCTCCAATCAGGAGTTCCCTCTTCTTGCACCCTCCCCATTCTCAGTCCAGAATGAAGACCCATATCGGAATCAGGTTTATCATCACGCATAAATGTCATGATTTTTTTGTGGCACTAGTACAGTGCAATACATAAAATTACTACAATACTGTGCAAAAGTATTCAGCACCCTAGCTATATAAGTGTGCCCAAGACTTTAGCAAAGTACTGTGAGTCTAAATAAGAAACCGTGTGAATGGGAAAAATAAGATGTCAATCAATTGCTGGATAACTTCTATGTTCATAAATTGCAATTGATGATTAAAATTTATCTCTAAATATAACTTCATTCAACCATCTACCTGTATGTACCTGGTCCATTTTTCACATCTGGCCCTGGGGTGGTGGACGTAAAAGCCCTGAATACTTTAAAGGCAATCTAGGATAAGTTTTTGATACATCTGGGCTCACCCTGAACCTCAAGGCTGCAGGACAAAATGTGAGAAGGTGGATTGTTTACAATAGCTCTTTCACAGCAGGCAAGTACACAGTGGGGTGAATCACCTTGCCTGATACCATTAACTTCAATTGACAGTACAGTTTAGATTATGGAAACATAAACACAACTATTAAATATATGAATGATACTAGATTTGGTGGGGTGGCAGTGGCTGAGATACTCAGGATGATGGGGGTGGTGAAGGTGAGAAGTGTGGGTAGTGAGAAAAGACAATGGAGACAACAAATTATGAATTCGTTAGTAAGTCTGCATCATAAGCAAATACATGTGAATAAAAACCAGCACAGTTAACCGTACACTACGACATTTTGGCAGAAGGAATAGGAAGGTCACAGCTCTTGGAAAACGTGAGTGCAGACTGGGCAGACAAACAAATGCTAGGATCACTGAAAGTTGCACCACAGATTAACAAGGCCATAAAATGCCAATCAATCACCAGGGTTTATTTCTTGAGAGGAAGTATTAAGAGGTAGGAAAGTTATGCAAAACCTATATCAAACCTTGGTTAGACATATGTGTGCCATGCTAATGCAGCAGTTCCTGATGCTGCCTCATATCTTTAGGACCCAGCGTCAAGCCTGACCTGGGCTGTTTTTTGTGCAGTACTTACACTCATCTTCATGACTACATTGGTTTCCTGAGTGCCCCGGTTTCCTCCCACACCTCAAAGAAAGACTGGTAGGCTTATTGGTAGCTGTTAATTATATCTCAGCATAGGTTAGTGGTACTGATCTATGCTCTATGGTCTATGTTATATGCTCTATGCTCTTTGCCTTATGTAAAAAGAGTTAAGGGGACTAAATGGGTAATCATCTGAGAGAACAAATTACAAGGAGTATAGAGAAATGGGAAGAGGGGACATGGGACTGAGGGGATGGCTCCCATGGAAGCAAACACGTACCCAGTGGGCTGAAAGGGCTACCTCTTTGTGATAAATGTAAGATACCAGAGGAAGCAGAGCCTGAGGAGGGGGTGCGGAGAAGAGGTGTAAGGACGGACACATCAGAAACCTGATGAATATTAGTCTTTAGCATGAAAACGCTAACTTTTATTTTCCACAGGTGTTGTCTAACCTACTGTGTGTGTTCCGGCAGCTTCCACTATTTTTAATTTCAGGTTTCCAGCATCTGCAGATGTTTGGATTTTCAACAGATGGAGCGTCTTCCCGCTTCAAGAAAGAGGATAGACAGTTGACCTGAAGCATGTCTTTCCAAAGACAAGCAACACACATCAAAGTTGCTGGTGAACGCAGCAGGCCAGGCAGCACCTCTTCCTAGAGATGCTGCCTGGCCTGCTGCGTTCACCAGCAACTTTGATGTGTGTTGCTTGAATTTCCAGCATCTGCAGAATTCCTGTTGTTCTTTCCAAAGACAAAAGGTTTTGTTGGAAGGATGGAGAGATATTGTCTCCTTTGTCAGGAAATGTTTAATAGGAGCCCATTAATAAAAATAAGTCAACAGCAAATCATTTGGGAACCCTGGAAAATGAGGAAATCTCCTTTGCAGGTGAAGTGAATACATTTTAACAGAAGTTTGACAATGGAAGAAGACAGTAGAACGTCGCCCTGGTAGATTTAGACGAGGAAACTTAGGTGCAGGCTTGAATAGAGCATGAGCTGGTTGGGCCGAATGGCTTTTTTTTCTCTCCCTGTATCACATCAACCAGTATTTACAATCATCCGCCAATTTCACCTTGTCCATCTCTGATGATCTCTTTCCATTCTGGAGTTAGAGTGTGTTGTTCAGCATGGCCCAAGTGCCGGGGCGGAATCTGAAGGCTGTTTCGGATTATCAGTTCGAAACGGTTACTTCAGCGAATTAAGCACCGAGCCTCCGCACCCATAAGGAAAAGTTCGAGTTTAAAAGTCATTTAACGAAAACAGTGTTTGGCCACAAAATATGATTGCGGCTGCTGATTGAATTTTGCTCTGAGAATGGCTGTATTAAAAAAAAGCTGATTATTTCATCTGCCCAATTGAATGGACACCACGTCGATACGAGAAACAGAGCAGACACGAAACATATGTGGCAACAGCAGATCAGAGATTTCTACATTGTACGTACATCATGAATTGTAAAACGTCACGCACTTGCTGCCAAAATATTGAACGTGATATCAGTAGTTTTAATCATAAAAATGAAACACTAATTAAATGACATTCATCCCCATTATAACTTGGGATGTTTGCGAATTTCATCCTTCTAATTAAGTCTCAGCAAATCAGTCATTCGATTTAATTAACCTAACAACCGAGTAACAAACAGTCTTCAAATCAACTGTTAAAAAATTTCAGTCTGAATGGGTTGGGGGTTGGATCGCGGATTTGCCTGTTGAATAAATAGTTTCTAACCAATAAGAATGGCGGGAAAATGACCTTTGGTTTCATCTGCAGCTTTAAGGCAAAAAAGAGGGAGAGGTGGAAGGGAAGGCCTACATGATATTCTTGAGGAACGGTTTCTGCCAAACTGCTCCAGAAAAGCGGCGCCATATAGGTTAGGGATTCGGTCCCACTCGGGACTAAAACCACAAGCTATCCTAATCGATAGGTTATCGTGCGTGTGGGTTGCCCGAAAGGGACACGCCGAGAGAGAAACGCACACACATATGAAAGCATTAGAAGGAAAGGAAATGGCTGGGGTCTGGTAGGGGATATCTAGACCTAAATCAAGTTTCCGCCGAAAGCACTTGTCAATAGTTCAATGTCGGCCGAAAAATGTATTTCTTCCACTAAATTTGAAAATTATTGGGTAGTTTATGTTGAGGATTGGGCAGCATCTTGATTTGAAGATAGATTTTCTAGCTAATTATTCCAAAGCATTTTATTTTTCTAAGCGTTTAATGGCATATTACAGCTAAGAAGAATGTGATGGCGCTGAAGAGACCGCAGAGGAGATTCAGCAGGACTTGAGGACCTTAGGTTGGATTTAATTTTCCCGGTGCGAAGGAGGCTTAGGGGTGATTGAAACAGGCAAATAATATTATAGAAGCATAGATGGGGTAATCAGAAACTTTCTCTCATGGTGGAGTATGAAAAACAAGAGGAAATTAGTTTAAGGTGAGAGGAAGGAATTTTAAAGAGGAATTGGGGGGAAGTTTTTTACTGGATGTGATTAATAGGAACTTTAATTCAGGTAATCAAATGGACACTGAATTTTCCAAATAAAAGCTCTTTTACTAAAAACACTAAAAGTCCGCCTATTTCCGGAATGTCCTTCCGGAAATCTGTGAAGTCTGGCCTGCGTGTGACAAAGCTTGAACCTGAAAAATGTTCAACTACCTCACCGGTTCGGGCAAATTAGGGATGGACATGGACAATACAATGTCGGCATTGTCACTGATGTCAACATCTCGTTAAGGAGCAAAAAGATGGAAATGCAATCATTTTTGTTTTGAATATCAAACAACAATAGAAGCCATTTATGAAAGACATTTGCAATGGATGACTCCCAGTGAAGTATTAATAAGCTTGGGTAGGGATCATGTTGATTCGGTGGCATAGCGTGGTTCGTGTCCTGCTCTGATACAACAAAGAATTACAATTTGAACTAAGTAAGATTTATAAGAAGTGTTTTCCATCTACGACAAAAAGTTGAAAATCGTATTATGGTTTAGATACTCAAATTGGGCGAACGATATTATGCTTAGAAGGGAAGATTAGTTTAAATCGCAGATAGAAACACCCAACAACTAGAGGCGGTGGCATGAGTGGCTGGATTGAGACATGACGAAAAGAAAACTTACCATCTTTGTTCATGTTAACTTCAAGACACTTTTTCAGTCGGCAAGCTCTGCATTGATTTCTGTGAGTCTTGTCTACAGGACAGCCACCCTTTAAAAAGATAAAAGTAGCCTAAAATAAACACTATGCTTGGTAGGGATGAAATGTGTCTCACTTTAGACGACGCGTATGAGTGCTTTAATGAAGGTGGAAATCGAAATATTGTGCTTATGACTGAGTAACTAGAGCCAAATTGTCTCTCATTCCCTGCAACATAAATCAGTTTGAAAATCTTCATTATACATAAGGTCAAATTAGTTTACAAACGTTTAACTTATTGATTTGATTTGATTGGATTTGATTTGATTTGATTTCCCTGACCGGTCTAACACTACAATAATCTCAAATGTTCTGTGTCGAATCAAACTTGCTGAAGGATTTAACATCGCTGCCGCAACGCTGTTTTTCACGAGCAGCCGGAGTCGATCCGACCCCCCTGGTCCATCTCGCTTAACAATTTCCATAAGGGTCTGGAACCTAGTAAGCAAGATTCCCGTATGGGAATCCGGCGAGCACCCCATCCCGCAATACAAAGTGAAATCGGCATCCTAACTACTTTTAAGAGTAAATTCTCACTCCCACAACCACCCCCCCCATAAAAAAATTAGGCCGGGCATACTGGTGGAAAGTAGATGCATCTTTACGGCTACTCCCAGCGTAACGGGACAGACATGTTTCCCATAAATTGCCGAAAACGAGCGAATCCCGACAAACACACAGCCAGATCTGTCCTTTCGAAATAATATCCTTTCGAAAGAACATTTCAGCCAATCGTGCGTGTCGAGGAGATGCGAAATGCTTCTCAAATGTTCTGAGCACAGAAGGTAATCGCATCGGGTCTTGGAGCTTCGTTGGTACCTGATTTCCTGATTTGCAAACGTAGGTTCTGTTCCGGCGAATACTGCGCTTAAAAAAACCCGAGCAGCCGTCACAAGCATAAACTCCATAATGTTTACCAGAACTTCGGTCTCCACAGACTTTGCACGGAATATCCAAAATACGACCTACGGAATGACAAATTGGATGATTTAAGTTGGAGATGAAAGGGTTTTCAGGTTTTCAAATTGAAGTTATTGTTAGAAGCACGATTTATTTAGGAGTCCAATATAAAGAAATATCAAGGGTGTTGAAAATGAAGATTATGTTCTCGGAATAATGAAGTGATGACCTTCTATCGAGACATTAGGAATCTCACAGGAAATAAGCGTTTTATTAGCCACAGACCTGCATAAGAGAACGAGTAAGATGCACAAAACAAAATCACGGGTGCAAGTTGTCAGTGTCTGGCATCTATCATTTTTAAACCATGGAAATCTCCACATGTTCTGTGCATCGGTGGCTCCAACAACAGTTATATTCAGGTATATTGCGTGTAGCATTAGTAATTAATCAGGATTAATTAGATTCGAACCACAAAATATGCGGCAATCAGATTCCTTCAGAGATTGTGTTTTGAGCTGAGTAATTACACAACCCTGCAAGTAGCTTAAACAGGCATAGCTAGTGGGAATTGCAGACATGCGAGTAATAATAATAATAATAATAACTTATTTATAGAGCAATTTCATAGAAACCATGTAGTTCAAAGTGTTTTACAATGGGATGAAAATAAAAGACAGAAAGACGTTAATTAAAAGCAAGATTAAATAAACAGGTTTTGAGTTGGTGTTTAAAATTGTCAACTGAGGCTGCATCTGTTATATAGTTTTAGCTATTGAATTCCATAGTTTGGGAGCGTGGTTCAAAAAAGCTGACCTGCCAATGATGGTTTGAGGGAGATAGTTTAAATTTAAGAGACCGGCGGAAGAAGACCTGAGATCTCGAACAGGACTATAAAACGAACGCACTTCTGAGATTACTCCGGTTCCAGACCAGTGGGAGCTTTAAAAACAACTAAAAGAACATTAAAAATCAAATCTAGAAGATTCAGGAAGCCAGTGAGAGTACCTCGGACGGGAGTGATGTGCCCCCTGTTCCTGGTTTTTGTTAAAAGTCTAGCAGCGGCGTCCTGAATGAGTTGGGGGTGGGGGGACTGCATTACAGTAATCTGGTCTATTCGGTATAAAGACGTGAGTAAGTTTTTCGGCATCTTTATGTGACAGTACCTTTACAATATTTCTTAAGTGTAGAAATACTCGGGCCACTTTCTTTATGTGGGGTTTAAAATTCAAATCTAAATCAAGGATAACACCCAGGCTTGTTACTTCCGATTTTACAAGGGGAGCCAAGTTCCCAAGTTTATCAAGAAGTTTACCTCTGTTTAGCTTTGGGACTATCCAAGAGTATGTCAGTTTTATCTTCGTTTAGTTTTAGGAAATTATTGCTCATCTATTTGTTTATTTCAGCCATAGCAGAAGTTAGAGAGGATAGGGTGTCATTATTATCAGGCTCAACCAACCTCGACAGAGAGAGAAATGGGGTTAAATCATCTACCAGAGCAAAAGATTTTAATTTATTTACATGGAAAGGACCCACCATCCAACTAAAGACAATTACCATGAGCGGCTGGACATTTATGTCGAACTTGGCACCAAATATTTCTGCTCTTATCAATAAACTTTTTAAAGAAGCTGTTTAAGATATGCTTGCTGCAATGAATAAGTAAAACATGGTATACCCCTGTGTCGCCTTGAAACAGACAGAAAAGTCTGCTTACACTGGTTCCTAAAAACAATGAAAATAGATAAACCACTATTGTAAATAAATTGTAAGCTGACTGATGGACGCATTGACCCTGGAGAAGTTTTTTAAAGTGCGCTTACTTTACAGGATTTTTAAACACTCTTATTTGTGGATCCTCTTTTGAAATTTTGGATTCAATTCAAAGTGGGTCAATTTGTTACTTCAGAGACGGGGATGGACAAAAAAAAAATGTGGACAACAAGCGAAAGAAGGGGCGAGTAAACTGACCAGGTTAATACAGGAGTAGGAGGGCGTTGCCACAAGGAGAGATGCGCTTCAAGGATCCTGGCAACAGCCTCGGGGAAAATCAGTCTGGGTAGTAACATTATCGTGTTACAACCCAAGAACAATTTTTTTTTCAAAAAGATAACAGATTCCCTTTTTTGAGTCAATGGATAAAAGTGACATGAAAGGCGAGCGAGAAACGACTTGTTTAAAATGTATTTCTTGATGCGCTGGAAAGCATCTGGCACAGAGAACCTGTAAGTTAGCAATAAATAGGCACTTTGTCAAAGCGGTCTGATACTATTGACAGTAGTTACACTCTACATCTGTATAATTCTTGAAAATCCTCATTAGTCGAGATGTCAGCAGTTATCTGACGTTGAACATCATCGGATCTTGGGACTTTGAGGACTTTTTATGTCGCAGGTTGCTTATGCAGACCATGGGAATTTAAAATCAGGGTTTTAGAAGTACAGACAGCTGTAACAATGTCTGTGATAGTCAAACTACGAGTCGGAACATTGGGGGGAAAGTGTTGAGTTAATGATTTCCCATTGAACTTGTTGACTGCTCGCAATGAGGACAAGCTGTCATGACTTTCTTAAATGAGTCCTGACAGCTGCTTTATACAAGAGCTAAAGAAAAACAGCACTATAGTGCGGGGGATTAAAACCTTCTCCAAAGACGCGAATTAAAAAGTGGTATAATGAACCTGGACAGGAAAGATATCGACCATCAAGTCATTTTAAAACAGATATCTGATTAACGTCAGCGTCCAGTGAAAATGGAATCATTTCGTAAATGTGTAATTATGTGAATATATTCCCACCTGCCCACTGATTTACCAGTGACCCGTCAAAAACGGTAGCATGAGAATTCGGAAATGCCAGCATGGATGCAGGGGAAAGCAATCGATATGTAAGGACAAGGTCCAATCGTATGGCTTCAATTTCATTTAACATCACAAAGCTCAGACCGCGCATAGCCTTCTTCATGTAGAAAAGAAAAGATCTGATTAACATAAAGTATTGAGTTTATTAGTCGTTACCTCACCAAAGTTACTTTCGATGGGGAAAAGTGAACTTAAATGTGAAAAGATGTTTATTTTGCTCCTCATGCGAATAATCATGGACACATATATTGGATTTTCTTTAAAAAATTGAAAATCGAGATATTATTCACTATCTCTTGTTTCTTGCATACAGAGATACCGCTGCTGAAATTAAACAATTTAAAAACTTTTAAAAAAACGATTTCTGCCATAGAAAAGTTCGATGTGAAACGTAAAAGCCACTCAAAATATTTATCAGTCCTTTTCACTCAATAATATCACGATAAGAATAAACAATGGAGTTTTCAATCCTATAGATGTTATCCCTTTTATTTTTCTAAATTCCCTAATTATAATACCACTCGCGCGCGCGGTCGGAATATATTCCAAATAAAGTTCAGCCAAGGAGAACGAATTCTCAATAATAAAAAAAAGAAATCGACGGACTAAGGTAGCAACATTATTAGTAGAGCAAATAATTAAACAGGTGATCGACTGCTTTAGTCTTGACGTTTGTAAAATAAAAAGCAGCACGATATTATTCACTAGGAAACATGCCTTTAACTTCTGTCAGTAGGGGGTCATTTGACACTTATTGTGTATAATAATTACTTAAAAGTATATGGCATATTATATTACTGTAATTACCATCAATGCTATAAGCCGTTGAAAGAAGTTATCTTTGATTCGAGGAAAGTGATTGTTGGGAGACGAGTTGGTTTCTATTGCCACCCATATAGCATTCTTGTTTGTGCTCAACATAAACTAATAGGCAGAGTTAGTGAAAGCTCCAGTCCCACCACAGTTCACCTAACCGCATGGGGATGGGTGTATCAAACTGCGTTCTAACAAATCATAGTGAAATTATTAAAAAAAACTCAAGAGACGTTATATTTGCTCACAGAAAGTAGGAAATTCAACACACAGAAACAATGTAATTTGCACGCATTGATGGGACTCCATGGGAGAAATACCTTTTCCCATCTTGGCAAGAGTGCGAGATGTTGCTGCATGGACCATTTCTGAAGTTAACGTGTTCAATTCATCACCTCGTTAAACTAACTTACATTTTTTGCAAAACTAAAACAAAATAATTAAGCATACCCTGTCGGGGATGTGTGGGGTTTGTACATTTTAATATGTATCAGCATTCTTGTTTGTAATTTAATCTCCAATAACGGTATCATACGCAAAACTTGCAATACTGAGGACAGAAGACAGTAGTTTCGTTAATTCTGAATGTTTCACTCGGTTCGATTACAAGGACATTTGTTTATCTGTTTAACTCAGCTTGACTTCTGCTCACGTATATTTAATGTTTTCTTCATTTCTTTTTAAATCTAGGTTTTTCTTTCTTTGTGACACTAAACATGTAGATAATAATCCCGTGTTCAGATTCAGCATTTATATAGAGAGCATTCCCCATTAGCCAATGAATTTAGTAAATGCGACCATTTCCATTTCAATATCCTTGGGGATATATATTTTCATGTTACAGTTATAATACCATAGATTTGTATCTTTTAGCATTTGCTCTGTACTGTAAAACTTTAACTTTTTGAGCCTGACTACATCATGTAGAGGATGAAATGCTTTTATCGGTGCGCTTCATTGTGAATTCCTCAGTAACACCTTGAATAATTTTAGTGCCACTTATGTGGTATTCTGCGTGGTCCTCACCAAACAGAGTGAATCTTAATAAAGATGTTCTGTTCGAGGCCGTCTACCCCCGTTTTGTTCTGGCCAGGGTCTCGGACTAAGTTTTACCTGAAACCCAGTCTGTTTGGCAAGCAAATACTGAAATTGTTGCTCACTGACTTCAATACGTTGGCTGTAATATTTGAATTTAGCAAACAAAAAAAAAATGCTTTAAATAAAATGAATCCCTATTCTATAGCGGAAGGAACTCCTGATCAGACCAATGCATTTTAGTTTAAGGAATGAGAAATCAGTAGTTATTACCATGACTAGCGAATGTGCGTCACGCTAATATAAAGTGAGCGTAGTTTTAGTATTAATAAACCGACACACTCACTCTGGATGTGTAAAATTAAATCCCGGTGTCAGTATGCCGATTGGACCTGAATTATAAATAGACGTTAATCTATGTAAATCACTTGATATGGTGAAAATACTCGAGGAGAGGTTAGAAAGGTAAGCATTGGTCGTGCATTTGAGATGTAAAGGAAGACAGCAACGGATTGCTGTTGGAACCTCATATTAACAGCCCCCCAGTTAGACGTGTTGCTAAAGAAAGGAATTGGCAGCTTCTGTACATTTTCCCTCTCCTTTTAAATGCTATGGGAGTTACGAAGGTAAAGTAAAACTCCTTCGCCACAATGCTCACACCCAGAGACCACAGCGACCAGAATCAAAGTTCTATGTGTTAATCCCCAGCCTGTGTGTGTAACAGGTCCTCGAGCTACACCAGCGTAATAGATACTCGGAACGGGATCACTAAAATACAGTAAGCGAGCTAACGTTAGAGACCATAAGCCAAGACCTGCAAACTTAAGCCGTTGCCCAGTACCAAATAAAAAGCTTTCATTTGAGCACTTCATCTCTCCGTGCTCGGCCCGTCAAAACGGTCTCGGCTAAAACAGCTCGAGGTGTAGTTCAAGGCCCAGTAGCAAAATATTCTCAATCTGCACTTTGATCATAAAATATAGCCTGGTATTTGTTACTGATGCACACACTCAGCAGAGAGCTTCACAAATCTACCATTCACACGTCTTCCCGATACTGGTCAATTGAATATTATTGGAATACTTGCTCCACCAGAATCCCACATCACAAAAAAAATCCATATTTATATGCATCACCCACTTGTTGATCCGGCGGGCTTGCTCATTCTTGCGATCTTGGTCTGAAATTGGTTCGTATGGATATATATGGCAGTGTGTGAATATATTTAACATATAGAGATGTAACACGAGGCTTGAGTTGGTTCAACAGTATGTTCGGATTTATTCCGATAACTCTCCTTTCGCTGATCACTGGCGACTCTTGTGCTCCCAAGAAGCTGGGCGATAACTTCTAATAATATCAGCCACTTTCCTCCAGTCAAGTCCTCAGCCAGTGCCGTCCATAAATGCCCCGTTCTCGCCCCGTCTCCTGTAAGGTAGGAAGAATTCGATTGTTGAATTCAGCAGGTCCATCCGTTATACATCAAGCCCTTGGAAGTTCCGATCCTTCGAGCTGTCAGCGGTTAAAAGAAAAAAAAGAGTCCTGACTTTCGATTCGGTCCGGATAAAAAGGAACAAGTTGCAAGCGGCTTCCGGTAACGTGAACCAAACTATGATTTGTTTTGAGCATTCGGGCGATATGTAGTGAATACGTCTCCCCAGACCCAGGTTCGAACATCAATACTTTCACACAAGCACGGGATTTGATAGATCAACGCGGGCACAAACTTCCTTCCCCAGTCTCCATAGTGCGGCTCGCCGCTTTATCTTTCATCACCCTCTACCAACCACCTCCTCCCAACTATTAAGCCATTACGTCAGCAGCTTTTAAGATGCCATTGGCATTCGGAGCTGTGCTGAGACTTTAAAGTTACAAAAGATTTTTGTTTGCAAAAAAATAATCGCGGTGTGTGCGAGAAGGGCGTGAGATGACGAAACCATCACTCTGTCATCTGATCCAAGTAATAAAACAAATATCGGCAGGACTGTTTATCTTTTGAATCAAGCAAGTTGGAAATTGGCGAGGAAACCGGAGCAGTCACGTGTATTGCTCCTCACACCATCCTCAGCAGTAAATGTCAGAATTATTCACTTTCAATAAAATCTAATTCTAAGCTGCAGTTCTCGGCCATAGACCGCGCTCCGGTGAGTAAAGATGTACGCAGATATGTAAAATTATATCAGTTATGTTGTTCCCTCGCCAGAAAGCTTCAGGATGAAACCTCGCACTCGCTACCAGTGTGTTCTTTAGAGAAGTTCTGGTTCACAAATCTAGTAACTAGTCCAGAAACACCGAGGCATAGATTTCTGAATATTTTGATAAACACGGTGTAATACATGAAACCAAGTCCAGGGTAGTCTCGGTTATTGTAGTGGATTTGCAATATGCCACTAATGTCTATCTTTTCCATAGCGTAACAACGAATATAACAAGATATAATTTTTATAAATCGCCTACTGACAATGCAGCCTGTGAATCCAGTGCCGGTTTCAACGATCGCAGGAACAAGGCCCCCACTGCCAGAATTTGTTCAGTTTTTCGTGTCGAAGTTACACTCTCTCCGAGTGGCGATAACATGTGAAACAAGAGGTTACTAACCTCTCCCGGATGAAGATTCGACTTCTGAGCTGTTACTCGATTACAGGCCGGGAGCATTGATCTTGGTTCTTTCTTGGCAATGTTTTGGGCCGGGCCGCAGCAAAACCCTCCTTAAAGTTTCAGCGCATCGAAACTGCTACAGTTGTTAACTACATAATGAGTGAGGATCTGCCGCTGCTGAAGCAGACTGCGACGTGAAACGGCTCACGGCGGACTGGTGAGCTTGGCTTTGGCACGACTGTATTGACGACTTCAACGGGATCTTTTTCTAGGTAATAGCATTATCGATTTTACTTTAGTAGTGACACAAATTCTTTGCGGTAAAGCGGTGACAGCCAGTCCCCGCGGCCATTGCCAGCATCATTGTCACGTGACCCACGAAAATCCTAGTTTATAAAGATAGGTTACTGTCATTTTGGATATTTGAATACTAACTCATGAGGTTCTGAGTTAGTTATGTGTTGTGGCATCGAGAGCAATTGTCATCTCAATTGCCCAATGCATGTCGTACAAATGTAACTGTAGAGGATATTGGGATGGGTTAAATAACATATGTACAGAAACTTTAAATACAAATAGAATATGATCAAGTCTATCGTTTTATTTACTTTCACGAAGTAAACCTCTCAAAACTGGATTCACTTTAAAACGGCGTCTCTAGAGTACGTCTAAATGGTTTCACTGCTTTTGCATTATTCATTCTAAACTTTGGTGTCTTTGTATTTTAATATTTCATTGGTTTCCAAGATACTCGGCATGAAAACATCGATTATGACGGCAAAATACAATGTGAGTACACAGCTACCCAGTTCGGTGATAAATTGTAACAGGCATGGAAAAAGATCTTAAACTTAACGTTTATCGATTACATCAAAGCTTACGTGAAGCAATGTGTAATTCTTAATGGTCAATAAAGACAATGCAAACTAATTTTTTTAAAAAAAATTAAATTTGAAACGCGGGACGGAATCTACAGAATGCGTCGAATCTTTGAACGAATGAACAATGGAAATTGTAAACTTTTACGCCTCTCTGACATTCGGAACGCGAGGTCAAAGTAACACCCGAATTTTACTGTGCCAATGATATTATCTGATCTGAGCCTCACTCTGGGAATAACATATGCAAAAATACTGGCGTTGGGCTAACCGACCAATAGCATACTGATTTAGATAACAGAAAAGGGCAAGTTGTTTCAATTTGCCATGCCGTAAAAGTTATTGCAGAACATCCATCGGTGTACAGTAAACTGGCCACATTCTATTCCAAAGCGACACACGCAATCTTAATCTAGCTATTTTTATATCTTTGGTGAACTAAGAAGTTTCGTTATATCCTATTGGTGAACATCTTCGTAGGCAGCCCCTCTGGGTCGAGGCAGACTTAAAATAAGCGGGCATATCTGCAAATCACGGTATATAAAGTTGTTGTTAAATATGTAATGCTCTCATCGTCTTGATTCAACTGCAACATTTCCCATTTTAGCGGTTAATCTCAGCGACATCCGCAACAAGAATTTTTGTCGCCCCAACACCGGATTTTATGTTCATCCTTTTCAGATAAAAAAAATACGAGAAAAAATGTCTTCAAGCAAATGCTTTTCCAGCGATATGTCTGGCGATCGAAGGCGCCGGCCAGGATTTATTAGCCATCACTAATTGTCCTTGAACTGCGCGGCTTGATTGACCATTGATTACAGCAGTGAAGGGTCGACCATTATTCGCTGGGTCTAGAGTCGCATGTAGGCCAGAGTCGATAGGGCGACAGATTTCCAACTGTGAACCAGATGCTTTTTTAAAACAACAATCCGGTAGTTTCATGGTCATTATTACGGATACTAGTTTTGTATTTGATTAACTTAATTTAACTTCCCCAGCTGGCGTGATGGGATTTGAGCTCGTGCTTCCGGACTATTACCTCCCTGCGTCACTAGTCATTCTGACTGTTGCGCGAAAGGGCTCCAAGTATTAATGCATATGAAAATACATCACATATCCAATATATCGCATACCTCACCTCTGAATCGTGACACAGTCATTAGAGTCTCATTAACTGCTGGGTTGGCGACAAACAACCTTAATGATCAAAAAAGTGAGATTGGTTCAAATTTATAGTTCGTTTCAAATAATATAACCCCACTTTGTCAGAAGAAAATTCCACGTCTAAGTGATAGCAATTGCTATACTGAACCCGAACTCAAGAGATTCTGCAGATGCTGGACGTCCATAGCAAAACACACAAACTGCTGGAGGAACTCAGCAGGTCAGGCAGCAGAGGAATAAACAGTCGACGTTTCGAGCCGAGACCTTTCATCAGGACTGGAAAGGAAGGGGTATTTAACCTAATTGTTTAATTTCCATTTCAGTCACAACGTTACGCTGGCAGTGTGCAGCATTGCCGGGGGTGCCATTTTATACATGAAACTTTAAAATCATTCTTGTCGACTGCCTCGGGTGATTATAAAATATCTCAATGACTACTTCGAAAAATAGGAAGTTTTCCCCCATGGTCGTTATTTATTGTGCAATAAAAAACATTTACCGAGCATATTTTCCGTTCCCTGTCAGATAGTCATTTGTGCGATCCGGTTGCGAGGAACATCGTGCACTTCCACCGCGGCAGAACAAGTCCCACATTTGCTGAAATCCTTCACTGTGTTAAATCCCACAGGGCGCTTTGAGATACGAGAAGTCAAGAATTGAATCGAGATATTTATTTCTTTTATCACCTTTGTAGGAGGAGAAATATGGAACTGTGGCATCCACTTTGGGAATTTTTCTCAAGGTAGGTTGAGAAATCTATTGAAACCAAGTTCAAGGCCACGCATTCCGTGATTTATTAAAATGAGAGTGATATTTCCACGCCTAACACAATGAGATCGCGTCAGTGCTTATTTTCCGTTCAACTGTCCCTGGAATTTATTTTTACAACATTTGGTGGGTAAAGAATTTCAGACCTTATTTCTGAGGGATCTACACGGTTGGTACAATATGACGCGCAATTTCTTTTCTTCCTGAGGTATACTACAAGGCTAAAGAACGTAAGAACGAACTAACAGCAGGAAATCTTTCGGTGCCTTAAGTGTCGGCGGGGCGCCACCGGAGCCGGACAATCTACGAGCACGCAATGCTGGGACACGCAGCTCTACAGTGTTTCCCGCCAGAATCACTGCACGCGTGGGAACATTTGATTTTTTAATATATATATAGCGAAGAGGAAGTGCGAAGTATCCCACTCACCGCTGTATTTCTGTCAAGGACCCAGTGAACTGATGGGCGGAGGGGGATACCCTAGAGTACGGTGGCGTGCTTTAGTCCTATTTGCATGGAGTGGAATCCCACTAGCAGACATTTTGTATCTTGGAGCCAACTTGACCCCGAGAAACATCGCAATATCGCTCTCTTGGAGGCACGAGGCTAGCCAGTGCTTAATAATGCACGTCATTAACAGACTGTACCTTGGTAATGCAGGTAGTCGTCATACTGTAATGTTAATTGTTTGCATCGATGGGTGATTTTACTCAGCGTTTTAGCATCTGTCGAGCCTCTAAAGCCAAATGGAAACGGTACGATATATGGTTACTAGAACGTTACGGTGACTTAAGGGGGACCCCCATTCCTTTAATAACAAATTGTCCCTAGCTCTGAAGGTGTTTGGGGTAAATTATAAAATAAATTATAAAGCGGAGTTTATTTCTGCACCGTCGCTCCACACTGTTGTCGAACCTGCTGCAGGTCGGGATACGGCAATCTATCAATTTGGGGCAAATTGTCAGTGAGAAACTTCCGCTCGAACTATTTTAGACAAAACTTTCCTGTTGAAATGGATAAATCCCGCCACATGAAGGTCTGAACAATGGCCGAATGCAGTGTGGTGGCTGTGGCCGGGCTGGCTCGGAGCTCACAAAGAGCGGATTAATTGGTGCCTTGGCTGACTGATTCGAGATGGCTCCAGTCATTCAGCACTGCGGGGAGTCTCATTGTCCTCCGCCTGATTCCGAGTTTTCACAAACTCGAAACAAAAGTCAATTTCTTTTCAAAATCATCCCCGTGTTTTTGGTCTATGAGGTGACTTGTCGGAGTGGCGGGCAGGCTAGGAGCTTGACTCTCCTTTGCGTCTAGGTACGCCTCTAATGAGTGTGAGAAAATCGCCTTTTCTTGCAGACACAAGTACAGGAATGTTCTGGCACATGGAAAGTGCAAAGGATTTGCTGGAAATACTGATTTGTGTTGATACAGAGTCACATGAAAAGCGTTGTACTGTACGGCCAAATGCTAAATTTCACTCATTATGAGAGGGGAGAAGTTGGGAGGGGGTTGGAGTATGGAGGGGTGGGGGCCGCTACGAAACTACAGTTTGCATTTCACTGTCTGTCTCTCAGTTTGAACCTGGACCTGGTTTCTGTTGTTTTTTTTCTCTCCCCCTCCTTGTATGTGGAACATCGCAACCGCACCGTCACTTGCTCCTGTTTTGGGTCGCGTTCTGAGCAAATTTCAAGAATCTAGTGAACAAATATCGCGCATTTAATATTGCTACTATACGGCTAACTTGACTGTACAGCCAATTGACCATTGCTACCATCAAAATACCGCTTTGTACACGTGTTTGCAGTCATTTAAAAAATGCATGAAGGCCGCCCCCTCTCGAATACCGCAATTACCCACCAAGAATAGGGAACTGGATTGAGGTTATGTTTCTGACAGAAAAAGTATATGCGTGTGTGCAGCCACAATCAGGCCAAAATTGAGTCTTTTTGTCCTTAATCTCTCGTTCGGTCCAAAAAAAAAGTAAGTTTTCAAGACGTAGCACAAAGCCTCTCTTCACTTTTAGGTTGGGGAGACCTGGGTGACCTACGAAAGTTAATTAGGAGGTTAACAAAGAATAAGCTGGAGCAGAATACATCACTCTCATCTAGTGGAAGATGTTATCTATTAATTAGGAAAATCGTTAAGGTGGCTTTTTGTCCCGTATAGAACCTGCAGTTGGCGGTCAACGGTTTGATCAGCCTGTCTCGGCGGCAATGTCGTTTAGTGAAGTTGATGCAGAAAGATGGGTCCACACTTCTCCTCCCAAACCTCAATCTCAAAACCGGCGAGTACGAGTTGCAAGAAATATATTCGAATTAAATAGTCGACAATTGTCCCGGCCTTGTTTCGCAAGAGGTGCAAACATACTTTGTCTATGATGTAATCGGCGGAATCTGCGAGCAGAGACGCAACCTGGTAATCTGACAGACTAGTAAAAGTTAACATCATGACTCTCAAGCAAAGTTTGCTTTATTTCCTTTCAGCAGACTCCAGCTACGTACATTTGTTTTCCGCCACAGGCTACCAAAGAGAAGACATGTACAGTAGTTCCATCGCTTGCATCTAATTAACTTGCGGATTCTTTTATGTTCCCATAACTGAATGGGAGCCGCATTTTATATTTATATCAGTCCATTGTATTAGGCACTCCGCGATTTGTTAAATCATAAAAGCGTCCCCACGCCAATTAAAATTCATCATGTGACAGACACCAATATTAAAATTATGGCCAGTACATCTGCCATTGTAAATACAGTAACTTCAGCAGGCAGCCTATAGATGGTCGTAGTAGACGTATATTCTTGTGTATATATGCATACATCTGATATGCTTCAATGTACACATCGATAAAGTATTGTAGACGTCAGGTTTCACACTGAGAAGGTGACCTGCGCCGCCACTTCTGCAGCTTCAAGTATATACTTGGGACATCTATAGAACTATCGAAATAGAGGGCATGAAGCGTTTCTGAGAGGCTTGGTTCAGACTGGAAGTTGCAGGGACCAGTTTTTAATTGCCCTGAAAGGAAGGTTGTCCCCCTCGGCGCATTGTTGACACGCGTGTATATTTATTTATTTATTTCCACGCAATGCCCTGCACTTTGTGAAATGCGCTCTTTCTGTTCCACCAGCCCTTGGCTTGATGCGGCATATCGCACCTAACGCAGTTATTACCTAGATTCTTGTTTAACTCTCATTAGTCTCGTTACTACAATTGAAAGAGTTATCATGAAATCGAAAATGCCTTCAATAAATACGGCCTAGTAAACAGTAGGCTTTGTGCTTAACGTCACAAAAGGGAGCGACATATCAAGTTTAATTACCTTAACTATCACGAATAAGTATTCTGTATCTTTTAAGCAGTCAGAGGGCGGCAAATGACTTTATTTAACTTCAGTAAAAATAATATTAATTTTATTTTTAATTAAAGCGAAGCTTTTGAAATATTTGGCCAGAAGACCGAAAGAGACTATCATCTGTGGGACGAAGAACATAATGGGTTTAATGGAAAATAATTATAAATTGTAGGAGCGAACACTATTCGGGTTGCAAAGGAAGGCATGCATACCTTCACATGGAGGGTTAGCTTGTTGGCAGAGATGAACATAAAGATAAAAAAAATGTTCGTTCCTATGTCTGGAATTTGCTAACACGATTTGGGCAATCAATAAATAAGATGCATAAATTTCAATGCTATAAAGTACATATAAAATTAATGTAAGATATTAATGAATACTATTTATTGCGCGCATCACCTATACATAAGCTAAGACGTCGATATACAGATAATGTTTTTATTTGGCCGCCCTGTCGTTTATTAGTACTAAATTGTGGTATAACGTGGATATTTGTCTTTTTAAAGAAGGGTTTAACAAACATACACAATAAAATGACATTACTGTTCAATGAAATTAATTATGACCTACTTGATTGAACGCTAGTAGGTCGTTTTCAAGAATTCATGGATTGTAGCATTTGACTATGTTTCAAAATGATTGAGTAATTAAAATAAAACAAAGGAAATTGTGTCATTGTGATTTTGCCTTTATGTGACTCGCACATTTGTTTCGGTATAATCTACTCTGGCAAGGAGACAGATGTGATTTTTTGAATCCAATGTACTGTGCTCTGGATAACAGTAGGAAGTTCCTGGTTATCAAATCAATCGCAATCTCTCTCTCTCTCTCTCTCTCTCTCTCTCCTCTCTCTCCTCTCTCACTCTTTCTCTATCCCCTTCTCTCTCTTTCTCTCTCTGCCTTTCCCTTCATTTTCTTACACAGTCTTTCTGGGTAGTTTTCTCCGTCTTTGATCAGTGCTGTTTTATCACACACGATGAAAGACCTGAAACATCCAGGCAAGTAACTTAAACAATTCAATACAACTGCGGAAGCTGCAGGAAGTTGGTAAATAGCAAGCGAATATTTGACGACCTGCCTTCTTGTTTGGGAATTGATGTCGGCCATGAGTTTCCAGGAAGTCACACTATTGTAATTTTAAAAGATTTAAAATATTTGAAAAGATGACAGACTATTGAAACGTGTTGGAAGGGTTAGTATTTGCAGATTAAAGCCATTAAAGTTCAGGTACAGTTTTTACTTCAGAAAGTCATTTCTAGAGGTTGTGTGTTTAGTATCATGAAATGTGGTGGATGCTATCTATTTTCCTAATGACAAGCCCTGACTATAGCTAGTCTCATTTCCCGCAGATGCTGCGCGTTCCCCTTTCAAAGAGACCTTTTCACAGGAGTCCCAGTATTACAGTTCATGAACCATTCAAGCAATTGACCAGCATGAACCTCCCTTGAATCGCTTAATCTGATGGGTGGATCCATGTGTTTTGTTGCTTGTCAAAAACAATCACCCCTCAGCCCATTACATTTACAGCACGTCGTCCTTTAATTGGTGTAACACACTGAGAATTGAAAAGAAGAAAGTCCTACCAAAGAACACGAGTGAATGAGCCCAGGCGCAAAAAAATGTAGGCTCGTTGTTCTTCAAAGGTTGAGACTTGGCCACTAACAAGGAGGTAAACAGTTATTTAAGGAGCAATTTCACGAATACGCAAACCAATGCGCCTCCTCGGAGGTGCTCGGGCGGACTGGACTATTGCTACTCAGGCAGAGAACTAATTGGAAAAGGGGAACTCACAGTCTACAAAATGTAGTACGAATGACTTTGTGTGTGTGCGTGCGTGCAAGAGCTAGGTGCAGTGTTTGGAAAGTGAGGGATGGGCTGCTGTAATAATGTTCAGCGCTCCGCTGACAATTATGATTAGTTTGATGAGCACGCTGCTGAAGTCCACCGTGCTGTGGGCCCGACTGCAATGTGCTACATTTTCCCGGGGTCCCGCCCCCAACACCCCCCCCCCCGTACCTCGATCACGTCATCGCCTGGCAGAACTCGTTAGCAAGATCTGAAACTCTGTTTAGCAGAGTTGAAATAAGTCAGTTCCCTGACTTTTCAGAGACGGGACGTCCCCCACCCGCTCCTGTGTCTCTTTTGAAGGAGGTATGGGGGCTGGGGCCGGGGAGAGGGTGACCGACACAAGCTGGACCAGCGCAAGATGTGCTACCATCTTAGAGGCGACCAGCAGCGAGGAAGTCAAAGCCGCCTTTGTGCGCTTCTCTCGGCTGCGTGTTTGTTAATTATCCCCCTGTCTGAATCCTAGAGAACCACCCAGTTTATCGAGTAGACAGACAGCACGCACTTAGTGAAGATTAACTTTGATTAGGTAATAAAAAAAACTTCATCCCTCGACAACTTTTAACTCAAGCCCCTACGCGAGTCTATAAATCAGCCGATAACAGAATGGTAGATAATCAGTTCTGTTTAAAATCTCAACTAGTGTATTCGGTCCAATAAGTGTCCCTCAGCCCGTAAAAGTCATCGTCGAGTTCCGTTTAAGACTATTTACAAATTCTTTTGGTAATATCCCCAGTCTTGGCTTTTTTTATTGGTAAGTATCACATACCACGAATCAAAAGATTATCTACCTAATTTTCAAGCAGATTATGTGTAAGACTGTAGCCTGCGCGCTGAAAACGCTGTACATTTGCGCTAGTTCCCAACTCCCAGAATTGTAATCCGTCAAAAAAAAAGCTATTGATAATTGAGCGTTACTTTTTAAAACGTTTCACCAAAAATGCCTTTATTATGCGCCTCAAACAGCCTACTTGATGAGTTGGCTGGCACAAATCAGTTCTTAGCAATCCCTTGATCCACGTCAATTGTCATATAGAGTTGGGGCACTTTGACCGCGAATAGTGGTGAAGTCAGAGCTAATCCTCTGAAGGAATCACGGGAAAAGAAAAGCAACAATAACTAAGTCAAGCGTAAAAAATGAAAGAGAAATCTCTATTATCAGTCACTACATTTCCCAGCTATGTAGTGAAAAATAAGCTATTTTGTCATTCGAGTCAGACACCTAGAGAAGACTATGAGGTCGTGGTGGGTTGGGAGACTCACACGACGTATAGAATAATATTTTAGACCAAAAGATCTCACGTTTTGAACATCCCGCTTTCAATCCCCCATCCACTATTACCTACCATTAAATATAGCGTGCTTTTGCTTGATATTAACAGGACACACGCATTATACTTGTTTGTATGTATAAACAGAAGTAAATCTGGGGGATTTATAAGCGTCTGACGGACTTCTGCCGTATTATTGTAAAATGCACTGGGTAAACTTGCAATTCAGTTGTGTTTGCAGTGCAGAACACATCGGCCTATAAATAATTAATTATGTAGTTACTCGGTTTCTAAAGAAATATTTCGGAACTTTATGCAGTTGATTATGTTTTGATTTCTATTTGTGGCAACAAGGAAAGTATATAGGCGATTCCCATCCTCATTCCCGACCGGTTTCTTCTAAGTGTGACCTTTAGTTTTTGGGTTGTTGTACTGGACGTAGAAAATAGTTGCACATACCAGAATTCAGGATAGTCGAGTGCCTTTATTATTAGAGTGGAAACCTTCTTTTGATAAACCGCTGCAAACTTCCTTGGACCTTTTTAATTTTATTTTTACAAGGACATCATACACCTAAATTCAACGACTTTTCACGAGTTGGCTTCTTATTTCAGCGTTGAAGAGCATATACAAAAATAAAACCAATTTGGACTGTATCATTCCATCATCCCGGTGCCCATGATAAAATATGTGCGTGTGTGTGTGGGGGGGGGGGCGGGGGGCGATTAAGGGAAGTATTTATCCCCACACTTGAAAGAACGTTTCGTCCCAGTGGTTTTTCGGCCCTGCGTTCGCTTTTTAAATTGGAGATCGATTTGAATTAGATTCGGTTTCTGTTTTAGTAAAAAGCGCGAACACAATTAATGCCCGATTGATCATTTTCTTTATAAATTTCATTTTATATATATTATCATAATCATTCATTTTATCAAATGCCCAAATTTTATGTTCTGCTACAGATTTGCATAAAAGCGTTTCTGCATCACCCAAGCACTTGAAACAGTGCTTGAAGCTTACAAGACACTCTGCAATCCTAATTAGTGATTTTTGTCCTCTTGTACTGGGCTCGGTATCTCATGCAAATTAACACTTCATTGCAAGCACGATTACATTCATGCAAAATTAACTGCATGTTATCCTTAATAATATGCTGAGATTCTCTTATCTCGGCTTCCTTTTCACAAAAAAAGTCCTGATTACTTTAATCAATACACAAAAAACAGAAAGACGAGCATTAAATATTGTTTCGTAGTATCTCAGAACCCAACGTCCTTTAGATCATTTTACAGCTCTCATGTATAAATAACACACTGTAACTTCAAAAAAAAGTTATGAGCTATAAATTCAAATGAAAATTTTAAAGGTCAATAACACGCTCTGCTTTTATTTTCAGACAGGAAGTTTCCTGCCGCATTTTGTGATCCCCGCTATGACTATTTTTAAAGCAGCGTGCTTTAGGCTGGTAATCAGCGATCCTGTCATTGAACCCAGAGCAAAAGCACAGGTCGCACTTCGAGAACTAGTGTTGCCTCTGGAGAGTTCAGGGCAACCGTGCAGGCGGAGTGGTTCGCTGGAGGTTACCGAAATGCAATGACAACAAACAGCAAACCACAGTTCCATTACAACATGGGGGGGGGGGGCGGGAGTGAAGGACATTCAGGTGGTTTAGATCAAACGAGTGACTCCTCTGTTAGAGCAGCGTGTTATTAAAATGTTAATGTGTGGGTAGTTAAAAAGACTTTTATTATTTACAAGAACTATTACTTAAAATCTGGAGTGTGTGCTTGAAAGCGACGCGCTCGTTCGAACCTCACTTTTATTGGTTTCACCCAACACCTCTCAGGTACTTGCCTTTTGTGCTTCAGTGGGCCTGATCGAGTTTTCATGACTTATTTATGAATTCCGCAATTCTGCAATAAAGGCACTTACTGCTACAACATGACCCAACACCCTCAATTCTGCCAAGTATCGGTTTTGAAACATCCTACTGTGTTTTTTTTCGGCGTGCAGAGATTTCCTCGCGGTTGTTCGGGAATCACCTCTCCCGAAGGGTTTATTTGCTCTGAACTCTATCGGAAAAGTTTTGATCGGTGCAGACAGGCTGTCGTGGATCTGTCCTCTTGTGATTTCCGATAATTGGCCAATAACTTTCAGCCTGTGTCAATACTTAAGCAAGATCCCGCCTTCTCAGACTCCAACAGCTTAGTTTCAGAACTTTTGAGTTTGAATATATTTTCTTCATTTAGTTCTTGGTCGGTTATTGGACATTTATCGAGAATTAATAGGCAATTTGATAAATGAATCAGGTCAGGAACGTTGACTTCTAACTCAACTCCAAAAACGTAGCTGGAAAATCCACAACGGACCTACTACTCTTTCCATACCAACCGGAAGGGAAAGTAAACGGGTAGGAGTATCATTGGAAATGCTCAGCAGATCTTACAGTATGCCTAGAACGAGAAACGTTTTAGGTCAGTAAACATTTTACTGCGACTAGAAACTATAAGCAGGCAGCGCCAGCATAAGGCATTATTTCAACAACCATAATTAATTTATAGGACGAGACACAGAGTAGGACACTACAAAAAAACGGCTTAATCTCCTAAATGTTCCAATCACAATAAACTCCACTGTCAAATAAATCAATAAATGAAATCACGTCAGGTTGGCTTCGGAATTTAAGAATTCCTACAAAGTTTGTAAAATATCGATTCAGTTTTAAGTCCAATGATATCAATACTAATTTACTTCATTTCAGATTTCCGGTCCTGCTGGTCTTCGTTCTAATTTTGTATTTAATCTGTAATTCTTTTCAATTTTGATTAGTATAATGCTGTTTTATGAGGTGAAATAGCAAAACCACATTACTGTTACTTTGACCATGACGATATTTACAAACTCTTACATGTCTATCATATCCCAGTACTTGCACATTACATGTCGAAGACAAGTTTTTTTAAAGACATATATGGTTTTAAAATATAATTCTGACAAATTGGAGAGTCTGCACTTCTAATGAGATTCAATATTGCTCTGTGTTTTAGTGTTGTTACATGTATATTAGACAACTGGATTCCTGGCTAAACAACAAAAATAACTCCAACGTCTTGTCTGCCCACGATATTTTTAATGTCCTCTGGTTAATTTGGAAATATTTTGTTTCCTTTTTGGATTGTTTGTCTAAACTAAAGTACTAATGAAGTACGACTGTACTATTAAATCCATTTTTCCATAAACTTCCTATGCCAATGATACTCTATTCATCTCATCTCCAGAGAAAAGTCTTTGGAGACCTTCTTCCTGTTCCTCAAGTTAGGACAAGCTGCTTATGTAACCTTACAACTTGCAGTATATTAACATTTGCCTGGGCGTTTTCCTGAATAAGATGGTAGGATTGTAAGTCTATAGGTTAAGAGTTCAGAACTTATTTCAGAGATGTTAGCTCAAAATTTAGTTCAACCTGGCAATACAATATTCAGAGAGCAAAGCACATTTGATGGCACCAGGTTTCAAATGAGATGCTTTATTGAAGCTCCGATAGTTGGAGATAAGAGACCTCATGACTTTACTTTAAAAGAAATCAGGAAAAGTACGGTAAGCACACACACACACAAATGCTGGAGGAACCCAGCAGGTCAGGGAGCATCTGTGGAAAGGAGTAAACAGTTGAAATTTTCTCACGTTAACGAAAAATATTTGCATCATCAGGGTCAACATATAACTTTCAAAGAACAATTAATCTGGTTATTAACTCATTGCTGTTCACAGGACATCTCTGTGTTCAATTGGTTGCTACTTCTACTTTATTGCATGGCAAAGGCATATTATTGGCTGCAAAGCATCAGGTATTTAGTTTGAGAAAAACACTGTCAGGCAAGGTTTTTATGTCCTTATTTTCAACAAAAAATATAACATCATTATCTTTAAAAAGTGAGCACCATCCTTGTTGTGAGTTGATTATATATATATTTATCATGGACAAAAGAAAACAAACTTGCTTTTTGCTAAGTCAAAACTATTGCAGATGTTAAAAATCTGAAATAAAAACACGGGAAATACTCGATCCATTGGGTAGCATCTGAGAGAGTTGGTTATGGTAAATCAGCCATAACAAAATAACGCAACAGACTAAATGAGCCAAATAGCCCAATTCTGCACTTAGGTCTTATGGTCTTAATCAACTTTTCATCAGAGCTGGAAAAATAAGAGGTAAAATAAGTTTTAAGGTGAAAGGAGAGTCTGTGTTGTGGCAAAACACTGGAGAGGACAAGTGACAAAGAGTACGATAAAGATTATGAAATAAAGTGGTCAGGCGTTATAGAGTGCTGAGTGGAGTGTTTAGAGGAGCTCTACTTTGCTTCCTGATGCCATTTCTCATTCCTACTTCACTAAAGACCTTCACCACTTTCATTTACCTGGCTCGCACCCATTTTGTCATTTAATCTCTTCTGTCCTCCACCTTATTGCAGACTTTTATTCTCCCCTCCCATTTTCCCACTCTGTGTTTCAGAACATGTTTCCCTGTGTTACTTATCTGATATGCCATGTTTCTCTCTCCACAGATACTGCATGATCTGCTGCAAATGTCTGTTGACTCTGTTTTACATGAACTTTGTTAGTTTGTTACTTAATGTTCTTGTTCCATGCTCATTTTCTCAGTAATGTTTGCAATTTAGTTAAATAGACTGGAATTGCCATTGTTCTTTTCTCTGAAGAGGAGTAAGATTCAGAATCCTGCTTTTAGTTGCTTTTCTGAATCTTTCCAATACTTGCACTGTCTACAAATCATGTATCCAAAATCGTCCAGATGCAATCTCAACAAAGCAAAATAGACTGGTTAAGAATAATTTATTTTGAATTCTCTTTGGTATGCAACGCTGTGTGATTAAGGACATTTAAATAACATCACAATGACAACTTTCAATACAGACTATTAATCACTTATGTATTTTTCCACTATTTATGATAGACACCAATTATAATTGTCTATGAATAATGAATACTGCTTGATATAATTTTTATTCCATGATGTAATTTAATATTATTATGTTAATTATGCTTGCCCATTTAGTATGAACAATTCAAACATTAGTGTTGGCAGCCCAATACTTCTTTAAGTTTTAGTACTGTCCACCATTTGGGCAGAATAATAAACACTAAATGCTGTCTGATCCCAGAGTCTGGCTTATCTATTTCAATGTTCAACTTTAATATTCCAAGATTATCAAACATTATGTGGATTTCACTGCATGAACGTTGAGATTGGTTGAGTTATTCTAATTTTGTAAAGAAAAATATTTCAGCGTTGGCTGAAAATTTTAATGATGGGCTTCCTTCAAAGAGAAGTAATTGGTTGTGTCTGTGTAGGGCTAAGGTTATCTGGTCCCACATTTAAACAGGGCAAGCACAAAAGAGGTTGATTAGTTTCTGAGACAATTAAGGATCTTGTGGAGTTTTTATTTCAATTGCCCCTGAGTTAGTTTTGTTCCTTTTAGTTTTGTTTAGTTTGGTGGAGTCAATTTCATCAGAAAATTTGGCAGTATTGGTGCCTAAAGGGGGAGGCTTTTGAATAAATCTGCGATGGGTTAGATTTCCCAGCATCACTGAGTGGTTTCAAGTAAAATAATAACTCATAATCTGTGATATTGCTTTAATTTATCTGATTATATTCTTATTTCTTCATGCTTCTTATTCTTTCATTGATATACATCACAAAATGTCTACTTCTAAAGTCGCATTCCTTTTAATCACCTTCCTATCAATCTAAAGTTTACTTTCCCTTCTATATTCTCATATGTATTGGATGTTTTATTATATGATGTAATAATGAGGTGATAACCAAAGCGAAGGTCTCATTGTTGCTCCAGATTATCGTGGATTTTCAGTAATTAACTTGTTACATCCATCTCATTGCCACACTATATATTGATCTCAGCAGCTGTCATACATTTCTTTGTGTAAAGCTTGAACTTTCACTTTTGACTTTCACTTGTACATTATCTTCTTTTCAGGAATCAACGGTTATTATAGCGTGATATCTATTTAAAAATAAATCTCACATGCTTATGGTAAATTGTGCACGTGGCTGTTTATATTTGTCCTTAAAAGCCTATGCCTTCCTTCAAATTGTGATACATGCCTTTATATTATTTAGTTTAGTTCATACTGTACATAGTTTTCCACGACTTGTGTGTATCGATAAATGCCCATGTTTATTAGAGCGTTTTTCTATTTTTAAATGGGTATACGTGGTTCTAACTGCTTGCCTCAAGGCATAGTTCCACTCATGTGTAGTATAAAACAAAGGCGACTCCTGCTGGCCATGGAAAGTCAATACGTCCTCATGGTTCCAGTGGTTCTGAATCTAATTTAAGAGGATGGAGTGAGTTACGTGAATACAAGGTTTCTTGTGATGTGTCAGTGGCTAAAATAATTCCAACGATGAGAGAAGCACTTAAATGGCTCAGTACTTGGTTGTACTCGAACATATCATGTTAAGTCAATTATAAAAATCTAAATATAAATCCGAAAAAGCCGCGTGTCAAGAGCAGCAGGTCTCAATTTCAGTGGCTGATCAGTTCTTCAGGGCGCATGTGACGGAAGTGTTTCTCTCTGCTTTTCAGTTTTCTGGGCAGGCGTGAACATTCAGCTAATGGAATCAGTCATCCCAGGGAACCTGTGTAAAATGTACCAACGAAAGCCCCGTAATATTCTGCTAATCCCAGGCTTCTCTCAAATTTTCTTTTGCAACATGTTTTCTTTTTAAAGTTTAAAATTAATCTTCTGCCACTGCTTCTGGACGTCACTTAATGTTCTCACAGTTCAACACATTGCAATACCCGGACATATTCATTCCTCTGGCATTGGTGTTAAATTTAAAAAAGTCCGATACTGTAGCAGTCTGTAAATGTGACACCAAATCCATCTCTTTGTCCACGTCTATTTGCAAGTACATATACAATACAGTAAATATATACTGTATATCAACGAGGTAGGGTCTACAAATCACTCCTTTGGGTCTTTTAGTTAATTGAAGAACAGTAAATCACTCAGAGAATTGAGGTTATAGATCTCATATTTTGCTCAGGAGTCCAATGCCAATTCATATGTCCATATATGTAGCTCAGGCAGATAGTAATCCTTATGATTATTTCACATATAGTGCAGCTTCTTTTAGAACTTTTTGAAAGTCACTAACTCATTCCACTGAGATGCAACACAAAGCATCATAGGAAGTCATTCCTGCCTGTGGTCATCAAACTTTACAACTCCTCCCTTGGAGGGTCAGACACCCTGAGCCAATAGGCTGGCCCTGGACTCATTTCCTGGCATAATTTACATATTACTATTTAACTATTTATGGTTTTATTACTATTTAATTATTTATGGTGCAACTGTAACGAAAACTAATTTCCCCCGGGATCAATAAAGTATGACTATGACTATGACTATGACTCTATGAAATAAACCAATGTGGTACATATTTTCTCATGATGCAATGGAAACGTTTTACTTTTAAGCATCTGTTATCAAGAGTGAGGGATACTGCAGAGTAAAGTGGCTGCATAACTTCCTGCATCAGTTCCTGGATTAGTAATTTCTCAGCATAATTTGATTAGTTTGAACTTTTAAATGTTTGAGATATTTTAACATAATTTATATGTTTTAATCTGAGAAATGACAGAAAAAACATTTCATAATCACCTCATTCTCTTTTATTAAAGATGCATTCATACAATTATTACATTTTAATTCAGACAATTTCTTTCTGTTTAATTTTCAGTGTTTACTGCGCTCATAGTGAAGTTTCTCCTGCAAATGCAAATCACTATAGGTTTTCTGTGGATTTCACATTGTCTGAGACAATTATATCATTACCTTTTCACAAAAGCTACCCAAATAGTTCTCGTATATTCTATTTATGTTTCCAAATTCTTAAATCAGATTATTTTTCTTTTATTTTGAATCTTAATATTCTTTGCGGTTTTAATCATTCCCTTTATCTCCCACATATTTATCAGTATCAGGGCCACCTATCTTTATGTCCTTGCTCAACTCTTTTCCCATCTCAGCTGATCAACTACCTAAACCCTCAACCATGCGTTTGACTTTTCCAAACTCTCCTGGTCAAATTCCAAAATTGTTCCCTTCATAAACTTGAGCTAATCTCCAAATCTGCTAACCACATTCTTCACTGTACCATTCAGCTTCACATTTGAGATCACTCACCTACTTTGACTCACAGATCATCAGTGACTAAAATTAGTGATTTAAAAATTCTCGTTCTGTTTCACATTCCTTTATGCCTCTCATCTCCCTAACTCTAAAACCTCTTCTAGACCTAAAGACCTGCACTTCCAGCTGTTCTGCTAAAATTAGAATTATCTTAGAGTTGAAGTGCAAAGTTCAAAGTATATTTATTATCAAAGTACATATATGTCACCATATACTACCCTGAGATTCATTTTCATTTTCTTGTGGCATATTCAATAAATACAATAACCATAATAGAACCAATAAAAGATCACACCAGCTGGGCAAAAAGTGAAAGTGCGAAAGATAACAAATTGTGCAAATACAAAAAAAAATGCATGACCCCCCCCCCCATGGAAGACAAGCCCATGATCTAAGCAGACTAGATGTCGACAAGGAAGTATTGAATTCCTGCTCTAGAGTTGGTGACCTCTTCCCAGAAATATAAGGGTTCCTTCTGGCAATGTAGAACCAGGTGGTTAACACAAAAAATTATGAAAAATACATAATAAAAGACCAAAAAATTAAAGATAAAAAATGTAGAAAATGCTGAGGAAAAAAAACAGTAAAAATCCAACACATACAGGATCCTGTAGCAATTTAACACAATCTGATTACTTACACAGGCACAATCAAGAGGCAAGCATCATTCATCAAAATCTTGCTTTAAAATACAAACTCACAAATGAAATTGAACCTTACTATAAATACAAACCTAATCCAGTTTTAATGTCAGAATATCACAAATTATATTATGACCAATCAGTTATTATAGTTAGGACAATCCACAACTGTCTGGATATAATAATACAGGATAAACAAGAACAACTTATTTAATAGATATAGCCATTCCAAACACAAATAACTTACAGAAATCAATACAGGTAAGTGAAAAACACCAGAAAATGCTGAGTTAAAAGAGAAAATTGAAACACTTTGGAACATGAACAAGGCATACATTGTCCTGATAGTTATATCTACAACTGGTATCATCCCAAAGGCACTACACAATAGCATTAAACAATTAGTAATATCTACTGTAAGTAAATCTTCCCAAAGCCACAATATTAAACATCACTAGAATAGTCTGAAAGTTCCTAACAATTGATAAATGAGCATGCTTGCCTATGCTCATACCTCAGGTTTTACCAGCTTGAGCTGAGAAATATGTTTTTAATTTTTTATAATAATAATAATAATAAATACCATAAATATCAAGAACGTGAGATGAAGAGTCCTGGAAAGTAAGTCTGTATGTTGTGGGAACAGTTCAGAGAAGTTATGCCCTTTGGTTCAAGACCCTGATGGTTGAGGAGTAATAATTGTTCCTAAACCTGGTGGTGTGGGTCCTGAGGCTCCTGAACCACCTTCCTGAAGGCAGCAGTGAGAAGAGAGCATGGCCTGGGTGGTGTGGTTCCTGATTGATGGATGCTGCTTTCCAGCGACAACGCTTCATGTAGATATGTCAATGGTGGGGAAGGCTTTATCCGTGATGGACTGGGCCGTATCCACTACTTTTTGTAGTATTTTCTGTTCAAGGGCTTTGGTGTTTCCACACCAGGCTGTGATGCAGCCAATCAATATACTCTGCACCACACATCTATAGAAATCTGTCAAACTTTTAGATGTCATGCCAGATCTTCATGAACTCCTAAGGAAGTAGAGGTACTGCTGTGCTTTCTTACATGTTGGGCCCAGAACAGATCCTCTGAAGTGATAACAGAGAAGGATTTAAAGTTGCTGACCCTCTCCCAATGAGGACTGGCCCAGAACTACTGACAACTGGTATACTTAGCTTTTTTAAAAACAGTTAATTGCAAAGATAGCATGAAAGCACACACATAGCACAATACTTGTCGAGGCATAAGATGATTAGTTTTCCTTTAGTCTTTAGATTCCTGATTCTGGGCTCTTCTTTGAGTTTTGTTCCTAGGATGTCTCAGTGATTGAGGTTCTTGTTGCAGGGTTCAGTAAGGAACCCCACTTCCAAGACCCTTCTCTCTCCTATTCCTTCTTTTCTCCCCCAATGAGATGGTGGCACCCTGTTGTTGGTGATTATAAATTCAGTCATCCAAATGTACTGCTCTAAAATCTGCCTTTCTCCTCCCTTACCTCTCAGTCTCTTCATCTCCATTCCCACCTAAGAAGTATCTTAACATGTATACGACCAAGCCTTAAGTTGCTTAACCTGGTACCTCCTCATGTGGCTTGACACTGTTCCTGTAATGTGCTTTTTAATGGCACTGAAAATTTTGGGTGAATGGATATTATTGTAGTTGCAATGTGCCTATAGGTTACTCATTGCTTTGTATCAAGCTTATCACTACTTTTTCACTGTTATAGCGTTCTGCTGCATGGATTTAACATATTTTGGTTGGATATTTATTTTGCTCTTACTATTAAATTGTCTTTTTTTATATTTGTCCATCTCGCTGCAAATCTCTGAGTTTGGCAAAGTGTGGTTACCCTTGTACTGGCTCTCTTCACCATTTGATGAGCATTCTGTCTGTGGAAGAGTTGTTCAAAAACTTGAAAAGCTCTTGATTTGCTGTCCCTGTAACTGATAAAATCCAGTGCTAGGGGCTGAAATAAATGTAGTGTAAAAGGAAGGGAAAAAAACCGCAAGCACTGGAAATCCAAAATAAAAACATAAATGCTCGGAGCACTTAGCAAGTCAACTAGCTTCAGAGGCAGAAAAAGAGTCAAGGACCTCTCTTTCAGAAAATTGTTCAATTTGTATTTTTGCAATAAAACTAACACATTCACATTACTAATCAAATTACAATAATTTCAAATTGTCAATCTCTTACCTGGATTTCAAACACCACGATTGCTGTAACAGCTAAGTGAATTACTAAAACTGTGTGTGCCATTATCATTTAATAAAGTTGATAAAATGTTGAAAGGATGCTTACTGGGTGAATCTAGGAAGAGAACAGTTTCAGAACGAGGGGCATCCATTTAACACAGTGATGAGGAAGAATTTCTTCTCTTAGAGGATCACAAATCTTTAGAACTCTCTACCCTTGAGAACTGTGGAGGCTGTTAATGAACATACTGAAGACCAAGATTCTGAAGTTGTAATTTGTTTGAATTTAGCTGGATCCAGTACTTTTTGTAGGGTTTTCAGTTCAAGGGTATTGCTGTTTCCATACCAGGCTGTGATGCAACCAGTCAATATACTCTCCACCTTTCAAAGACTATATGCTGACAATAAATTCAGACTATATGCTGATTCATCTTCACCTTTGATTTGGCCAATGATATTAAGTATGGCATAGGAGCTGTGCTTAGCCACACAGTCATAAGTACCGGGTATAAGTAAGTAGAACAGGGGGTTAAGCATTCATCCTTCTGATGCACCTGTGCTGATGGAGACTGGGGAGGAGATGTTGTTGCCAGTCCAAATTGACTGGGCTCTGCAAGTGAGGAAATTTAGGATAAATTTGCACAGGAATATATTGAGCCCTATGTCTTGGAGATTATTGATTAGTTTTGAGGGAATGATAGTATTATTGAATGCTGAGCTGTAATCAATGAAGAATATCCTGATGTATGCATGTTCAGATGTTCCAGGGTTGAGTGAAGAGCCAATGAAATGGCATCTGCTCTTGACCTGTTGTGATGGTAGGCAAATTGGAGCAGATCCAAGTCATTCCTCAGCAGGAGTTGATCTGTTTCATCGTCAACCTCTCAAAGCACTTCATCACTGTGGATGTAAGTGCTGCTGGACGACGGTAATTGAGGCAGGTTTCTTCCTAGGCATGGGTACAATTGAAGCCTGCATGAAGCATATGGGTAAATCAGACTGCCAAAGTGAGAGGTTAAAGATATCGGTGAACGCTCCAGCTAGTTGACCAGCGCAGGTCTTTAGCTCTCGGCGAGTTACCCCATCTGGGCCAGATGCTTCCTGTGGGTTCACCTCCTGAAGGATGCTTTCACGTCGGCCTCAGAGACTGAAATCACAGGGGTGCAGGGAGCAGTGGGAACTGGTGAAGGTGCCTCCATGGTTTTGATGGTCAAAGTGAGCATAAACAGCGTTGAGGTCAATTGGTAGCGAAACTTTGTTGTCAACTACGTCACTTGGTTTCACTTTGTAGGAGGTGATAATATCCAAGCTCTGCCACAGCTGTCGAGCATCCTTCAGTAACTCAGGCTTGGTCTGGGACTGCCACTTCGCGAGTGAGGTGGCTTTCCGGAGGCTGCACATGGACCTCGTGGCCACCAGACCTGAACACCATTCATCCTGCCCTCAGCAGACTTTGGATCTCATGGTTCACCCAGGGCTCTGGCTGGGGAAGACTCTGAATGTTTTGTGAGGATACACTCACCTACGACTGTTTTTATAAAGTCTGCTACATCCGTGATGTACTCTTTCAGATCCTCTGATGAGTCCTTATACATGGCCCAGTCGACTAACTCAAAGTAATCCCCTAGCTGCACCTGTGACCACCTCTTTGTTGCCCTTATCTCTGGAGTTGTTCTCTCTAGTCTCTGCCTGTATGCAGGTAGGAGGAGGACAACCAGATGGTTGGATTTCATGAAATGCGGTCTAGGCATGGAATGGTAGGCATTCCTAATTGTAGTATAGAAGAGATCAAGTGTGTTGGGACCACTGGTGCTGCAGGCGATATGTTGACAATAACTGGGCAGAAGTTTCTCCAAACTAGCCTGACTGTAGTCTCCCAACGATGATTTGAAAGGAGTCGGAGTAGGCTGTTTCTTGTTTGCTCATCTCGAGTGCTATCTTAACATTGGCCTTTGGTGGTATGTAAACTGCGGTCAGCATCACAGAGAGAACTCCCTTGGTAATAGAATGGTTGGCATTTAATCATTAGATGTTCAAGGTCGGGTGAACAAGAGCGCAGCAAGACCACTATGTCTGGGCACTGTGAAAAGCTTATCATGAAACACAGATCCCCAACTTCTGCCCTCTTCGAATCAGTAGCCTGGTGCATCTGGTGTATCAAGAAGCCCTTGTGTCTTACCAATGTATCCAGCATGTCTGAGGTGAGCCATGGCTCTATGAAATGAACACAGCAATCTCTCATTTCCCTCCGATACAGCAATCTTGCCCTCAGGTCCTCAATGACAGTACATTTCTTAACAAGATACAGGGTAGAGGAACTTTTACACCCCGCTGTTTTAGTCTTGCTTGGAGTCCACCCCTTCTTCCTCTCTTCCAGCCACGGCCATGTACCTTCGTGCACTTAGAGGTGTCATACCTGCATTCCTGAGGTGTTAAATCCGTTGAGTCCTTCAGAAGATCGTGAAATTGCTAGTTCATTAAGATGGTCCAAAAGTACATTAGTTAAAGGGAAATTACAGGCTGCAGATTTCAGTGAGATAGTTCAGAAGAAGTATATTTAGCAACTTTGTAAGCTGCCCACAAAACTTTGCTGTGTTTCACCAGCACCACCTTGAAAGTTGCTGCTGGGACCATTTCTCCTCATGTTATATGTCAATGATTTAGATGATGGAATTGATGGCTTTGTGGCCAACACTGCACACAGTAAAAAGGTGGGTGGTGGGTCAGGTAGTGTTGAAGCAGCAGGTCTGCATCAGACTTGGACAGATTAGGAGAATGGGAAAGAAGTGACAGATGGAATACCATGTAGGGAAGTGTGTGGTCATGTACGTTGGTAGAAGGAATAAAGGAGTAGGCTATTTTCTAACAGGGAGTAAATTCAGAAATCATAGGTGGAAAAGGAATTGGGGGACTTCGTGCCCTGAAGTTTAACTTGTAGGTTGAGTTGGTGGTAAGGAAGATACATGCAATGTTAACATTCATTTTAAAAACACTGGAATATAAAAGCAAGGATGTAATGCTGAGGCTTTATAAGGCATTGGTTAGACCACTCTCGGAGTATTGTGAGTAGTTTTGGCCCCTTATCTGAGGAAGGTTCTGCTGGCATTGGAGAGGGACTAAAGGATGCTCATAAGAATGATCTCAGGAATGAAAGGGTTAATGTATGAGGAGTTGTTGATGGTTATGGGCTTATACTACTGGAGTTTAGAAGATTGAAACCTATTGAATAAGAAGCGGTCTTGATAGAGTGGACGTGGCAAGGATGTTTCCTACAGTGGGAGAGTCTAGGACCAGAGGGCACAGCCTGAGAAGAGAGGGATGTCCTTTCAGAACAGCGATGTGCAGGAATTCCTTTAGTCAGAGGGTGGTGAATCTGTGGAATTCATTGCCACAGATGGCTGTGGAGGCCAAGTCAATGGGTATACTTAAAGCAGAGGCCGATAGGTTCTTGATTAGTCAGGATGTCAAAGGTTACAGGGAGAAGGCAGGATAATGGGGTTGACAGGGATAATAAATCAGCCATGAACAAATGGTGGACCTGACAATGGGCCAAATGGTCTAATTCTGCTCCTATGTCTTATGATCTTATGGTCTAATCATGCTGTGCTGGAAAGGGAAGGATGGGAAATGTTCCTGTAACTTCAAGGACACCATAAAAACTTGCTTCCCAGAATTAGTTGATACTGTTTTCCTCTCTCTTCCTACAGGGAACTAACATCTTTGCTCAAGGCATAACCAGAGTGCCACATGTGATGCAAGTAACCTTGCGCTGCATTGAAGACTTGGATACACCCTGATGCATTCAAGCTGCAGTGATCTACTTTTATTAATTTAATTTTTATATCTCACACTTCTGGAATCATACAGATTTTAAAGCCATAGTTTTAGGATTATTAATAGTTGTTGGTTTTCTCCTATTGTCTTCCCTTTCTCCTATGGTCAAGGTTTTCCTTTCCCCCTCTCCTCTTCTTCTATTCCCCACTCTGGCCTCTTACCTCTTCTGATCTGCCTATCGCCTCTCCCCTGCCCCCGGGTCCTCTCCTCCTTCCTTTCCTCTCTCCTCTCCTCCTGCCCTTTACCTTTCTGACCCTCTCGGCTTCACCTATCACGTTCTAGCCTGTCCTCTTTCCCCACCCCCCACCCTTTTATTCTGGTGTCTTCCCCTTCCTTTCCAGTCTAGAAGAAGGGTCTCGGCCTGAAACATCGACTATTTATTCATTTCTATAGATGTTGCCTGTCCTGCTGAGTTCCTCCATCATTCTGTGTGCGCTGTTTTGGATTTCCAGCATCTGCAGAACTTCTGGTGTTTCTAATTGTTGGCTTCATTCATACAGAATGCTCAGGGCTGCTAATTGCCCATTTTAAAATTGTTCATTTTAAAACACACTACATCGTCAATGAATTTCACATTGGTCTCTTAATATTCAGCTGGTTGTGGTTATAATCGCCTCAGGAATTTTTTGGGATTTCCTAATAAATTGAGCATTCTTTTCTGGGCATGATTCCTTGGCGTGCAACGAAACATAATTTAACCAACACCGAATTCTGAAAACAAGTTCAGAAAATATTGCAACTATTGGCCTATTCTGTCTGTAGCTTGGCTCCACTTACACCTCCTGATAGAGGTGCATAAGATGATGAGAGGCATTGATCGTGTGGCTAGTTAGAGGCTTTTTCCCAGGGCTGAAATGGCTAGCTCAAGAGGACACAGTTTTAAGGTGCTTGGAAGCAGGTGTCAGGGGTAAGTTTTTCTTACGCAGAGAGTGGTGATTGTGTGGAATGAGCTACCGGCGACGGTGGTGGAGGCGGATACAATAGGGTCTTTTAAGAGACTCCTGGATAGGTACGTGGAGCTCAGAAAAATAGAGGGCTATGGGTAACCCTAGGCAATTTCTAAGGTAAGGACTTGTTCGGCACAACTTTTTGGGCCGAAGGGCCTGTATTGTGCTGTAGGTTTTCTATGTTTCTATTTAATTGTTCTATAATAGCTCATTATCATTTGGAAACAAAAGCACTGTAATACAAAGCAAACTAATTTGCTGTATATAAGACTGATCTGATCCAAATCGTTAGTTACATGTTTCATTTCATCATTAAACAACCTGATACAGTTGGTGTGTACTAAAGGAGTCTGTGCTGCTCTCACAAAGCTCCTAGGACTTAGGTTTGATCCTGATCTCTGTTCCTGGTGGGTTAACTTACTCTGATAAATTACCCATTGGCGCAGAAAAGTGGCAAAGAAATAAATTAATAGGGAGGTGAGGGGGAAATGAGAGAAAATATGTTTCAGGGATACAGGGAAGTAAGAATATTACCTATGGGGGTTTCTTTGAGGGAGATAACATTTAATTATGTTATCTTGTCATTTCATGTATATGAATTGAAGTTACATATGAACAATCATTGGCGGGGTGGAGATACGGCTCTATCAAATGAGGTGCAAGTTGCTCCTTCCCTCTGCTAGCTTACAGGTAACCCCTGGGCAAGCTTAACCGCCTGATCAGGACCACATGAAGCCATGGGAGCAGGAGGAGTAAGGTCATCTGAGAAGCTGGTGCAGATCACAGGTTCTGGTTATGCAACCATTGACACCAGCAGACAATCTCTGAAGAGTATTGATAATGGCTGGAGTCACCCATCTTGCAAAGACACTACCCAGAAGAGGGCAATGGCAAACCACTTCTGTAAAAACTTGCTAAGAACAATCATGTTCATGAGATAATGATCACCTACATCATACAACAAGGCACATAATGATGATGATGATGATGAACAATAAAATTTAATCTACCAAACTTTCAAGAAAATTATTAGTAAGTTTGCGGTTAGGCTGCACTTGGGATATTGCGCTGTTCTGCTCAAAGAATGTGACTAAGCTAGAGAGGGTGCAGAAAAAAATTGATAAGGTCGTTGTCTGGTTTGGAGGGCTTGAGTTATAAGGAGAGAATGGATAGGCTGGGTCTGTTTTTCCTACAGCAAAGGAAGCCAAGAGCTGACAAGATAGAGGTATATAAAATAATGAGAGACATGTAAAGATATATAGCTAGAATCTGGTTCTGCATGTGTGCAGCCCTCCGGTGAAAAATGATATCGTATCTGTTAAATAGGGGCAGTGGACAATTCTGATTTGACGGAGAATGGACGTGAAAGCACAGAGAAACATCTGGAGAAATTTCTGAAACGCCCGTTCGCTGCTGTCGTTACTGAGTGGCCGGGAATCTTTCGGAGGGTAGGCCTCAAAATCCCCAGCCTTGCCTGCTTTTGGCGACCGAGAAGGAGGTCGAATCGTTCGGACAGAGATGGCTCTCAGTACTCTGTGTCGGAGAGCTGATCAGAGCTCGAAGTTTTCGGATGACTCAGAGTCAGATTGTGGTTGGCATGGCAGGGAGAGTTTTTCTTCCTTCTCCCGTCTGCGTGAGATGTGGGACATTTGAGAAACTCTGAACTTTACTGTGCCCATGGACTTCTTCATCAAGTTATGGTATTGTGCACTGTTGTAACTGTATGTTATAATTATGTGGTTTTGTCAGTTTTTTTCAGTCTTGGTCTGTCCTGTGTTTTGTGATATCACACCAGAGGAAATAATGTATCATTTCTTAATGCATGCATTACTAAATGACAATAAAAAAGGACTATGTGTCTTCAAAATTCCATCCTAATACTAGGGGTGTCTAAAACTAAAGGTTTAATGTGAAAGGAAGGTTAGTTTAAAGTCGATCCAAGAGGTAAAACCTTTCACACAATGTCAGGAAATGTACGGGAGACTTGACCTAAAAGCAGAGCAGCAGATAAATTTAACTGAGCAATTGCTTTAATAATCAGCTGTAAAATAACAAGCCACGAGGGGCCACAAAACGAGAGAGAACAGAAACTAAATTCACAGGCAGAAAGTAACTGAAGGCTAGGAGCAACTGGTTGAGGCTGGCTGGTTCAATGAGTGGATAAGAGCTGGGTTTAAATAGGCTGCAGGTGATGAGTTGGAAACAAGGTGTAGGTGACTCCCGTTAGCTGGGGTGGAGACTGGGAGGAGCCTGACACACAAAGGGCAGCTGGCATCTGGAATGAGCTATCAGAGAAGGTGTGAGGTCAGGAGCTGTAACAACCTATACAAGGCATATGGACGGGAACTTGAATGAGCAGGGAAGAGAGGGGGCATGAAATCAATGCAGGCAAATGGGATTTGTCCATGTAGGCATCATGGTCAGCAGAGACACAATGGCTGAAAGACCTATTTCTATGTTGTACAAATCAATGACTAATAATAACAATATGTTTCTCAGATTGATGTAGGGATAGTATGGAGAATTTAACCTAATTTTATGGCACCGTACTTGCTTCTGCAGTATTTATAGTATATCAAAATGCTTTTTCAGTGAAACTTTAAATCCCTGTTTGACCTTGGTGCTATTGTATTTTCCACTCCCCACCAGCATCATTCATTGTTTAGCTTTACATCAGCAACTCCCTCTTCCATCTTCACCTGTGCTCACTCTTTTTCCCTTGCAGTTGCAAATGGTACCAAGTCATTGTGTGTATTAAAAGCAGAGACTGATAGGTTCTTGATTGGTAATGGGGTTAGAGGTTATGGGGCGAAGGCAGGAGAAAGAGGTTAAAAATAAAAATGGCTTAGTAGACTCAATGGGGCTTGAAAGCCTAATACTGCTTCTAATGCCCTCACAGTGCGTACGTGAACAAATCTATGCAGTGAGTTAATCACCTTCTCAAAAATCACCTGAGCCAGAAGCTTCCTTCAGAGTTTTTAATGAGATCTTACTTGTGAAACTGTAGAAAATTAAGTAAAATAAGTTTTCAATTCGATACAGAAATGTCGTGTACCTGAAAATACTAATGTTGATTATTCTCACAGTCGGTGATAACATGTGTGCAGTACTCCAAAACTATTCCGGTAAACAAGAGTGA
Organism: Mobula birostris; assembly: GCF_030028105.1. NCBI lineage: Eukaryota > Metazoa > Chordata > Chondrichthyes > Myliobatiformes > Myliobatidae > Mobula > Mobula birostris. The sequence goes on along the minus strand of NC_092371.1, from coordinate 111,033,788 downwards.
ACTCATGGTCCAATGATAGCTTAATAATGGTAAATGATAAACATAATACTTCCTTCAAAATATATCTACTAAATGTTTACTGATATTAACAAAACTTATGACTCAGGGGCAAATAAAGAGTGGATGGAGATGGATGTCTTTCCACTGCTTGCTTCACATTGAATCGAAACTAACCTGTGCAGAAAATTTTATAAACAAACAGCTTACATACAAGAGGTGACGTCCATACAAAACAAACAGTGCCTCCAGGCGTCAGAAAACTCCCCACCTGCCATCCACAGAATGTCAAACTTAACACTTGAATCTAAAAGTCAAATGATCGTTTTATTGAGTCTTTGGCAAAAGAAGGATAGTCTCATAGACTAGAATTGAACGCAGTCTTACTGCACCATCTTTAACTGTTCCCGCTTCGAAAATGTTATCCTTGATGATATACTTGTTTGTGGTAATATCTAATGAGAAGAGTGGTGAGATCTGGTTTAAGAGTGCCCAGAAAGAATCCAACTTTACCACAGCATGTCCAGCAGTGTCTGTTGTGTTCAGGTACCTCTATCCTTCAGTCCTGAATTCCTTCTGCCCTCTTAAGATGTCCTCTTAAGATCATAGATTTCCACAGCCGGGGAGCGACGGTTTCCAAATACATGAATTCTCATGCGGTACTCCAGGATCTTGTTGTCCAGTTGGCAGTCACGAAACCACCAAGAATCTGAGGTAGTCTCGATGATCCCCTCTCAATAGGAAGCTGTGGAACATTTGTTGGACACCTGCCATCACTGTGATGGACTCACCACTGAAGCGTATGAGGACCATGAGCAGACTGTTGTTGAGGTTTTGACCCCACAAGAGCACATTGTTCAGTGATATGCCTTTGAACTGCACACTTGAATCAGAGACAACTTGTATTTGTGCAGTTTTCTGAGGGTGGTAAACACTGAAGTTGAGAAAATACCTGTTTTCTATGCTGGGATCTGGTGGAGACGCTAACTCAGCATGATTGTTCCTGAAGAGTCTCGCCATGAACTCCACATAATGATCTTTCACTTCTGGTTTTCTTCTCAATGTGTGACTAAGGGACATGAGTCAACTAAGGGCCTCTGATGTTTGGTAGGAGTTGTCGTGGAGAGCTACTCAACTGTTGGACTCATCTTTGCTAAACTCTTCATTCATGATTTGAAGGAAGACTCATCTTCGATGGAAGATGCCAGCTTATAGACATCTTCTGGGTGACAGAAGACGAGTGTGCTTAAATCTGGTTGTGCAGAAGTCAGGGGCTTGGTTTGCTTAACTATAATCTTCTCTTTGATACAGATTCCATTCTCTCAGGGCTGGGCTCCTGTCCTCCAGGACATTAGTCTTAAATGTGCTGACAGCGGGCTGATGAGCACCATCGAGGCGGACGTCACCCACTATGACCTAACCCAGGCCCAGTCATTGGGCATAAGGCGCATCATATCGAACATTACGCGGTTCATGTACCTTCTGTGCGCAGATGGCGTCTCTGTCAAGCAACAGAAGAATCTCATGGGAAGAGTCGAGTGGGGGAAATCTTGTCAGGCTATGCTCTTAAGATGTGAATGACCGCGAGCAGCTTCAAGAGGTGGAATTTCATCCCTGTTATTGTGACTATGGTCACACTCTGTGAAGGTTGGCAAGGGTAAGCAGACCTCCTCTCCTATTGACTCTGCAACAAATCCACTGGCTCTTCTTCCAGTAATTTCTGAAAATATCACAGAAAACTGGCTTTGCCAACGACACATTGGTCTGATTACCTAATATCACGTATGCCTTTATTTATTTTTTGCTCAGGATGTCCTTTCGGGTAGACGTCGACTAGAAATATTTTCGAGCAGGATTTGCCTTGTAAGCCTTCCCTGCACGCCTCTGTACACGAGGAAGTAGCTCCATCTGACAGGTGCCCAGCTGCCTCCCCGTTGTGCTCCACTGCCGGTGTACAGCCTAAGGTACTTGAAGCACCTTCAATTACTCCAAAAGACTGAGGTTTGGTAAAATACTGAAAGGCTTTTATTCGCTGTACAATACGACCTCCACAGTAAGTGTCTGCCCCCGGACTGAGGGGGAGAGGCAAGACGAACACCTTTATACAGGACTCTGTGGGAGGAGCCACAGGGGCAGTCAGAGGAGGGGTGTGTCCAGACAGGCAACCGAGTTGCAACATATATATACATGGTTTACCACAGTACTGTCCCTGAATGAAGCGCTGATATGCACTCAGTGTTCACAGTCTTTGGCTTCGTGTGCTGCCGAAGCGCAACATTTGAGTGCTAATTTAGAAAGAGCCTCGACTCGTTCAAGCGTCGCGGCGACGCGATCGACACGCCACGTTCTGACCTGACTTCCGGGTCTCGGCGATCGGAGTCGGTCGGGTTGTGCACCGCGTGGACTATGCCTCTGAGAACTAGTTATCTTTTTACTCTCCTGCACTCGCGATGTGAACAAAACCATGTGGCGAGTTCAACACCTTCTCAAAAATCACCAGAGCTGGAACCTTCCTTCAGCTGCTTTAATATGAGCTTTACTTGTGAAACTGCATAAAGTTAAGTAAAATATGGTTAAATTAAACATGGAATCGCTGCGCGCTTGAATATAGTAATATTCTCGCAATTGGTGTTAACCAAGGCAATACACACACATAACACTCCATAACCATGCCACGTAAACAACAGTAAACTCCTGGCGCAACGATACCATGATAACGATTAGCGATAAACATAACACTGCCTGAAAAATGCAGCAGATTCCGGTTAATTGGGCTATTGGTTAATCGTGGCAGCCACTTATTTGAAGACAACTCTTAGAAAACAAAATTGCGGAGATTCTTTTCATTTATTTTGGACATTATGCAGTTTAATTGGGACACGAGGCTTGCGAAATTTCTAACTAGCTTCAGTCGCATGCGCTTGTGTGACCGCTAAATTCAACACCGTGCTTAGAGCGAACAGTTGTTAAGTAGCAACACGCACAGAATGCTGGAGGAACTTAGGCCAGGCAGCATCCATGGAAAAGAGTAAACAGTCTTGGAAAAGGACTGGAAAAAGGTCTCGGCCTGAAATGTCGACTGTACTCTTTTCCTTAAATGTTGCCTGACCTGTTGAGTTCCTCGAGCATTTTGTGTACCTTGCTTCGATTTCAGACATCTGCAGATTTTCTCTTGTTTCAGTAGCGTCAGTTGCGTGTGTTTATGTTCAAAAAGCGGTGATTTTTGTCACTGATAGTTGGCAAGAAATAAGCAGTAAGACAATTTAGAATTGTTTTGCTCACTGCAGTTTCAAGCATTCAGGATTGGAGATGCCAGAAAAGGCCAGGAGTGAAAGTGAAACGATTTTACTACATCAAGTTAGGAACTACAAAGAATTTGAAGGTTTCAATAATCATCTTGAATGTTACAATGAAAATAAAGATTTGGAGGATGCAATCGTCAAGCACATTGTATGAAGGCAGTCCATTATCTGCACTAGGTGTCTGTGCTGATATGTTCACAGTCAATCAAAAGAACACGGCAGTGTGCACTGTGTATGAATTGTTCTGTATTTCATTTCAATACATCATTTTTTATATGCAGTTAACTATTTCCATGAAACTTCAGTTAATTGGGGCAGCTGCTTAACAGGGCCAAAATGTACTGGTTCCAATGTGTCCCAATTAACCAGAATCCACTGCATATCTAGCAAAACAGTCATTGTGTTTCAAGGGCAGATAAAGAGTGGAAGGAGATGGATGTCTTTCTACATGTGTGCTTCAAGTTGGAATCCAAATTAACTTGTGCAGGAAATGATATTTTTTTAAAAAGAGGAGACGTAGGGGAAGTGATGTTCACACAAAATGAGCTGCATAGAAAGTGAACTGCGCCTCCACAGGCCAGAAAACTGCGCTGTCCATATCTTATGATGCCGCACGTGTTACATTGCCTTGTTTTCTTCACACCGTCCAGGACCACGTACACCTTTCCGAATAAACCAGATTTACTTGAACTTCTTTAGAAAATCAGATAGAGGGCGAAAAGCAGGACATTTAGCACTACAATCTCAAAATTACTTCTTGTGCCATGTGCTAGTGAGTATAGAAATGTGAAGATATGATGGAGGAACGTGCGGCTAAAGAACTGGTATTTGGCAGCGGTTAGCTAAAGCTCCTCAAGCTCATGTTGTAAAGTCAAATATATGTTACCAAGCAATCAGCACCATGAGTTACACACATTAAAGTAGTTTAAAACAAGTTACAAAATAGTTTTATGTCTCAAAGTGACAATAGAATACACTTTGCTCTGGAAACGGTTCAAAGTTCAAAGTAAATTTATTATCAAAGTACATATATATCACCATATACAACCGTGAGATTCATTTTCTTGCAGGCATACCCAATAAATCCATAGGATAATAAACATAACAGGATCAATGAAAGAGCGCAGCAACTTGGACGTTTAACCAGTGTGCAAATGACAACAAACTATACAAATACAAAAATATAGAAATAATAATAAGTAAGCAAAGGTAGAAAGATTAATAATAAATATTAATAATATGAGATGAAGAGTCCTTGTAAGTGAGTTCATTGGTTGTGGAAACATTTCAATGATGGGGCAAGAGACGTTGAGTGAAGTTGCTCCCTTTGGTTCAAGGACCCGATGGATGTTCCTGAACCTGGTGGTGTGAGTCCTGAGGCTGTTGTATCTCGTTCCTGATGGCAGCAGTGAGAAAGGAGCATGTCCTGGGTGGTGGGGGTCCTTGATGATGGATGCTGCTTTCCTGCAGCAGTGTTTCATGTAGATGCGCTCAATGGTGGGGAGGAATTTACCGGTGATGGACTGGGCCATATCCACTACTTTCTGTAGATTTTTCCATTCCAGGGAACCAATTTTGAAGTTGAATGATGTCATTGACTCTAACTTCTCAGTCTTAAGTTGTACAATCAAATTCATGTTACCAAAGGTTTCAACACCATAAGCTACATAAAAACAAAGTAGATTGCAATGTTACTCCTTGATTTTATGGTAAAAGAGGCAATGGAACTCAGATTACTCTGGAAACACTAATTTAGCCACATTGGAAGATTTGTGACGCCATTGGATCTAAATTCTCAGGCTTAAGTGGTAGAATCAAATGAATGTTACCAAGTAATTCAGCTCCATGGATCACATAACATAAAAGTCATTTAAAACAAGTTACTGCATAGTTTCATGGTACAAAGTGCCAAATGGAAAGCACTTTGCTCTGGAAAAGCTGATTTACCCACATTGGACATTTTGTGATATCATTGGCTCCAACTTCTCTGGCTTAAATTGTACAATCAAATACATGTGACAAATTTATACAGCAAAATGAAATACATAAAATAGTTTATAACAAGTCACTGCTTAATTTGATGGAAGAAAGTGACATTGAAAAGAGTGTAACAGCCATCTTCAGAAAAATTGATTCCCCCAATCTTGAGACATTGTCTCCATCGAAACAATTCAGCACCATGAATTACATAAAATAATGTAGTTTACAACAAGTTACTATTTAATTTTATGATAGAAAATTGCAATGGAATGAATTTATCAGTCAGATTTTGAAATCCTGATTTAGCCAATCTGCAAGTAATGTAATTTCACTGTCTGAAGCTTCACTGACTTGTGTTTTACAATCAAATAAACATTACCATGCATTTGGCACCATGAATTACATAATATAAAGCAGCGTAAAACAATTTACTGCACCATTTTATGGTGTAAAGTGGCTGTAAAATGCAGTTTGCCTTTTAAAAACAGATTTAGGCAAATTGTCAGTTTTATGGTACAATTGGCTCCAATTTGTTATGCTTACATTGCACAATCAAATAAACGTCACCAAGCTGTTCAGCACAGTGGAAGAAGCTGTTGCATAGTTTTATGGTTTAAAGTCCAAATGGAATCCACTTTGCTCTAGAAACACTGATTTAGCCAATTTGGAAGTTGGGTGATATTGTAGGCTTTAACTTCTCAGTCTTAAATTGTGCAATCAAATTAATGTTATCAAAGGATTCAGCACCATGAATTACATAAAAATAAAGTAGTTTACAACATACTGGATTTTATGGTGAAAAATAATCCTTTTGAGTTATTAGGATCTTGTCTAGGGCAGGGATGACCTGCATAAGATGAGTAGGTTGCACCTGAACTGTTTGTTCGTTATGTGCCGTGTCGTATGATGTGGGCGATCATGGTCTTTCCATGACAATGACTGTTCTTGGCAATTTTTTCTACAGAAGTGGTTTGCCATTGCCTTCTTCTGGGCAGTGTCTTTACAAGACAGGTGACCACAGCCATTATCAAACTTCTTCAGAGATTGTCTGCCTGGCATCAGTGGTCGCATAACCAGGACTTGTGATATGCATCAGAGGCTCATACGACCATCCACCAGCTGCTCCCATGGCTTCATGTGACCTTGATTGGGGGGCTAAGCAGGTGCTACACCTTACCCAAGGGTGACTTGCAGGCTAGCGGAGGGAAGGAGTGCCTTACACCTCCTTTGGTGGAGACGTATCTCCACCCCGTCACCTGGAGTGTTCAATTACACAGATGTTAAATGGTGTAACACAGATATTAAACAATTTTCATGGTCTCAAAATCCACCTACTCAGAGGCAGAGCAGTACAGAAGTGGTTTGCAATTGCCTTCTTCTGGGCAGTATCTTTACAAGACAGGGGACCCCAGCCATTATCAATACTCTTCAGAGATGGTCTGCCTAGCGTCAGTGGTCACATAACCAGGACTTGCTCATATGACCGTCCACCACCTGCTCCCATGGCTTCATGTGGCCCTAAGGAGGTGCTATATCATGCCCAAGTGTGACCTGCAGGCTAGCAGAGGGAAGGAGTGCCTTCCACCTCCTTTGGTGGAGATGTATGTCCACCCTGCAACCCAAATGGAAGCATAAGGGGGCCACTAGGCTCACCTGTATTAACTTCATTGAAAGGAGCTTCAAAGGTGAGATGGATGAGCTGTGAGCATGGATCAACATATTGTTGCAGACATGGAAATATGATTGAGGGAAGTGGGGACTATTCTCTTTATCAGCCTACTTCACCATCACCCCTACTGTCATTCAATTGGTCCTCCCCTTTATCCTATCACATCACAGTCCTTCCAATTTGTTCATCTCTCCCCCCCTCGCTTTCTCATTTATCTGTAGCGCCAAACTATGTTCATGTCTAACTTGGCTCAGTTGTGGTTAAAGATGAATGTTCTGAAACATTAATGCTGTTTCTCTCACCACTGATGTTTCGCAGCCTGCTGAATATTTCCTGCAATTTCACTTCAATCTCTGGACTGGCTGTGTGCTCATGTCAGTGTTTATGATCCTGTGCCACTTCTTCGCAGGGAGTCTGGGGTGTTTCCATTCTTTCTTAATCTCTGCAGAAATTGGAGACAGATACCTTACATAGCAACTGGTTTGGGAAAGAGAGCACCAAAAACACATTGCTCAGTTAACTTAATAATAGACAGGCTGCAATCCAGCAGCTATGGGGCAACACACCGTCTGGGTGCACTGGGTAGTATCCAATGTGCTACACTTTCTAGAGGGGAATGGCCACAGGGGTGTCCTGCGCTCTCGGCTTATTCTCCTTAGTTCTCCTGACAGTTCCCCAGCTACCTGCCTCCTGCAACAGAGGGTGACTCCCTCCCTGCAATTCCTATCAATCATCTCCTCATTCTCCCGTATGGGCTGGAGCTCATCCCGTTGCAGCTCCAGTTCCTTAGGAGCTGCAGCTGGATGCACCTCATGCAGATGTAGTTATCAGGGAGACCAGAAGACTCCTGGAGTTCCCACATCTCACATGAAAAACAGACCACCGACACTGGACCCATTCTCTCTGCAATCTATGTATTAATAGACAAAGAAATATAGAAAGAAGCTTACCAGAGAAGAACCTCAAGCCTTTGCCTCTTCTTGCTCAAGTCTTTTAACCACTTGTACACTGGCTCATTCCCACAATGGCCGCTCTGCTTATACTTAACTTCTTTTTATTGGTCTTTGCAGAGAACCTAATAGATTGTTATGACTGAAGCTGCTAAAAAATCCCGAAAGGCTCTGAGCCCTTTTAAAATCTCAAAACAATGGGAAATAATACATGTACAATTAATGTGCAAAATACTATCTTTATCTGGGTTGTTGCTCACCTTGCTTGCTGCTGTCATGGACAATCACGAGCCAGCTGGCATGTCATTACAGTTTTGAGATTCAAACCAAGTTGCTAAACGTACAGTATTTGCTCCCTGTCCAGATGGAGTAGTTGCATGAAACTCAACGCCATGGGTTTTGCAATTTCTAAGAAAACGGCAAATTTAAAGAGGCCAATCAGTCATTCTCAGATTAAGAGAAAATCTCAGAGGAAGAGGAGATACAATTTGGGAAAATCTGAAGAAGTTCTGAATTTCAGTGAGGTACAAATAATTTTAAAAAAGTGTGTCCCAAAGAGAAACATCTCAGCAAATAAGGGAAGTAAAATTTGAACTTCCTCTCATCCAAACATTGTTCCTCTCATAGTCAGTCATAAAAGAATGACAGATATACAACACAGAAACAGGCCCTTCAACCCGACAAGTCTGTGCAAACCTTCAACCATCTATTTATACTGGTCATACATTAATCCATTACATTATTCTCATCAACTCCCCCACGTTCTATCACTCACTTACATCTTGGGGCAATTTATTAATCCACCAACCTGCACTTGGGATGTGGGATGAAACTGGAGCACCTGCGAGCTCCACACAGACAGCATTGAAGCTCATGACTGAACCCAGGAGTCTGCCACTGTGAGGCAGCAGTTCCACCAGTGGTATTGGAATGACAATGAAGAATCTAGTGATTTAAGTTTCATAATGAAAGTCATATGTCAGAGGTTTCAAAGGTACATTTAATGCCAGAGAAATGGATACAATATACATCCTGAAATGCTTTTTCTTCGCAACCATCCACGAAAAACAGAGGAGTTCCTCAAAGAATGAGTGACAGTTAAATGTTAGAACCCCCAACGTCCATTGCGTTGTTTCTTCTGAGCTCTGTGCACAAAGATAGCAATAGATGGAAGTGGACTAACCTGATAGCCCATTTCTACCCATTTAGAGTTCAACAGTGACAATGATTCATTTGTTCATTATGTGCTGTGTTATATGATGTGGGCAAATATGGTCTTTCCATTGTAACGCCCTGTTTAAGATTTTTACTACTATGCTGTAGATATTTCATTTTAGCAGTTCTATAAGAGCAGTCCGTATGGCTTTCAGCCTGTTTGGGTTGATAAGAAGCTTTGTTATTCAACTTAGGAATGTGCTTATAATTATATGCAGTGTACAATCTTTTATTGCTTGCTGGGGCCAGTAAATCTCACAGCATTCACACAAGCTGGGGTTTGGGTGGGGAAGACATCCCAGCCTCATAGATTTGGTAGGACCAAGGGTGCATGCACTCTAGACAGACGAAGCCTGAGAAAGGTGGGGTTCTCACTGTGGAATCCGATGACTGTTAGCAAGGGGCTAACGAGCTGATTTTCCAGAGATGCCTAGTAAAAGGGGGTTTCACCACGATCATAATTTTTCTTTTCAAGTTTTTCTCCAGAAGTGATTTGCCATTTCCTTCTTCTGGGCAGTGTCTTTACAGGATGGGTGACCTTAGCCATTATCAAAACTCTTCAGAGATTATCTCCCTGGCATCAGTGGTCGCATAACCAGACTTGTGATATGCACTGGTCGCTCATACGACTATCCAGCACCTGCTCCATTGGCTTCATGTGACTCTGATTGGGGGGGGGGGTGCTAAGAAGGTGCTACATGTAGCCCAATGGTGATCTGTAGGCAAATGGAGTGACAATGATATTAGTTTTATTTGATAGGCATCCTTTAGTCTCATGAGACCATGGATTTGTGCCTTGGAAGGTTTCCAGGGTGCAGGCCTGTGCAAGGTTGTATGGAAGACCAGCCGTTGCCCATGCTGCAAGTCTCCCCTCTCCACGCCACCGATGTTGTCCAAGGGAAGGGCATTAGGACCCATACAGCTTGGCACCAGTGTTGTCACAGAGCAATGTGTGGTTAAGTGCCTTGCTCAAGAACACACACACTGCCTCAGCCAAGAGTCGAACTAGCGACCTTCAAATCACTAGACGAATGCCTTAACCACTTGGCCATTAGTTTTATTTACGGTGTAAACAAAGATACTGAATATTTAAGAAATTGGGATAGGTTTAGCATTAATTCAAAGGGTGTTGGCACAAACTACAGAACATTGGGTGGATGGAACAATGGCAGATGAAATTATAAAGCATTGCAATATGAAAATAATGTGGTTTTATGGACCATTACTGTGCAAAAATATCCCAAAGAGGTTTTGGGACATATTAACAAACAAAGATTGACACCAGCCATTTCTAAGACATTAAAAGCAGATGACGAATGGACTAGCTGAAGAGTTTAGGTTTAGGGACTAAATGAAAGGAACAATGAGACTGTTTGGAGGGAAAAGAATTTGCAGATTTTTGACCAGATAGCTGAAAGCACAGTCACCAGTGATGGAGTGATTACTTCTGGGGATAGTCATTTAGTCAGAACTGGAGAAGAGCAAGGAGCTCAGAGGGTTGTAGAACAGGAAGAGATTAAATGATGAATAGAGGTTGACATTATGGATAGATTTAAAAGTAGGAATGAACATTTTAGGTTAAGTTACAGTATTGTGCAAAAGTCTTGGGCACATATATATATCTAGGGCGCTGTAGTAATTTTACGTACTGCACTTTACTGCTGCAAAAAAAAAACAAATTGCATGACATATGTAGTGATGATAAACCTGATTCTGATATGGGTCTCTGTTGTGGACTGAGAGTGGGAAGGGGAATCATGGTTGGGAAAAAGGGAAGGGACAGGGGAGCGAGCAGGAAGCACCAGAGATGCATTCTGTAATGATCAATAAACCAATTATTTGGAATCAAATTACCTTGCTTGGTGTCTCAGGGCTGGGTGTGTCTGCACCCTTGGCACCCCTTGCCTCTGGCACTCCTACTCTGCCACCTGTCCCACACCCCTCTCCGTGGCACTCCACCCTCACCAGTACCAATATCTTTTGCTCCCGCCAGATTTACAAACGTGCTGTCTGCTCCACGTTGACAAATTCAATACAGTGCAAAAGTCTTAGGCACTCTAGCTATATATATGTGCCTCATACTTTTGCACAGTACTGTATTTCCTGAGTAAGAATTGATGTAGCATTCTTGAAATGGGTGCCTATACTGACCACTGAGGGAGAGCCCTGTGATACTGTTCTGTCTATGTGACTGGCCTCTGCATGCCAGTGTGGAGGTCTGAAGTCCCAGAGACTTCATTCCATTTCTGGGCTCTTTAGTGCTAAAGTTAAATACTTTATAAGTATTTTTGATCCTTTTCCAAATGATTTTAATAATTTTTGCATGCTTGAAACATTCAGAAACAGTCAATATTTTTGTAAGGTTAAAGGCTTCACCTCTGTCATGGGACATGACCAATTTTTTTCCGTGCACAAACGTGAAGAAAGCCGTCTTGCCACAATGAGTTAAGCCAGCTGCAGACCAGCAGCTTGGAATTGAAGTAACTACGCAAGATCGGCAAAAAAAAAATCTTCTGAAGTCAGGTCTAAGCAATGTGGAACGCACAATGAATCTCAATTTCTGGAGCAAAAGAGACTCCCAGACATATTATGCCATGAGCCATTTAGCATGGGACTGAGGCTGCATTCTAGACTGGAACTATGCCTAACAAACAGGGGTGAAAGTGTAACACAGGGGTGATGAGTGAATGCAATTTGGTGGCAGTAGGATGCGGGTAGCAGTGTCCTTAAGCTTACTGAAAGTAGAACCACGTAAGCTGACCAAGGTACATTGGAATAGCTAGGTCTAGATGTAACAAAGTATGGGCGAGTGTTCCGGCAGATGAATGTAACTCAGGTAGCATAGTTGATAGAGAAAGGTTCAGTCTTGATCTCCAGTGCTGTCTACGTGAGAAGATTACACGTTTTCCCTGCCACTGCAGAGAATCTCCCAGTGCTTCACTTTCCTCAACATCTCAAAGACACGTGGTTCAGCTATGATGAATAACCCCAAGCACATAGGAGAGTGGTAGAATCTGGGGAGAGTGGATGGGGGCATTGGGAGAGCTAGTTAAAGAAAGAAACTAGTGATGGAAAATGATTGCTGAAGCTGGCATAAGGCCTTTTGTGCTGAAACTGCCTTCTTTGCTGTAAGGAAACATGGAGACCAAAGCAGAGACAAGGAATCTACAGAGATGAAATTAGTCTCTGCATACAGTAAATATAAGACTTAAAACTCAATCCGGGGTCGAGCATATCATCAGGGCTAAAAACAATTTTAACAAATACTGGACACTCGCTGGGGGATTAAGTGGTAGGAGTTGTCACAAAACAGAGATCAAGTTTGGTTTGATTCCTCTCGAGTGACCGAGTCAGCAACGAAAGATACATCTTCACAAATAGTTTGATTAAGTAACTTCATTTAACTCTTAGCTAAAGAACAAAGAAATTAGTAACTCAAGTAATATGGTTTAATTCTAAACTACAGATCTAATTGAACTTTTAACCCCAGCTACAAATTTAATCTAATTGAACTAAAAGAACAATACTTAGACTCCTTTATTTGGTTCTCCACAAATAAATCAATCTTAATGTTGCTTGCAACCAACGCATAGTAACACTTACCAGCAATTAACAATTCGCAGCACTACTTGTATAATCTTTATCACTCAGTCTTTCGTCACCAGGGAGCCCCAACGGTCACCAGGCACTGGTCATGATCCAGTCCACATAGAAGCTCCAGAAATCCCTTGAAACAACCTTACTGTAAAACTGTTCAGGATCTCCCTTATCTCTCCTTCAGCTCCATATAGGGCAAAACACTTGATACACAATTTGTTGGAAATTATCACATGATTTCCAGTAAATCCCCTCACTCAGGCCTACCTGTGTAACCAGAGCCTAAAAGCCAACTTGAGTCAGCCATCTTGTCAGCACATTCAGCAATTTTATATCTATCGCCACAGGGGAATCACCAATTCTATTTCATCTCCCCGCAATCCATCCCTTGATTTCACTGCTACTTTCAGCTTTACATCAAAGGTTGTGGACTTCATTGGCTTGGTCCAATTGCCTGCAGCAGCATCTAAGCAGTCGGAAACACAAGAAAATGGCATAGATGAGTGGGGCTATTATCAAAAGCTAACCAAGGCAAAGCTTCAGCTCTATTGAGAGGGACAGGACGCGGCAAAATGCTCCTTGTGGAATTTATAGGATGCATGAGTGCAGCAAGCAGTTAGCTAGCCAATAGTTTCAGCATAGGCAACTGACATATTCAAAGCAACACACACAAAATGCTGGAGGAACTCAGCAGGTCAGGCAGCATCCGTGCAAATGGACAAGCTGTCGCCGTTTTGAGCCGAGACCCTTCTTCAGGACTGGAAAGGAAGGGGGGAGATGCCAGAATAAGAAGGTGGGGGGGGGGGAGAACTGAGAAATGGGAATAGCATTTTTGCATATACAAATAGGTGCGCACATGCAAATCTCTATGTTGCCACAGCACTATGTCAGAGTGCACCAGAACAATCAAGCTAACTATAAATAAAAGCTGCATCTTAATCAAGATCAGATTTTTAGGGCACAATTTGTGAATATATGTTCACAAAAATCTGCCCAGGCAAGATTGGATAACAAAAATTATGCAGACTAAGCAAACCAGAGCAGAAATCGCAGCTCTCCTCAAAACCTTCTCTTCCAGCTGTCGCCAGGTGAAGGTGATCCTTGCTTGTTGTTGTCCTGTAATGACAAGAGCACAGTTTCGGTCATTATCAATTCATGACAAAACACACAATTAATTAATTCTCTTGCGGCCAATTTACATCTATCTACACATATGGGGTTCTTGGCCTTCTGTGACATGGCCCAAAAGGTATTGCCATTGCTGTTTTCCACTGTTGTATCCTGCTTTGGGGCCAGTTCACCCACGTGTTTTGCCCTGCTGAAGGAGATTGCTCTTCCACCACCTTTGATTCAGGTACGACAAAGCGGGTTGATTGAAACATCCTGCTCATTTTGGTGCCCAAGGGTCTGGGTCTGTTGTTAAGATTATACATTTCCAAGGTAGCACAGAATGCCATCCCCGCAATGTATTTCTGGGAGGAAGTTTGTGAATTTACTGCTCAAGAGACAATTCACCCTTTCACTCAACCCAGTAACTTGAGGATAATGGGGAGTTTGAAAAACTGAGTTCACACCATTTTGTACAGCCCATTCTTGAACTTGTTGCCCAGTGAAATGGCTTCCATTCTCTGATTGTACTTCCACAGATACTCCATATGTTTCAAACAGGCTATTTATTCCTGTAGTAGTGATTTTATGGTCTGCTTAACGTCTGCTCAACCTGGCACTCAGTGTCAGTAAGACAAAAAGAGCTGATTGTGGACTTCAGGAAGGGTAAGACGAAGGAACACATACCAATCCTCATAGAGGGATCAGAAGTGGAGAGAGTGAGCAGCTTCAAGTTCCTGGGTGTCAAGATCTCTGACGATCTAACATTCAATGCGGTTATGAAGAAGGCAAGACAGCGACTATACTTCATTAGGGGTTTAAAGAGGTTTGGTATGTCAACAAATATACTCAAAAACTTCTATAGATGTACTGTGGACAGCATTCTCACAGGCTGCATTGCTGTCTGGTATGGAGGGGGGGAGGGGCTACTGCATAGGACCAAAAGAAGCTGCAGAGGGTTGTAAATTTAGTTGGCTCCATCTTGGGTACTAGCCTACAAAATACCCAGGACATCTTCAAGGATCAGTGTCTCAGAAAAGCAGTGTCCATTATTAAGGGTCTCCAGCACCCAGGGCATGCCCTTTTCTCACTGTTACCATCAGGTAGGAAGTACAGAAGCCTGAAGAGACACACTCAGCGATTCAGGAACAGCTTCTTCCCCTCTGCCATCTGATTCCTAAATAGACATTGAACCCATGAACACTACCTCACTTTTTAAATATATATCATTCTGTTTTTTGTATGATTTTTAACTATTCAATATATGTATACTGTAATTGATTTACTTATTTATTATTATAATATTTTGGTTTTTTCCCCAGTATGTCATGTATTGCATTGAGCTGCTGCTGCTAAGTTAACAAATTTCACGACGCATGCCGGTGATAATAAGCAACACACATCAAAGATGCTGGTGAATGCAGCAGGCCAGGCAGCATCTCTAGGAAGAGGCGCAGTCGACGTTTCGGGCCAAGACCCTTCGTCAGAACTAACTGAAGGAAGAGCTAGTAAGAGATTTAAAAGTGGGAGGGGGAGGGGGAGATCTGAAATGATAGGAGAAGACAGGAGGGGGAGGGATGGAGCCAAGAGCTGGACAGATGATTGGCAAAGGGGATACGAGAGGATCATGGGACAGGAGGCCCAGGGAGAAGGAAAAGGGGGAGAAGGGGAAAAAACCCCAGAGGATGGGCAAGGGGTATAGTCAGAGGAACAGAGGGAGAAAAAGGAGAGAGAGAGAGAGAGAAAGAATGTGTGTATATAAATAGATAACGGATGGGGTACGAGGGGAAGGTGGAGCATTAGCGGAAGTTAGAGAACTCAATTTTCATGCCATCAGGTTGGAGGCTACCCAGATGGAATATAAGGTGTTGTTCCTCCAATCTGAGTGTGGCTTCATCTTTACAGTAGAGGAGGCCGTGGATAGACATATCAGAATGGACATGGGATGTGGAAGTAAAATGTGTGGCCACTGGGAGATCCTGCTTTCTCTGGTGGACAGAGTGTAGGTGTTCAGCAAAGCGGTCTCCCAGTCTGCGTCGGGTCTTGCCAATATATAGAAGGCCACATCGGGAGCACCGGACGCAGTATATCACCCCAGCCGACTCACAGGTGAAGTGTCGCCTCACCTGGAAGGACTGTCTGGGGCCCTGAATGGTGGTAAGAGAGGAAGCGTAAGGGCATGTGTAGCACTTGCTCCGCTTACAAGGATAAATGCCAGGAGGGAGATCAGTGAGGAGGGATGGGGGGGATGAATGGACAAGGGAGTCGCGTAGGGAGTGATTCCTGCGGAAAGCCGGGAAGGGGGGAGAGGAAAGATGTGCTTAGTGGTGGGATCCCGTTGGAGGTGGCAGAAGTTACAGAGAATAATATGTTGGACCCGCAGGCTGGTGGGGTGGTAGGTGAGGACCAGGGGAACCCTATTCCTAGTGGGGTGGCGGGAGGATGGAGTGAGAGCAGATGTGCGTGAAATGGGGGAGATGCGTTTGAGAACAGAATTGATGGTGGAGGAAGGGAAGCCCCTTTCTTTAAAAAAGGAGGACATCTCCCTCTTCCTGGAATGAAAAGCCTCATCCTGAGAGCAGATGCGGCGGAGATGGAGGAATTGCGAGAAGGGGATGGCGTTTTTGCAAGAGACAGGGTGAGAAGAGGAATAGTCCAGATAGCTGTGAGAGTCAGTAGGCTTATAGTAGACATCAGTAGATAAGCTGTCTCCAGAGATAGAGACAGAAAGATCTAGAAAGGGGAGGGAGATGTCGGAAATGAACCAAGTAAACTTGAGGGCAGGGTGAAAGTTGGAGGCAAAGTTAATGAAGTCAACGAGCTCAGGTGCGTGCAGGAAGCAGCGCCAATGCAGTCATCGATGTAGCGAAGGAAAAGTGGGGAAGTCCTGACGAAGGGTCTCGGCCCGAAACGTTGACTGTACCTCTTCCTAGAGATGCTGGCTGGCCTGCTGCGTTCACCAGCACCTTTGATGTGTGTTGCTTGAATTTCCAGCTTCTGCAGAATTCCTCGTGTTTCCGGTGATAATAAACCTGATTCTGATTCTGATTCTGCTCAAGCAGATGGGATTGCCATCGACACTCCTGAATATCCACCACAGTGAGTAGATACGTAAGGTTTCAGTGGGGAGGTAAGGCCCCATGTAATCAATTAGAGACACCTATGCCAGTCCCTCCCCACGTGTGATATGTCTCGTCGTCTGGCGAGTTATTGTTGTGGGTTTTTGTTTGCTGATAGGCTTCACATTTTACCACCTCAACTTTTACTTATCATAGGGTACAGCTGCTCCTTGTCTCTTTGCACTTTCTTCCATTTCAGCCATCCCCAAGTGTCCAGACACTTCATGAACCCACTTGGCTAGTGGGGATAAATTCTCTTCTACCCCTGTTGTCTCACTGACCCGCACTAGGTGAACTGCATCTTTGTTGCACACCACCATGTGATGGTCCCCCCCTTTTAGATGGACATCCACATGGAACACTGCGATCTTTCGAGTCCAGGCACAGGCCCGTGAGCATGCTTAGATGTGGATGTTACTCACCGTTCCTTTTAAGGGCAAGGTTATGGCTACCAATTCTGCCAGTGGGTACTCTTTTCCATAGACGTTGCCTGGCCTGCTGAGATCCCCCAGCATTTTGTGTGAGTTGCTTGGATTTCCAGCATCTCTGTTTGGTACAACGGTGGTGCTTTGTTTCTGCACAGATTGTCACAGGAAAGCAGCATCCATCATCAGGGACCCCCACCACCCAGCACATGCTCTCTCCTCACTGCTGCCTCAGGAAGAAGGTACAGGAGCCTCAGGACTCGTGTCACCAGGTTCAGGAATAGTTACTACCCCTCAACCATCAGGCTCTTAAGCCAAAGGGGAAAACTTGACTCAAATTCACTGGCCCCATCATTGAAATGTTCCCACATCCTATTGGCTCACTTTCAAGGACTCTTCATCTCATGTTCTCAATACTTATTGCTTATTTATTTATTATTATTATTTCTTTCTTTTTGTATTTGCACAATTTATGCCTTTGGCACACTGGTTGAATGCCCAAGTTGGCGTGGTCTTTCATTGATTCTATTGTGTTCTATTCTCTGTTGGATTTATTGTGTATGCCCACAAGAAAATGAATCTCAGGGTTGTATGTGGTGAGATACATGTACTTTGATAATAAATTTACTTTGAACTTTGAGGTTCCCATCAGTCACATCTTTCTGCAGCAATATTTGTAATTCAGATGGTAAATGAGGCTTTTGTGGTGCGAGTGGCAGGGCCTGGACCACCACCTACTTTGCCTCTTGGAAGGCCTATTGTTGGTCAGGTCCCCATTCAAGTTTAACTCTATTTCTGGCTATCGCATACAGAGACCTAAGCAGGATTGTTAGACGGGGTATATGCTGCCACCAAAAAAAAAAGCAGGCCAACAAACATCTGCACTTCTGTCTTATTTGGTGCGGGTTGTTGCATTGAGCATCTTAATCTTAGCATTACTGTATCCAGGATGGCTCTCTGACCTGAGCTCCGGCCAGTGTCCGAAACCTGAACAGTCTTACTGGGCCATTGAACCTTCGGAGGGTTGATGGCCCATACACACTGTATGACCTGTTCAAAAAGGACAGGTTACACCTGAACCCAAAGGGGTCCAATATCCTGGTTGGAAAGTTTAATAGAGTGTTAAGGAGGGTTTAAACTAATTTGGCAGGGGGATGGGAACCGGAATGACAGAGCGGAGGAAGGGGAAAACAGAAATAAATCTAAGATAGTGAGCAGTAAAGATGTCAGGAAAGACAGGCAGGTGATGGGGCACATTTGAAGCCATTGGGATGAGTTGCAGTGCAATAAAGTTGCAGTGAAATCAAAGCAAAAAGTACCAAATACTTGTCTTAAGGTGTTATACTTAAATGCAGGCAGCATAAGGAATAAGGAATAAGGTGGATGATCTTGTCATACAGCTACAGATTGGCAGGTATGATATTGTGGCCATCACTGAGACATGGCTAAAGGATGCATGTCTCTGGGAGCTGAACGTTCAAGGATACACGGTGTATCGGAAGGATAGGAAGGTAGGCAGAGGGGGAGGTGTGGCTTTATTGGTAAGAAATGATATTAAATCATTAGAAAGAGGTGATATAGGATCGGAAGGTGCAGAATCTTTATGGGTTGAGCTAAGTAATCGCAGGGGTAAAAGGACCCTGATGGCAGTTATTTATAGGCCTCCAAACAGCTGCAATGATGTGGATTGCAAATTACAACAGGAAATACAAAAGGCTTGTCAGAAGGGCAGTGTTATGATAATTGTGGGGGATTTTAACATGCGAGTGGATTGGGAAAATCAGGTTGACACTGGATCTCAAGAGAGAGAAATTGTAGAATGTCTGCGAGATGGCTTTTTAGAAAACAGCTTGTTGTTGAGCCCACTAGGGGATCAGCTGTACTGGATTGGGTATTGTGTAATGAACTGGAGGTGATTAGAGATATTGAGGTGAAGGAACCCTTAGGAGGCAGTGATCATAACATGATTGAGTTCACTGTGAAATTTGAAAAAGAGAAGCTGAAATCTGATGTGTCGGTATTTCAGTGGAGCAAAGGAAATTACAGTGGCATGAGAGAGGAAATGGCCAAAGTTGACTGGAAAGGGACACTGGCAGGAAAAACGGCAGAGCAGCAGCGGCTGGAGTTTATGCGAGAAATGGTGCAAGACAGATATATTCCAAAAAAGAAGAACTTTTTGAGTGGAAAAAGGGTGCAACCGTGGTTGACAAGAGAAGTCAAAGCCAAAGTTAAAGCAAAGGAGAGGGCATACAAGGAAGCAAAAATTAGTGGGAAGACAAAGGATTGGGAAGTTTTTAAAAGCTTACAAAAGGAAACTAAGGAGGTCATTAAGAGGGAAAAGATGAACTATGAAAGGAAGCTAGCAAATAATATCAAAGAGGATACTAAAAGCTTTTTCAAGTATAAAGAATAAAAGACAGTTGAGAGTAGGTATAGAACTGATAGAAAATGATGCTGGAGAAATTGTAATGGGAGATAAGGAGATGGCGGAGGAACTGAACGAGTATTTTGCATCAGTCTTCACTGAGGAAGACATCAGCAGTATACCGGACACTCAAGGGTGGCAGGGAAGAGAAGTGTGCGCAGTCACAATTACAACAGAGAAAGTACTCAGGAAGCTGAATAGTCTAAAGGTAGATAAATCTCCTGGACCAGATGGAATGCATCCTCGTGTTCTGAAGGAAGTAGCTGTGGAGATTGCGGAGGCATTAGCGATGATCTTTCAAAAGTTGATAGATTCTGGCATGGTTCCGGAGGACTGGAAGATTGCAAATGTCACTCCGCTATTTAAGAAGGGGGCAAAGAAGCAAAAAGGAAATTATAGACCTGTTAGCTTGACATCGGTGTTTGGGAAGTTGTTGGAGTCAATTGTCAAGGATGAGGTTACAGGGTACCTGGAGGCATATGACAAGATAGGCAGAACTCAGCATGGATTCCTTAAAGGAAAATTCTGCCTGACAAACCTATTACAATTTTTTGAGGAAATTACCAGTAGGCTAGACAAGGGAGATGCAGTGGATGTTGTATATTTGGATTTTCAGAAGGCCTTTGACAAGGCGCCACTCATGAGGCTACTTAACAAGATAAGAGCCCATGAAATTACGGGGAAGTTACATACATGGATAGAGTGTTGGCTGATTGGCAGGAAACAGAGAGTGGGAATAAAGGGATCCTGTTCTGGTTGGCTGCCGGTTATCAGTGGTGTTCCACAGGGGTCCGTGTTGGGGCCGCTTCTTTTTACATTGTACATCAACGATTTGGATTATGGAATAGATGGCTTTGTGGCTAAGTTTGCTGACGATACGAAGATAGGTGGAGGGGCCGGTAGTGCTGAGGAAATGAAGAGTCTGCAGAGAGACTTGGATAGATTGGAAAAATGGGCAAAGAAGTGGCAAATGAAATACAATTTTGGAAATTGTATGGTTATGCACTTTGGCAGAAGAAATAAACGGGCAGACTATTATTTAAATAGGGAAAGAATTCAAAGTTCTGAGATGCAACGGGACTTGGGAGTCCTCGTACAGGATACCCTTAAGGTTAACCTTCAGGTTGAGTCGGTAGTGAAGGCGAACGCAATGTTGGCATTCATTTCTAGAGGAATAGAGTATAGGAGCAGGGATGTGATATTGAGGCTTTATAAGGTGCTGGTGAGACCTCA
Source organism: Mobula birostris (assembly GCF_030028105.1). Classification (NCBI taxonomy): domain Eukaryota; kingdom Metazoa; phylum Chordata; class Chondrichthyes; order Myliobatiformes; family Myliobatidae; genus Mobula; species Mobula birostris. Next base: position 111,012,769 of record NC_092371.1, on the reverse strand, counting down.
CTAGGAGTACTGTGGGCAGTTTTGGTCTCCTTATTTAAGAAAGGATGTGCTGACGTTGGAGAGGGTACAGAGAAGATTCACTAGAATGATTCCGGGAATGAGAGGGTTAACATATGAGGAACGTTTGTCCACTCTTGGACTATATTCCTTGGAGTTTAGAAGAATGAGGGGAGACCTCATAGAAACATTTTGAATGTCGAAAGGCATGGACAGAGTGGATGTGGCAAAGTTGTTTCCCATGATGGGGGAGTCTAGTACGAGAGGGCATGACTTAAGGATTGAAGGGCACCCATTCAGAATAGAAATGTGAAGAAATTTTTTTAGCCAGAGGGTGGTGAGTCTATGGAATTTGTTGCCACGGGCAGCAGTGGAGGCCAAGTCATTGGGTGTATTTAAGGCAGAGATTGATAGGTATCTGAGTAGCCAGGGCATCAAAGGTTATGGTGAGAAGGCGGGGGAGTGGGACTAAATGGGAGAATGGATCAGCTCATGATAAAATGGCAGAGCAGACTCGATGGGCCAAATGGCCGAGTTCTGCTCCTTTGTCTTATGGTCTTATCAGGTGTTCCTTTAACATATGGAGAGCCCCCACCACCTTCTCCTTCCATGGCCCCCCCTTAGTAAAATATCATCAATGTAATGTTCACCTTGTGTGCTGTGCAAGAGAGAGCATTGATCCTGGCCCTGAACCACCAAAGAGCGACACTGGGTTGGGCTGTGAATGTACCCTTGGGAAAGTCTGGTAAATGTGTACTGCCTTCCCTACCACCAAGTGAAAGCAAACATCCTGTGAGCTTACATCCAACGGAACTGAGAAGAAGGCATTAGACAGGTCAGTCACAGCATACCACTCGTTTCCATCAGGGTAATGACTGCGGCTAAGGTCAGTGTATGCTTGTTTAACTGTTGATGGTCAGTTATCATGCTCCCACTACAGCTCCCATCTCATTTCCTCACTGGCAAAACAGGACTGTTGTACTGTGATATGGCTGGTCTTACCAAGCAGTGTCATTCCGATTCCCTAAGGGTCTCCGTTATTTCTTTGTGTCCCCTCGGATTCTATACCAGAGGGGTAGGACCAGAGGGCAAAGCCTCAGAGGGACATCCCTTTAGAACAGAGATTCTGAGAATTCTTTAGCCAGAGGGTGGTGAATCTGTGGAATTCATTGCCCTGGACGGCTGTGGAGGCCAAGTCATTGAGTATATTTAAAGCAGAGGTTGATAAGTTCCTAATTAGTCAGTGGGTCAAAGGTTACAAGGAGAAGGCAGGAAAATGGAGCCCTCTGACCCTCAACATAGGTGCCCCTCAGGGCTGTGTACTAACCCCTTCCTTTACTCTCTGTATACCCATGACTGTGTCGCCACCCACAGCTCCAATCTGCTAATTAAATTTGCTGACAACACTACACTGATTGACCTAATCTCAAATAATAATGAGGCAGCCTACAGAGAGGAAGTCATCACCCTGACACAGTGGTGTCAAGAAAACTACCTCTCCCTCAATGTCATAAAAATAAAGGATCTGGTTGTGGACTACAGGAGGAATGCAGACCCTATTGACATCAATGGATCTGGGGTTGAGAGGGTGAACAATTTTAAGTTCCTCAGCATAAACATCACTGAGGATCTCACATGGGCTGTACATACCGGATCTGTGGTCAAAAAGGCACAACAGCACCTCTTTCACCTCAGACAGTTGAAGTTTGGTATGGGCCCCCAAATCCTAAGAATTTTCTGTAGGGGCACAACTGAGAGTATCCTGACTGGCTGCATCACTGCCTGGTATGGGAACTGTATTCCCCCAATTGCAGGACTCTGCAGAGAGTGGTGTGGACAGCCCAGCGCATCCGTAGATGGGAACTTCCCACTATTCAGGACATTTACAAACACAGGTGTGTAAAAAGGGCCCAAAGAAGCCTTGTCATCCCAACCACAAACTGTTCCGGCTGATACCATCTGGGAAATGGTACCACAGCATAAAACCCAGGACTAACTGGCTCCAGGACAGCTTCTTCCACCAGGCCAGCAGACTGATTAACTCATGCTGACACAACTGTATTTCTGTGTTATATTGACCATTTTGTTGTACATACTATTTATTATAAATTACTATAAATTGCACATTTAGATGGAGACGTAACGTAAAGATTTTTACTCCTCATGTTTATGAAGGATGTAAGTAATAAAGTCAATTTAATTCATTTCATGTACTCAGCCTGAAAAAAAGCAATACAATCTTCACATTGGACATGCTGAAAATGACCTCCTCTTCAGTACAATCACCTCGTTCCTGTATCGTGACCAGACCTGCGAACAATACTCAGGCTGTGGTCTAACTAGTGTTGTTTACTATCGTGGTGGTTAAAAATATCTTCCTGCAGCCTAGACCTTCTTTTTCACACACTTATCTGCTTTGGTGTCATTGGAAAACATCTTACTGGCAGATCCTCCATGTATCCAATAGATAGAACGTTAAATACTGTATAAGGACTCAAATGCAGAGCCTTGATAAATCTGACTGCATGTACCTTCCGGATTCCAACACGACCATCTATGATTCCCCTTTGCCTTCACCCACAGGGCCATATTTAATCCAACACCACTTCCATTTTATTTATCTGCTACATAGGAATTGGACTATCAAAGATCTTGCTTAAAATCCATATACCATCCATGTCATTACTCCTTGCTGCCAACTGGTGCCAGAATATAGAATTTAGTGCAGAAAACATACGGAATTCTCACAAGTTAGGCAACATTTGTAAGTGCCTTGAAGATGGCACTGTCATTAAAACTGCCATCATTCAGGCCAATCAGAAGCCATGGCTGACGGCAAAGGTGCTGAAAGAATGGAATGCTATTTTCAGTGTTGCTGCTGTGCCTTCACATGCCATCAGGAAGGCAAAACACAGAGAATTTACAGCATTTCTGTTATAGCAGGGGCACACGGTGAATGTGGCAGGGTACTCAGACCATAATGGACTATAAGACCATACTGCATGTCAATGACAGTGACGTCTCTCTTCCTGATGTGTTGAATGTCTTCTACGCATGGTTTGATGCACTGAATGTTGTGTCGGTGAGGAAGGTCCCCTCTTCCTGCACCCCCCCCCCCCACCGAGGAGCAGGAGCAGGTGCTTTGGCCACAACTGATGCGAGGAAGACCTACACAAAGCTGCAGGGCCTGACAACTTATCTGGTTGGGTGCTCAGAGACTGCGCGGCCCTGCTAGCAGATGTTCTCACAGACACCTCTAACATCTCTGGGACAATCCACTGTCCCCTCAGGCTTCATGACCACCACGAACATCCGGCCCAAGAGGCTGACAGTAACCTGCCTTAATGACTACTGTCCAGTGGCACTGACCTCAATAATAATGAAGTGCTTTGAGCAGCTGGTCATAAACTGCATCAGATCCTGCCTTCTCACTACATTGTACCCCTATCAGTTTGCACATCACCCAAATCGCTCCACCAATGATGCAATAGCCTCTACTGTCTACTCAGTCCTGTCCCATTGGAGAATGGTGTCTCCTATGTCAGAATGCTGTCCCTCGACTTCAGTTTGGTGTCTAATATGATCATTCCTCAGACCCCGGTAGATAAACTGTCACAGACCCATGGAGGCAGTTTCTTTGGCTCACGTGGTCTGTGGCAGACTCGCCCCATCCACCTGCATCATGATCACAGCCCTCCACACCTCTCATCCAGGCACCTATCTCACTTCTCTCAAATCGAACCACTTCTGCAGGCAGCTCGTTCCACACTTGTACCACCTTCTCGGTGAAGAAGATCCCCCTCAGATTCTCCTTAAATGTCCCACCTTTCATCCTGTACCTGTGAACTATAGTTCTAGTCTCATCCAACCTTAGAGGTAAAAGTCTGCAGGCATTTATCCTATCTATACCCCTCATAATTTTGTGTTGGTCTCTAAGATCACCCTCATTCTCCTATACTCCAGTGAGTAAAGTCTGAATCTAGTTAACCTTTCACTATAACTCAAACCCCCAAGTCCCAATAATATCCTTGTAAATTTTCTCCACACTCTTTCAAATTTATTGATATCTATCTTATAGGTAGGTGACCAGAACTGCCCGCAGTACTCCAAACTCGGCCTCACCAATGTATTATAAAACTTCATCTTAACATCCCAGTGACTGTACTCAGTTCTTTAACTCATGGAGGCCAACGTGCCAAAAGCTGTCTTCATGATCCTTTCTACCTGTCCATGTACTAACACCTGCCTCAGTAACTGGATCTTGGACTTTCTGATGGAGTGACTGGAGACAGTCTGTGTTGGCAGCAACATCTCTAGCACCACCACACTGAGTGCCAGCACTCCCCGGAACTGTTCACACAGCTGATGTATGACTCTACTGCTGGATCCAACTCGAACCACATCATTAATTTCGCTGATGGCAAAACAGAGCTTGGCCCCATCGGCAATGACGATGCGTTGGCTACAGAGAGGAGGTGGAGCGGCTTGTAGACCGCTGCGAACACAACAACTTGAGTCTCAATGTGGGCAAAACTAAAGGGATGTTTGTGGACTTCAGGAAGGAGCAGGTTGACCATTCCCCGCTGCACACCAATGGCTCCTCTGTGGAGAGAGTCAGGAACGCCAATGCACATCACAGATGATCTTACCCGGTCCCACAACACCACCTCTTTAGTCAAGAAAGCACAGCAGTGCCTTCACTTCCTGAGGAGACTAACCATATCCTACTGGAATACTACTGGAGTGCCCTGACCAGCTGTATCACCGTCTGGTATGGAAATTGCAAGGCATCTGACCGCAAGATCATGTAAGGGACTCAGAGAGCTGCTGAGAGAATCATTGGAGTCTCTCCCACCACCCCCAGCCAGGACACGCACCAGAAACAGTGCATTCACAGAGCCCTCGGCATCGTCAGGGCCCCTCCCTTTAGTTCCACAATCTCTTTGACCTCCTGCCGTCAGGCAAAAGGTACCGCAGTATAAGAACAGGGACCTAGGCTGGGTGACTGCTTCTTTCCTCAGGCTGTGAGACATACGAATACTCTGCCTCCGCCCAGTACACATTATTTATGACGGCACCGGTAGGAGTAATACTGTTATAAATGTCGTAGGTGCACTTCATGTCTACTTTAAAGTAAATTTTATTATAAAAGTCACCATATACAACCCCAAGATTCAATTTCTTGCAGGCATACTCAATAAATCCATAATAGAATAACTGTAATAGAATCAAAGAAAGACCGCACCAGCTTGGGCACTCAACCAGTGTTCAAAAGACAACAAACTGTGCAAATACAGAAAGAAAGAAAGAAAAAGTAATAAATAAATAGAGAACGTGACATGAAGAGTCCTTGAAAGTGAGTCCCTTGGTTGTGGGAACATTTCAATGTTGGGGCGAGTGAAGCTGAGTGAAGTTATCCCCTTTGGTTCAAGAGCCTGATGGTTGAGGGTTAGTAACTAGCACACCGAAAGAATACTATTTTTTAAATCTGTTAATATTATCTTATGATTTGCATGTGATCTGTGTTTTGCATCTTCGTCTCTGAGGAACGTTGTTTCATTTAGCTGTAAACGTGCACAATTGAACGTTAATAAACCTGAACTTGAAAAGAAGCAGAATTAACATGTTAAATGACTTAGAAGCAGAAAAAGGGTTTTGTTGCAACCGATTTTAAGAAATCCGGAGGCGGGGGAAAACAAGGAGAAGAAAAAGACGATGTGGGATAAAATTAAATGTTACAGAGGTGATGCAATAACATTCATGCGGATACACGGGCATAGTGTTGCTACCATAAAACCAAAAGACTAGACATACTAGAAATTTAAAATAAAAACAGAAAGTGCTAGAGATGCTCAGCAAATCAAGCAGAATCCATTTAGAGAGAAAGAAAACTAACTTTTACGGTCAATGACAGCAACTAGAAACAGTCACGGGAGCACGTGACAAGTCACCCGCTGCCGTGACGTTAGCGCCGAGAGCCCCGCCCTCGGCGGCGGAGAACGAGTGCGCAGGCTCAGTACGGGTTTTGCGGCGCAGAGATGTTGGACGCCGTGTTGTTGAGCAGCTGTTTGCTGAGTTTGCTCAGGGAAGGGGCCTTTGGCCTCTCCTCATTCGCCGGACTACAGCCTGACTTCCTGCGGCACGGTAACAGCAACGCCGCCGCCGCCGCCTGGGGCGGTGCAGACGGGCCTGTGACACTCGGGCTGCGGGAAGACGGAAGCCCGGCCGGCTGGTGGATGACCTCTGCACTGTTGGACTCGGAGCCGTTGGAGGATCGGGCCGTGGACCCGAGGTGCCGGCAGTTACTGAACGAGTTCGGAGAGAGCTGCTCGACTGTGGTCAGCTGCGCGGTGAAGAACGCACGGCCGGTGCGGATCTGCGAGAAGTGTCTCTCCCAGTTCCACAACTTCTGGGATGTCTTCGCCAACCTCTCAGTACGTGCAAGGAAGCCGAGTGTTCCGGCCCGCTGGATTTGTACACAGTCTGTCTTCTTGGTTGTTTGTCTGTCAATTTAAATACTACTGCGCTTAGAGCAAATTGAAAAAGTGCAGAGGCAAGAGACGGCAGGGTACTGGGAAGCTCTAGATAAAATAGGCCTTAGCCAGCATGGTTTACTTAAGGGGAAATCTTGCCTGAAAAATCTGTTGGAATTCTTCAAGGAAATAACAGTCAGTATAGAGAAAGGAGATTCAGTGGATGTTGTTTACTTGGATATGTAGAAGGCCTTTGACTCTGGGACACTTAACTCTTTGTGTTTTTTTTATAAATGACTGGATGAGGAAGTGGAGGGATAGGTTAGAAAGTCTGCTGACAACACAAAGGTTGGGAGTGTTGTGGATAGTGTGGAGGGCTGTCAGAGGTTACAGCGGGACATTGATAGGATGCAAAACTGGGCTGAGAAGTGACAGATGGAGTTCAACCCAGATAAGTGTGAAGTGGTTCATTTTGGTAGGTCAAATATGATGGCAGAATATAGTATTAATGGGAAGACTCTTGGCAGTGTGGAGCATCAGAGGGATCTTGGGGTCCGAGTCCATAGGATGCTCCAAGCAGCTGCACAGGTTGACTCTGTGTTTAAGAAGGCGTACGGTGTATTGGCCTTCATCATTTGTGGAATTGAATTTAGGAGCCGATAGGTGATGTTGCAGCTATATAGGAATCTGGTCAGACCCCTCTTGGAGTACTGTGCTCAATTCTGGTCGCCTCACTACAGGAAGGATGTGGAAACCATAGAAAGGGTGCAGAAGAGATTTACAAGGATGTTGTCTGGATTGGGGAGCATGCCTTATGAAAACAGTTTGAACTCGGCCTTTTCTCCTTGGAGCGATGGAGGATGAAAGGAGACTTGATAGAGGTGTATAAGATTATGAGAGGCATTGCTCATGTGGATAGTCAGAGACTTTTTCTCAGGGCTGAAATGGCTGCCACAAGAGGGCACAGGTTTAGGGTGCTTGGGAGTAGGTACAGAGGAGATGGCAGGGGTAAGTTTTTTACGCAGAGTGGTGAGTGCGTGGAAACAGCTGCAGGCAATGATGGTGAAGGTGGATACGATAGGGCCTTTTAAGAGACTTTTGGATAGGTGCATGGAGCTCAGAAAAATAGAGGGCCTTGGGTAGCCCTAGTAATTTCTAAGGTAGGGACATGTTCGGTACAACTGTGGGCTGAAGGGCCTGTATTGTGCTGTAGATTTTCTATGTTTCTAAGATGCTGTACATGAGGCTACAAGATAAGAGCGCATGGTATTACAGGAGAGATACTAGTATGGATAGAAGATTGGCTAACTGGCAGGAGGCAAAGTGTGGGAATAAGGGGAGCCTTTTCAGGTTGGCTGCTGGTGTCTAGTGGGGTTCTGCAGGGGCTGGTATTGGGACCGCTTCTTTTCACGTTATATGTCAATGATTCACACAATGGAATTGATGGCTTTGTGGACAAGTTTGTGGGTGATACAAAGATAGGTGGATGGGCAGGTAATGTTGACAAAGCAGGGAGTCTGCAGAAGGATTTAGACAGATTAAGAGAATGGGCAAAGAAGTGGCAGATGGAACATAGTGTAGGCTATTTTCTAAAATTGGTAAATCAGAGTGTAATGCACTTTGAGGGTATACAGGTGTAGACTATTTTCTAAAATTTGCAAATTAGAGGTGCAGTGGGGCTTGGGAGCCCTCATTCATGATTGCCTAAAGGTTAACCTGCAAGTTGAGTCAGTAGTAAGGAAGGCAAATGCAATGATGGCATTTATTTCGCAAGGACTAGAATATAAAAGCATGGATGCAGTGCTGAGGCTTTATAAGGCATTGGTCAGACCACGCTTGGAATATTGTAAGCAGTTTTAGAGTTCAAAGTCAATTTGTTATCAAAGTACATACATGTTACCATATAGAGCCCTGAGGTTCACTTTCTGGCGGGCAATCGCGGTAAATACAAGAAACACAATTGAAGTTGGTAACATCATCTCTTATCTAAGAAATGATTTGCTGGCATTGGAGAGGGTCTGGAAGAGGCTATGAGAATGATCCTGGGAATGAAAGGGTTAACATATGAAGCCTGATGGCCTAGGAGTTTAGAGGAATGGGGGGGGGAATCTATCAAATATTGAAAGGTTGAGATAAAGTGGATGTGGAGAGGATGGTTTTGATCGTGGGGGAGTCTAGGACCAGTGGGTACAGCCTCAGAATAGAGGGATGTGCCTTTAGATGAGAGATGAGGAATTTCCTTACCTAGAGGGTGGCAAAACTGGAATACATTGCCAAAGACAGCTTTGGTGGCTGTCATTGGGTGTATTTAAAGCGGATTGATTACTGAGGGTATCAGAGGTTACAAGAAGAAGGCAGGAGAATGGGGTTGAAGGGTATAATAAATCAGCCATGATGGAATCGTGGCGCAGACCCAGTGGGTGAATGGCCTAATTCTGCTCCCATGTCTTGTGGTCCTATGTTGGTATCTGGAGCAATGAAAGACTGGAGGAACTCAACAGGTCAGGCAGCATCGATGGAGTGAAATAAACTGTTGTCGTTTCAGGTCCAGATGAAGTTTCTCAATTGGAAATGTTGACTGCCCATTTCCCTCCATTGGTGTTGTCCATCTCGCTGATTTCCATAAGCTGGAAAAGTGTCTGCTTCGTGTTCTCTTTGCCCTCTTGGCTCCTACCAACTTCAGCCTTAATGTAATTAATATAAAAATGAGGTTCAGTTGTGATAGTTAGTATTGAGTGATTCCATAAAATCTTTGTGTAGGATCATAGAAAATTTGTGACATCGGAGGGTGTCCGACCCGTTGCATCTGCGCCTTGAAAATGTTCTGCAACCCCTTGCCACTTTCTCACTTAAGGTCAGTAGGTCACAGCTCATTGAGACTCCTGCCATCATATGGGAGAAAAAGTCGTTCTCTTAATTGTATCTAATGTAGCAATTCAAATACTTGCTGAGCAAAGTAGTGTATTTCTTCCAATATATATCATTCAGTCTTCTCAATGTGGTCTCCACTATGCTGGAGAAACCAAATGTAGATTGAGAGTCCAGTTTGTGGAGCACCTGCAGTCAGTCTGTGAGAGCAGTTGTAAGCTTCTTGCTTGTTATTTCATGCTTGTTTCCGTGTCTGTATTCTTACTTTTCAAAGACTGAATTTCATAGCATTTATGAACAAAGGAGCATGGTCTGTCACCCTATCTGACCAGGTGACCATGTTTCTAATTTATCCCCAGGGCAATGTTGGCCTTGTGCTTACAGTGATAATTCATTTGTTCTGCCCTCCCCTGCATTTTAATTGCAATTTGATATTAGCTTGGTTTGTCTGTATTCCAGTTGTAATGAAGGGTCTTTGACTTGAAACTTCAGCTTTTCGTTCCACATTTGCTGCCTGATGTGCTGACAATGTTTTGGTTTTGCTTGAGCTGCAAGGGACATTGTGTGGCTGAATGGCCTAATTCTGCTTTGTTACCATCGCAAAAGAAATTTGTGTAAGACTATTTTCTGTTGTATCTATGCGTAACTTCATATCTTTGCTCCTATTTAATCCCTTTCCCCAGCTATGCTATATTTGGGGAAATCTAACTATCCTCTTTTTAAAAAAAACTTTAAATTAGATAAAGATAAAATCCTCAATTGTATAGGTTATACTGTAATGAGTGTACTCTGGACTTTGTACCCTTATTCAAAAGAGGGCACAGTATCCATTGTTTCTGTGTGAGATCGTGGCATTGATCTTGATGTAATGTAAATTGAAAATACTAAACAATGAAGTCAGCAACATTAAGGCTTTAGAGTTGCAAGAAGATTTGACTGAATGTCATCTTAATGGAGAGTATGTTGAAATTGTAATCTCCAACACGGACTGCACCTTCTGCTTTCCATTAAGAAACTTATCCAAAACTCTGCTAATTGTGTATGGTCCTGTTTATCTTTTGTCTTTCCTCATAGACCACATTATGTTAAAAGTCCAATTGTTTTCATATATTCTTGCCCTGTTTTGATTTTTCCACATTGGTGGTTCTACCTTAGGCTGTTAAGGCTTAAACCCAGGAACTCTTTATAATTTTTTGTTTCTCCTATTCCTTTAAAAATGTAAGTGCAACTGTAGCAACTCATCTTTTATACCTTTATCAGAAATTCACCAAGATTCAGATATTGATGCAACTGGAAATTAAAGTAATATTGGTGAGCTGTGATGCCTCATGTAGATAATAGATAGTGAATTGTAGATAATAAATTGAGTTAGTCATACAATAGCTGGAAATTGGTCAAATAAACTGCTGTTTTGGTTGATGTCTCTTCAGTTTTGTAATGCAAAAGGTTGGGTTTTGTGGGATCAGGTAGTGATCCTCTTTGTTACATAATACTTGTCCTCTGTCCAGTTCTTGCAACCTCAGTGTTAATATAAGACCAAAAGATATAGGAGCAGAAGTAGGCCATTCGTCCCATCCAGTCTGCTCCACCATTCAACCATGGGCTGATCCAATTCTTCCAGTCATCCCCACTCCCCTACCTTCTCCCCATACCGTTTGATGCCCTGGCTAATCAAGAACCTATCTATCTTTACTAATGAGTTGGTCTCCACAGCCACTTGTGGCAACAAATTCCACAGATTTACCACTCTCTGACTAAAGTAATTTCTCCACGTCTGTTCTAAATGGACGTCCTTCAATCCTGAGGTCGTGCCCTTTTGTCCTAGACTCCCCTACCATAGGAAATAACTTTGCTATATCTAATTTGTTCAGGCTTTTAACATTCAGAATGTTTCTATGAGATCATAGAAACACAAAAAACCCTACAGCACAATACAGGCCTTCGGCCCACAAAGCTGTGCTAAACATGCCCTTATCTTAGAGATTACCTAGGGTTACCCATAGCCCTCTATTATTCTAAGCTCCATGTACCTATCCAGGAGTCTCTTAAAAGACCCTATCGTATCCACCTTCACCACTGTCGCCGGCAGCCCATTCCACGTGCTCAGCACTCTCTGCATTTATATATTAAAAAAATCTTACCCCTGACATCTCCTCTGTACCTTCTTCCAAGCACCTTAAAACTATGCCCTCTTGTGCTAGCCATTTCAGCTCTGGGAAAAAGCCTCTGACTATCTACATGATCATTGCCTCTCATCATCTTATTCACTTCTATCAGGTCAACTCTCATCCTCCGTCACTCCGAGAAAAGGCAGAGTTCACGCAACCTATTCTCATAAGGCATACTCTCCAATTCAGGCAACATCCTTGTAAATCTCCTCTGCACCCTTTCCATTGTTTCCACATCCTTCCTGTAGTGAGGCGACCAGAACTGTGCATAGTACTCCCAAGTGGGATCTGACCAGGGTCCAATATAGCTGCAGGATTACCTCTCAGCTCCTAAACTCAATCCCACGATTGATGAAGGCCAATGCTCCATATGCAGCCTTAACCACAGAGTCAACTTGCGCAGCAGCTTTGAGTGTCCTATGGACTCAGACCCCAAGATCCCTGTGATCCTCCACACTGCCAAGAATCTTACTGTAGAGAATACTATATTCTGCCATCATATTTGACCTACCAAAATGAACCACCTCCAACTTATCTGGGTTGAACTCCATCTGCCACTTCTCAGCCCAGTTTTGCATCCTATCGATGTCCCGTTGTAACCTCTGACAGCCCTCCACACTATCCACAACACCCCGAACCTTTGTGTCATCAGTGAATTTACTAACCCATCCCTCCACTTCCTCATCCAGGTCATTTATAAAAAATCACAAAGAGTAGGGGTCCCAGAACAGATCCCTGAGGCACACCACTGGTGACCGACTTCCATGCAGAATATGACTTGTCTACAACCACTCTTTGCCTTCTGTGGGCAAGCCAATTCTGGATCCACAAAGCAATGTCCCCTTGGATCCCATGCCTTCTTGCTTTCTCAATAAACCTTGCATAGGGTACCTTATCAAATGCCATGCTAAAATCCATATACACTACATCTACTGCTCTACCTTCATTAACGTGTTTAGTTACATCCTCAGAAAATTCTATCAGGCTCATAAGGCACGACCTGCCTTTGAGAAAGCCATGCTGACTATTCCTAATCATATTATGCCTCTCCAAATGTTCATAAGTCCTGCCAGTCAGGATCTTCTCCATCAACTTACCAACCACTGAAGTAAGACTCACTGGTCTATAATTTCCTGGGCTGTATCTACTCCCTTTCTTGAATAAGGGAACAACATCCGCAACCCTCCAATCCTCTGGAACCTCTCCTGTCCCCATTGATGATGCAAAGATCATTGCCAGAGGCTCAGCAATCTCCTCCCTCGCCTCCCACAGTAGCCTGGGGTACATCTCGTCCAGTCCCGGCGACTTATCCAACTTGATCCCACCCCCATTCTCCTGAACTCCAGGGAATACAACCGAAAAGCTGCCAGACGTTCCTCATACAGTAACCCTTTCATTCCTAATATGTTCATTTATTGATGATTGCTTAGTAGGCCCTCTGTTAGATGATGCGTCCTAGCTATGCAAGCCCGTATGCAGGTATGAAATGGAGAGTTAGCTGCTGCCCATGTAGCAGACTCACTCCTCTTCACACAGCTATTAATTCCAAAAGAATGGCTGAGACCGACACAGTTTAACACCAATGGTGTCACAGGAGTTGCCAGTCAGCATGGAACTCAATGTAAGACTACCTTAAGACTCCAGCTCTGGATTTTTCCTCAGCACTTACTCCTGAAACCATCCGCGTGAGTGGATATAGCCGCAAGGCGGCCAAGCTTTGAGATCAGTTTTCCTTCTAGATGAGCTGCCAACCACAACTGACAAGCCCCATCTGCCTGAAGCGACTGGTTTTAAGATGCTGGTAACCTGTCTTTGCCCCTTTCCCTATCAGTAGAAACTGTTCCACTGAGATTAGTGGCTAAGCCACACGTAAAGGCCGGAAACTGGTTTGGTTGTCAGGGGCTATTTGTGATATGTACCATTGGGAGCATTTATAGGTAGTGGGAGTTTATCTCTGCTACCTTCCCTGGCTATGACCACCTTGGGGAATCTGATTGCTTAAACTACTGTCTTAATGATGAGGAGATAGTGAGGAATGAGACCTGCATAGATCAGCCAAGATCATAGTAAATGGCAGGCAGGCTGAATAGGCCTCATGTCCGACTCTGAATTTCTTATGTTGTGCTTTTGTGTGGTGCCTTTGTCGTCCTCCACTGCCAAGCTTTTATTTTCCTGATCAATGAACGTGCCCTGCTAGCCATACAGCCAGGCAACCTACGGAAGCAATTCTCCCTGTCAGGGGTTCCCCTGGGGTCCTGGGTAAGAGTCTATGGCATAAAAAAGAGCTGGGAGCCCTGATGTTAGATTTTTTTATTGGCTAATATGTTAGATATGGTGAAGAATTGTCTATTCTCAATCATACTGTGATTAAGTTTAGCAAAGAACATAAGGGAGAAATGTAAAACTGCTGCTGGTTTTGATTTAGACAGGTCTAAGACAGATTGAGTAAGAAAAACTGAGCAAATCTAATAGATGAAACCACTGTGGAGCTATAGGGGATATTCACATTTACTGTGAGACTGAACTAATTTATACCCCTAAAGAACAAGAGCTGCAGTTGCCAGATAACAACCTCAATTGACCAAGGTATTGGAAGTAAAAAGCAAAAAGTTAAAATCTGGTATAGATCCTGGCAAAAATGTTGAATATAGTGAAAATAGAAAATGCTAATCAGTTCAGGCAGCACCTGTGAAAAGAGAAACAGGTTGAAGGTCAAAGTCACTTCTTCAGAACTGTTAAACAGAAATCAAGTTAGTTTTAAGTTGCCGTGAAAGTGAGGACAGGTGGGTTAGAGGAAATATCTGAGGATAGGACCAAAGTTATCGCGAGGATATCATCTGGCTGAACCGTTAATGGAGTTGTTTGAAGGGGAAAATAAGAACAAAAGGTATGAGGGCAGTCGGATGATGATAATACAGACACAAGTGTGAAAATGAGCAAAATACAGGGCCCTCGGGCATGCCTGCCTTGTCCCTTAATCCTACATTTCGTTTTCATTTTCAGTAACTTGAATAATCACTTGGTGCTACGAACAGGAAGGCACCATTAATATCCTGTTCTCAACCCCTCTACTACTTATAAAATGGCATTAGGGCATTGTTATTGCATAGAAGGGGTGGAGGAATTAGCCATTCACAGAGTGAACCTATCCTGCCTATAGTATCAAGGTCAATTAATATACCATCAGGATACTCTGGGAATGTCAACAGGTCTACATTATTAGAAGAATGCCAGCGTTTTATTTTAGTAAATTGGTAAAGGGAAGTTTCTGCAGAATTCTCTGAAGTCATATTTCTCCATTTGCTGGGAATTGAGCAATAGTGGAAACCATGTGATTGTCATTAGCAATATGCAATGCCAGTCAGGAGCTTGACAAGCCATTTCCAGCAATTTGTATTTTTTTTATGATCAGCAACATTTGCAGTTCTGTAGACAAGCCACATTTTCTGGTAGTGGTTTTAGCATTTTAATTTTGAGGCGTGCACTGCCATTCCCAATTCCATTGGAATTCTCAACCTGAGTATCTCCGCACAACACACACAAAATGCTGGAGGAATTCTGCAGGCCAGGCAGCATTTTTGGAAAAGAGTACAGCCGACGTTTTGGGCCAAGACACTTCAATAGGACTGGAGGAAAAAAAGATGTGTCAGATATTGGGGGAAGGGAGGAAGAAACAGAAGGTGATAGGTGAAACCTGGAGGCGGGAGGGGTGAGGTAAAGAGCTGGAAGGTTGATTGGTGAAAGAGATAAAGGGTTGAAGAAGGGGGAATCTGATTGGAGAGTACTGAAGGCCATGGAAGAAAGGGAAGGGGGAGGAGCACCAGAGGGAGGTAATGGGCAGGTCAGGAGATGAGGTGAGAGAGGGGAATGGTGAAGGGGGGGCTTTACCGGAAGTTTGAGAAATTGATGTTCATGCCATCAGGTTGGAGGCTACCCAGACGGAGTACAAAGTGTTGCTTCTCCAACTTGAGTGTGGCCTCATCGGGACAGTAGAGGAGGCCATGGACTGGCATATGGTAATGAAAGGTGGAATTAAAATGAGTGGCCACTGCTTTCTCTGGCAGATGGAGCATAAGTACACAGCGAAGCGGTTTTCCAATCTACGTTGGGTCTCACTGATATACAGGTGGCTGCACCAGGAGCACTAGATATAATAGGTGACCCGACAAGACTCTCAAGTGAAGTGTCACTTTGCCTAGAAGGACTGTTTGGGTCCCTGAATGGTAGTGAGGGAGGAGGTGTCGGGGCAAGTGTAGCACTTGGTTTGCTTGCAAGGATAAGTGCCAGGAGGGAGATCAGTGGGAAGGGATGAATGGATAAGGGAGTCGCGTAAGGAGTGATCCCTGCAGAAAGCAGAACATGGGGGTGGAGGGAAAGATGTGTTTTGTAGTGGATCCCACTGGAGATGGCTGAAATTACAGAGAATTGTGTGCTGGATGCAGAGGCTAGTAGGGTGGTAGATGAGGACAAGGGGAGCCCTATCCCTGGTGGGGTGGCAGGAGGGTGGGGTGAGTGCAGATCTGTGCAAAATGGAAGAGATGCAGTTGAGAGCAGCGTTGATGGTGGAGGAAGGGAAGCCCCTTTGAAGAAGGACATCTCCTTAGTTACACAAAATGCTGGAGGAACTTAGCAGGCCAGGTGGTTGTGAGGAATTCTATCAGTATACTGAATATAAATTCTATATGTTTTAATACTTGGGTTATTGAAGTGATTTTCTGTTGCTCCATTAATTGAACTGTCTTTTATTTATGCAAATACCTGATCTTTGGCTTTTTCAGAAAGACTCAGAGAACGTTAGTTGTTCAACCCAACTTTTGAGATCTGATCGTTTGCAAATAGTCCTGATGACACGGAACTCTCTGCAGTCAATTTGGACTAAATCCCAGTGTGATGGTATGCCTCCTTTCAATAATCATAGTTGATTCCTTTCAGGTTATACTGACTGAATTAATTCTATATTCATCCCTCACACTTTTGTCTTCTGGTTGCCCTGTTCTTTCTGATGCACTGTGCTTCATGGAGGATGCCACATGAGTCTAGCTTTTATTAGAGTGACATAGTTAATTCAGAAACAAAGGTTCTGAAATTAAAGAGGGGTAACTTTGAAGGTATGAGACGTGAATTAGCTAAGATAGACTGGCAAATGACACTTAGATTGACGGTAGATATGCAATGGCAAGCATTTAAAGGTTGCATGGATGAACTACAACAATTGTTCATCCCAGTTTGGCAAAAGAATAAATCAAGGAAGGTAGTGCACCCGTGGCTGACAAGAGAAATTAGGGATAGTATCAATTCCGAAGAAGAAGCATACAAATTAGCCAGAGAAAGTGGCTCACCTGAGGGCTGGGAGAAATTCAGAGTTCAGCAGAGGAGAACAAAGGGCTTAATTAGGAAGGGGAAAAAAGATTATGAGAGAAAACTGGCAGGGAACATAAAAACTGACTGTAAAAGCTTTTATAGGTATGTAAAAAGGAAAAGACTGGTAAAGACAAATGTAGGTCCCCTACAGACAGAAACAGGTGAATTGATTATGGGGAGCAAGGACATGGCAGACCAATTGAATAATTACTTTAGTTCTGTCTTCACTAAGGAGGACATAAATAATCTTCCAGAAATAGTAGAGGACAGAGGGTCCAGTGAGATGGAGGAACTGAGCGAAATACATGTTAGTAGGGAAGTGGTGTTAGGTAAATTGAAGGGATTGAAGGCAGATAAATCCCCAGGGCCAGATGGTCTGCATCCTAGAGTGCTTAAGGAAGTAGCCCAAGAAATAGTGGATGCATTCGTGATAATTTTTCAAAACTCGTTAGATTCTGGACTAGTTCCTGAGGATTGGAGGGTGGCTAATGTAACCCCACTTTTTAAAAAAGGAGGGAGAGAGAAACCGGGGAATTATAGACCGGTTAGCCTAACGTTGGTGGTGGGGAAACTGTTGGAGTCAGTTATCAAAGATGTGATAACAGCACATTTGGAAAGCGGTGAGATCATCGGACAAAGTCAGCATGGATTTGTGAAAGGAAAATCATGTCTGACGAATCTCATAGAATTTTTTGAGGATGTAACTAGTAGAGTGGATAGGGGAGAACCAGTGGATGTGGTATATTTGGATTTTCAAAAGGCTTTTGACAAGGTCCCACACAGGAGATTAGTGTGCAAACTTAAAGCACACGGTATTGGGGGTAAGGTATTGATGTGGATGGAGAATTGGTTAGCAGACAGGAAGCAAGGAGTGGGAATAAACGGGACCTTTTCAGAATGGCAGGCGGTGACTAGTGGGGTACCGCAAGGCTCAGTGCTGGGACCCCAGTTGTTTACAATATATATTAATGACTTGGATGAGGGAATTAAATGCAGCATCTCCAAGTTTGCGGATGACACGAAGCTGGGTGGCAGTGTTAGCTGTGAGGAGGATGCTAAGAGGATACAGAGTGACTTGGATAGGGTGGGTGAGTGGGCAAATTCATGGCAGATGCAATTTAATGTGGATAAATGTGAAGTTATCCACTTTGGTGGCAAAAATAGGAAAACAGATTATTATCTGAATGGTGGCTGATTAGGAAAAGGGGAGGTGCAACGAGACGTGGGTGTCATTATACACCAGTCATTGAAAGTGGGCATGCAGGTACAGCAGGCGGTGAAAAAGGCGAATGGTATGCTGGCATTTATAGCGAGAGGATTCGAGTACAGGAGCAGGGAGGTACTACTGCAGTTGTACAAGGCCTTGGTGAGACCACACCCGGAGTATTGTGTGCAGTTTTGGTCCCCTAATCTGAGGAAAGACATCCTTGCCATAGAGGGAGTACAAAGAAGGTTCACCAGATTGATTCCTGGGATGGCAGGACTTTCATATGAAGAAAGACTGGATGAACTGGGCTTGTACTCGTTGGAATTTAGAAGATTGAGGGGGGATCTGATTGAAACGTATAAAATCCTAAAGGGATTGGACAGGCTAGATGCAGGAAGATTGTTCCCGATGTTGGGGAAGTCCAGAACAAGGGGCCACAGTTTGAGGATAAAGGGGAAGCCTTTTAGAAGCGAGATTAGGAAAAACTTCTTCACTCAGAGAGTGGTGAATCTGTGGAATTCTCTGCCACAGGAAGCAGTTGAGGCCAGTACATTGGCTATACTTAAGAGGGAGTTAGATATGGCCCTTGTGGCTACGGGGATCAGGGGTTATGGAGGGAAGGCTGGGGCGGGGTTCTGAGTTGGATGATCAGCCATGATCATAATAAATGGCGGTGCAGGCTCGAAGGGCCGAATGGCCTACTCCTGCACCTATTTTCTATGTTTCTATGTTTCTATTTGACTGGGCAAAGTACCAATGCATTTACTATTTCCTCTGTTGTTATCACTCTGTGTTTCCTATATTAACCTTTCCATTATAATTGTACAGAATTCTAACTGAATGACCAATGGAAGATAATTTGTTGCAATATAAAATAAGGTTATTTATTTTACCCTTCAATATTAATCTTAGCTAAGTTTATTTTAGCTGAGTGGTATAATCTTTGGCCTCAACTGTACAACATTTTGGATAATTTTGATTGCTGTAATGTACAAAAATATAAAATGTTAACTTCAAATGCACAGGGATGTAGTAAGTAGATGAACCAGTTAATTTGATATCTACAGATTGAGATGCTGTCAACCCTTTGAACATCAGTTATTTTTCATTTTACTTTGGCGTAGAGATCTTTGGAGGTGATAAGAAGAGGTAAATTAACCAGAGTCAAAGTGGGTAAAGGGGAGTAATGGAAAAATAATAAAACAGCAATTTGCAGTTTCTCTATGCATATGATGATTGTTCTACCCAAGATCATACCATGTAGTTTAAGACTTCCAATTACCCAAGCCTATGAAACAAGGTTATGAAGCTAGCAGTCAAAATCACTTCATTTACTTCATCTCCTCACACTGTGAAAATAGATGAGATTTTTAAAATGTCTTTTTAGAGGATTCTTTTAAAAATAAATTGCTGCTTAAACAACTAGAAAAAGGTGCCTTTCTCTTGTTTGATAGGCTGCAGCAGGTAAGATGCCTTAACCAGTGTCTTTTTCCAAACTCAGATACAATAGTAGGTCTATGCTCTTTACAAAGTAGGTTTACAAATATGACTTGTTACAAATTGTATCGTAAAGCATGATGTTGCCAATACCTTACAATGAAATGCAGTGTTATGAATATACGCTACTCACTTTCACAAATAGTCTCAATTTCACATTGAATTACTGGGAATATCAAGAGCGAACTCTTAAAGGTAGCTTCTTTAGCCAGAAAGTTTCTCGAGCATCTTTAAAAGACACTTTAATTCATCCTGTGCAAATATGAATGTTTTTTAAACTTGATATTAAAATGCTATATGGTATCAGGATTTTTGACTGATTTACTGTAAAGTTTCAAGTTGTGAAAAAGTTTGAGTTAACTAGAATACCTTCGTCAGGTTTGGGAAGGAAGGTGATAACCAGAATAATCTTAGTTCTGAATATTACAATATTTTAATTCCAGGTATGATGCGACTAAACATTTATTTCTTTATTTGCTAATCTGATATCCTTTTTCTCCACCACCTCCCCTTAACAGCCTGTTTAAATGAAAACAAAACAGCGCCATCGACTGATACTGTAATCTTTAAGAAGTTGCTGAATGATTCTCTGAATTGTTTTGAACAACACTCTTCGGTAACTTAAAAATCACTTGTTCTGCTGTTGTCATTGGAGTTTGGTGATGAATCAAAAGTGTCATTAAGCAACAGATGTTCATGTTTTCTATTCTTTCTCTGGCCCTGTTTTCACTTTGATCAGCTTGGCTGTATTGATTCTGAGACCAGTGCTTAGGCAATGTAGCATAGTTCAGCCTGCTCTTCCATACCTTCTTCCTAGCACCTAGCCCATAGACAATTAGAATCTTTGTGGATAGTTGAGATGTTAACTTTACGTTTTGGAGCAGCTATTAGTTTATTCTGCCAGCACTGGTACATTACAAGCTTGTAAGAAACTGACCTACTATGAAAGAAGAGATAAGTGACTGAAAGATAAGAAATTTAAATAGCCAGTCAAAGGGGAAAGATTTTCTGCAAATGCTGGAAATCCAAAGCAACGCACACAAAATTCTGGAAGAACCCAGCAGGTCAGACAACATCCATGGAAATGAACAAACAGTCAACATTTCGGGCTGAGACCCTTCTTCAGGTTTGGGAAGGAAGGGGGTGAAGCCAAGTAGGTGGGACAGGTAAAGGGCTGGAAAAGATAGGAGAGTGAACTATGAATGAAAGGGAAGAAGGAGCAGCTCCAGGGGGAGGTGATAGGAGGTTGAGGTAAGAGGCCAGAGTGGGGAAGAGAGAAGGGGGAAAGAAACAAATTACCAGGAGAAATCAATATTCATGCCATCAGATTGGAGGCTACCTAGCTAGAATATAAGCTGTTGCTCCTCCACCTTGAGAGTGGCCTCTTTGTGACAAAAGAAGAGGCTATGGGCCAACATGTTGGAATGGGGAGTGGAGAGGTGGCTTGATAGAGGTGTATAAGATAAGAGGCATAGATTGAGTGGACAGCCAGAGACTATCCCAGGGCAGAGCCGAAATGGGCAGTACAAGAGGAAATAATTTTAAGGTGATTGGAGAAAATTACAGGGAGACTATCAGAGTTAGTAGTTTTTTTTTTAACAAAAGAGTGGTGGATGGAAAGCACTGCTAGAGTTGGTCGTAGTGGCAGATACCACCAGTCCTGGCAGTGCATTTCATGTACCCACCATTCTGTTTTTTTTTCTAAAAGTCTAATATATTCAAGTTAACCAGGTTAACATACAAAAATTATTACCCCAAGTTCCCCACAGTTTGTTTTCTAGTATGTTTGATGGTGATCACAAAAGTTTTGCATTTTTCTCCCTAATCCCCAATTGCTTTCACCTTTTCAAAGTGCTTGAGAATATTCATATCCTGCCCAATTTCAGTAATAGTGTTCTTATCCCTGTTTCATACTGAAATGGATAAATGCCACATAATGTTCAGTGTATCCTGACAGGGGTAGTGCTTGTCAATGTATATGTAGCTTCCAGAAAATCCATGCATGGAAAGCCATCAGTGTCTAAAGTCTGCACAAAATAACACCTGCTTAATGCTTTTTACAAATTTTTAAGCAATTCAATTATCCCATGTCTTTTAAAGAGAGAAAGATCTACGGTAAACAATCTTCCCTTAAAAGACATTCACATTTTGTTCTCCAAGACTAAATGTTTTTTAGAGAACAAAACTCTCACCCATCTTTTCAAACATAGGACATTAAATAATAGTCATGTATTCTGAGCCAAGTAGTACTTGATATTTGCTGAATACCATCAGTGACTAAGGTTTTTAATGTTAATTAAGTTGATTGATGTAACCCGGTAACAGTTGTCTGTTCTTTTATATTGGGGAGCATATTTTGCTTGTGCTCAGAACATAACTTCAATATTAGATTATTTTTTATTATGTTAGCTTCAAAAGGTTCAATTTTCCATTTGCCAGGTATCCCTTTCTCATGGCTACATACTTGGTATATTTGCTCATTTCTAAACTCAGTTCTCAAACTCAGTTCTCAAAGTCACACTTTCCATTGTCAAAATTTAACTATTTTTTGACATTGTGACTATACCATAATTTCACACAATTATAGACTTAAATTCTGAGATTTTATAATTCAAGCTTTGTTTGTTATATTTTCCTGTTCTATATGGCATCTGGCTTTTGTTTTTAAACCATGTTTGTATGAACCCATATCAATGCTTTTTCTAGTTTCTGACCAATAGTCTGTTTCATCTGTTACATATTGACTTGGTGGTCTAAACTTTTATACTGTGAAATGATGATATTAAATTTTGTTTTGTAGAAACATCCAGTTCATAGCAACTATTCAGAAATTTGCATAAAGTGTAAAGTTTCTTACAAAAATTTGACTGAATACTATGATAGAATGGAAAAAAACAACAAGCTGTGCTTAGACATCATTGATGCAGTAAGTACAATGAAAATTATGATGTTTGTGCTGCCGAAAGTATAACAATTTAAGGTAGAAAATGCTGATAATATTCAACAAGTCAGGCAGCATCTGTGGAGAAAAAAAAACAAATTAAAATATTTGTGGAACTTGTCCATAATTGCTGCCTGAATTTAGTGTAGTTTGATTTTGATGTTTTGAAGCGAGTCATTTGGCATGTTTAAAGTGGTTCTTGGTCTTTTTCTCATGTTTTATGACATAGAAGGAAACCTTTCAGCCCATTAAGTTTATGCTGGTTCTTGGAGCAACCCAGCCAGTTCCACATGAAACTGTTAACTTTGGAGAAAACTATATGGTCAGAAAGAACACATAAATGTGAGCTAAGCTGGGTTGCTGGCCGTGTGAGACAGCGGCAACACTTGCTAAATCACTACACTACCCTTGGAACGAAGAACAGTACAGCATAGGAACAGACCCTTTAAGCCAGTGCTGACTGTGATGGTAATTTATGACTGGTCTGCCTGCACATGCTCTGTATTCCCTCCTTCCTATGCCTTTTTAAATGCATTTTAAATGTTGCTATTGTATCTGCTTCCACCACCTCTGCAGTGAGTTCCAGGCACCTGCCACTCTTTGTAAATAGAAAAAAACTTAATAGTTATTCATGGGTCAGTGCATTGCTGACTTCCAGCATTGCAAAATTATAGGCTTTCCCTGGGTTATGAGCTTCCAACGTAAGGTTACTTGTGCCTTTGAAGGCACAAATATTAAATTCAGAAGTCTGTACATGCATTCCTTCCTATGAAGGACAGAACTAGTTTCCTCTTTCATTTTTAGTAATTTAAAAAAAAAATTAGTTTTGTGCTTTTGATACCATTCATAACAAAACTGGAGCGGTATGGTAATACTGAGTGAATTTTTGTACAAGTCCAATGTAAGCTTGTGGACATCGGTAAAAATGGAATCTTTTCACTACCAGTTCAAATTTTTATAAATCCCCTTGTCATTAGTTTACAAAATACTTGAGAAGCTGCCCATGTTCTTTCACTTTATTTATTAATAGTTTTTTTTCCGTTCATCATGAATTGCATTGTACTGCTGCTGCTAAGTTAACAAATTTCACGACACATATCGGTGATATTAAACCTGATTCTGATTTACTTTAGCCTCAGTTTGATTCTTCCAAAAATATTCTTCTGTTTGGTGTTTTCAGATGAACTTGACGCGGCAACTATGGAGCAAAACTTATAACTGCACTGTCCGTTGTAATGATATCGTTCCAGTCATTGCAGTTTCAACGTTTCTTCTTTTTCTACCGGTTATCTTCTATCTCAGCAGCTTTCTTCACTCTGAGCAGAAGAAATTGAAACTTATAGAGCGTGAGTACATGCTATTTGGAGCTTCAAACTTAACGGTTTTTAACTGAAGCTAACTGCTAATGAGTTTTTGCATGTCTCTGCTGTTTGACTAGTATTACTATGAACTTCCTTCTTCAATTCCTATTCCAGGATGACCAGAGATGGTTCTGCCAATGTGGTTTGCATGAACATTCACATTATAGAGCCCCTTCCAAACACAAAATACCTGAATGTCTTTTCCCCAAATACTGTAATTTATGCCCTTGAGTCATGTTGATTGATGTCACAATTATACTGAAAGTGAGGTTCTGTTGTTCTAGTGAAGGAGTGAGGTAGCAGCAGAACCAGTGATAAATACAGATCACAACTAGAGAATAGTATTCTTTGTCAGAAGACACACCTTGCTGTACAATTACAACTCATTGTGATCAGCACAGTGAATTGTCAATTATTCCATTTCAGTCACATACAGTGCACTCATTGATTTTGGCCTGTTGACACAGTGGTAGGGAGCCAAAATTAGTTGAATTAGATGATGGAATATTTTCTTCTGCCTCGGTTAGAGCAGTGAGAGGTTAAAAAGCCTTGGGTTTGGCTGAGTAAGCCCAGGTACCAACCTTTTCACTGGCATATAAAATTCTGCACGTTGGCATATAAAATTCTGACGGGCTTGACAAAGCTAGCTTCTCCTTTAGAGAGTTTAGCAAAGATGCCAAAGCGTCAAGTTAATAGATCGGCTATTTTAAAAACTGAGACTTAAGTTCTACAGTGCCAAAACTGAGATGCGAAAATGTTATTTCCCTTGGTGTTGAGAATCTTGGAAATTTCGGCATCCTCTTGTGCTCCGGATTCTTACAGTTGTACAGCACCAAAATAGGCTCATTCAGCCCAATTTGTCCATGCTGACCAAGAATGTCTATTTTAGCTAATTCCATTTGCCTGTGTTTTATCCATATCCCTAAGCCTAGTTCTTGACTATATTTCAGACCAGGATTAATAGATTTTTGAACATAATTGATAGAGAAGATTAGAAGATTGAATGGAAAGATCACATTATTAAATTGTGGAGCAGGCTTGAAAGGTCAAATAGCCTGGTTGTGCTTTTTTTCATATTTTCTTGAGGTAACTGGACTAATTAACTTCTGTTATTTATTTGCAGCAAAACGTCTGAAACATTCCAGCAGCAACACCAGCATGCGTTGAAGAAAGACTTTTCTGAAAATTTGCTGATATATTAATATTGACCAGGGAAAGATGTGTATGAAACAAAAGATGAGGGTTTTGTAACAGCTATGAGAACATGGTCTTTGCATCTGTACTTGTTCTTAGTTCAATTATTTTGTCAGTATTTCAGAAATTGTCCTGAAAATTTGCACTT
Organism: Mobula birostris; assembly: GCF_030028105.1. NCBI lineage: Eukaryota > Metazoa > Chordata > Chondrichthyes > Myliobatiformes > Myliobatidae > Mobula > Mobula birostris. The sequence continues at coordinate 110,987,554 of NC_092371.1, read as the reverse complement.
TGGAATTGTTACGATCACCTTTGTTATTTTTACAGCGTCTGTGGTCCCTTTTTTTTGACCAGCTAAACAGTTTTAGGTAGAGGGTTGCACCCGAGCAGAATGATTTAAACATTCAGTTTCAATTTAATTGGTGACATTTTATTTTTGTTTCTGCAATCAGTGTAGTTCTGCTAAAGTTCAGTAGATCTAGCTTCTGATTTAATGTTGATTTCCACTGTTTACATTTTAAAATAAAGCCATTGCACTGAAAGAATTGCAAGCTTTTTAAAAAAAAATTCTAAACTATTTTTTAAAATTATTGCAAAAAGAAGCTGTGAAACACAGCTGAATCAAACCACACTGGACGTTCCAGAGACATGAAATTCTGCAGAAATGGGAAATCTTGACCAGCGCACACAAAATGCTGAAGAAACTCAATGGTAAGGCAGCAACTATAGAGGAAAATGAATGACGAGACCCTTCTTTGGGACTGGGATCCAGAAATTCTTTGCTGCTGTTTGTTTAACAATGCCTGAATTTTAATTTGTGCACTAATTATTGCAAAAAGTAGGAGCATTGTAGTTGCCAGTGTCCAATAGTTTTTTAAATTCAGAATCTAGACTGCTGATTCTTATATTTGTCTTGTATTGAGTAACAATACACAGCAGTCAAGTAGTTAACAATGAAAACAATATGGTGAATTCTTTAAAATTTCATTAAGGAAAGCCAAGAATTAGGATTATAAAAATTAAGCAAATTTACAACAAATTTAGGATTGATGTCCTTCAAATAAGATGTCAATAAAATACCTGGATTTTATATTTTTAAAAAAAATTGAATCCTGTGAAGGAGGTTGGAAGACGTGTGGAAGTATGGATAAAATAAATGGCTTTTTATATTCTTTAAACTTGTTTTCTCAAAGTCAGTACTTTTGAGAAAGTATATTTTTATAATATGATAGGGATAACATTAGATTCTTGTTTGTGTTTAATGTATTTGTGGTTATTAGATCACTTTAAATATGTCTGAAGCATTCCATAACGTTTCTGAACAGTGTGGTTTATGTGTGTTTTCCATTTTATTGTTTAAATATTCTTTAATATGTGATGTTTTGCTCAGCTGTTGTATTGAAGCAGAGCAGTATGATATCTTGGTAAATAAAATGTTTTGGAAAAGATCATCCAAGTGTGTTTTCTTGAAACTTTTCCTCTGTGCATTGAAATTAGCCTGCTATTTTATGAGAAAGCTTTTGTTCATTTAAAAAAAAACAAATCAACCCTTTATCTAGGATGAGTGAAATAATTATCAGTCAGATCTAAGCAACAACAACACAAAGTGCTGGAGGAACTCAGCAGGGCAGGGAGCATCAATAGAAAAGAGTACAGTCAACATTTCGGGCCGAGACTCTTCAGCAAGACCTTATATCCTGTTGAAGGGTCTCAACCTGAAATGTCAACTGTACTTTTTTCCAGAAGATCCTGCGTGCCCTGCTGAGTTCCTCCAGCATTTTGTGTGTGGTTGCTTGGATTTCCAGCAGCTGCATATTTTCTCTTGTTTGCCATCAGTCAGGTCTGCATAGTTTTTCCTGTATGACAGCCATTTGCCCTTGCGTTCACGTCCAAAATGTTCACATTAATTTCAAAGATTGCACTACAAAAGTAGGATATATTCAGCCTGTTTTATCAGACCTATGACTAACATTAGATTTTCAACTAAATCAGCCAACCTGAATATACTGGGCTGATTTTAAATATGCAACTTGCATGTGAATCCATATCCTATTGGCAGAAGATAGTTACCAACCCTTGTATTCTGTGGAGCCCAAGAAACATGTTGAAGTTGAATGTTTGGTTGTTCACAACAATTTAAGATTACATGTCCCAGAGTGGCAGAGAGTTGATCTAATATTTTTGATTGTGAGATATTAGCAGTGAGTGAACACACATGTAACTACTTTAAACTAATCTTTGTTATTTGTATACGATCAACACTAGTGCACCTCAGCGGTGTGTGCTTAGTCCACCACTGTGCTGTACTCTATACCCATGTCTGAGTGGCTAGGCTTAGCTCAAGTACCATCTATAAATTTGCTGACGATACAACCATTGTTGGTAGAATCTCAGGTGGTGACAAGAGGGTGTACAGAAGTGAGATATGCCAACTAGTGGAGTGGTGCCACAGCAACAACCTGGCACTCAATGTCAGTTAGATGAAAGAGCTGATTGTGGGCTTCAGGAAGAATAAGACAAAGGAACACATACCAATCCTCATAGAGGGATCAGAAGAGCAGTTTAAGTTCCTTGGTGTCAAGATCTTTGAGGATCTAATGTGGTCCCAACATACTGATGCAGTTATAAAGAAGGCAAGACAGAGACTGCTTCATTAGTAGTTTGAAGAGGTTTGGTATGTCAACAAATACACTCAAAAACTTCTATAGATGTACAATGGAGAGCATCCTGACAGGCTGCATCACTGTCTGGTATGAAGGGACTACTGCACAGGACCGAAAGAAGCTGCAGGGAGTTGTAAATTTAGTCAGCTACATCTTCAAGGAGCAGTCCCTCAGAAAGGCAGCATCCATTATTAAGGACCTCCAGCACCCAGGGCATGCTCTTTTCTCACTGTTACCATCAGGTAGGAGGTACAGAAGCCTGAAGAGACACACTCAGCAATTCATGAACAGCTTCTTCCCCTCTGCCATCCAATTCCTAAATGGACATCAAACCCCTGAACACCACCTCACTTTTTTAATATATATTATTTCTACTTTTTGCACAATTTTTAATCTCTTCCATATATGTATGCTGTAGTTGATTTACTTATTTATAATTATTTTTGTTTCTATATTATGTATTGCATTGAACTGCTGCTGCTAAGTTAATAAAATTCACGACACATGCCGGTGATAATAAAACTTGATTCTGATTCTAATACTTTATCACTTGGATAAATGTATACAGGATTTTTGATGAAGCTGCAAGTGATTGTGCTTAGTTATTTGCATTGAGGTGAACTTGCTGGGAAGCTGGGCACTTTACCTCTGGATTTCTTACAGAGTCCAACGTGGGAGCAGTTGGGATGAACAACTTGATATCTGTGTGAGTGGCCACTGGAAATGTCTTGTTGTTCTGGCTATACCCACAAAAGAAAGTATATAGTATTGAAGTGAGTGTTGAAAATTCATCTGTGCCATTAGATGGCATTTGTTTTGGATTTGGTTTAGTTTATTGAAGGTTAGATGCAGAAAATGGTCAAATGTTTTGGGCCATTGGTCTAAATTGGCCTACAAGGAATTAAATTAGAGGAATTTCTAGCTTGTCTAATCCAAAGTTTCAAAGTCATGGTTCATTTAGTACTTGTATCAGATGACGACTGTGTGATCTTTTGACTGCTGTTTATGCAATTTGCCTCAATACAGCACAGCTCAACACAGAAATTAAGTAACTAAGGACAATCTCTTAAAGCATGATCAAGTAAAAGATTACTTGATTTATTTAGTAATCATGAATTTTCACTACTCATGAATTTTTAAATTTTGTTGGAATTTCTTACCTTGCATGGATTTAAAGAATTAGCAATGGAAAGGGTCCAGGTAATGTGTTTCCTGGGGGTGATAATAACTTATTTGATTGAGCACCACAAAATAGTGTGCAGTATGTTGTGTTTGAAAGGAAAAGACTGCTAGTTATGTTAGAATTTCAACTGGTGATTATAAATACATAAATTCAGGAAATACTGCACAACAAGGGAGGTTATGATAATGTAAAATGCCCCGCTCCCAAAACCATGTGTAAGATTTGAACTGAAATAATTATGAGAGAAATCAGCATTTGGATGGATATTAGACCATACCCTTAAAGGACATTAGGGATAAAATTACGATGCAAAGTAGGCATCAAAGCCAGATAACCTATTATATGGATGATGCCTGCATTACAACAGTTTGAGTAATGGAAATTTGCCCTTTTGGAATTCACAAATCAGAAGCAAAAAAATCTGAATTACTGAATAAAAATTTGCTCTCACAGGAGTTATGTGGAGAAAAAGAAACATAGATCTCTTAGCACATGTGAGAATGTAATGAAAACTCATGACACAGACGATCTTCTAGGAACACAAACCCCTCTCCCCTGTAATACAGGGGTCTCCATTGCTTGTTTTAATTTAATTTACCATGGGCTTTCAACTGATTCAAAATAAATAAAGAAGTTACTGTCAACAGTGTCAAATTCTCAGCTGAATCTAACCACTACTACCACCCCTTAACTAAATCTGAGACGATTTTTTGTTAGAACTGATCACGCCTCTTGTTTTTGTTCTTGGTCCCAAGATCCCTTGTTGTGTTCTAGTATATTCTTTTATGCTCTTTGTGTTTTCATAGAAAATAGGTGCAGGAGTAGGCCCTTCGGCCCTTCGAGCCTGCACCGCCATTTATTATGATATGGCTGATCATCCAACTCAGAACCCCGCCCCAGCCTTCCCTCCATACCCCCTGATCCCCGTAGCCACAAGGGCCATATCTAACTCCCTCTTAAATATAGCCAATGTACTGGCCTCAACTGCTTCCTGTGGCAGAGAATTCCACAGATTCACCACTCTCTGAGTGAAGAAGTTTTTCCTAATCTCAGTCCTAAAAGGCTTCCCCTTTATCCTCAAACTCTGACCCCTTGTTCCGGACTTCCCCAACATCGGGAACAATCTTCCTGCATCTAGCCTGTCCAATCCCTTTAGGATTTTATACGTTTCAATCAGACCCCCCTCAATCTTCTAAATTCCAACGAGTACAAGCCCAGTTCATCCAGTCTTTCTTCATATGAAAGTCCTGCCATCCCAGGAATCAATCTGGTGAACCTTCTTTGTACTCCCTCTATGGCAAGGATGTCTTTCCTCAGATTAGGGGACCAAAACTGCACACAATACTCTGGGTGTGGTCTCACCAAGGCCTTGTACAACTGCAGTAGTACCTCCCTGCTCCTGTACTCGAATCCTCTCGCTATAAATGCCAGCATACCATTCGCCTTTTTCACCGCTTGCTGTACCTGCATGCCCACTTTCAATGACTGGTGTATAATGACACCCACGTCTCGTTGCACCTCCCCTTTTCCTAATCGGCCACCGTTCAGATAATAATCTGTTTTCCTATTTTTGCTACCAAAGTGGATAACTTCACATTTATCCACATTAAATTGCATCTGCCATGAATTTGCCCACTCACCCACCCTATCCAAGTCACTCTGCATCCTCTTAGCATCCTCCTCACAGCTAACACTGCCACCCAGCTTTGTGTCATCCGCAAACTTGGAGATGCTGCATTTAATTCCCTCATCCAAGTCATTAATATATATTGTAAACAACTGGGGTCCCAGCACTGAGCCTTGCGGTACCCCGCTAGTCACCGCCTGCCATTCTGAAAAGGTCCCGTTTATTCCCACTCTTTGCTTCCTGTCTGCTAACCAATTCTCCATCCACATCAATACCTTACCCCCAATACCGTGTGCTTTAAGTTTGCACACTAATCTCCTGTGTGGGACCTTGTCAAAAGCCTTCTGAAAATCCAAATATACCACATCCACTGGTTCTCCCCTATCCACTCTACTAGTTACATCCTCAAAAAATTCTATGAGATTCGTCAGACACGATTTTCCCTTCACAAATCCATGTTGACTTTGTCCGATGATTTCACCGCTTTCCAAATGTGCTGTTATCACATCTTTGATAACTGACTCCAGCAGTTTCCCCACCACCGACGTTAGGCTAACCGGTCTATAATTCCCTGGTTTCTCTCTCCCTCCTTTTTTAAAAAGTGGGGTTACATTAGCCACCCTCCAATCCTCAGGAACTAGTCCAGAATCTAACGAGTTTTGAAAAATTATCACTAATGCATCCACTATTTCTTGGGCTACTTCCTTAAGCACTCTAGGATGCAGACCATCTGGCCCTAGGGATTTATCTGCCTTCAATCCCTTCAATTTACCTAACACCACTTCCCTACTAACATGTATTTCGCTCAGTTCCTCCATCTCACTGGACCCTCTGTCCCCTACTATTTCTGGAAGATTATTTATGTCCTCCTTAGTGAAGACAGAACCAAAGTAATTATTCAATTGGTCTGCCATGTCCTTGCTCCCTATAATCAATTCACCTGTTTCTGTCTGTAGGGGACCTACATTTGTCTTTACCAGTCTTTTCCTTTTTACATACCTATAAAAGCTTTTACAGTCAGTTTTTATGTTCCCTGCCAGTTTTCTCTCATAATCTTTTTTCCCCTTCCTAATTAAGCCCTTTGTCCTCCTCTGCTGAACTCTGAATTTCTCCCAGTCCTCAGGTGAGCCACTTTCTCTGGCTAATTTGTATGCTGCTTCTTTGGAATTGATACTATCCCTAATTTCTCTTGTCAGCCACGGGTGCACTACCTTCCTTGATTTATTCTTTTGCCAAACTGGGATGAACAATTGTTGTAGTTCATCCATGCAACCTTTAAATGCTTGTCATTGCATATCCACCGTCAATCCTTTGTGTCATTTGCCAGTCTATCTTAGCTAATTCACGTCTCATACCTTCAAAGTTACCCCTCTTCAAGTTCAGAACCTTTGTTTCTGAATTAACTATGTCACTCTCCATCTTAACGAAGAATTCCACCATATTATGGTCACTCTTACCCAAAGGGCCTCTCACGACAAGATTGCTAATTAACCCTTCCTCATTGCTCAAAACCCAGTCCAGAATAGCCTGCTCTCTAGTTGGTTCCTCGACATGTTGGTTCAAAAAACCATCCCGCATACATTCCAAGAAATCCTCTTCCTCAGCACCTTTACCAATTTGGTTCACCCAATCTACATGTAGATTGAAGTCACCCATTATAACTGCTGTTCCTTTATTGCACACGTTTCTAATTTCCTGTTTAATACCATCTCCGACCTCACTACTACTGTTAGGTGGCCTGTACACAACTCCCACCAGCGCCTTCTGCCCCTTAGTGTTACGCAGCTCTACCCATATCGATTCCACATCTTCCCGGCTTATGTCCTTCCTTTCTATTGCGTTAGTCTCTTCTTTAACCAGCAACGCCACCCCACCTCCCCTCCCTTCATGTCTATCCCTCCTGAATATTGAATATCCCTGAACGTTGAGCTCCCATCCTTGGTCACCCTGGAGCCATGTCTCTGTGATCCCAACTACATCATAATCATTAATAACAATCTGCACTTTCAATTCATCCACCTTATTACGAATGCTCCTTGCATTGACACACAAAGCCTTCAGGCGCTCTTTTACAACTCTCTTAGCCCTTATACAATTATGTTGAAAAGTGGCCCTTTTTAATACTTGCCCTGGATTTGTCCGCCTGCCACTTTTACTCTTCTCCTTAGTACTTTTTGCTTCTACCCTCACTTTACACCTCTCTGTCTCTCTGCACTGGTTCCCATCCCCCTGTTGTGAACTAACCTCCTCACGCCTAGCCTCTTTAATTTGATTCCCACCCCCCAACCATTCTAGTTTAAAGTCACCTCAGTAGCCCTCGCTAATCTCCCTGCCAGGATATTGGTCCCCCTAGGATTCAAGTGTAACCCGTCCTTTTCCTTCCTCATATTTCTGTAGTTATTGATTAACAATATTCAATTTTGTGTATGTTTATAGTGAGATTTTTTTGGCAATTGGAGCAGGAATTTACTAAATCATTCATTGAATACTACTAATCATCAATTCAGTGTAGGCTGAGTAGAGGTATACTTGTACCATATTCCAAAATCTGCTATTTTATTCCTAAAATAGAATGGAGCCAATCAGCTAGATGCAAATTCTATTCCCAGGGTTCAGAATCAGAATCATGTTTAATATTACTGGCATATGTTGTGAGATTTGATAATTTTGCAGCACCAGTACAATGCAATATCTGATAATATAGGAAAAAAGATAAGTAAATCAATTACAGTAAGTATAATATCTTTATGTATATTAAATAGTTCAATTAAAAATAGTGCAAAAACAGAAATAATATATAAAAAAACTCTTACAAATAACAAGTCTTGAACCATGCTTTCATCTTTTATGAAGCAAACATAACCTAGAAGCAAAGATTCATTTTCTGGCAAAGTTGACTCAACCAACTGCAGAGAACAATTCTGTTGTCCAATGTGTCTTCCACATTCTCAGACATTTCATCTATTCAACTTTGAGCAGAGTTGTCGCTGAGTGGAATTGCTTTAATTATTTGATCTGGTGACTTATGCAAGACCATACTCAGAACGTCACTTACTGCTAGCAGAATTAGTTCTTCTCCAACTTAGCAACGAAATGTATGAAGCATACAAATCATCACTATTTTGTTGTGGAGTGCTGGCAAATATGGTTTGAAGTATTTTCTGTTTTTGAAAGTTTTCATAAAATGATTGAAAATATGGCAAGTTTTTGTTTGTTTTATCACAGTGTACTTTCTTCAAATGTTCAAGGAGCCTGGATGGTTTCATTGCCTCATTTGAAAAAAAAACTTTTTCTCAGAACAAACACATTGGCTGTTGTTGGTTGCTTGGTGCTTGTATAAATCCATATTTCAGATACTCATATTATACTGTCTACACTCCCTTTCTGTTTGGTCTGCTTCTGCCATTTTTGTATTGGATTAACAACCACGGTCAATCACCTATTGTTTAAGTCCAACCTCAAGCACCATAATCAATAAAGGGGAAAGTTATGACATCATAATAATTCAGACAAAATTTGACTCTCTGCCTGAAGGTACATAAAGTGGGGCAGTGATATCTCGGTTGGGCAGTGGGCTATAGAAATGCGGTCAAGAGCATATTCTGAACTTTACCCCATTGAAAGCCATACCCCAGTTCACAGGAATTGCATCACTGTGTGATTAGCGTATGGAAATGGTACTAGCTAACACTGTACTACAGTAGTGAACAGCCATAATACATGGGTCAGAACTGGAAATAACACTTATTATATGCCAAATACAGAAGTGTCACATTACTTTTCAACAACTGTAACACACTTTGAGCAAAGTCTATGAGAACAGTGGGTTAGCAAGAGATGAGATGATTATGTGATCATTGTAATCAATTATGAGGCACTAAGGATCAAATGTTTATAAGAAGTACAATGGATTCTTGTTAATTGGGACACATCAGGATCAGTACATTTTGGTCCAATTAAACGACTGCCCCAATTAGCTAAAGTTTCATGGAAATAGTTAAAAAGCTACAAAAAAGGCAAATTATTATTTAACTGAGTAACAAATTATGTTCTTAAATGAAATACAGAACAAATTAGAACATGACCAATTCTATTGGTGGCTGTCCATTGTACCTGACGATGACAGCAGACCCATGTAGGAGAGTTTTTAACGTTAGAAAGCCATTGCACTGGGGCATTTCCACACTTTCAACCCCGGTAATGTTTCCCAGCTCTTCCTCCCATTGGCGCCTGCATTGGTGCTGCTTCATGCACCCATGCTGAGCTTGTCAATTTCATCATCTTTGACCTCCACCCTGCCCTTAAATTCTCTTGTTCATTTCTGACTCCTCCCTCCCCTTTCTCAATCTCACTGTCTCCAACTCTGGAGACAAACCTACCAATTCCTACAGTTATCTGCACTATCCTGTAAAAATGTTATTCCCTTTGCTCAGTTCTCCTGTCTCTGGTGCATCTGTCCCCAGGATGCGGCTTTCTTTTCCAGGACATCAGAGACGTCCTCCTTCTTCAAAGAAAGGGGTTTCCCTTCCTCTACTATAGATGCTGCCCTCACCTTCATTTGGTTCATTTCCCAAGCATCCGTGCTCACTCCATCTCCCCAATGCCTCAACAGTGATAAGAGTTCCTCTTGTCCTTGTCTACCAAATGAGCCTTTGCATTCAACACATTTCCCCTGCAACTTCTGCCATCTCCAAAGAGACCCTACCACCGAACATACAGTATCTTTACCTACCCCCTCCACTTTCTTCAGAAACTACTCCCTGCATGATTCCCTTGTTCATTCATGCCTCCCCTCTAACCTCCCTTCCAGCACTTATCCTTGCAAGCAGCCAAAGTGCTACACCTGTCTATCCACCTCCTCCCTCACCTCCATTCAGGACCCCAAACAGTCCTTCCAGGTGAGGCAATGCTTCACCTGTGAAACTGCTGGAGTCCTCTACTGTGTCCAATGCTCCTGATACAGCTTCCTCTACACTGGTGAAACAGTGACAGCTGTTGTAAATTGGGGGACTGCTTAGTTGAGCACCTCCACTCCATCCACCAAAAGCAGAACTTCCTGGTGACCAAAAATTTTAATTTTGACTCCCATTCCAATTCTGACATGATGCTCCATGGCCTTCTCTTGCACAAAGATGAGGCCACCTTCAGGGTGGAGGAGCAACACCTTATATTCCATCTGGGTGGCCTCCAACCTGATGGCATGAATATCACTTTCTCCTTCTGGTAAAACAAAATTCCCTCCGCCTCCCTCTTCCTCTATTCCTCACTCTGGCCTCTTTTCTCTGCTCATCTGCTTATCATCTCCTCCTTCCCTGTCTCATATGGTCCACTTTCCTCTCCTATCTCCCCGGCCCTTTACCTTTCCTACCTTACTGGACTTCATTGTTTCTTCCAGCTAGGTCCCCGGTGCAGTCTTCCACTGGTAGGTCATTTCCCAATACACCAGTGAGGCCTAGAGCAAGTGGCTAGAATAGTGTAGGCACTGGTGAGTCTCTGCTCTCCACCCCACCAGTTAGCTGTCAAGCTCACTGCTTAGGTGAATGTTTATCAGTGTTTCTAAATTCAGCAACATCTAAATTTTACTCTCTCTGGACCTATGCAAAAACTTTAAAATAAAAATAAGTAAAAGGTTCAATATTACCTGAGTAAAGAAAACATACAAAAACAATTATAATGTTTAGCTTAATCTATTAAAAACAATTACTAACCTTTCCCCCTTGAAACTGTTTCCCTCATTGACTTTGATGGGTCCACTATCCTTGCCCCAAATTACCTGGCATGGGTTTGTTCAGTGGGTAGATTTCTCAGCCTGAGAATCTCGAGCTCTGCAAAGTTCACACTGCACCATTCAACTCCATGAAGAGACAAGATGGCAGCACCACAATCATTGTTCTACTCTACACCACCTCCATTCAGGAGATGCTGTTACTGGCATTCCTGACGGCACTGTTATAGATCTCCATGGGAGATTTCTCCCCAGGTGAAGGAGTGTAAAGTTTTGTAGTGGAGAGAGCAAATGGGATGCCAACAGAGTACAAACTCAGATGGCTAAATTAAAGTGATAAATTCAACTTCATCTGTCACCTCCAATAGAAAATATTGATACAATTGGAAGAACATTCAACATGATTCCTCTGGTGCAAATAAAAGTCTATTTAACATGGTTTTAAAAAGTGTAAAACACTTAGCATTAGTAGTGAAGTTTCTGATAGTCATTCGATGCAGTTGGTAGAATACTTATTTTTACTCTTTTTATTGTCAGCAATAATTCTGAATAGTTTTCCTTTAAGAATGAAAAGATTAACGGAGAGAAGGGGTCAAATAATAGATTATTACTTTGGAAAGAGAAGTGCCATTCTGTATTTTTGGTGGTTATTTATAGACTACAATTGTTGCCCATTACACCATGTCTAATAGCATTATGTATATATCCTGCATCATATGATTTCTGGATCCTGAAAGCCATCATTCATTGCCTCTGGTAAGCTATTTAACGTGTGGTGGGTTCAAGAATGACAGCTTTGATGCTGTAAGTAGTGGCTTTTTGAACACATTCATGCTAAGTAGGTCTGAAAGTCATTACATCTGTAAGCAGTGAGGAAAGCTGCTTTTCTTGCCTTTGTGCCTGTTAAAGCCTGAAGAACATATTCATGTGACTTGAAGGAAAAGTTCAAATGATGTAACAACTCCAAAGGAAACTGTTATTAAGAGCCTTGGTAATTCTGTGCTAAGTTGTTCTTATTAATTTAATCACATCCTGAAGGTCAATTTCTATATTTCCTTGTCAGATGGAAGAAGGACATTCAGCCCATTAAATCAATGCCATCTCACAGAGCAATCAAAGTTTCCCACTAACTTTCCCTAGAGATTATTGTCTCCATATTCCCATCAATTCTACCGATCATTCTACTCCAGGGGAAATTTACAGTTCTCAATTAACCTTCCAAACCGTATTTCTTTGGGATACTGATATGGTCACAGGAAAAATGTGGGAACTCCATACAGACAGCATTGGAAGTTAGGTCAGAACCCAATTCACTGGAGTTTTGAGGCTGTGGCTCTACTAGTTGTGTCACTCTGCCATCTGCACTTAATTTTACTAGATCAGAATCAAAATCATATATATCTTCAGCATACGTCGTGAAATTTGTTAACTTTACGGCAGCAGTACAATGAAATTAAAGATAAATAAATATAGAGAAAAAAACTGAATTACATTATATATATGTCTATTAAATAGTTAAGTTAAAATAAGCAGTGCAACAAAAAAGAAAGTAGTGAGGTAGTGCTCATGGGTTCAATGTCCATTTAAAAATCCAATGGCAGACTGAAAGAAGCTGTTCCTGAATGTGCCTTCAGACTTCTGTACCTCCTTCCTGACAGTAACAACGAGAAGAGGGCATCACTAGGCAATATTATTTTTGTGCACATACAAAGAAGAATGCAATCAGTTTCTGTTGTATAGTGGCTATTGTTCTGACCAACCTAGTTATCATCAACAGATTGTGCAGCTTGTAACGTTACAGAGAGCAATAAAACTATACAACATAATTCAGAGTTTGGAAAAAATGGAGCTGCACACAAATGGAAGCGGGAGTCATTGACTTCCCCGTCCATTCCAGAAGCCCTTAAGACAAGAGAAGCATAATTCGGCCACTCAGCCCATCGTGACTGCCTGATTCATTTCACAGAAGGTTTCACTCAGTAACAGAGGGAAAACACAGTGTACAAGAATGCTAGAAATCTGAACTAAACATCAAAAATGTTATTAATACTCAGCAGATTAAGTGCCATCTATGGTCAGATAAATACTTCATGTTAATGATCTTTCATCAGAGCTGCTGAATACTCCTTGCATTTTCTGTTTTAATGTTATTCTCTCACAGGTTGGTTCCTGGAAAATCTTATGAAGCTGGGTTCAATCACTTTCATGATAGGGAAAGGCTATTAATGAATATGCATTGACAGGTTAATGGAGTTGAGGTACATATCTAATTGAAAGACAGCACAGCCTCAAGGAGCTGAATGCTGTACCTTTGTTCCTGTGTTCTTATTCAATGCACTAACCCTAAAATAGGAATTTAAATTAGGCAGTTTTAAAAATCTGCATTGTAATATATTATGTGGAAATGGATTTTAAAATAAAATTGAGGTGGCTTCCATCATTCTGACCCCTGAACGTTAACGGAAATATTTCCCTTTCTGCAGTAGTTGCAATATAGTTAGTATAAGGATAAAACAATTAATAAGAAAAATCATTCTCAACGTGGCACTTTGGCAGTGTTCCCAACCATCTTAATCTTTCAAGATTTCATGAAAAAGTATTGGAAGTGTATTGAGTACCTATTTCCTAAGTGAGAAAATATTTTAAAAATGAACGTTACCATAAACTGATTTAATGTGACAACCGTGTGCAGCATAATTACCTTGTTAATATTAACTCCGTCATGAGCTTAGCTGTATTATTAAAATGAAGCAAGATTAAAATTGATTCTTGAATGTTGGGATCAACAAGCGATGGCTCTGGTCCAATTTTCCCCATCAGGTGCACACAGAACAATCAGTTAACTTGGGCCACTTTGGATAAAAAGATCTGGGACGCTGCACATTTGGTTGAGTTATAGATGTTATGCTGTGCAGCTATAGATATGGATTCTTAACATATATGCAATGAAATTTGTTTCCTACTATTTATTACAGGAGTGTTAACTCACTTAAAATAACATCTCCACTAAATTAATGCCTTACATTAGAAACATAGAAACCGTACAGCAAAATACAGGCCCTTTGGCCCGCAAAGCTGTGGCAAACATGTCCTTACTTTAGAAATTACCTAGGGTTACCTATAGCCTTCTATTTTTCTACGCTCCATATACCTTGGGCACGTGGCCAAGTGGTTAAGGCAGTCGACTAGCGACCTGAAGGTCATGAGTTTGAGCCCCAGCCGAGGCACAGTGTTGTGTCCTTGAGCAAGGCACTTAACCACACAGTGCTCTGACACTGGTGCCAAGCTGTATTGGCCCTTGCCCTTCCCTTGGACATCAGTGTTGTGGAGAGGGGAGACTTGCAGCATGGGCAACTGCCGATCTTCCATACAACCTTGATCCATGGTTACGCAGATCCATGGTCTCGCAAGACTAACGGATGCCTTAATGTACCTAAAAGACCCCACCTCCAACACCGTCGCCGGCAGATTCCAGTTGCTCGTACGGGATGTGATCAAGGTATGTGTTAGGCATTCCTTTTTACCCTGAGAAGAAGATATTGGCAGGCTTTTTCTTGAGCATAAAACAGTTTAATACAACATAATGATTTCTTGAGAATTGGGTGAAAATTTTATTTAACAACTGCATTTCCTAGTAATAAGACAAATCCAGTGAGCAGTTAAACTATGGAGACTTAGAATATAACAACAGAAAAAAAAATTGGACCACTCAGAAAGAGAGGCAGTATCTTACAGAAATAATTAGTTCAGGTTGATGATCCCTTTCCAGAAGGGTTGGCAGGTTCAGAGGTCCGCAGGTCGAGAGGCCTGAGCTTGTTTTTATTTTTATTTCAGAATCGGAATCAGAATCAGGTTTAATATCACTGACATATGTTGTGAAATTTGTTAACTTAGCGGCAGCAGTACAATGCAATACATGATAATACAGAGAAAAAAAATAAACCATTATAGTAAGTATATATATGTATATTAAATAGTTAAATTAAAAATAGTGCAAAAACAGAAGTATTTTTAAAATAAAGTGAGGTCGTGTTCATGGATCCAATGTCCATTTAGGAATCGGATGGCAGAGGGGAAGAAGCTCTTCCTGAATCGCTGAGGGTATGCTTTCAGGCCTCTGTACCTCCTTCCTGATGGTAACAATGAGAAGAGGGGATGTCCTGGGTGGTGAGGGTCTTTAAGAATGGATGCTGCTTTCCTGATGTCTTGGATACCACGGAGGCTAGTACTCGAGATGGAGCTGACTAATTTTACAACTTTCTGCAGCTAATATCGATCCTGAGCAGTAGCCCTCCCCCCACCCCCATACCAGATAGAGATACAACCTACCGGAATGCTCTCCACAGTACATTTGTAGAAGATTTTGAGTATTTTAGATGACAACCAAATCTGCTCAAGTACAGTCACGGTCTTGTCTTCTTTATAGCTGCATTGATAGGTTGGAACCAGGTTAGATCCTCAGAGATCCTGACACCCAGGAACTTAAAATTGCTAACTCTCTCCACTTCTGACCTCTCTATGATGATTGCTTTGTGTTCCCTCATTTTACTCTTTCTAAAGTCCACAATCAGCTCTTTGGTTTTACTGACATTAAGTGCAAGGTTGTTGCTACGATACCACTCAAATAATTGTTATATCTTGCTGTTGTATGCCCTCTCGTCTCCATCTGAGATTCTGCCAACAATGGTTGTATCATCAGCAAACTTATAGATGGTAATTTGAGCTATGTCTAGCCACACAGTCATGGGTATAGAGAGAGAAGAGCAGTGGGCTAAGCACACATCCGTGAGGTATGCCATTGTCAGCAAGGAGATGATATTATAACTAATCCACGCAGATTGTGGTCTTCCAGTTAGGAAGTCAAGGATCCAATTGTAGAGGGAGGAACAGAGGCCCAGGTTCTCTAGCTTATTGATCAGAACTGTGGGATTGATCAAAAGGTTCAAAGGTTCATGTATTATCAAAGCATGTATCCATATACAACTCTGAAATTTGCCTTCTCCAGATAGCTACGGAAGAACATAAAACTGATTCAGAGAGAAACATCAAACTCACCACCCACTCTGCACGAAAAAGAATGGCATCCCGATCATCAACCCCCACCCCCCCCAACCCACCTCCCTCCACACAAAATGAAACAGGAGCATCAACCCCTCTCCCGCACAAAAAACTAACAGAACACCAGCCCCCAAGCATAAAAAACAGTATAAAAACCATGTCTGAGAAAAGTCCACAGTCCATAAACGTAATAGTCCAATCCATAAATGCAGAACCACAATACCATTCTCTGGTATGACCCATATTCATCAAAAGAGAGGGACACCACATGAGGCAGAGAGGCCTACCCACCTACCACAGCGAGCCACACAGCAATGGTGTTAAACGCTGAGCTTTAGTCAACAAATAGTACCATGACATAGGTGTTTGCATTGTCCAGGTGATCTAAGGCTACATGAAGAACCATTGAGATTGGGGTTGCTATAGACCTATTTTGGTGATAGAAAAATTTCAGTGGGTCCAGGTCCTTGCTGAGGCAGGAGTTGATTCTAACCATGACCAACCACTCAAAGCACTTCATCACCTTAGATGTGAGTGCTACTGGATGATAGTCATTAAAGCAGTTCACACTACTCTTCTGAGGCACTGGTATAATTGTTGCCATTTTAAAGCAGGTGGGAACTTCTGACCATAGCAGTGAAAGGTTGAAAATATCCTTGAATACATCTGCCAGTTGTGATCGACATAAGTTTTCAGAGCTTTACCGGGTACTCTATTGGGCCCTGCCACCTTGCGAAGGTTCAACCTCCTGAAAAGACAACCTGACATTGGCCTCCAAATCAGAGATCACAGGGTGACTGGATGCAGTAGGGATCTTCACAGCTCTCGTTCAAAGTGGGCATAAAAGGTGTTGAGCTCATCTGGTAATGAAGCATCGCTGCCATTTATGCTATTGGGTTTATCTTTGTGGGAAGTAATGCCCTGCAAATTCTACCAGAGTTGAAATGTCACCTCCAACCTTGTTTGGATTGTTCCTTTGCTCTTGAAATAGCCCTCTGCAAGTCATACCTTGTTCTCTTGTACAGACCTGGGTTGCCAGAGTTAAATGCCACAGACCTAGTCCCCAGCAGATGATGTACTTCATGGTTCATCCACGGCTTTTGGTTTGGGAATGTACAGCAAGTTTTCACGGGCACACACTCATCCAGACAGGTTTTAATGAAGTCGGTAACAACTGCTGCATTCTCATCCAGATTTGAAGATTATTCCCTGAATACAGTCCTGATTCAAAGCAATCCTGTAATTACCAGGTTAGAGAAATCAATGTTCATGACATCAGGTTGGAGGCTACCCAGATGGAATATAAAGTGTTTGCTTCTCCAACTTGAGTTTGGCCTCATTGCGGAAGTAGAGGAGGCTTCTTGTGCCCTTCAGGGAAGAAGTCTGCCATCCCTATCCCAGACTGTTTTATCTGTAACTCCAGATCCACTTTGTTTGGTAACCCAGTAATGTACACGACTCGTGGGTGGAGCAAAGTAATATCACAACCAATGCTTCAGATCAAAGCTCTGCAGTTCTAATGCATCTAGTCATTAACAGTGATGACTTTCATTCATCAGCAAAGTGATGGAAAGTATCAAGCAGCACTTACAGACAAATAATCTACTCATGATATTCAGTATAGTTTTTCCAAGAGTACTTAGTTCCAAACCTCATCATAGCCTGTGCATGGTTTTGAGCTGAATTCCAGAGATGAGGTTAGTGTAACTGCCTTTGACATCAAGGCAGTATTTGGCTTAGTCTCAAGCACCCCTGGCAAAACTCAACCTTCAAGGGAAAACATTCCAATGGTTTGAGTCATACCTTAAAGGAAGGTGGTTGTGGTTGTTGAGGTCAATTATACAATTCCAAGACTTCATACAAGGTGTTCTTCAGGACAGTGTCCTAGGCCGAAGCATTTTCAGCTGTTCCATCAATGACTTATCCTTCACTATAAGATCAGATATGGGATGTTTGCTGATTAGTGCACAATATTCAATTCAATTTGCAGTTCCTCAGCAAAGAAAGCAGTTCCTGCTTGCATGCAGCAAGATTCAGATAACTATTAAGTATTGCCTGATGAGTGGCAAGTAGCATTTAATCTGTAACGTGCCAGGCACTGACCATTTCAAAAAAGAGAAAGTGAACTTTCTTTTGACAATCAATGGGATACCCATTGCTGAGACCCCACTATCAATATCCTGAAAGTGGGGGGGGGGGCTGTCATGATTAACCAGAAATTCAACTGAACCCACCACACAAATATAGTGACCACTTATCCAGAGGCTGTATATCCTGTGGTAGGTGAATTGCCTCCTGACACCTCCAAAACTTTTCTACCACCTGCAAGGTATAAATCAGGGTTATGATAGAATTCCCTTCACTTACCTGAATGAGTGCAGCTTCAACCATTCTCAAGAAGCTCAACACCATCCAGGGGAAGTAACCCGCTTGAGTACCACCCCTCAATACCCTTAAGTACTAGTTTCCTTCACCACTGTTGTGCAGTGGCTGCAGTGTGCTGTACATGCAGTTACACACCTAGGCTATTCTGTCAGCCATAACTTCTACCACCAAAATAGATGAAGGTAGGTGCATGGGAATGCCACTGCCCATAAATTCTCCTCAAGTCACACACCATCCTGATTGGAAATTCACTGAGAGTGTTCCAGCAGAAATTAAGGACAAGCAATGAATGTTGAAACTCTGTGCAACAGCACTATGGAAGGACTTTCTACAAAATGACTCCAATGATTCAAGAAGGCGGCTCACCACCAACTTCTCAGGCGAAATTTGTGATGGGCAACAAACGCTGCCCAGATTCTGAAAAAAAGAATAAATAAAATAAATATAAATTCAAATGGGATATTGAGAGTGTAAGTAAGGAGCTTCCACCGGAATGGGGTTGTAAAAAAAAGTATCTAAATTTAAGTTAATTGATGAATGAGCCAGAGGAGAGATAAAAAGCGACACATACAAAATGGCGAAGGAACTTCTCCAGCATTTTGTGTGTGTTGCTCTGGATTTCCAGTATCTGCAGAATTTTTAATGTTGCAAAAATATTATTAATATTTTAAGGAATATTGAAAATGATTCAATAATAACTTGGTAAAAGTTAATTGGATACATAATTTAAAAAGAAAAAATACAGCTATGAGGTAAGGGCAGAGATTTGGGACTAAGTGGAAAGCTTTCAGACAAACATAATGGGCTAAATGGCCTTTTTCTGTGCATTATGATTCCCTGATACAGAGAGTTACATCAGAAATGGGCCAATCAGTTCAACCCACCTCTGTGCACAAGACTCTTCCAATGCTTTCTTGTCAACCTCATTTAGCCTTCCTTTCTATGCTATTTGACTCAGCTACTCCCAGTGATAGTGGGTTCCACAATCTCACTAAAACCTGAGTTTCTGAATTCCTTATTGGACTTGTTGCTGAAACTCTTATATCAGTGGTCTACATTTTTTTTATCCCTGCAAGGAAATGTTGTCCCTTGTATCTGAAGCTATGGTTGTAGTCAATGGCACACATGCAAGGAAGATGGAAAGAAGGATTTACAATGTGAGACAGATGTAGTCATTTTGAGATTGTTCTGAGTAAGTTGACAAGACTAATTCTGATGATGTTGCATTTTAAGTGGTGTGATGCAGTGGTTCCTTAAGATTGTTAAAGCCAGGGTGGTGGTGGAATAAACTCCCAATATCTATTCAATACTCCCAATAGCGTCCATCTCAAAGAACCTCTGACAACCAAGTCCAACTCAGGGCTTAGCTAATAAACCTGGTGGAACCATTTCTACTAACCAGAGAAGGGGCAAAGGAAGGCTATTAGTGCCTTAAAACCAGTCACTTCGTTCAGATGGGGCTCATCAGCTGTGGTTGGCTGCTCACCTAGTAGAGGGGAAACTCTGATCTCAAATCTCCACTGTTTTGCAGCTATACCCATACATCGGGAAGGTTTCAGGAGTAAACCCTGAGGAAAAATCTGGAGCTGGAGTCCCTAAGGCAGTCCTACGTTGAGTTCAATGCTAACTGGCAACTCCGGCAACACCGCTGATACCAGGCTGTATTGGTCTCTGCTGTTCCTTTGGAATCATCAGCTGTGTGGAGATAGGGAGCTCGCTGCACGGGCAACAGCCTGCTCTCCATTTCATGCTGTCCTAGCTTGCATATCATGTAGACAGGTAGGATGAAACACCAACCAATAGGTGTTTTGAATATTTATTATTCTTTATAATAACATTTGAACAATGAAGTGTATTGTTCAGGGTATTATTGCTTTCATATAATTTAAGCCAAAAACAAAAATTCCAGACAAAACATCAAGAGAAGGGACAGAAGGAATCGTATTACTCACTGCTTACCCTTGGAAGATGTAGCGTGGCTCCATGTTGACATCAAGTGCAGCTCTCAATTACGGTTTGCAAAAGGAGGCCAATTAGTTCCCCTTTCAGATCAGCTCATAACAGGCTGTGGCTATTTTAGCTGCTCACCCCCATTCCCATTATTACCCTTCTTCCTTGAAAGGGGTTAGATGGTACTTTGAGTACCAGTGCCTTTCTTCCAGCAACTCAGATATTTCTCACTCTAGTGGCTACACTCAGTGCCGGTCCAGACTTCCTCGCACTGGGAGAGCCAGGCAGATTGTCAGTGAAGAGTTTGTTCCCTGACACAGACAAAAGTCAGACACTGCAGGCTTTGACATATGATCTGACAGCTGCAGTGTCAGCAACAGCTGACACAATCATGAGATTTGAGCTTCAGGGCCAATGGAGAAGTCTTGTTTGTCATTTCCCAAGCTCCCGTCCCCATGCTTTGGGAGTATAGAGCTTAGCACAAGACAGGAAATTTTAAATCAGTTGTTAATACCATAATCTGCAGCCCAACACCTGAGTTGATACAAACGAGAGAAAGTTCATTTATTCAATTGCACATGCTGTAAAGCCACAGGAGCTTTGTGTTCAAATAATCCAAAGCATATTGCAGTAAAACAAAGCAATGCATTCATTGGTAAAATCATCAGCAGCAGTTTAAAACATGCCCCCTTATTAGGACAATTATATGATCCACATGCCAGGAAATGCTGTAAGGATATTGTAAAATTAATGTCATCAATATTTGAATGATCTGGAAGTCAGAGTAATGGGATTCATTAAATCCTTCCTGATTTGCAATTCAAGTCACACAACTTTCACAAAACAATATTCAGCAAATAATTTTAAAAAATACATTTACAAAATAAAAAGGGCATAAACTCAAAAATCACTTTACACGTTACAGTTACATTTAATGAATCATAGCAAAAATAATTCAGATGTTTTTTTACCTGATTGGCTTCGTTTGCTTAAGAGTAGGGAAGTTTTGATAATGACATTCAAAACTTTGAGGGATTCTGAGAGAGCACAGAGTGAATAATTGTTTCCACTGGCAAGAAGGGTCAGGAACTAAAGAACACAAACTCAAGAATTTTATTCACAAATGAAATGAATTTTATTTAAACACCAATCTGAAAGAGAGGTAGAAGCGCATTTGATTATAGCTTGCACAAAAAAATTAAATATATACTTTAAAAAACTCTGTGGCCTTTTAACAATCAGTGTTACTCAGAGAACCATTAATTTTTAATAAAGATTTTGAAGATCTATAACGTTGCATCTATGGAGAAAAAATGATACTGCAGAATAAATTATCCTATTTAACACTTTTAACAGTTAATGTTAGAGAACAAGAAAAAATATTTTAGTGTAATAGATCCTGCAACATTCGAGATTGGAGATATATGAACGGAACCAGGCAAAAGTGGTCGCATTCAGTTAGATGAAGAGTTTGTGGACAATCAAGACATTAGCAGATCAAAGATGATGGCAAGCAATAGTATTTTTTTGTCAAAAATCATGAAAATGTTTTAATAACTTCAGCAAGATCTATTTCTGTTTGGAGGAAAGAT
Organism: Mobula birostris; assembly: GCF_030028105.1. Classification (NCBI taxonomy): domain Eukaryota; kingdom Metazoa; phylum Chordata; class Chondrichthyes; order Myliobatiformes; family Myliobatidae; genus Mobula; species Mobula birostris. The sequence goes on along the minus strand of NC_092371.1, from coordinate 110,965,663 downwards.
GGGTAAAATTTGGGAGGCTAAGATACATTCAAGGATTACGCAGAGGAGATATAATTTGAAGATGAAGCACTAGGATGGAGGGATTATATGTTAGCATTTCTGACAAAAGGAGTAATAATGTTCTTTCCTAGCACCTTCCTGCTCAGACATAATGACCACAGAGTGGGATCAATTGATTTAAAGGGGTACACCAACCACCAATTTTGTCAAACACAGCCTTATGAAGAACAGATTATTACATGAATACAGTAAAAACCTAAAATTCTATTGTAAGTATTCCCCCTAAGTAATTAAAGATTCAAAGATTCATTTTTCTTGTCAAAGTATGCATGTACAATACAACTCTGATATTTGTCTTCTCCAGATGGCCAGGAAGTCCAGAAAAACCATGGGTGTTGTGGAAAGAAAAGATATTAACTCCCCACCCCCACACAAAAAGGAAAAACAAAACTCACAAACCGTAATCCCTACTCCCTCCTTCACATGAAAAAAATTAACAGATTACCCACATGAAAAATGGCAGGTATAACATCAAACCCCCAACCCTGAACCCTGAATATCTCCCTCGCAAAAAAATATTGACATAATATCAAACCCCCAACTCCTTCCCTTGCATAAAAGTATAGCGACAATAGCATTAAACCCCAAACCCCCTCTCTTTCACACAAAAACTACAGATCACCCACAAAGAAAAACCAACAAGAACGTCAGACCCCAAATCCCCAACCCTACCTTCCCACAAAACCTAACATATTGCTCATTCGGAAGCGCAATCCGTCAATTGTGACAAAAAGAAAGGAAACACAGAAAACTGAAGGAGAGCAATTAAACTACAGTTCATTCACATAAATCTTAGAATCTCAAAAACATCCTCCTGTCAGAATCCAAGAGAGTGACCACTTGAACTCAGTTCTTCCGTGAGGAGTGACCACCATACTGCCGTTCTGTGGCCTTCTGAACATCGCCCACTCGACTACCAACTGCCATTGACCCATGGCCTCCATGGAGAGCGACCGCTGACCTCCTCCGCCTTCACTTTGATGCTTCAGTCTTCCTCAATGCTTCAAAATGGAGTCGATCATGGCCCCATGCCCCGTCTCTGGTCTTTTGCACAAGGCAGCTGGTGCTCGTGGTCCTCTCCAGGTCCAGCAGAGCACTTGGTTGTTCGATCAAACTCCAACAGTTTCCAAAAAACACAATCAAGACAAAAAGAACAAGTGGAAGGAATAGAAAAAATAAAATAATTGAAGAGATTGACTATCTGGAAGATTTTGCCAAAGGAATCATTCACTGGTGCCATCTTGACTGGAAGTCAAAATAGGAAGGCCTATGTGGTAGATTTATGACAGGATGGCATGCGTTCTTTTCTTTTTGAACATGCTCCTTTATCATCATGTTCAAAGTGCTGAAACCCCCAATACAAGAACAGTGTTGGATTACCTTAGAACGTCGTCTGAGTAATTAGTCCTAGAGACCATCATAGTCATAGTCATACTTTATTGATCCCGGGGGAAATTGGTTTTCGTTACAGTTGCACCATAAATAATAAATAGTAATACAACCATAAATAGTTAAATAGTAGTATGTAAATTATGAGGGTAAATTATGAGATAAGTCCAGGACCAGCCTATCGGCTCAGGGTGTCTGACCCTCCAAGGGAGGAGTTGTAAAGTTTGATGGCCACAGGCAGGAGTGACTTCCTATGACGTTCTGTGTTGCATCTCGGAGGAATGAGTCTCTGGCTGAATGTACTCCTGTGCCCACCCAGTACATTATGTAGTGGATGGGAGACATTGACCAAGATGGCATGCAACTTAGACAGCATCTTCTTTTCAGACACCACCGTGAGAGAGTCCAGTTCCATCCCTACAACATCACTGGCCTTACGAATGAGTTTGTTGATTCTGTTGGTGTCTGCTATCCTCAGCCTGCTGCCCCAGCACACAACAGCAAACATGATAGCACTGGCCACCACAGACTCGTAGAACATCCTCAGCATCGTCTGGCAGATGTTAAAGGACCTCAGTCTCCTCAGGAAATAGAAATGGCTCTGACCCTTCTTATAGACAGCCTTAGTGTTCTTAGACCAGTCCAGTTTATTGTCAATTTGTATCCCCAGGTATTTGTAATCCTCCACCATGTCCACACTAACCCCCCTGGATGGAAACAGGGGTCACCAGTACCTTAGCTCTCCTCAGGTCTACCACCAGCTCCTTAGTCTTTTTCACATTAAGCTGCAGATAATTCTGCTCACACCATGTGAAAAAGTTTCCTACTGTAGCCCTGTACTCAGCCTCATCTCCCCTGCTGATGCATCTAACTATGGCAGAGTCATCCAAAAACTTCTGAAGATGACAAGACTCTGTGCAGTAGTTGAAGTCCGAGGAGTAAATGGTGAACAGAAAGGGAGACAAGACAGTCCCCTGTGGAGCCCCGGTGCTGCTGATCACTCTGTCGGACACACAATGTTGCAAGCACACATACTGTGGTCTGCCAGTCAGGTAATCAACCACCCATTTATACTAACCTTTCACTAATTTGAACTTATTCTCTGCATATGCACATCAACTCTTCCCAGATTCTACCATTCACCTGCACATCAGGGGCAAACTTACCAACCCACATGTCTTTGGGATGTGGAAGGAAGTCCAGAGTATGTGAAGGAAACCCATATAGTCATAGTGAGAATGTGACAAACTCCATACAGATAGAAACTGAGGTCAGGAAGGAACCTGGGTACCTGACGCTGTGGGGCAGCAGTTCTATTAACTCCATCACAAGAAGGTGGCTCTACCCCTTCTGCAAATTAACCAGCAATGCCCATAGACTAATTTCAAAAACCCACTGGATTTTCTAATTGGGGATGTGTTTCTATTTTTAAAAATTTATTTATTGTGATACAGCACAGAATAGGCCCTTCTAGCTCTTCAAGCTGCGTTGCCCAGCAACCCCCGATTTACCCCTAGCCTAATCACGGGACAACTTATGATGACCAATTAACCTGCCAACCGGTATGTTTTTGGACTGTGGGAGGAAACCAGAGCACCCGGAGGAAACCCATGCGGTCACAGGGAGAACGTGCAGACTCCTCACACACAGCGGCGGGATTTAAGTAGGTTGTTTTTATTGGAAGCTGGCAGCTCTTGTAGGGCTACAGCTGATATTTTAAGATAAGTGGTTGCATTTTGGAGGGAAAAGGGACTGGCTAAGTGCACTGCCCAACAGATTACACAGCACAGGGCTAGGGACAGGCAAAACCACTGAAAAAGAGTTGCAGGGAAGGGTTGGAGAGAAGCAGTTTCAGGATCTCTGTTTGCGGGATGGTGAAATGCTGCGGTGTGGAATGGACATATGATGAACTCCATTCTTTGATATCCCAAAGCATCATCCCCAAATGCAACAAAATTGATGGGAACTCATTTCAACAACACATTACCCATATCAAAGTACTGGTACAGAAACAATCTGTAAGTAGCCTCCTGTGATATATGCCATTCCATGGTAATGTTCAATGCTTGCAGGATTTGAAACATAATGTCAACAATGATTGCAAATGATACTACTGTGGGTAGTTGCTTTAAATAAATGTGTCGCTGAATACAGCCTGCCAACTAGTTCACCATTTAATTGCATTACCGCAGTTCTGTGTAAAGGTCTTATATATATATCTAGGGTGCCTATTACTTTTGTATAGGACATAGCAATTTTATGCATTGCACTGTACTGCTACCACAAAACAAAAACAAATTTTATGACATATGTGAGTGATGATAAATCTGAAACTGATATGGATCTCTATTGTGGAGTGAGAGAGGGAAGGGGATGGGGAGAGGGGAATCATGGTTGGGAAAAAGGGAAGGCAGAGGGGAGGGAATGGGAAGCACCAGAGAGACATTCTGTTATGATCAATACACCAATAGTCTGGAATCAAATGACCTTCCTTGCCAGGGGTGTCAGGGTTGGGTGTGTCTGCACCCACACCAGCCCCTACCCCTGGCGCACCTCTGCCACCTGTCTCAGACCCCTCTCACAGTGCTCCACCTTCACCATTCCTAACATCCTTTGCTCCCACCAGATTTACAAACTTGCTCTCTGCTCCACTGGCTAATACATTACTGTGCAGAGGTCTTAGGCACTCTAGCTATATACAGTATATGTGCCTAACACAGATGTGGAAAGGGTCAGTAATTTAGATTCCTCAGCCTTATCATTTCAGAGGATTTTTCCTGGGTCCAGTACATAAGTGCCATTACAAAGGAGGAACAGCAGCGCCTCTACTTTGTTAGAATTTGCAAAGACTCAGTACGCCATCTAAAACTTTGACGAACTTCTATAGATGTGAGGTGGAGAGTATATTGACTAGTTGTATCACAGCCTGGTATGGGAAACACCAATGCACTTGTATGGAAAAGCCTACGAAAAATAGTGGATATGGCCCAGTCCATCATGGGTAAAGCCCTCTCCACCACTGAGCACATCTACAAGGAGCATTGTTGCAGGAAAGCAGCATCTAGCATCACATACCCTCATCAACCAGGCCATGCTCTCTTCTTGCTACTGCCATCAGGAAGGTGGTACAGGAGCCTCCAGCCCTGCACCACCAGGTTCAGTAATAGCTATTACCCCTCAACAAACAGGCTCTTGAACTAGAGAGGATAACTTAACTGTTCCTACAACCTATGAACTCATTCAAGGACTCTTCAGCTCATGTTCTTGATATTTATTGATTATTAAGTATTATTATTACTTTATTTTTCTCTCTTTTGTATTTGCACAGCTTGTTGTTTTGTTGCACTTTGGTTGTTCACCATCCTGTTGGGTGCAGTCTTTCATTGATTCTGATGTGTTTCTTGATAGTCCACAAGAAAATGAATCTCAGGGTTATAAATAGTGACTATACAGTATGCACTTTGATATAAACTAACTTTGAACTTCACTCAGTGGAGTTTATCACTCTATAGAAGAGCAAGGGGAAATACTGAAAAATGTATGCATTGGGATAGAGCAGAAAAGATGCTTGGGGGGTGGGAGTTGGTGGGGGAGAAGAAAATCCAGGTGTTCTAAATCAGAGATCCCTAAAGGTTTATGGCCTGAAGAAATTGTGAAAGAGAAAGAAGGAGTGTTAAAATGCAGAGAGCTGTGAGACAAAAATAGTCTATTTTTTCCTGTAAAAAAAGATTGCTGGTCTTCAGTTACAAAATTGCATCATTTTCATCTCTACACAATTTAAGACTTTGTAAAGATGCACAAAAATAATAACAAAATTAGTTAGCTACTTTGAGTCAATTGTTGGTCAACTGCCTCCCTCCTGTTGTTCATACCAACATGTTTTAACAAAGAAATTTTGGAGACAGTACTGAATAAATTTTATGCAAACAGCATAGACTGCAGTACAAGTGTACCAAAGGGTTTCTCTGTGTATCAATCTTTAAAACCCAAAACAAACTCTGGAAACCCTTCTCCCTTTATGGAAAGGCCTTCTCCCTATATGCAAGCTGCTTACTTCATTTACATTTCATTATTAAGTTTGATTTTTTAAAATAAAATTGTTTATATTCTAATATATGAATTAATCTAATCTATATGAATACAGAGTAAGGAGTTTGTTAATGTGATTCAATATACTGTATCTGGTATTATTATTATTTTTTGCTTTTGTTTTATAATACGTATTCACTTGGACTCTGTATTCTTTTACATAGAAATCAATAAAAAATATTGGAAAAGAAAGTTTATGATTTGTCTTTATTTTCTCCAGAACAGTTTAAATTGTAACAAAGACACATTCTATTCTGTGGTTAAATTTATTTCCCTATATCATTGGAATTATACATTAATTCCCCATGATCATTCTTGTTCCAGTTATTTACTTCCTGCACAGGCATTTCCTTGCAGACAATTGTGCAGCATACAGGAACAAATTGCTCCATAATCTGACGAATTGCAATCTGGCAAAACTCAATGACAAATGTTGTAGAGTCTCTAGTCAGTGTTTTTATATGGTTTCCCATGACATTGAGTTATTTGGTTACCAGTGCTGCTTGATGTCACATTCACTCAATAATACTTTGATCCCATGGACAACATTTTAGGGATTCTGGTTATCTTTGATCCAGGGCTAAAATGTGGAGCAGAATAATTATTCTAGTAGAATCCACAATAAAATCCATCAGGAAGAAGGAACAGGATCCTCAGAACTCACACCACCAGTTCAGGAACAGTTACTACTCCTCAACCGTCAAGCTCTTGAACCAAAGGGGATAACTTCACTTGCTCTATCACTGAACTGTTCCCACTGAATGGGACTCACTTTAAAGGACTCTTCATCTTATGTTTTTGATATTTATTGTTTGTTTATTTATTATTATTTTTTTTTCTTTTGTATTTGCAGTTTGTTGTCTTTTGCACACCACTTGTTTGCCTCGTTGCATGTGGTCTTTCATTGATTCTATTATGGTTTTTGGATATACCGAGTATGCCCGCGAGAAAATGAATCTCATGGTTGTATATGGTGACATATACAGTATGTAGTTTGATAATAAGTTTATTTTGAACTTTGAAGTATCTGGCAGCAGGTTACTGCAGTTTATGTCAATGATTCCTTATATTCTGCTGCTGATTGAGAAAAAGTGGGTTTCAGGTTAATTTGGCCTTTATGGATTCAGATCATACGACATAGGAGCAGAATTAGGCTATTCAACTCATTGAGTTTGTTCCGACATTCAATCGTGGCAGATTTATTTTTCCTCTCAATCTCACCCTTCTTTTCTCCCACAACCTTTGACGCCCTTACTAATCACGAACCTGTCAACCTCCTCTTTAAGTAAACCCAATGACAGGCATCTGTGGCAATAAATTCCACTGATTTGCCACCTCTGGCTAAAGAAATTCCTCTTCATCTCTGTTCTGAAGGGACGTCCTTCTATTCTGAGGCTGTGTCCTCTGGTACTAGACTCGCCCACTATTGCAAACATTCTCTCCGTGTTCAACACTATCTGGAATTTTCAATATTTGGTAGGCTTCAATGAGATTTCCCCTCATTCTTCTAAACTTCAGAGAGTACAGGCCCAGAGCCATCAAACATTGTTCGTACATTAAACTTTTCCTTCCTGGAATGACATTCTCATGAACCTCCTCTAGACCCTCTCCAAAGCCTTTTATCATTTTTTTTGTGTGGAAAGGAGATATGTGATAAACTTTCTGTTTTGATGTTGTGTCTGTCTTGAATGATTTTGTCTGGGTTACAGTTCTACAGCACATCCACAGTTGCCTGGAAGTGAGGAGGCAGAGAGCCAACCACTTGGTTTTATATGGAGTCACTCAGGGGCTGACATCCTTCCCTGGGGAACATTAATAACAATCTAACTGGTTTGTGGTTACTGTACATAAGGCTAGCACTTTAATTCCAAATTTAATTTATTTGTATTTAAATTCCCTAGCTGTCTCTGGAACTGGTTTCTAATTCAGTAACATAACCACAATGCCACTGTAGCATACTGCCTTGGTTTATAGCTTTATTATGTTGCTGCTTCATTTTTCATCAACGATGTTGTTCCTGCAGAACCTCTGCACCCCTCATAGCCTTTGTAGCACCAATGGAAAGATTTGCTAGGCCCTGATCTCACAGGTTATGATGGAACGCAATCTAATAATATTGATTGAGTATGGTAGCAAAATGGTTAAATCACAAGACTAGTTTTCAGAGATCCAGAGATATGTAGAGATGGCTGCTGAGCAATATAAATCCAAGTAAGTAGTTAATCAAGCCTGCAATAAAACAAAGCTGTTAATGGTGACTGTGAAATTACCGGTTTGCCAGACGGGTGACAGATAATCTAAATAACAATTAGAAAAAATGTGCAAATAAATCTGAGCAAAAATCCCATGAAATTGGCTGCTTCTTTTATTCAATTCTGCGCTTGATAAGGCACAATGACATGCAGTAAACTCCCCTACCTTACTCTCCAATCATGTTACCATTTGCATTGCATAGCAGCAAGAATATTTACTGATGTTTGTAGCCATCTAGTGGTGTTTTGTTATCAGCTGAATAAATGTTTGTGATTATTATGCTTGCTATGAGCAAGGCTCCACTTCAATTATGATTTTGCAGAATCTGTGTATTCTACAAAATTGACCTCTACCACAATGTTTTTATTAAGCCAACAGTGCTAAGACACTCTGACTCTCTCTGGTCCCTGCGAATCTCCCCTTTCAGTGAACTTTGGCCATCTCCTCTCTCATGCCTCTATAGTTATCTTTACTCAGCTGTCATACTGATTCATCCAATTTTAGCTTTTCCTTTTCAAACTGTAGGTGAATTCTGTCATATTGTTATCACTGCCTCCGAAGGGCTTCTTTACTTTAAGCTCCCAAATCAAATCTGGTTCATAACACAACATCCAATCTAGAATTGCCTCTTGAACCAGAGGGGATAACTTCACTCAACTTTTATCTATTTATATAGCAATACAGCACAAAGTAGGCCTTTCCAGCCACACCACCCTGCAACCCCACAACTCCAATTAACTCTAACCTAATCACAGGACAATTAACCTACCTGGTACATCTTTGGACTGTGGGAGGAAACCAGAGCACCTAGGAGAAAACCCATATGTTTCTTGGGGAGGATGGAAAGAGACTGCTTACAGAATGGCACTGGAATTGAACTCTAAACTCCAGAATGCCCTGAGCTGTCATCACATTGCACTAACTGCTATGCCACTGTGCTGTGCAACTTCATTCGCATCATCGCTGAACTGTTCTCACAACCTATGGGCTCACTTTCCATGACTCTTTATCTCATGTTCTCAATCTTTATTGCTTATCTATTTATTATTATTATAATAATATTATAATTATTATTTTTCTTCTTTTTGTACTTGCAGGGTTTGTTGTTTTTGCATGCTGGTTGTTGCCATCCTGTTGGGTACGGTCTTTCATTGATCCTATTGTGTTTCTTGTGTTAACTGTGATTGCGCACAAGAAAATGAATTTCAGGGTTGAATATAGTGACATATATGTACTTTGACAATAAATTTACTTTGAACTTTCCCTAGTCGGCTCAACCACAAGCTGTTCTAAAAATCCATCTCAAAGGTATTCTACAAATTCCTTCTCTTGGGATCCAGCACCAACATGATTTTTCCAATCTACCTGTATATGGAAATCCCCCATGATGAGGATTTTACATGCACTGCTCCAACATCACTTCCTTCTAAGGATTTGATTTCATTTTTTACCAACAGAGCTGCCTGCCTGTCCTTTTGATATGATGTGTGCCCTTGGATGTTAAGGTCCCAATTGTGATCTTCTTTCAACTACAAGTGTGATGTCCACAACATCATATCTGTCAGTTTTGATGTGTGTTATTACTAGTACACAATGGTTCAGCATTTATTATTTTCACATTTTCAGAGCTCACATTTTTTATCCAGAGCATATTTGTTAAACAATGGTGTATTAAGGATTTTAATTCACTGACTACTATGTATACTCAAACTACTTTTAAAGACTGAATAGAAAACAACTAAGTTGGGAAAAGAATTTTCTTTTTTAATATTTGTAATTTTCTTTTTAATATTTGTAATTTTTTTCAAATCACATTAATTGTCAAGCCTAATTGCTTTAGTGGTTGTGAGCCATTTCTTGAATCGCAGCATTCGTGTGTTGAAGGTAATGGTAGGAAGTTCTGTTGTTTTCATCCAGCAACGATGAAGGATTGGTGACATATTTAGGTTTGTGAATGACTTGGAGAGCAACATGTAGGTGGTGGTAATGCCATGCACATATTTACTTTGTTCTATTTATTAGAAGTCTTGGGCATAGGAAATACAAACATTTGTACTAGTAATGGAGATTTAGAAGTTGTTAAGAAGAAGGACATACTCTTTTGACACTGTGTGCTGATGGTGGGAGCAATGGATGTTTTTGCCAGTCAGTTGTGTTGCTTGGAGCTGGGGAGCTTCTTGGCCTCTACCCTTTGACCTGTTTGGCACGGGTGACCCTTCCCTTCTAAGAGTTAAAGCATAAAGCCCTGACTTCAGCCAACATAGCTCTCTGGGTCATTGAGACACACAAGCCCGCAAACCACAAGGAGGTTGTGGTCCTCTTGGAGGAAAATGCCAGTGAGTTAACTGATATTTCCGTATCTTTTGCTCCTCTGGTGTTTTGTTTTCAAATTTTACTCTTAGCCTGTATTACTCTCTTCAGCTTTATATTGAGTCTTTTACTTAAACATTGTTTTGTATCTACCTGGTGAAGAATAGGATCAAGTCACATTTGTGAAAAATAAGTACTTCCTGCTTAATGTAATACGAACATAGATTTCCCAATGAGTGAAATAGATGCAATAGAAAATGGTGGAACATGTTGGGTACGTTTTGTGTAATTACCTCCTTCTCCAATTTTCCAAGAAGCTGTCCTTTTGTACAATTGAACTGTCAAGGGTTTTTTTCAACAGGGTCCCAGAGTTAATGTAAAAATATTCATTTGATTTTTGGAAACAATATCCTGTTTTTGCTCCAAAGAAAACACTGTGTCATCTTAACGGTTCTGAAATGAATTATGAAAATCACTAGAAATGATATTTATGAGGGTCAGACTTTGATCCAGTCTTTACACTGGGCAGGAATGTGAAGATCATGCTCTCTATTTTAATTCCTATCCCCATTCCCATTCTGGCATGTTAGTCCATGACCTCTTCTGCCACGATGAGGCCACTCTCAGGTTGGAAGAGAGTGGTCTGGGTAATATCCAACCCTGATGGTATGAACATCGATTACTTCAACTTCTGGTAATTTTTCCCTCCCCTTCCCTTTTCTTCTATTCCCCGCTCTGGCCTCTTACCTCCTCCCCTCGCCTGCCTATCACCTCCTTCTGTGGCCCCTCTTCCTTCCTTTCTCCATGGTCCACTCGCCTCTTCTTTCAGATGTATTCTCTAGCCCTTTACCTTTTCCACCTATCACCTCCCAGCTTCTTACTTCAACACCCCTCCCTCACCCACCCAGTTTCTAGCTTGTCCACTTTCTCCTCCCCCCACCTTTTTATTCTAGCACCTTCCCCCTTCTTTTCCAGTCCTGATAGAAGGTCTCAGCCCAAAACATCTACTGTTTATTCATTTCCATAGATGCTGCCTGACCTGTTGAGTTCCTCCAGCATTTTGTGTGTGTTATTCTGGATTTCCAGCTTCTGCAGAATCTCGTGTGTATGATTATGAAATGGGTTTTGTTCAAATGTTCCTTTATTCTAGTTTTGTTCCATTTGCTGGAATATTGGTTTGCTCATAAAAGATATGTTTAATCAGGAGAAATATTGCCATATTTATTTGCCGGCATATTGAATATCCTGTCCTCCTGTGTTCCTTGACTTGAGGCAGCATGGACATTTTTGCCCCCTAATTTGCATCATGAAAATTGATAATGCAATGCAATATCTCTGATCTCATTGAATGGTGGGTGCATGAGCTTGGCCTTCTTTTGTGTCATCAGAAATATGTATACTTATCTCCACAAGCAATGGGATTTAAGGTTTGGCCAAGATCTGCAGGAATGATGAGGAATTTCAGTGAACTAGAACCATACTGAGTACTGCAGAGAAATAGAGAGGGAAAGAGAGCAGGAATAAAAGAGAAATTTAAATAAGATAGAGTTGAAAAGTACAGTAAGTATTTAGATGCTTGTGCAGCAAATTATGTCATAACCATTCTTCCACAAGACTGTGTTTCATGTGTCATCTTCAGAGAACAAGCGAAGAGAACACAGTACCACATTGGGTAGTTCGGCTATACAGGATGTAATTACTACGAGATTTCATAATTAAGATAGTCACAGGAACAACTCAATAGTGTAGAAGTGATTCCAGAATAATGTGTTGCCTCCCTGGTGCCCGTACTGAGGATACCTGAGTGGCTGCAGGAAAATTTGGAGGTGGAGATTTTAAGGAGACAGGAAAAAGATTAAGACATGGAACTACAAAGGTCGTAATCTCTATACAGTACTATTTCCCGTGGATAGCGTGAGAGGATAGCACAGGAAAATACATGATTGGAGAAATGGTATACCTGTAAGAGGGAGATGGGATCATATGTGGATGGATTGAATCACAACAGAGCCAGGATCATTGTCCCAACGTCCTTGCTGGAAGTTTCATTCATGAAGTAATGGGGAAGTTTCAATTAATTTGCAGAAGGTTGGCCACAGGATGATAGCAGCAAAAATGAGAAAAAAGGTGCAAAAGTATTGCAAGAGAAAATTATCATCAGGAAAAGAAATAGTTTCTTTTTTAGATAAGAACAGGCTAAGTGACAGTACAAGACTACACTACTTTTGCAGTATATGTGCACAACTGCAAGGTGTATTAAAGATGGTAAGTTCAAGTTCAAATTTAATTGTCATTCGACCATTCACATGAATACAGCCAAACAAAACAGCATTCCTCTGGGGCCAAGGTGTAAAACACATTGCTAACAGTCACACACAGCACAAGGCACATATAGCACATAAAATTACAATAGCAGTAAAACATACAGTCACAAAAAATTATATAGCCCGTCTCCGAGTGTCATGACCTGCAGATTGATGATGCATGGGATGTTGTCCTGGAGTCCTGTTTTCTGCAAGAACAAGCCGCAGTTCCTCATTTCACACTAGTGCAGCCGCAGACAAACACAGCTTGTCTTTCACCGAGCGAACACTGGAGCGCAGTACCGACAGTTGGTGCTACCCCCAAATGAGCACAGATGCCCACTGCACCTCACCACCTCTGGCGTCTCCTCCCCTGACGACTGCAACAGTCAACCCTGTGGCATGACTGCTTGGTCTGCACAACGACCGAGGCCACACATCTCCCTAGCCGTCGGCCTTGCCAACGAACTAGTGAACCAGACTTGTAGTAATCTGCATTACCAATGTCCAACAGGTGTTACGATCATAAGAAAAACATCCAGGACAATCATTTGTATCTTTTGTTGGATCACGCACCGCACTCTGATACCTTCCTCTTTGGGTAGCTGTAGCAGTCGGCAACACAATACACAACAGGTCCAGTTCCACCACTATCAAGCAACTCACTGATGGGTTGACCTGCAGTATTGATGTTCTTAATATCTAGCAGTGTCTTGGGATCGTGCAATTAACCATGTAGAATTACCAGGTTATGGAAATAACTGTCATCTGGCAAATAAAATAGCAGGAATCAGTGATAGATGTTCCAGGAAAGAATAGGGAAGGGAATATAAGAGAAGGAGGTCACAATACTGATGAGAACATTGCAGGGCTGGGGAGAGAAAATGTCCAGGAGCAACAAAGGATAGAACTAACCAAAAATAGGTGATGTTTACATAACTGGGTCTATTCTGTGGACTGATAACCAATGAGAAAGATATTGAGGAGCAAATTTACAGGGAAACTGTGGAGAATCTACAGCCTTAAGAGTGATGATAATGCACGGATTTCACCCATTCAAGTAAAGACTGGGGCAGCAATAGTAATGGGGGAGGGGGAACAAAAATGGTACTGAGGGAGTTTCTGAGGAAAACAATCTTGAGCTACATTTCTGACCCAAGGACAAAAGGCATTGCTGGATTTGGTTCTGGGTATAGAGGCAAGCGGAATATACAAACGTTTTGAAAGACAAATGATATTATCATAACTCTTAGATTAGCATTTAGGAATGGTGGTGATCACCCTGAGTTAACAATAGTAATTTGAAGAAGGGCTTGGATGGACTGAAATCAAAGATTAACAGGTAAAACTGCACTTGAACAATGGGAAGACTACAAGGTGGACTGAAGCATGTTCAGGGATACATCTTTGGATCTGAAAGGACGTGCCACAGTTGTCACCACCTTCATAAAAGCCTGCTTGGATAAGTGTGTGCCTTTGAAAAGCTTTCCCAAACCAGAAGCCCTGGATGAATCAGGAGGTTCACAGTCTTCCGAAGGCTAGACCTATAGGGATTCCCACACCTTTTTATGCCATGGATCCCAACCATTAACCAAGGGGTCCATGGACCCCAGGTTGGGAACCCTTGATCTATAGTACTCAAAACTGGCAATTCAGAATCCTACAAGAAGGCTAGGTACAAGTTATGGAAGGCCATTGTGAGAGTAAAAAGGTAATTCCATCTGAAATTGGAGACACAATCGGATGCACATCAGTCGTGCCAGGATTCGCTTGCCATTACTTCCTAAAAGGCGAAACAAGCAGCAGAAACGGGACTGATCCTTCACTTCCCGATTTGCTCGATGCCTTTTAGGCATGCTTTGAAAGTGAGAATACCACTAAATCTGTGCGAATCCCCACAGCATCTGGTGGCCCTGTGATCTACATCTCGGAGGCCAATGTCTGACAAGGAGTCAGGCCCTGAGAGTGTACCTGGCCAGGTACCGAAAATCTTCGGCTGCAGAGCTCAAGGACATCTTCAAACTTTCACAGCTGTGGTCTGCAAATCACATCTGCTTCAAAAGGGCAGCAATCAAAGTGCCCAAGAAGAGCAGGGTGAGCTGGCTCAACAACTATCGCCTGGTAGAACTCCTATCTACTGTAATGAGGTGCTTTGAGGGATTGGTTATGGCTAGAATTAATGCCTGTTTAAGCAAGGATCTGGACTTGCTGCAATTCACAATAGGTCTACAGCAGACACAATCTCGCTGGCTCTTCACACCTAGATAACAACAAAACATACATAAAGCTGCTGCTTATTGATTACATCTCCGATTCCATACCATCATTTCCTCAGTATTAATCACCAAACTTGAGCCTCTGTATTTCCCTCCGCAACTGGATTCTCGACTTCCTCATCAGGAGACCACAGTGAGTATGGATTGGTGATAACATCGCTTCCTCGCTGATAATCAATACAGTCACTCTTCAATGATGTGAGCTTAGCCCACTGCTCTGCTCTCACTATGCTCACAACTGTGTGGCTAAGCAGAGCTCAAGCCCAATTTATAAATGTGCAAATGATCCCACTGTTGTTGGTAAAATCTCTTATAGTAATGAAGAGACATACAAGAGTGAGATAGATTAGCTGGTTGTGTGGTGTTGCAATAACAATTTCAGCAAGAGCAAAGAATTGATTGTGGATTTCAGGAAGGGGAAGTCGGAAGAACACACACCAGTCAGTCCTTACTGAGCGGTCCTGTGTGTCAATATCTCTAAGGATCTGTCTTGGGCTCATTGTACATTGATGCAATCATGAAGAAGGCATGCACGTGGTTCTAGTTCATTAGGAGTTTGAGGAGATTTGGTATATCATCAGAGACTCTTGCAAATTCTATAGACGTATGGTGAAGAGCATCCTGGCTAGTTGCATCACAGCCTAGTAAGGAGGCTCCAATGATCAAGATCCATAAGAAGCTGGGGTTGTAGATACAGCCAGCTCCACCACAGACACAACCCTCCCTGCCATCAAGAACATCTTCAAGGGGAACGACCTCAAGAAGGTGGTGTCCATCATTAAGGACCTCCACTTTCTGGAACATGCCCTCTTCTCATCAGTACCATCAGAGATGAGGTACAGAAGTCTGAAGACCCACATTCAAAGATTTAGGAACAGCTTCTTTCCCTCTTCCATCAGATTTCTGAATGGATCATGAACCTATGAACACTTTTTCCATTGCTTTTTGCACTATTTATTTATTTATTGATTGATTGATTGATTGTAATTTTATGTCTTTGCATGGTACTGCTTTCACATCATATAAGACAGTGATAATAAACCTGATTTTGATTTTCAAGGTGAAGTTGTTTCAGCTGCTGTCGAGGTACAATTCCCATGTGGGAGAAGGGTGTGGAAATTAAAGCCAGAGTTTCCTGGATGACAAAAAGGTAGAGTAAAATAAAACAGAAAACAAAAGCACATGATAGATCCAGATTGTTAACGCATGTGAGAATCAGGCTGATTAAAGCAAGTTAAAACAAATATAAAAACAAAGAAAAAGCACAAGAAAAGACTACCAGCAAATGTGAACAGTCAAAAAAGAATCCATGGTTATGCCAAAAGGAAAAGACTATAAAGAAGATGGAGTAATCAGAGGCCAAAAGGTCAATTTACTCATGGGGCAGACTCGTGACTCTACTCATGTC
Organism: Mobula birostris; assembly: GCF_030028105.1. NCBI lineage: Eukaryota > Metazoa > Chordata > Chondrichthyes > Myliobatiformes > Myliobatidae > Mobula > Mobula birostris. Next base: position 110,949,575 of record NC_092371.1, on the reverse strand, counting down.
TGAGGTGTTAAATGAGTACTTTACATTAGTCTTCACCAATGAAGATGTCACTTGAGTCTCAGCAAAGGAAGATATAGTTGATCTTCTGGATAGGCTAAAAATTGATTAAATAAATACCAGAAAAATCAGCTGCATATCAAATGGATCACCTGGTCCAGATGAAATATATTCTGGGTTGCTGAATCTAGTAAGGGAGGAAATTGCAGTGGCCTGTCATAATCTTTCAAATATCTATAGACGTGTATGGTGTTTGAGATCTAGAAAATTGCAAATGTTTACACCTTTGTTCGAAAAAAGGTGCAGTGATAAATCCAGTGACTACAAACAAGTCAGTTTAACCTGGAGAGTAAGGAACAGATTAAAAGTCATTTGGAAAAGAGATGTAGAACATCTAGTCAAGAGGAAGAAGGAAGCATGCTTGAGGTTTAGAAAGCAAGGGTCAGACAGGCCTCTGAGAGTTACAATGTAGCCAGGAAGGAGCTGAAGAATGGACTTAGGAGAGCTGGAAGGAAACATGAGAAGGCATTGATAAGTAGGATTAAAGAAAACCCTAAGGCATTCTACAAGTAAAATTATTACAAAAAAAATTAACAAGTAGTAAGTTAGATACACAATACATTAAAAAGCAAACAGTATAACACCACTGGTGCTTCAAACATGATGAGATCTGGGTGGTGCTAGGGAGATCCATAGTCTTATGGCCTGGGGGAGGAGGCTGTTTCCCATCACAATAGTTCTTGACCTAATGCTACAGTACCTCCTGCCTGATGGTAGGGAGTCAAAGAGATTGTTGGACCGGTGGAAAAGATCACTGACAATGCTAAAAGCACTGTGTACTCCTGATAAGTATCTCTAGTGGCTGGAAGAAAAGAGACCTTGATGATCCTCTCAGCTGTCCTCACAATCCTTTGTAGGGATTTGTGGAATTGCCTTGCAATTCCCATACCAGACTGTGATGCAGCTAGTCAGGACACCCTCAATGGTGTTCCTGTAAAAACTGGTTAACATGGCAGTTGTGGGGGGGGGGGGGGGGGGCGGGGAGGCAGCCTCACTCACCTCAATCTCCAGAGGAAGTGGAGGCGCTGTTGTGCTTTCTTGACCAAAGAGGTGGTGTTGAAGGACCAAATGAGATCATCCGTTACGTGCACTCCCAGAAACTTGGTGTTCCTAACTATCTCCACGGAGGAGCTGTGTATGTGCAGTGAGGAGTGGTCAGCCTGCACCTTCCTAAGGTCCACGTTGAGACTCAAGTTGTTGTGGTCGCACCATTCTACCAGCCACTCCACCTCCTCTCTGTATGCTGTCTCGTCATCATCGTTGGCAAGGCCAACCACTGCTGTGTCATCAGCGAACTTGATGATTCAGTTTGAACTAATGAATACTTTGCTTTGGTATTCACCAAGGAAGGAGATCTTAACGAATGTGAAGTCAGCGTAGAACAGACTGAAATGTCAAGGTTAAAAATGAAGATGTGCTGGAACTTTCGAAAAATATTTAGACAGTTAAGTCCCCGGGACTTGACGGGATATACCCTAGGTTACCACAAGAAGTGAGGGAAGAGATTGCTGTGCCTTTGGCAATGATCTTTGTGTCCTCACTGGCCACAGGAGTAATACCAAAAGATGGTGATAGTTGAGTTTATGATAGTAGCAGATAGTGGAGTGGTTGAGGGGGAAACATAATGATAATGTGGTTAAGCATGGTGAGAAGAATGTTCTGAGTTGTGACTATTTCAATTCAAGGCATATTGTAGGGTAAGGTGGATGATCTTAGAGCATCGACCAACATGATATATAGCTGTTAGCAAGACTTGGTTGCAGGAGTGATAGGACTAGCAGCTCCGTGTTCCAAGGTTCTGTTGTTTCAGACATTATAGAGAGGGAGGAGGGATAGCATTATTAATTAGGGAAAATGTCACAGCAGTACTCAGACAGGACAGACTGGAAAGCTTATTTATTAAGGCTATATAGGTGGAACTGAAGAATAAGAAAAGGATGACCATGTAAAAGGAATTATATTATAGACCACCCAATAGTCAGTGGGATCTAGAGGAGCAAACCTGTAGAGAGATAGCAGAGGGTTGCGAGAAAAATAAGGTTGTAGTAGATTGTAATTTTCCACATATTGACTAGGACTCCCAAACTGTAAAAGGACTGGATGGGATAGAGTTTGTCAAATGTGTTCAGGGAAGTTTCCTTAATCAATATATAGAGGCCCAACCAGAGAGAGTGCGATACCAGATCTCCTATTAGGGAATGAGACAGGGCAGATATCAGAAGTGTGTGTAGGAGAACACTTTGGATCTATTGATCATAACTCAATAGTTTCAAGATTGCTTATGTCTATGTATATAAGCTATCTTATGTATTTATATGTATTGTGTTTTTTATTATTGTGTTCTTCATTGTGATTTTTTTTGTGCTGCATCATATGCAGAATAACAAATATTTTCATTCTCATTTACACTTGTGTATCTGGAAATGACATTAAACAATTTTAAACAACCTTAAATTTAACAATATTAATAATGGTCTTTGGACTGAGATTCTAAATTTGTGAAAGGCCAATCTCAATGGCATTAGAAAAGATCTGGCAAGTGTAGATTGAGACAGGTTGTTTTCTCGTAAAAGGATGTTTGGTAAGTGGAAGGCCTTCACAGGTGCAAGTTTGAGATTACAGAATCTGTATGTTTGTTTTAGGATAAAAGGCAAGGCTAACAGATTGAGGGAACCTTGGTTTATGAAGGATATAGAGGCACTGGTAAGAAGAAGGAGGTGCCTAACAGGTATAGGCCACAAGAAACTAGTGAGGTACTTGAGGAACATAAGAAATGCAAGAGGACACTTGAAAGGGAAATCAGGAGAGCCAAAAGAAGGCACCCAAAGTGAAGGAGAATCTCAAGGGTTTTTACAGATATATTTAGAGAAAATGGATAGCAAGGGGCAACATTGGTCTACTTGAGGATCAGTGTAGTTATCAATGCATGGATTTGAAAGAGATGGAGGAGATCTTAAATGAAATTTTTGCATTTGTATTTATTTGGGGAACACACACAGAGCCTAAGGAACCAATGCAAAATAGCAGTGATGTCATGGACCATTTCAGTTAACAGAAGATGAGGTGCTTGCTGTCCCGAGGCAAATTAGGGTGGACAAGCTGCCAGTGCCTGACAAAGTATCTTTTCGGACCTTGTGGGAGGCTAGTTCAGAAATTGTAGGGACCCTGGCAGAGGTATTTAAAATGTCCTTCACCACAGGTGAGGTGCTGGAGGATAGCTAATGTTGTTCTGTTGTTCAAAGAAGGCTCTAGGAATAAGTTGGGAAATTATAGACCTGTGAGTCTAACATCAATAGTGGGTAAATTATTGGAAGGTATCAAAGCGACCATATGTATAGTATTTAAATAGATTAGGTCTGATTAGAGATAGTCAACATGGCTTTCTGTGTGGTAGGTTATGGCTAGCCAATCTTATAGAGTTTTTTGAGGAGGTTACCAGAAAAGTTGATGAAGGAAAGGCATAATTGGATGCTGTCAAATGGAGTTTTGCAAGGCCTTAGACATGGTCCCGCATGGGAGGCTGGTCAAGAAGGTTCAATCACTTGACATTCAAAATGAGGTAGTAAACTGGATTAGACATTGGCTTTACAGAAGAAGCCTGAGGGTGGCTGTAGATGGTTGCCTCTCTGACTGGAGGCCTGTGACTTAATGGTATGTCAGATAGATCTGTGTTGGGTCCGTTGTTGTATGTCATCTCTATCAACAATCTGGATTATAATGTGGTAAACTGGATCAGCAAGTTTGTGGATGACACCTAGATTGGTGGTGTAGTGGAAAGGGATCTGGACTAAATGGAAAAATGGCAGATAGAGTTTAATGCATACAGGTGGTGTGAGGTGCAGCACTTTGAGTGATCAAACCAGGGAAGGACTTACATGGTGAATGCTAGGGCACCAAGGAATACTGTAGTTCAGAGGGATATGGGAGTACAGATCCATAATTCCTTGAAAGTGACATCACAGTTAGATGGGATCATAAAGAGAGCTTTTAGCACATTGGCCTTCATAAACCAAAGTACTGTGTACAGGAGTTGGGAAGTTATGTTGAAAGTGTATGACGTTGGTGAAAGCAAATTTGGAGTTCTGTTTTCCAACCTCAGGAAAGATATCAACAAGATTGAAAGAATCCAGAGGAAACTCACAAAGATGTTTCTGGGAATTGAGGACCTAGGTTATAGGGAAAGGTTGAATAATTGACTTTATTCCCTGGAGCATAGGAGAATGAGGGGAGCTTTGACAGAAGTATACAAAATTATGAGGGGTACAAATAGGGTAAATACAAACAGGCTTTTCCCACTGAGGTTGGCTGAAATAGAACTAGAGGTCATAGGTTAAGGATGAAAGGTGAAATATTTAAGGGGAACCCGAGGGGGATCTTCTCCACTCAGAGGATGGGGTGAGAGTGTAGAAAGAGCTGCCAGACAAAGTGATGGCTGCAGGCTTGATTTCAACATTTAAGAGAAGTTTGAATAAGTACATAGATGGGATGCGTATTGAGGGACTATGGTCCAATTGTGGATCATTGAGCCTAGGCAGAATAACAGTTCAGCATCGACTAGATGGACCAAATGGCCTGTTTCTGTGGGTTAGTGCTCGATAGTTCCATGACTCTATTGGAGGGTGACAAATGTGATTACTCTGTTCAAGAAAGGTAACAGAGATAACCCTGGGCATTATAGAACAATGAGTCTTATGTCAGTGGTGGGCAAACTATTGGAGTGGATTCTTAGACACAGGATTTACAAACATTTGGAGAAACATAGTCTGATTATGGATAGTCAACATGTCTTTGTGAGGGGCAGATCGTGCCTCATGAGCCTGAATTCTCTGAGGAAGTGGCAAAACTTATTGATGAAGGCAGAGTAGTGGATGTGGTGTATATGGATTTTAGTAAGGCATTTAACAAGGTTCCCATGGTAGCCTAGTCAGGAGGCATGTGACCCAGGGAAACTTGTCTGTGCGGATGAGAATTGCTTTGCCCACAGAAGGCAGAGTATGGTAGCTGAAGGAACGTACTCTGCCTGGAGGTTGATGACCAGTAGTGTTCCACAGTGGTTTATTCTGGAACCCTTGCTCTTTCTGGTTTATATAAATGACTCGGATGAGGAAGTGGAAGGGTAAGTTAGTAAGTTTGCAGATGACACGGAGGCTGCGGATAGCATTGAAAGTTGTTGTAGAGCTGACTGAAAAGTGACAGATTGAGTGCAATCCGGAAAAGTGTGAAGTGATTCACTATGAAAGGTCAAAAGAAGACAGAATCAGGGTTAATGGTAGAATTCTTGAAAATGCGGAGGAACAGAGGAATCTTGGAGGCTATGTCAAAGTTGCAGCATAAGTTGATAGGCTGGTTAAGAAGGTGCTATGTTGGCCTTCATTGGTCGGGGGATTGAGTAAGATAATGTTGGAGCTCTATGAAGCTGGTTATACAACACTTGGAATATTGTGTTCAGTCCTGGTTGCTTCATTATAAGAGGGATGTGGAAGCTTTAGGGAGGGTGCAGGAGAGATTTAAAACATAGAACATAGACTAGTACAGCACAGTACAGGCCCTTCGGCCCACAATGTTGTGCCGACCCTTAAACCCTGCCTCCCATATAAGCCCCCACCTTCCTGTATACCTGTCTAGTAGTCTCTTAAACTTCACTAGTGTATCTGCCTCCACCACTGACTCAGGCGGTGCATTCCACGCACCAACCACTCTCTGAGTAAAAAACCTTCCTCTAATATCCTCCTTGAACTTCCCACCCCTTACCGTAAAGCCATGTCCTCTTGCATTGAGCAGTGGTGCCCTGGGGAAGAGGCGCTGGCTATCCACTCTATCTATTCCTCTTATTATCTTGTACACCTCTATCATGTCTCCTCTCATCCTCCTTCTCTCTAAAGAGTAAAGCCCTAGCTCCCTCAATCTCTGATCATAATGCATACTCTCTAAACCAGGCAGCATCCTGGTAAATCGTGCAATTAACCATGTAGAATTACCAGGTTATGGAAATAACTGTCATCTGGCAAATAAAATAGCAGGAATCAGTGATAGATGTTCCAGGAAAGAATAGGGAAGGGAATATAAGAGAAGGAGGTCACAATACTGATGAGAACATTGCAGGGCTGGGGAGAGAAAATGTCCAGGAGCAACAAAGGATAGAACTAACCAAAAATAGGTGATGTTTACATAACTGGGTCTATTCTGTGGACTGATAACCAATGAGAAAGATATGGAGGAGCAAATTTACAGGGAAACTGTGGAGAATCTACAGCCTTAAGAGTGATGATAATGCACGGATTTCACCCATTCAAGTAAAGACTGGGGCAGCAATAGTAATGGGGGAGGGGGAACAAAAATGGTACTGAGGGAGTTTCTGAGGAAAACAATCTTGAGCTACATTTCTGACCCAAGGACAAAAGGCATTGCTGGATTTGGTTCTGGGTATAGAGGCAAGCGGAATATACAAACGTTTTGAAAGACAAATGATATTATCATAACTCTTAGATTAGCATTTAGGAATGGTGGTGATCACCCTGAGTTAACAATAGTAATTTGAAGAAGGGCTTGGATGGACTGAAATCAAAGATTAACAGGTAAAACTGCACTTGAACAATCAGAGACTCTTGCAAATTCTATAGACGTATGGTGAAGAGCATCCTGGCTAGTTGCATCACAGCCTAGTAAGGAGGCTCCAATGATCAAGATCCATAAGAAGCTGGGGTTGTAGATACAGCCAGCTCCACCACAGACACAACCCTCCCTGCCATCAAGAACATCTTCAAGGGGAACGACCTCAAGAAGGTGGTGTCCATCATTAAGGACCTCCACTTTCTGGAACATGCCCTCTTCTCATCAGTACCATCAGAGATGAGGTACAGAAGTCTGAAGACCCACATTCAAAGATTTAGGAACAGCTTCTTTCCCTCTTCCATCAGATTTCTGAATGGATCATGAACCTATGAACACTTTTTCCATTGCTTTTTGCACTATTTATTTATTTATTGATTGATTGATTGATTGTAATTTTATGTCTTTGCATGGTACTGCTTTCACATCATATAAGACAGTGATAATAAACCTGATTTTGATTTTCAAGGTGAAGTTGTTTCAGCTGCTGTCGAGGTACAATTCCCATGTGGGAGAAGGGTGTGGAAATTAAAGCCAGAGTTTCCTGGATGACAAAAAGGTAGAGTAAAATAAAACAGAAAACAAAAGCACATGATAGATCCAGATTGTTAACGCATGTGAGAATCAGGCTGATTAAAGCAAGTTAAAGCAAATATAAAAACAAAGAAAAAGCACAAGAAAAGACTACCAGCAAATGTGAACAGTCAAAAAAGAATCCATGGTTATGCCAAAAGGAAAAGACTATAAAGAAGATGGAGTAATCAGAGGCCAAAAGGTCAATTTACTCATGGGGCAGACTCGTGACTCTACTCATGTCTGAGGTGTTAAATGAGTACTTTACATTAGTCTTCACCAATGAAGATGTCACTTGAGTCTCAGCAAAGGAAGATATAGTTGATCTTCTGGATAGGCTAAAAATTGATTAAATAAATACCAGAAAAATCAGCTGCATATCAAATGGATCACCTGGTCCAGATGAAATATATTCTGGGTTGCTGAATCTAGTAAGGGAGGAAATTGCAGTGGCCTGTCATAATCTTTCAAATATCTATAGACGTGTATGGTGTTTGAGATCTAGAAAATTGCAAATGTTTACACCTTTGTTCGAAAAAAGGTGCAGTGATAAATCCAGTGACTACAAACAAGTCAGTTTAACCTGGACAGTAAGGAACAGATTAAAAGTCATTTGGAAAAGAGATGTAGAACATCTAGTCAAGAGGAAGAAGGAAGCATGCTTGAGGTTTAGAAAGCAAGGGTCAGACAGGCCTCTGAGAGTTACAATGTAGCCAGGAAGGAGCTGAAGAATGGACTTAGGAGAGCTGGAAGGAAACATGAGAAGGCATTGATAAGTAGGATTAAAGAAAACCCTAAGGCATTCTACAAGTAAAATTATTACAAAAAAAATTAACAAGTAGTAAGTTAGATACACAATACATTAAAAAGCAAACAGTATAACACCACTGGTGCTTCAAACATGATGAGATCTGGGTGGTGCTAGGGAGATCCATAGTCTTATGGCCTGGGGGAGGAGGCTGTTTCCCATCACAATAGTTCTTGACCTAATGCTACAGTACCTCCTGCCTGATGGTAGGGAGTCAAAGAGATTGTTGGACCGGTGGAAAAGATCACTGACAATGCTAAAAGCACTGTGTACTCCTGATAAGTATCTCTAGTGGCTGGAAGAAAAGAGACCTTGATGATCCTCTCAGCTGTCCTCACAATCCTTTGTAGGGATTTGTGGAATTGCCTTGCAATTCCCATACCAGACTGTGATGCAGCTAGTCAGGACACCCTCAATGGTGTTCCTGTAAAAACTGGTTAACATGGCAGTTGTGGGGGGGGGGGGGGGGGCGGGGAGGCAGCCTCACTCACCTCAATCTCCAGAGGAAGTGGAGGCGCTGTTGTGCTTTCTTGACCAAAGAGGTGGTGTTGAAGGACCAAATGAGATCATCCGTTACGTGCACTCCCAGAAACTTGGTGTTCCTAACTATCTCCACGGAGGAGCTGTGTATGTGCAGTGAGGAGTGGTCAGCCTGCACCTTCCTAAGGTCCACGTTGAGACTCAAGTTGTTGTGGTCGCACCATTCTACCAGCCACTCCACCTCCTCTCTGTATGCTGTCTCGTCATCATCGTTGGCAAGGCCAACCACTGCTGTGTCATCAGCGAACTTGATGATTCAGTTTGAACTAATGAATACTTTGCTTTGGTATTCACCAAGGAAGGAGATCTTAACGAATGTGAAGTCAGCGTAGAACAGACTGAAATGTCAAGGTTAAAAATGAAGATGTGCTGGAACTTTCGAAAAATATTTAGACAGTTAAGTCCCCGGGACTTGACGGGATATACCCTAGGTTACCACAAGAAGTGAGGGAAGAGATTGCTGTGCCTTTGGCAATGATCTTTGTGTCCTCACTGGCCACAGGAGTAATACCAAAAGATGGTGATAGTTGAGTTTATGATAGTAGCAGATAGTGGAGTGGTTGAGGGGGAAACATAATGATAATGTGGTTAAGCATGGTGAGAAGAATGTTCTGAGTTGTGACTATTTCAATTCAAGGCATATTGTAGGGTAAGGTGGATGATCTTAGAGCATCGACCAACATGATATATAGCTGTTAGCAAGACTTGGTTGCAGGAGTGATAGGACTAGCAGCTCCGTGTTCCAAGGTTCTGTTGTTTCAGACATTATAGAGAGGGAGGAGGGATAGCATTATTAATTAGGGAAAATGTCACAGCAGTACTCAGACAGGACAGACTGGAAAGCTTATTTATTAAGGCTATATAGGTGGAACTGAAGAATAAGAAAAGGATGACCATGTAAAAGGAATTATATTATAGACCACCCAATAGTCAGTGGGATCTAGAGGAGCAAACCTGTAGAGAGATAGCAGAGGGTTGCGAGAAAAATAAGGTTGTAGTAGATTGTAATTTTCCACATATTGACTAGGACTCCCAAACTGTAAAAGGACTGGATGGGATAGAGTTTGTCAAATGTGTTCAGGGAAGTTTCCTTAATCAATATATAGAGGCCCAACCAGAGAGAGTGCGATACCAGATCTCCTATTAGGGAATGAGACAGGGCAGATATCAGAAGTGTGTGTAGGAGAACACTTTGGATCTATTGATCATAACTCAATAGTTTCAAGATTGCTTATGTCTATGTATATAAGCTATCTTATGTATTTATATGTATTGTGTTTTTTATTATTGTGTTCTTCATTGTGATTTTTTTTGTGCTGCATCATATGCAGAATAACAAATATTTTCATTCTCATTTACACTTGTGTATCTGGAAATGACATTAAACAATTTTAAACAACCTTAAATTTAACAATATTAATAATGGTCTTTGGACTGAGATTCTAAATTTGTGAAAGGCCAATCTCAATGGCATTAGAAAAGATCTGGCAAGTGTAGATTGAGACAGGTTGTTTTCTCGTAAAAGGATGTTTGGTAAGTGGAAGGCCTTCACAGGTGCAAGTTTGAGATTACAGAATCTGTATGTTTGTTTTAGGATAAAAGGCAAGGCTAACAGATTGAGGGAACCTTGGTTTATGAAGGATATAGAGGCACTGGTAAGAAGAAGGAGGTGCCTAACAGGTATAGGCCACAAGAAACTAGTGAGGTACTTGAGGAACATAAGAAATGCAAGAGGACACTTGAAAGGGAAATCAGGAGAGCCAAAAGAAGGCACCCAAAGTGAAGGAGAATCTCAAGGGTTTTTACAGATATATTTAAAAATGGATAGCAAGGGGCAACATTGGTCTACTTGAGGATCAGTGTAGTTATCAATGCATGTGATTTGAAAGAGATGGAGGAGATCTTAAATGAAATTTTTGCATTTGTATTTATTTGGGGAACACACACAGAGCCTAAGGAACCGAATGCAAAATAGCAGTGATGTCATGGACCATTTCAGTTAACAGAAGATGAGGTGCTTGCTGTCCCGAGGCAAAATTAGGGTGGACAAGCTGCCAGTGCCTGACAAAGTATCTTTTCGGACCGTGTGGGAGGCTAGTTCAGAAATTGTAGGGACCCTGGCAGAGGTATTTAAAATGTCCTTCACCACAGGTGAGGTGCTGGAGGATAGCTAATGTTGTTCTGTTGTTCAAAGAAGGCTCTAGGAATAAGTTGGGAAATTATAGACCTGTGAGTCTAACATCAATAGTGGGTAAATTATGGAAGGTATCAAAGCGACCATATGTATAGTATTTAAATAGATTAGGTCTGATTAGAGATAGTCAACATGGCTTTCTGTGTGGTAGGTTATGGCTAGCCAATCTTATAGAGTTTTTTGAGGAGGTTACCAGAAAAGTTGATGAAGGAAAGGCATAATTGGATGCTGTCAAATGGAGTTTTGCAAGGCCTTAGACATGGTCCCGCATGGGAGGCTGGTCAAGAAGGTTCAATCACTTGACATTCAAAATGAGGTAGTAAACTGGATTAGACATTGGCTTTACAGAAGAAGCCTGAGGGTGGCTGTAGATGGTTGCCTCTCTGACTGGAGGCCTGTGACTTAATGGTATGTCAGATAGATCTGTGTTGGGTCCGTTGTTGTATGTCATCTCTATCAACAATCTGGATTATAATGTGGTAAACTGGATCAGCAAGTTTGTGGATGACACCTAGATTGGTGGTGTAGTGGAAAGGGATCTGGACTAAATGGAAAAATGGCAGATAGAGTTTAATGCATACAGGTGGTGTGAGGTGCAGCACTTTGAGTGATCAAACCAGGGAAGGACTTACATGGTGAATGCTAGGGCACCAAGGAATACTGTAGTTCAGAGGGATATGGGAGTACAGATCCATAATTCCTTGAAAGTGACATCACAGTTAGATGGGATCATAAAGAGAGCTTTTAGCACATTGGCCTTCATAAACCAAAGTACTGTGTACAGGAGTTGGGAAGTTATGTTGAAAGTGTATGACGTTGGTGAAAGCAAATTTGGAGTTCTGTTTTCCAACCTCAGGAAAGATATCAACAAGATTGAAAGAATCCAGAGGAAACTCACAAAGATGTTTCTGGGAATTGAGGACCTAGGTTATAGGGAAAGGTTGAATAATTGACTTTATTCCCTGGAGCATAGGAGAATGAGGGGAGCTTTGACAGAAGTATACAAAATTATGAGGGGTACAAATAGGGTAAATACAAACAGGCTTTTCCCACTGAGGTTGGCTGAAATAGAACTAGAGGTCATAGGTTAAGGATGAAAGGTGAAATATTTAAGGGGAACCCGAGGGGGATCTTCTCCACTCAGAGGATGGGGTGAGAGTGTAGAAAGAGCTGCCAGACAAAGTGATGGCTGCAGGCTTGATTTCAACATTTAAGAGAAGTTTGAATAAGTACATAGATGGGATGCGTATTGAGGGACTATGGTCCAATTGTGGATCATTGAGCCTAGGCAGAATAACAGTTCAGCATCGACTAGATGGACCAAATGGCCTGTTTCTGTGGGTTAGTGCTCGATAGTTCCATGACTCTATTGGAGGGTGACAAATGTGATTACTCTGTTCAAGAAAGGTAACAGAGATAACCCTGGGCATTATAGAACAATGAGTCTTATGTCAGTGGTGGGCAAACTATTGGAGTGGATTCTTAGACACAGGATTTACAAACATTTGGAGAAACATAGTCTGATTATGGATAGTCAACATGTCTTTGTGAGGGGCAGATCGTGCCTCATGAGCCTGAATTCTCTGAGGAAGTGGCAAAACTTATTGATGAAGGCAGAGTAGTGGATGTGGTGTATATGGATTTTAGTAAGGCATTTAACAAGGTTCCCATGGTAGCCTAGTCAGGAGGCATGTGACCCAGGGAAACTTGTCTGTGCGGATGAGAATTGCTTTGCCCACAGAAGGCAGAGTATGGTAGCTGAAGGAACGTACTCTGCCTGGAGGTTGATGACCAGTAGTGTTCCACAGTGGTTTATTCTGGAACCCTTGCTCTTTCTGGTTTATATAAATGACTCGGATGAGGAAGTGGAAGGGTAAGTTAGTAAGTTTGCAGATGACACGGAGGCTGCGGATAGCATTGAAAGTTGTTGTAGAGCTGACTGAAAAGTGACAGATTGAGTGCAATCCGGAAAAGTGTGAAGTGATTCACTATGAAAGGTCAAAAGAAGACAGAATCAGGGTTAATGGTAGAATTCTTGAAAATGCGGAGGAACAGAGGAATCTTGGAGGCTATGTCAAAGTTGCAGCATAAGTTGATAGGCTGGTTAAGAAGGTGCTATGTTGGCCTTCATTGGTCGGGGGATTGAGTAAGATAATGTTGGAGCTCTATGAAGCTGGTTATACAACACTTGGAATATTGTGTTCAGTCCTGGTTGCTTCATTATAAGAGGGATGTGGAAGCTTTAGGGAGGGTGCAGGAGAGATTTAAAACATAGAACATAGACTAGTACAGCACAGTACAGGCCCTTCGGCCCACAATGTTGTGCCGACCCTTAAACCCTGCCTCCCATATAAGCCCCCACCTTCCTGTATACCTGTCTAGTAGTCTCTTAAACTTCACTAGTGTATCTGCCTCCACCACTGACTCAGGCGGTGCATTCCACGCACCAACCACTCTCTGAGTAAAAAACCTTCCTCTAATATCCTCCTTGAACTTCCCACCCCTTACCGTAAAGCCATGTCCTCTTGCATTGAGCAGTGGTGCCCTGGGGAAGAGGCGCTGGCTATCCACTCTATCTATTCCTCTTATTATCTTGTACACCTCTATCATGTCTCCTCTCATCCTCCTTCTCTCTAAAGAGTAAAGCCCTAGCTCCCTCAATCTCTGATCATAATGCATACTCTCTAAACCAGGCAGCATCCTGGTAAATCGTGCAATTAACCATGTAGAATTACCAGGTTATGGAAATAACTGTCATCTGGCAAATAAAATAGCAGGAATCAGTGATAGATGTTCCAGGAAAGAATAGGGAAGGGAATATAAGAGAAGGAGGTCACAATACTGATGAGAACATTGCAGGGCTGGGGAGAGAAAATGTCCAGGAGCAACAAAGGATAGAACTAACCAAAAATAGGTGATGTTTACATAACTGGGTCTATTCTGTGGACTGATAACCAATGAGAAAGATATTGAGGAGCAAATTTACAGGGAAACTGTGGAGAATCTACAGCCTTAAGAGTGATGATAATGCACGGATTTCACCCATTCAAGTAAAGACTGGGGCAGCAATAGTAATGGGGGAGGGGGAACAAAAATGGTACTGAGGGAGTTTCTGAGGAAAACAATCTTGAGCTACATTTCTGACCCAAGGACAAAAGGCATTGCTGGATTTGGTTCTGGGTATAGAGGCAAGCGGAATATACAAACGTTTTGAAAGACAAATGATATTATCATAACTCTTAGATTAGCATTTAGGAATGGTGGTGATCACCCTGAGTTAACAATAGTAATTTGAAGAAGGGCTTGGATGGACTGAAATCAAAGATTAACAGGTAAAACTGCACTTGAACAATGGGAAGACTACAAGGTGGACTGAAGCATGTTCAGGGATACATCTTTGGATCTGAAAGGACGTGCCACAGTTGTCACCACCTTCATAAAAGCCTGCTTGGATAAGTGTGTGCCTTTGAAAAGCTTTCCCAAACCAGAAGCCCTGGATGAATCAGGAGGTTCACAGTCTTCCGAGGGCTAGACCTATAGGGATTCCCACACCTTTTTATGCCATGGATCCCAACCATTAACCAAGGGGTCCATGGACCCCAGGTTGGGAACCCTTGATCTATAGTACTCAAAACTGGCAATTCAGAATCCTACAAGAAGGCTAGGTACAAGTTATGGAAGGCCATTGTGAGAGTAAAAAGGTAATTCCATCTGAAATTGGAGACACAATCGGATGCACATCAGTCGTGCCAGGATTCGCTTGCCATTACTTCCTAAAAGGCGAAACAAGCAGCAGAAACGGGACTGATCCTTCACTTCCCGATTTGCTCGATGCCTTTTAGGCATGCTTTGAAAGTGAGAATACCACTAAATCTGTGCGAATCCCCACAGCATCTGGTGGCCCTGTGATCTACATCTCGGAGGCCAATGTCTGACAAGGAGTCAGGCCCTGAGAGTGTACCTGGCCAGGTACCGAAAATCTTCGGCTGCAGAGCTCAAGGACATCTTCAAACTTTCACAGCTGTGGTCTGCAAATCACATCTGCTTCAAAAGGGCAGCAATCAAAGTGCCCAAGAAGAGCAGGGTGAGCTGGCTCAACAACTATCGCCTGGTAGAACTCCTATCTACTGTAATGAGGTGCTTTGAGGGATTGGTTATGGCTAGAATTAATGCCTGTTTAAGCAAGGATCTGGACTTGCTGCAATTCACAATAGGTCTACAGCAGACACAATCTCGCTGGCTCTTCACACCTAGATAACAACAAAACATACATAAAGCTGCTGCTTATTGATTACATCTCCGATTCCATACCATCATTTCCTCAGTATTAATCACCAAACTTGAGCCTCTGTATTTCCCTCCGCAACTGGATTCTCGACTTCCTCATCAGGAGACCACAGTGAGTATGGATTGGTGATAACATCGCTTCCTCGCTGATAATCAATACAGTCACTCTTCAATGATGTGAGCTTAGCCCACTGCTCTGCTCTCACTATGCTCACAACTGTGTGGCTAAGCAGAGCTCAAGCCCAATTTATAAATGTGCAAATGATCCCACTGTTGTTGGTAAAATCTCTTATAGTAATGAAGAGACATACAAGAGTGAGATAGATTAGCTGGTTGTGTGGTGTTGCAATAACAATTTCAGCAAGAGCAAAGAATTGATTGTGGATTTCAGGAAGGGGAAGTCGGAAGAACACACACCAGTCAGTCCTTACTGAGCGGTCCTGTGTGTCAATATCTCTAAGGATCTGTCTTGGGCTCATTGTACATTGATGCAATCATGAAGAAGGCATGCACGTGGTTCTAGTTCATTAGGAGTTTGAGGAGATTTGGTATATCATCAGAGACTCTTGCAAATTCTATAGACGTATGGTGAAGAGCATCCTGGCTAGTTGCATCACAGCCTAGTAAGGAGGCTCCAATGATCAAGATCCATAAGAAGCTGGGGTTGTAGATACAGCCAGCTCCACCACAGACACAACCCTCCCTGCCATCAAGAACATCTTCAAGGGGAACGACCTCAAGAAGGTGGTGTCCATCATTAAGGACCTCCACTTTCTGGAACATGCCCTCTTCTCATCAGTACCATCAGAGATGAGGTACAGAAGTCTGAAGACCCACATTCAAAGATTTAGGAACAGCTTCTTTCCCTCTTCCATCAGATTTCTGAATGGATCATGAACCTATGAACACTTTTTCCATTGCTTTTTGCACTATTTATTTATTTATTGATTGATTGATTGATTGTAATTTTATGTCTTTGCATGGTACTGCTTTCACATCATATAAGACAGTGATAATAAACCTGATTTTGATTTTCAAGGTGAAGTTGTTTCAGCTGCTGTCGAGGTACAATTCCCATGTGGGAGAAGGGTGTGGAAATTAAAGCCAGAGTTTCCTGGATGACAAAAAGGTAGAGTAAAATAAAACAGAAAACAAAAGCACATGATAGATCCAGATTGTTAACGCATGTGAGAATCAGGCTGATTAAAGCAAGTTAAAACAAATATAAAAACAAAGAAAAAGCACAAGAAAAGACTACCAGCAAATGTGAACAGTCAAAAAAGAATCCATGGTTATGCCAAAAGGAAAAGACTATAAAGAAGATGGAGTAATCAGAGGCCAAAAGGTCAATTTACTCATGGGGCAGACTCGTGACTCTACTCATGTCTGAGGTGTTAAATGAGTACTTTACATTAGTCTTCACCAATGAAGATGTCACTTGAGTCTCAGCAAAGGAAGATATAGTTGATCTTCTGGATAGGCTAAAAATTGATTAAATAAATACCAGAAAAATCAGCTGCATATCAAATGGATCACCTGGTCCAGATGAAATATATTCTGGGTTGCTGAATCTAGTAAGGGAGGAAATTGCAGTGGCCTGTCATAATCTTTCAAATATCTATAGACGTGTATGGTGTTTGAGATCTAGAAAATTGCAAATGTTTACACCTTTGTTCGAAAAAAGGTGCAGTGATAAATCCAGTGACTACAAACAAGTCAGTTTAACCTGGAGAGTAAGGAACAGATTAAAAGTCATTTGGAAAAGAGATGTAGAACATCTAGTCAAGAGGAAGAAGGAAGCATGCTTGAGGTTTAGAAAGCAAGGGTCAGACAGGCCTCTGAGAGTTACAATGTAGCCAGGAAGGAGCTGAAGAATGGACTTAGGAGAGCTGGAAGGAAACATGAGAAGGCATTGATAAGTAGGATTAAAGAAAACCCTAAGGCATTCTACAAGTAAAATTATTACAAAAAAAATTAACAAGTAGTAAGTTAGATACACAATACATTAAAAAGCAAACAGTATAACACCACTGGTGCTTCAAACATGATGAGATCTGGGTGGTGCTAGGGAGATCCATAGTCTTATGGCCTGGGGGAGGAGGCTGTTTCCCATCACAATAGTTCTTGACCTAATGCTACAGTACCTCCTGCCTGATGGTAGGGAGTCAAAGAGATTGTTGGACCGGTGGAAAAGATCACTGACAATGCTAAAAGCACTGTGTACTCCTGATAAGTATCTCTAGTGGCTGGAAGAAAAGAGACCTTGATGATCCTCTCAGCTGTCCTCACAATCCTTTGTAGGGATTTGTGGAATTGCCTTGCAATTCCCATACCAGACTGTGATGCAGCTAGTCAGGACACCCTCAATGGTGTTCCTGTAAAAACTGGTTAACATGGCAGTTGTGGGGGGGGGGGGGGGGGGGCGGGGAGGCAGCCTCACTCACCTCAATCTCCAGAGGAAGTGGAGGCGCTGTTGTGCTTTCTTGACCAAAGAGGTGGTGTTGAAGGACCAAATGAGATCATCCGTTACGTGCACTCCCAGAAACTTGGTGTTCCTAACTATCTCCACGGAGGAGCTGTGTATGTGCAGTGAGGAGTGGTCAGCCTGCACCTTCCTAAGGTCCACGTTGAGACTCAAGTTGTTGTGGTCGCACCATTCTACCAGCCACTCCACCTCCTCTCTGTATGCTGTCTCGTCATCATCGTTGGCAAGGCCAACCACTGCTGTGTCATCAGCGAACTTGATGATTCAGTTTGAACTAATGAATACTTTGCTTTGGTATTCACCAAGGAAGGAGATCTTAACGAATGTGAAGTCAGCGTAGAACAGACTGAAATGTCAAGGTTAAAAATGAAGATGTGCTGGAACTTTCGAAAAATATTTAGACAGTTAAGTCCCCGGGACTTGACGGGATATACCCTAGGTTACCACAAGAAGTGAGGGAAGAGATTGCTGTGCCTTTGGCAATGATCTTTGTGTCCTCACTGGCCACAGGAGTAATACCAAAAGATGGTGATAGTTGAGTTTATGATAGTAGCAGATAGTGGAGTGGTTGAGGGGGAAACATAATGATAATGTGGTTAAGCATGGTGAGAAGAATGTTCTGAGTTGTGACTATTTCAATTCAAGGCATATTGTAGGGTAAGGTGGATGATCTTAGAGCATCGACCAACATGATATATAGCTGTTAGCAAGACTTGGTTGCAGGAGTGATAGGACTAGCAGCTCCGTGTTCCAAGGTTCTGTTGTTTCAGACATTATAGAGAGGGAGGAGGGATAGCATTATTAATTAGGGAAAATGTCACAGCAGTACTCAGACAGGACAGACTGGAAAGCTTATTTATTAAGGCTATATAGGTGGAACTGAAGAATAAGAAAAGGATGACCATGTAAAAGGAATTATATTATAGACCACCCAATAGTCAGTGGGATCTAGAGGAGCAAACCTGTAGAGAGATAGCAGAGGGTTGCGAGAAAAATAAGGTTGTAGTAGATTGTAATTTTCCACATATTGACTAGGACTCCCAAACTGTAAAAGGACTGGATGGGATAGAGTTTGTCAAATGTGTTCAGGGAAGTTTCCTTAATCAATATATAGAGGCCCAACCAGAGAGAGTGCGATACCAGATCTCCTATTAGGGAATGAGACAGGGCAGATATCAGAAGTGTGTGTAGGAGAACACTTTGGATCTATTGATCATAACTCAATAGTTTCAAGATTGCTTATGTCTATGTATATAAGCTATCTTATGTATTTATATGTATTGTGTTTTTTATTATTGTGTTCTTCATTGTGATTTTTTTTGTGCTGCATCATATGCAGAATAACAAATATTTTCATTCTCATTTACACTTGTGTATCTGGAAATGACATTAAACAATTTTAAACAACCTTAAATTTAACAATATTAATAATGGTCTTTGGACTGAGATTCTAAATTTGTGAAAGGCCAATCTCAATGGCATTAGAAAAGATCTGGCAAGTGTAGATTGAGACAGGTTGTTTTCTCGTAAAAGGATGTTTGGTAAGTGGAAGGCCTTCACAGGTGCAAGTTTGAGATTACAGAATCTGTATGTTTGTTTTAGGATAAAAGGCAAGGCTAACAGATTGAGGGAACCTTGGTTTATGAAGGATATAGAGGCACTGGTAAGAAGAAGGAGGTGCCTAACAGGTATAGGCCACAAGAAACTAGTGAGGTACTTGAGGAACATAAGAAATGCAAGAGGACACTTGAAAGGGAAATCAGGAGAGCCAAAAGAAGGCACCCAAAGTGAAGGAGAATCTCAAGGGTTTTTACAGATATATTTAGAGAAAATGGATAGCAAGGGGCAACATTGGTCTACTTGAGGATCAGTGTAGTTATCAATGCATGGATTTGAAAGAGATGGAGGAGATCTTAAATGAAATTTTTGCATTTGTATTTATTTGGGGAACACACACAGAGCCTAAGGAACCAATGCAAAATAGCAGTGATGTCATGGACCATTTCAGTTAACAGAAGATGAGGTGCTTGCTGTCCCGAGGCAAATTAGGGTGGACAAGCTGCCAGTGCCTGACAAAGTATCTTTTCGGACCTTGTGGGAGGCTAGTTCAGAAATTGTAGGGACCCTGGCAGAGGTATTTAAAATGTCCTTCACCACAGGTGAGGTGCTGGAGGATAGCTAATGTTGTTCTGTTGTTCAAAGAAGGCTCTAGGAATAAGTTGGGAAATTATAGACCTGTGAGTCTAACATCAATAGTGGGTAAATTATTGGAAGGTATCAAAGCGACCATATGTATAGTATTTAAATAGATTAGGTCTGATTAGAGATAGTCAACATGGCTTTCTGTGTGGTAGGTTATGGCTAGCCAATCTTATAGAGTTTTTTGAGGAGGTTACCAGAAAAGTTGATGAAGGAAAGGCATAATTGGATGCTGTCAAATGGAGTTTTGCAAGGCCTTAGACATGGTCCCGCATGGGAGGCTGGTCAAGAAGGTTCAATCACTTGACATTCAAAATGAGGTAGTAAACTGGATTAGACATTGGCTTTACAGAAGAAGCCTGAGGGTGGCTGTAGATGGTTGCCTCTCTGACTGGAGGCCTGTGACTTAATGGTATGTCAGATAGATCTGTGTTGGGTCCGTTGTTGTATGTCATCTCTATCAACAATCTGGATTATAATGTGGTAAACTGGATCAGCAAGTTTGTGGATGACACCTAGATTGGTGGTGTAGTGGAAAGGGATCTGGACTAAATGGAAAAATGGCAGATAGAGTTTAATGCATACAGGTGGTGTGAGGTGCAGCACTTTGAGTGATCAAACCAGGGAAGGACTTACATGGTGAATGCTAGGGCACCAAGGAATACTGTAGTTCAGAGGGATATGGGAGTACAGATCCATAATTCCTTGAAAGTGACATCACAGTTAGATGGGATCATAAAGAGAGCTTTTAGCACATTGGCCTTCATAAACCAAAGTACTGTGTACAGGAGTTGGGAAGTTATGTTGAAAGTGTATGACGTTGGTGAAAGCAAATTTGGAGTTCTGTTTTCCAACCTCAGGAAAGATATCAACAAGATTGAAAGAATCCAGAGGAAACTCACAAAGATGTTTCTGGGAATTGAGGACCTAGGTTATAGGGAAAGGTTGAATAATTGACTTTATTCCCTGGAGCATAGGAGAATGAGGGGAGCTTTGACAGAAGTATACAAAATTATGAGGGGTACAAATAGGGTAAATACAAACAGGCTTTTCCCACTGAGGTTGGCTGAAATAGAACTAGAGGTCATAGGTTAAGGATGAAAGGTGAAATATTTAAGGGGAACCCGAGGGGGATCTTCTCCACTCAGAGGATGGGGTGAGAGTGTAGAAAGAGCTGCCAGACAAAGTGATGGCTGCAGGCTTGATTTCAACATTTAAGAGAAGTTTGAATAAGTACATAGATGGGATGCGTATTGAGGGACTATGGTCCAATTGTGGATCATTGAGCCTAGGCAGAATAACAGTTCAGCATCGACTAGATGGACCAAATGGCCTGTTTCTGTGGGTTAGTGCTCGATAGTTCCATGACTCTATTGGAGGGTGACAAATGTGATTACTCTGTTCAAGAAAGGTAACAGAGATAACCCTGGGCATTATAGAACAATGAGTCTTATGTCAGTGGTGGGCAAACTATTGGAGTGGATTCTTAGACACAGGATTTACAAACATTTGGAGAAACATAGTCTGATTATGGATAGTCAACATGTCTTTGTGAGGGGCAGATCGTGCCTCATGAGCCTGAATTCTCTGAGGAAGTGGCAAAACTTATTGATGAAGGCAGAGTAGTGGATGTGGTGTATATGGATTTTAGTAAGGCATTTAACAAGGTTCCCATGGTAGCCTAGTCAGGAGGCATGTGACCCAGGGAAACTTGTCTGTGCGGATGAGAATTGCTTTGCCCACAGAAGGCAGAGTATGGTAGCTGAAGGAACGTACTCTGCCTGGAGGTTGATGACCAGTAGTGTTCCACAGTGGTTTATTCTGGAACCCTTGCTCTTTCTGGTTTATATAAATGACTCGGATGAGGAAGTGGAAGGGTAAGTTAGTAAGTTTGCAGATGACACGGAGGCTGCGGATAGCATTGAAAGTTGTTGTAGAGCTGACTGAAAAGTGACAGATTGAGTGCAATCCGGAAAAGTGTGAAGTGATTCACTATGAAAGGTCAAAAGAAGACAGAATCAGGGTTAATGGTAGAATTCTTGAAAATGCGGAGGAACAGAGGAATCTTGGAGGCTATGTCAAAGTTGCAGCATAAGTTGATAGGCTGGTTAAGAAGGTGCTATGTTGGCCTTCATTGGTCGGGGGATTGAGTAAGATAATGTTGGAGCTCTATGAAGCTGGTTATACAACACTTGGAATATTGTGTTCAGTCCTGGTTGCTTCATTATAAGAGGGATGTGGAAGCTTTAGGGAGGGTGCAGGAGAGATTTAAAACATAGAACATAGACTAGTACAGCACAGTACAGGCCCTTCGGCCCACAATGTTGTGCCGACCCTTAAACCCTGCCTCCCATATAAGCCCCCACCTTCCTGTATACCTGTCTAGTAGTCTCTTAAACTTCACTAGTGTATCTGCCTCCACCACTGACTCAGGCGGTGCATTCCACGCACCAACCACTCTCTGAGTAAAAAACCTTCCTCTAATATCCTCCTTGAACTTCCCACCCCTTACCGTAAAGCCATGTCCTCTTGCATTGAGCAGTGGTGCCCTGGGGAAGAGGCGCTGGCTATCCACTCTATCTATTCCTCTTATTATCTTGTACACCTCTATCATGTCTCCTCTCATCCTCCTTCTCTCTAAAGAGTAAAGCCCTAGCTCCCTCAATCTCTGATCATAATGCATACTCTCTAAACCAGGCAGCATCCTGGTAAATCGTGCAATTAACCATGTAGAATTACCAGGTTATGGAAATAACTGTCATCTGGCAAATAAAATAGCAGGAATCAGTGATAGATGTTCCAGGAAAGAATAGGGAAGGGAATATAAGAGAAGGAGGTCACAATACTGATGAGAACATTGCAGGGCTGGGGAGAGAAAATGTCCAGGAGCAACAAAGGATAGAACTAACCAAAAATAGGTGATGTTTACATAACTGGGTCTATTCTGTGGACTGATAACCAATGAGAAAGATATTGAGGAGCAAATTTACAGGGAAACTGTGGAGAATCTACAGCCTTAAGAGTGATGATAATGCACGGATTTCACCCATTCAAGTAAAGACTGGGGCAGCAATAGTAATGGGGGAGGGGGAACAAAAATGGTACTGAGGGAGTTTCTGAGGAAAACAATCTTGAGCTACATTTCTGACCCAAGGACAAAAGGCATTGCTGGATTTGGTTCTGGGTATAGAGGCAAGCGGAATATACAAACGTTTTGAAAGACAAATGATATTATCATAACTCTTAGATTAGCATTTAGGAATGGTGGTGATCACCCTGAGTTAACAATAGTAATTTGAAGAAGGGCTTGGATGGACTGAAATCAAAGATTAACAGGTAAAACTGCACTTGAACAATGGGAAGACTACAAGGTGGACTGAAGCATGTTCAGGGATACATCTTTGGATCTGAAAGGACGTGCCACAGTTGTCACCACCTTCATAAAAGCCTGCTTGGATAAGTGTGTGCCTTTGAAAAGCTTTCCCAAACCAGAAGCCCTGGATGAATCAGGAGGTTCACAGTCTTCCGAGGGCTAGACCTATAGGGATTCCCACACCTTTTTATGCCATGGATCCCAACCATTAACCAAGGGGTCCATGGACCCCAGGTTGGGAACCCTTGATCTATAGTACTCAAAACTGGCAATTCAGAATCCTACAAGAAGGCTAGGTACAAGTTATGGAAGGCCATTGTGAGAGTAAAAAGGTAATTCCATCTGAAATTGGAGACACAATCGGATGCACATCAGTCGTGCCAGGATTCGCTTGCCATTACTTCCTAAAAGGCGAAACAAGCAGCAGAAACGGGACTGATCCTTCACTTCCCGATTTGCTTGATGCCTTTTAGGCATGCTTTGAAAGTGAGAATACCACTAAATCTGTGCGAATCCCCACAGCATCTGGTGGCCCTGTGATCTACATCTCGGAGGCCAATGTCTGACAAGGAGTCAGGCCCTGAGAGTGTACCTGGCCAGGTACCGAAAATCTTCGGCTGCAGAGCTCAAGGACATCTTCAAACTTTCACAGCTGTGGTCTGCAAATCACATCTGCTTCAAAAGGGCAGCAATCAAAGTGCCCAAGAAGAGCAGGGTGAGCTGGCTCAACAACTATCGCCTGGTAGAACTCCTATCTACTGTAATGAGGTGCTTTGAGGGATTGGTTATGGCTAGAATTAATGCCTGTTTAAGCAAGGATCTGGACTTGCTGCAATTCACAATAGGTCTACAGCAGACACAATCTCGCTGGCTCTTCACACCTAGATAACAACAAAACATACATAAAGCTGCTGCTTATTGATTACATCTCCGATTCCATACCATCATTTCCTCAGTATTAATCACCAAACTTGAGCCTCTGTATTTCCCTCCGCAACTGGATTCTCGACTTCCTCATCAGGAGACCACAGTGAGTATGGATTGGTGATAACATCGCTTCCTCGCTGATAATCAATACAGTCACTCTTCAATGATGTGAGCTTAGCCCACTGCTCTGCTCTCACTATGCTCACAACTGTGTGGCTAAGCAGAGCTCAAGCCCAATTTATAAATGTGCAAATGATCCCACTGTTGTTGGTAAAATCTCTTATAGTAATGAAGAGACATACAAGAGTGAGATAGATTAGCTGGTTGTGTGGTGTTGCAATAACAATTTCAGCAAGAGCAAAGAATTGATTGTGGATTTCAGGAAGGGGAAGTCGGAAGAACACACACCAGTCAGTCCTTACTGAGCGGTCCTGTGTGTCAATATCTCTAAGGATCTGTCTTGGGCTCATTGTACATTGATGCAATCATGAAGAAGGCATGCACGTGGTTCTAGTTCATTAGGAGTTTGAGGAGATTTGGTATATCATCAGAGACTCTTGCAAATTCTATAGACGTATGGTGAAGAGCATCCTGGCTAGTTGCATCACAGCCTAGTAAGGAGGCTCCAATGATCAAGATCCATAAGAAGCTGGGGTTGTAGATACAGCCAGCTCCACCACAGACACAACCCTCCCTGCCATCAAGAACATCTTCAAGGGGAACGACCTCAAGAAGGTGGTGTCCATCATTAAGGACCTCCACTTTCTGGAACATGCCCTCTTCTCATCAGTACCATCAGAGATGAGGTACAGAAGTCTGAAGACCCACATTCAAAGATTTAGGAACAGCTTCTTTCCCTCTTCCATCAGATTTCTGAATGGATCATGAACCTATGAACACTTTTTCCATTGCTTTTTGCACTATTTATTTATTTATTGATTGATTGATTGATTGTAATTTTATGTCTTTGCATGGTACTGCTTTCACATCATATAAGACAGTGATAATAAACCTGATTTTGATTTTCAAGGTGAAGTTGTTTCAGCTGCTGTCGAGGTACAATTCCCATGTGGGAGAAGGGTGTGGAAATTAAAGCCAGAGTTTCCTGGATGACAAAAAGGTAGAGTAAAATAAAACAGAAAACAAAAGCACATGATAGATCCAGATTGTTAACGCATGTGAGAATCAGGCTGATTAAAGCAAGTTAAAACAAATATAAAAACAAAGAAAAAGCACAAGAAAAGACTACCAGCAAATGTGAACAGTCAAAAAAGAATCCATGGTTATGCCAAAAGGAAAAGACTATAAAGAAGATGGAGTAATCAGAGGCCAAAAGGTCAATTTACTCATGGGGCAGACTCGTGACTCTACTCATGTCTGAGGTGTTAAATGAGTACTTTACATTAGTCTTCACCAATGAAGATGTCACTTGAGTCTCAGCAAAGGAAGATATAGTTGATCTTCTGGATAGGCTAAAAATTGATTAAATAAATACCAGAAAAATCAGCTGCATATCAAATGGATCACCTGGTCCAGATGAAATATATTCTGGGTTGCTGAATCTAGTAAGGGAGGAAATTGCAGTGGCCTGTCATAATCTTTCAAATATCTATAGACGTGTATGGTGTTTGAGATCTAGAAAATTGCAAATGTTTACACCTTTGTTCGAAAAAAGGTGCAGTGATAAATCCAGTGACTACAAACAAGTCAGTTTAACCTGGAGAGTAAGGAACAGATTAAAAGTCATTTGGAAAAGAGATGTAGAACATCTAGTCAAGAGGAAGAAGGAAGCATGCTTGAGGTTTAGAAAGCAAGGGTCAGACAGGCCTCTGAGAGTTACAATGTAGCCAGGAAGGAGCTGAAGAATGGACTTAGGAGAGCTGGAAGGAAACATGAGAAGGCATTGATAAGTAGGATTAAAGAAAACCCTAAGGCATTCTACAAGTAAAATTATTACAAAAAAAATTAACAAGTAGTAAGTTAGATACACAATACATTAAAAAGCAAACAGTATAACACCACTGGTGCTTCAAACATGATGAGATCTGGGTGGTGCTAGGGAGATCCATAGTCTTATGGCCTGGGGGAGGAGGCTGTTTCCCATCACAATAGTTCTTGACCTAATGCTACAGTACCTCCTGCCTGATGGTAGGGAGTCAAAGAGATTGTTGGACCGGTGGAAAAGATCACTGACAATGCTAAAAGCACTGTGTACTCCTGATAAGTATCTCTAGTGGCTGGAAGAAAAGAGACCTTGATGATCCTCTCAGCTGTCCTCACAATCCTTTGTAGGGATTTGTGGAATTGCCTTGCAATTCCCATACCAGACTGTGATGCAGCTAGTCAGGACACCCTCAATGGTGTTCCTGTAAAAACTGGTTAACATGGCAGTTGTGGGGGGGGGGGGGGGGGGGCGGGGAGGCAGCCTCACTCACCTCAATCTCCAGAGGAAGTGGAGGCGCTGTTGTGCTTTCTTGACCAAAGAGGTGGTGTTGAAGGACCAAATGAGATCATCCGTTACGTGCACTCCCAGAAACTTGGTGTTCCTAACTATCTCCACGGAGGAGCTGTGTATGTGCAGTGAGGAGTGGTCAGCCTGCACCTTCCTAAGGTCCACGTTGAGACTCAAGTTGTTGTGGTCGCACCATTCTACCAGCCACTCCACCTCCTCTCTGTATGCTGTCTCGTCATCATCGTTGGCAAGGCCAACCACTGCTGTGTCATCAGCGAACTTGATGATTCAGTTTGAACTAATGAATACTTTGCTTTGGTATTCACCAAGGAAGGAGATCTTAACGAATGTGAAGTCAGCGTAGAACAGACTGAAATGTCAAGGTTAAAAATGAAGATGTGCTGGAACTTTCGAAAAATATTTAGACAGTTAAGTCCCCGGGACTTGACGGGATATACCCTAGGTTACCACAAGAAGTGAGGGAAGAGATTGCTGTGCCTTTGGCAATGATCTTTGTGTCCTCACTGGCCACAGGAGTAATACCAAAAGATGGTGATAGTTGAGTTTATGATAGTAGCAGATAGTGGAGTGGTTGAGGGGGAAACATAATGATAATGTGGTTAAGCATGGTGAGAAGAATGTTCTGAGTTGTGACTATTTCAATTCAAGGCATATTGTAGGGTAAGGTGGATGATCTTAGAGCATCGACCAACATGATATATAGCTGTTAGCAAGACTTGGTTGCAGGAGTGATAGGACTAGCAGCTCCGTGTTCCAAGGTTCTGTTGTTTCAGACATTATAGAGAGGGAGGAGGGATAGCATTATTAATTAGGGAAAATGTCACAGCAGTACTCAGACAGGACAGACTGGAAAGCTTATTTATTAAGGCTATATAGGTGGAACTGAAGAATAAGAAAAGGATGACCATGTAAAAGGAATTATATTATAGACCACCCAATAGTCAGTGGGATCTAGAGGAGCAAACCTGTAGAGAGATAGCAGAGGGTTGCGAGAAAAATAAGGTTGTAGTAGATTGTAATTTTCCACATATTGACTAGGACTCCCAAACTGTAAAAGGACTGGATGGGATAGAGTTTGTCAAATGTGTTCAGGGAAGTTTCCTTAATCAATATATAGAGGCCCAACCAGAGAGAGTGCGATACCAGATCTCCTATTAGGGAATGAGACAGGGCAGATATCAGAAGTGTGTGTAGGAGAACACTTTGGATCTATTGATCATAACTCAATAGTTTCAAGATTGCTTATGTCTATGTATATAAGCTATCTTATGTATTTATATGTATTGTGTTTTTTATTATTGTGTTCTTCATTGTGATTTTTTTTGTGCTGCATCATATGCAGAATAACAAATATTTTCATTCTCATTTACACTTGTGTATCTGGAAATGACATTAAACAATTTTAAACAACCTTAAATTTAACAATATTAATAATGGTCTTTGGACTGAGATTCTAAATTTGTGAAAGGCCAATCTCAATGGCATTAGAAAAGATCTGGCAAGTGTAGATTGAGACAGGTTGTTTTCTCGTAAAAGGATGTTTGGTAAGTGGAAGGCCTTCACAGGTGCAAGTTTGAGATTACAGAATCTGTATGTTTGTTTTAGGATAAAAGGCAAGGCTAACAGATTGAGGGAACCTTGGTTTATGAAGGATATAGAGGCACTGGTAAGAAGAAGGAGGTGCCTAACAGGTATAGGCCACAAGAAACTAGTGAGGTACTTGAGGAACATAAGAAATGCAAGAGGACACTTGAAAGGGAAATCAGGAGAGCCAAAAGAAGGCACCCAAAGTGAAGGAGAATCTCAAGGGTTTTTACAGATATATTTAGAGAAAATGGATAGCAAGGGGCAACATTGGTCTACTTGAGGATCAGTGTAGTTATCAATGCATGGATTTGAAAGAGATGGAGGAGATCTTAAATGAAATTTTTGCATTTGTATTTATTTGGGGAACACACACAGAGCCTAAGGAACCAATGCAAAATAGCAGTGATGTCATGGACCATTTCAGTTAACAGAAGATGAGGTGCTTGCTGTCCCGAGGCAAATTAGGGTGGACAAGCTGCCAGTGCCTGACAAAGTATCTTTTCGGACCTTGTGGGAGGCTAGTTCAGAAATTGTAGGGACCCTGGCAGAGGTATTTAAAATGTCCTTCACCACAGGTGAGGTGCTGGAGGATAGCTAATGTTGTTCTGTTGTTCAAAGAAGGCTCTAGGAATAAGTTGGGAAATTATAGACCTGTGAGTCTAACATCAATAGTGGGTAAATTATTGGAAGGTATCAAAGCGACCATATGTATAGTATTTAAATAGATTAGGTCTGATTAGAGATAGTCAACATGGCTTTCTGTGTGGTAGGTTATGGCTAGCCAATCTTATAGAGTTTTTTGAGGAGGTTACCAGAAAAGTTGATGAAGGAAAGGCATAATTGGATGCTGTCAAATGGAGTTTTGCAAGGCCTTAGACATGGTCCCGCATGGGAGGCTGGTCAAGAAGGTTCAATCACTTGACATTCAAAATGGGGTAGTAAACTGGATTAGACATTGGCTTTACAGAAGAAGCCTGAGGGTGGCTGTAGATGGTTGCCTCTCTGACTGGAGGCCTGTGACTTAATGGTATGTCAGATAGATCTGTGTTGGGTCCGTTGTTGTATGTCATCTCTATCAACAATCTGGATTATAATGTGGTAAACTGGATCAGCAAGTTTGTGGATGACACCTAGATTGGTGGTGTAGTGGAAAGGGATCTGGACTAAATGGAAAAATGGCAGATAGAGTTTAATGCATACAGGTGGTGTGAGGTGCAGCACTTTGAGTGATCAAACCAGGGAAGGACTTACATGGTGAATGCTAGGGCACCAAGGAATACTGTAGTTCAGAGGGATATGGGAGTACAGATCCATAATTCCTTGAAAGTGACATCACAGTTAGATGGGATCATAAAGAGAGCTTTTAGCACATTGGCCTTCATAAACCAAAGTACTGTGTACAGGAGTTGGGAAGTTATGTTGAAAGTGTATGACGTTGGTGAAAGCAAATTTGGAGTTCTGTTTTCCAACCTCAGGAAAGATATCAACAAGATTGAAAGAATCCAGAGGAAACTCACAAAGATGTTTCTGGGAATTGAGGACCTAGGTTATAGGGAAAGGTTGAATAATTGACTTTATTCCCTGGAGCATAGGAGAATGAGGGGAGCTTTGACAGAAGTATACAAAATTATGAGGGGTACAAATAGGGTAAATACAAACAGGCTTTTCCCACTGAGGTTGGCTGAAATAGAACTAGAGGTCATAGGTTAAGGATGAAAGGTGAAATATTTAAGGGGAACCCGAGGGGGATCTTCTCCACTCAGAGGATGGGGTGAGAGTGTAGAAAGAGCTGCCAGACAAAGTGATGGCTGCAGGCTTGATTTCAACATTTAAGAGAAGTTTGAATAAGTACATAGATGGGATGCGTATTGAGGGACTATGGTCCAATTGTGGATCATTGAGCCTAGGCAGAATAACAGTTCAGCATCGACTAGATGGACCAAATGGCCTGTTTCTGTGGGTTAGTGCTCGATAGTTCCATGACTCTATTGGAGGGTGACAAATGTGATTACTCTGTTCAAGAAAGGTAACAGAGATAACCCTGGGCATTATAGAACAATGAGTCTTATGTCAGTGGTGGGCAAACTATTGGAGTGGATTCTTAGACACAGGATTTACAAACATTTGGAGAAACATAGTCTGATTATGGATAGTCAACATGTCTTTGTGAGGGGCAGATCGTGCCTCATGAGCCTGAATTCTCTGAGGAAGTGGCAAAACTTATTGATGAAGGCAGAGTAGTGGATGTGGTGTATATGGATTTTAGTAAGGCATTTAACAAGGTTCCCATGGTAGCCTAGTCAGGAGGCATGTGACCCAGGGAAACTTGTCTGTGCGGATGAGAATTGCTTTGCCCACAGAAGGCAGAGTATGGTAGCTGATGGAACGTACTCTGCCTGGAGGTTGATGACCAGTGGTGTTCCACAGTGGTTTATTCTGGAACCCTTGCTCTTTCTGGTTTATATAAATGACTCGGATGAGGAAGTGGAAGGGTAAGTTAGTAAGTTTGCAGATGACACGGAGGCTGCGGATAGCATTGAAAGTTGTTGTAGAGCTGACTGAAAAGTGACAGATTGAGTGCAATCCGGAAAAGTGTGAAGTGATTCACTATGAAAGGTCAAAAGAAGACAGAATCAGGGTTAATGGTAGAATTCTTGAAAATGCGGAGGAACAGAGGAATCTTGGAGGCTATGTCAAAGTTGCAGCATAAGTTGATAGGCTGGTTAAGAAGGTGCTATGTTGGCCTTCATTGGTCGGGGGATTGAGTAAGATAATGTTGGAGCTCTATGAAGCTGGTTATACAACACTTGGAATATTGTGTTCAGTCCTGGTTGCTTCATTATAAGAGGGATGTGGAAGCTTTAGGGAGGGTGCAGGAGAGATTTAAAACATAGAACATAGACTAGTACAGCACAGTACAGGCCCTTCGGCCCACAATGTTGTGCCGACCCTTAAACCCTGCCTCCCATATAAGCCCCCACCTTCCTGTATACCTGTCTAGTAGTCTCTTAAACTTCACTAGTGTATCTGCCTCCACCACTGACTCAGGCGGTGCATTCCACGCACCAACCACTCTCTGAGTAAAAAACCTTCCTCTAATATCCTCCTTGAACTTCCCACCCCTTACCGTAAAGCCATGTCCTCTTGCATTGAGCAGTGGTGCCCTGGGGAAGAGGCGCTGGCTATCCACTCTATCTATTCCTCTTATTATCTTGTACACCTCTATCATGTCTCCTCTCATCCTCCTTCTCTCTAAAGAGTAAAGCCCTAGCTCCCTCAATCTCTGATCATAATGCATACTCTCTAAACCAGGCAGCATCCTGGTAAATCTCCTCTGTACCCTTTCCAATGCTTCCACATTCTTCCTATAGCGAGGTGACCAGAACTGGACACAGTACTCCAAGTGTGGCCTAACCAGAGTTTTATAGAGCTGCATCATTACATCGCGATTCTTAAACTCTATCCCTCGACATATGAAAGCTAACACCCCATAAGCTTTCTTAACTACCCTACACACCTGTGAGTCAACTTTCATGGATCTGTGGACATGTACCCCCAGATCCCTCTGCTCCTCCACACTACCAAGTATCCTGCCATTTACTTTGTACTCTGCCTTGGAGTTTGTCCTTCCAAAGTGTACTACCTCACATTGCTCCGGGTTGAACTCCATCTGCCACTTCTCAGCCCACTACTGCACCCTATCAATGTCTCTCTGCAATCTTTGACAATCCTCTACACTACCTACAACACCACCAACCTTTGTGTCGTCTGCAAACTTGCCAACCCACCCTTCTACCCCAACATCCAGTTCGTTAATAAAAATCACGAAAAGTAGAGGTCCCAAAACAGATTCTTGTGGGACACCACTAGTCACAATCCTCCAATCTGAATGTACTCCCTCTACCACGACCCTCTGCCTTCTGCAGGCAAGCCAATTCTGAATCCACCTGGCCAAACTTCCCTGGATCCCATGCCTTCTGACTTTCTGAATAAGCCTACCATGTGGAACCTTGTCAAATGCCTTACTAAAATCCATATAGATCACATTCACTGCACTAACCTCATCTATATGCCTGGTCACCTCCTCAAAGAACTCTATCAGGCTTGTTAGACATGATCTGCCCTTCACAAAGCCATGCTGACTGTCCCTGATCAGACCATGATTCTCTAAATGCCCAGACATTCTATCTCTAAGAATCTTTTCCAACAGCTTTCCCACCACAGACGCAAGGATCACTGGTCTATAATTACCTGGACTATCCCTACTAACTTTTTTGAACAAGGGGACAACATTCGCCTCCCTCCAATCCTCCGGTACCATTCCCATGGAGAACAAGGACATAAACATCCTAGCCAGAGCCTCAGCAATCTCTTCCCTCACCTCGTGGAGCAGCCTGGGGAATATTCCGTCAGGCCCCGGGGACTTATCTGTCCTAATGTATTTTAACAACTCCAACACCTCCTCTCCCTTAATATCAACATGCTCCAGAACATCAACCTCACTCATATTGTCCTCACCATCAAGTTCCCTCTCATTGGTGAATACTGAAGAGAAGTATTCATTGAGGACCTCGCTCACTTCCACAGCCTCCAGGCACATCTTCCCACCTTTATCTCTAATCGGTCCTACCTTCACTCCTGTCATCCTTTTTTTCTTCACATAATTGAAGAATGCCTTAGGGTTTTCCTTGACCCTACTTGCCAAGGCCTTCTCATGCCCCCTTCTTGCTCTTCTCAGCCCCTTCTTAAGCTCCTTTCTTGCTTCCCTATATTCCTCAATAGACCTATCTGATCCTTGCTTCCTAAACCTCATGTATGCTGCCTTCTTCCACCTGACTAGATTTTCCACCTCACTTGTCACCCATGGTTCCTTCACCCCACCATTCTTTATCTTCCTCACTGGGACAAATTTATCCCTAACATCCTGCAAGAGATTGCTAAACATCGACCACATGTCCATAGTACATTTCCCTGCAAAAACATCATCCCAATTCACACCCGCAAGTTCTAGCCTTATAGCCTCATAACTTGCCTTTCCCCAATTAAAAATTTTCCTGTTCTCTTTGATTCAATCCTTTTCCATGATAATTATAAAGGCCAGGGAGCAGTGGTCACTGTCCCCCAGATGCTCACCCTCTGAGAGATCTGTGACCTGACCTGGTTCATTACCTAGTACTAGATCTAGTATGGCATTCCTCCTATTTGGCCTGTCCACGTACTGTGACAGGAATCCATCCTGGACACACTTAACAAATTCTGCCCCATCTAAACCCTTGGAACTAATCAGGTGCCAATCAATATTAGGGAAATTAAAGTCACCCATGATAACAACCCTGTTATTTTTGCACCTTTCCAAAATCTGCCTCCCAATCTGCTCCTCTGTATCTCTGCTGCTACCAGGGGGCCTATAGAATACCCCCAGTAGAGTAACTGCTCCCTTCCTGTTCCTGACTTTCACCCATATTGACTTAAAAGAGGATCCTGCTACATTACCCACCCTTTCTGTAGCTGTAATAGTATCCCTGACCAGTAATGCCACCCCTCCTCCCCTTTCCACCCCCCTCTATCCCTTTTAAAGCACTGAAATCCAGGAATATTGAGAATCCATTCCTGCCCTGGTGCCAGCCAAGTCTCTGTAATGGCCACTACATCATAATTCCATGTATGTATCTAAGCTCTCAGTTCATCACCTTTGTTCCTGATGCTTCTTGCATTGAGGTACACACACTTCAGCCCTTCTACCTTACTGTCTTTACACCATTTATTCTGCTTCTCTTTCCTCAAAGCCTCTCTATATGTTAGATCTGGCTTTACTCCATGCAGTTCTTTCACTGCTCTATTGCTCTGGGTCCCATCCCCCTTGCAAATTAATTTAAATGCTCCCAAACCATGCTAGCAAACCTACCTGCAAGGATATTGCTCCCCCTCGAGTTCAGGTGCAACCCATCCAATCTGTATGGGTCCCACCTTCCCCAGAAGAGATCCCAATGATTCAAAAATCTAAAACCCTGCTCCCTGCACCAACTCCTCAGCCACACATTCAACTTCCATCTCCTCCAATTCTTACCATCACTGTCACGTAGCACTGGCAGCAACCCTGAGGACGCCAGCCTTGAGGTCCTGTTCTTCAGCCTTCTGCCTAGTTCCCGAAACTCACACTTCAGGACATCATCCCTCTTCCTGCCTATGTCATTGGTCCCTACATGTATCATGACTTCTAGATAGATAGATAGATAGATATACTTTATTGATCCTGAGGGAAATTGGGTTTTGTTACAGCCGCGCCAACCACGAATAGAGCATAAGTTTCGTTACAGCCGCACCAACCAAGAATAGAGCATAAATTCTGGTTGCTTTCCCTCTCGTACCAGGATGTCGTGCACCCGGTCAGAGACATCCCGGACCCTGGCATCCAGGAGGCAACAAACCATGCGGGTGTCCTTCTCACGTCCACAAAATCTGCTGTCTGCTCCCCTGACTATAGAGTCTCCAATGACGACAGCTCTCCTCTTCTCCGTTCCACCCTTCTGCACCACCGGGTCAGACTCAGTGCCGGAGGCCCTGCCACCATGGCTCACACCTGGTATCCAGGATGGTAAACTTATTACTCAGGGGAATGGCTACAGGGGTGCTCTGCACTACCTGTCTACGCACCTTCGCTTTCCCCCCTCTGACTGTCACCCAACGACCTGCTTCCGACAGCCTAGGTGTGACTACCTCCCTGTAGCTCTCATCTATGACTGCCTCATTCTGCCTTATGAGTCAAAGGTCATCCAGCTGCTGCTCCAGATTCCTTACATGGTCTTCCAGTTCGCCCAGCCGTATGCACTTCTGGTAGATTTACCAGATGCTGCCTCGATTAAAGAGCATGTCTCATGAGGATAGGCTAAGCAAAGTAGGGGTTTTCTCTTTGGAGAGGAGGAGGATGAAAGGTGACTTGATAGAGGTGTATAAGATGATCAGAGCCATAGTTAGATAGAGTGGACAGTGCCCTTTTCCCCAAAATGTAAACAACTAATACTAGAGGACATAATTTTAAGGTAATTGGAGGAAAATATCAGGAGGATGTTAAAGGTATGTTTTTTGTATAAAGAGTGGTAGGTGCATGCAACAAGCTGCAAGAGATAGTAGAGGCAGATACATTAGGGACATTTAAGAGACTCTTAAATAGGCACATGAATGAAAGAAAAATGGAGGTTATGTGGGAGGGAAGGGTTAGATTGACATTAGAGTAAATTAAATGGCACAACACCATGGCCTAAAGTGTTGGTACATTGTTCTATGTTCTGTATGTGCATTCATTATAGAAAGCCAGCATGAATTTGTTGAAAGAGATCATATCTAACCTTGAAACAATTTTCTGATGAAGATAACAAATTGGATTGATAAGGAATATGCATTTGATTGTTTTCGTTAGCCATTTTTGGAATAGAGGCATCACGGGCAAGGCATGCATTTGTACCAATCCCCAATGCCCTGAGTAATGATGAACTGTCATGTTGAACATTCTACAGTTTATCTGGTGAAGGTACTCCTGCAGTGCAGTTGGAAGGGAGTTCCAGGACTTATACCCAGCAATAATGAAGGACCATTGAAATATTTGAAAGTCATAATAGAATGCGACTTGGGTAGGAAAATTGCAGGTGACCATGTTATGAGGCCTTTGGTACCTTGTTGGGCTGGTACTTTGTGTGATTGGGATGAGTACCCACAAGATATTTTGTGCATGGTACTCAATGCAGCCACTGTGAACTGATGGTGAAAGGAATGAATGTTTAGAACAGGGGTTCCCAACCTGGGATCCACAGACCACTCGGTTAATGGTAGGGGTCCATGGCATAAAAAAAGGTTGAGAACTCCTGATTTAGAATATAAATAGGATTCCAATTACGCAAGCTATCTTGTCCTAGGTGGCGTCAAGTTGCTTGAGAGTGGATGGAATTGCAATGGTCTAGACAAATAGAAATTATTCCATCAGGCTTATATATCTTGCAGACGATTAAAAAGCCTTTGAGCTATCAGTATGTGAGTCACTGGCCACAAGATACTCAGCCTCTGATCTGCTGTCCCAGCACAGATTTTACATGCTTTCTGTTAATGGAAACAACTTAAAATGTTGATGTAAGGTGAGATAGTGCCAATGAATACCATGGTTAGACTCACTTGATGCAGGTCATTATCTGGCTTTTTTTGCAGGGTGAATGTTATTTGCCACTTATTAGCATATGTCTGAATACTGTCTAGATCTTGCTGCATGAAGGCTTAAAGTACTTAATTTGCTGTGAAAATGGAAATGACATCGAGCATTGATCAGTGTAATGATCAGTGATGATTGCACAAGGAGGAAAGCATTGTCAATAACTTTCAAGACACCAGTGCATAGGACACTGCCCAGGTGTCCCGGAGCTGGAACAATTGACCTCTCATGACCACAAACAACTTCGTTGATGCACTCAAAGTGCAATGGAATGGAGAATTTCATGTGAGAGGCAACTGGAAGAGAACAAAGAGAAGGTCTGTGATAGA
Source organism: Mobula birostris (assembly GCF_030028105.1). Taxonomy (NCBI): domain Eukaryota; kingdom Metazoa; phylum Chordata; class Chondrichthyes; order Myliobatiformes; family Myliobatidae; genus Mobula; species Mobula birostris. The sequence goes on along the minus strand of NC_092371.1, from coordinate 110,912,937 downwards.
GTGGCGACTAAGATCATCCACTAATCTTGTTTGTGGTGTCTAAGAGACTGATGAATGCTTATTAATTTTGACTGATTTATCTGCAAATAGAGGGAAATAAAATTGGGGCTGTAGAGTAAAAAGAAAATAATGTTGGAACTGAGAGATGCAGAACACAACAGTTGCAGAAGATCTGAAATAGAAGAGTATGCTGAAAACAGTTAACAGATCAGTAGTCTCAACTGGAGAGAAAAGAAATGAGTTAATGTTATAGATGCATAACCTTGCATGAGAATAGCCAGTTCTTACAAAAAGAGAAAAGCTGTTTCTCTGAAACTGTTAGATTCGATATTGAAACCTGAGAGCTGCCACTCGTTTTGACAGCAGATGGGGTGCTAATTCTCATACTTACATTGAGCTTCATTGGAAGAGTGTTGGATACTAAAAATAGAGAAGTCATAGAGGGAGTTAGAGAAGAATTACAATGATAGGCAATTGGAATTTCAGGATCAGCATTGTGTATTGAATAAGGACATGCTGCAAAGCTGTTAACTCATCTGCATTTGGTTTCTCCAGAGTAGAGGAGATCACTAGTGAGCACCCAAAGTAAAACACTGAAGTGGAAGAACAGCGAGTGAATTATCACTACACCAAGAAGGTCTATTTGGGTCTGCTGTTTGTGGGGAGAGATGAGATAAAAAGACAGGTATTGTGTCTGCTGCAATTGTTCATTTTGCAGCAAACCAATCTATTTTACTAACCGCGCCCTGACTCAACATGTTGCACTTGTTATCGGTACAGTAGTCCATTATAAGGGTTCCTTTTCAATTATTTTCAGAAATGTTAATACTTTACCTGTACTTTATTGCTCTCTACAAAAAACTCATTGTTTGCTAGGTATAATTTCCTGTTAGAAATCCATACTGACTAAATTTTAATGTATTGTTAGTTAGTAAACACTCGTCTATTTCATCTATAAATGAAGATACTACTCACCTTCCTTGCAAAACATTTTGCTAGTTTGTCTAGAGTTCACTAAAAATGCTCTGCTTTCTTCTTTAAAGACTTCCATAACCTGTTTGGAAGTCCTCAGAGAAAGATAAGTTTCTCATGAATGAAAAATACTGCTTCTGCTGTTCCTCTTCTCATTTTACTTCAAGGGTCCCCAACCTTTTTTACGTCATGGACCCTCTACCATTAACTGAAGGGTCCACGGACCCGAGGTTGGGAATGATTTGCGATGTAATCTTCTCTCTAAAATTGATAAAAATGTATTAATTAAATGTCCCCTCCACTTTTTATCTTAAATGGCTTTATATATTTTGAAACTTTTCCCTAACGTATTAATTCCATTAATTATCTATGTAAAAATGTTTTTACATTTCTTCCAAAGTCAGTGATATCTTGCACATCTCTTGATAGCCATATCACAAAACTAATTTTCTCCGTTACTTACTTTTCTGTGAGGCATGCCTTAATATTATGTCATTAGGAGAGGGATATCAGATCCATTTTGAAACAATATATACCTATATTTAGGACCATGGATGCTGATGGTGCCAAAAACACTGCTTCCAGTTAAATATGACATTATACTGAAAATAGATCTCTGTAAAAAAAAATTCAGACAAAACCTCAGGGAGTGATATCTGTCTGTTGTGATGTAACTATAAGATGAAAAATGCAGTACTTGGCTTTGTAACTCATCTTTTTCAAATTATAGGCTAACAGCAATTTTGAATTGGAAATTACCAAGATATAATATTTCTGCTCCTAGTATGCTGACCTTCATGGTGGATGACGAGCAATGCATTTAAGATTAAAAAAAATATATACATGGGTTCTCTAGCATAGAACAATTATCAGGGAGCCTAAGTACAGTACTGTGCAAAAATCTCAGGCACATACCTATATATAGCTAGGGTGACTAAGACTTTTGCACTGTACTGCTGCCACAAAACACCCCACAAATTTCATGATATAAGGGAGTGATAATAAACCTGATTCTGACATGGGTCTTTATTGTGGATTGAGAATCTGAAGGGGGCAGGGAGACGGGAATCATGGTTGGAGAAACAGAAAGGGAGCAGGGAGAGAGTGGGGAGCACCAGAGAGACATTCTGTAATGATCAATAGTGCAATTGTTTGGAATCAAATGCCCTTGCCTGGTGTCTCAGGGCTGGGTGTGTTTGCACCCGCAGCATCATCACCCTCCCCACCACTGTCACTGGCACTCCTTCTCTGCCACCTGCCCCACACCCCCCTCCTGCGGCGCTCCACCCTCGCCATTCCCACATTTCTTTGCTCACATCAGATTTACAAACTTGCTTTCGACTCCATATTGACAAATACAATACTGTGCAAAAGCCTTGGACACCCTAGGTATATACAGAAACATAGAAACATAGAAAATAGGTGCAGGAGTAGGCCATCCGGCCCTTCGAGCCTGCACTGCCATTTATTATGATCATGGCTGATCATCCAACTCAGAACCCCGCCCCAGCCTTCCCTCCATACCCCCTGACACCCGTAGCCACAAGGGCCATATCTAACTCCCTCTTAAATATAGCCAATGAACTGGCCTCAACTGTCTCCTGTGGCAGAGAATTCCACAGATTCACCACTCTCTGTGTGAAGAAGTTTTTCCTAATCTCAGTCCTAAAAGGCTTCCCCTCTATCCTCAAACTGTGGCCCCTCGTTCTGGACTTCTCCAACATCGGGAACAATCTTCCTGCATCTAGCCTGTCCAATCCCTTTAGGATCTTATACGTTTCAATCAGATCCCCCCTCAATCTTCTAAATTCCAACGAGTACAAGCCCAGTTCATCCAGTCTTTCTTCATATGAAAGTCCTGCCATCCCAGGAATCAATCTGGTGAACCTTCTTTGTACTCCCTCTATGGCAAGGATGTCTTTCCTCAGATTAGGGGACCAAAACTGCACACAATACTCCAGGTGTGGTCTCACCAAGGCCTTATACAACTGCAGTAGTACCTCCCTGCTCCTGTACTCGAATCCTCTCGCTATAAATGCCAGCATACCATTTGCCTTTTTCACCGCCTGCTGTACCTGCATGCCCACTTTCAATGACTGGTGTATAATGACACCCAGGTCTCGTTGCACCTCCCCTTTTCCTAATCGGCCACCATTCAGATAATAATCTGTTTTCCTATTTTTGCCACCAAAGTGGATAACTTCACATTTATCCACATTAAATTGCATCTGCCATGAATTTGCCCACTCACCCAACCTATCCAAGTCACCCTGCATCCTCTTAGCATCCCCCTCACAGCTAACACTGCCACCCAGCTTCGTGTCATCCGCAAACTTGGAGATGCTGCATTTAATTCCCTCATCCAAGTCATTAATATATATTGTAAACAACTGGGGTCCCAGCACTGAGCCTTGCGGTACCCCACTAGTCACTGCCTGCCATTCTGAAAAGGTCCCGTTTATTCCCACTCTTTGCTTCCTGTCTGCTAACCAACTCTCCACCCACACCAATACCTTACCCCCAATACCGTGAGCTTTAAGTTTGCACACTAATCTCCTGTGTGGGACCTTGTCAAAAGCCTTCTGAAAATCCAAATATACCACATCCGCTGGTTCTCCCCTATCCACTCTACTAGTTACATCCTCAAAAAAATTCTATGAGATTCGTCAGACATGATTTTCCTTTCACAAATCCATGCTGACTTTGCCCGATCATTTCACCGCTTTCCAAATGTGCTGTTATCACATCCTTGATAACTGACTCCAGCAGTTTCCCCACCACCGACGTTAGGCTAACCGGTCTATAATTCCCCTTTTTTAAAAAGTGGAGTTACATTAGCCACCCTCCAATCCTCAGGAACTAGTCCAGAATCTAACGAGTTTTGAAAAATTATCACTAATGCATCCACTATTTCTTGGGCTACTTCCTTAAGCACTCTGGGATGCAGACCATTTGGCCCTGGGGATTTATCTGCCTTCAATCCCTTCAATTTACCTAACACCACTTCCCTACTAACATGTATTTCGCTCAGTTCCTCCATCTCACTGGACCCTCTGTCCCCTACTATTTCTGGAAGATTATTTATGTCCTCCTTAGTGAAGACAGAACCAAAGTAATTATTCAATTGGTCTGCCATGTCCTTGCTCCCCATAATCAACTCACCTGTTTCTGTCTGCAGGGGACCTACATTTGTCTTTACCGGTCTTTTCCTTTTTACATATCTATAAAAGCTTTTACAGTCCGTTTTTATGTTCCCTGCCAGTTTTCTCTCATAATCTTTTTTCCCCTTCCTAATTAAGCCCTTTGTCCTCCTCTGCTGAACTCTGAATTTCTCCCAGTCCTCAGGTGAGCCACTTTCTCTGGCTAATTTGTATGCTGCTTCTTTGGAATTGATACTATCCCTAATTTCTCTTGTCAGCCACGGGTGCACTACCTTCCTTGATTTATTCTTTTGCCAAACTGGGATGAACAATTGTTGTAGTTCATCCATGCAACCTTTAAATGCTTGCCATTGCATATCCACCGTCAATTCTTTAAGTGTCATTTGCCAGTCTATCTTAGCTAATTCACGTCTCATACCTTCAAAGTTACCCCTCTTTAAGTTCAGAACCTTTGTTTCTGAATTAACTATGTCACTCTCCATCTTAATGAAGAATTCCACCATATTATGGTCACTCTTACCCAAGGGGCCTCTCACGACAAGGTTGCTAATTAACCCTTCCTCATTGCTCAAAACCCAGTCCAGAATAGCCTGCTCTCTAGTTGGTTCCTCGACATGCTGGTTCAAAAAACCATCCCGCATACATTCCAAGAAATCCTCTTCCTCAGCACCTTTACCAATTTGGTTCACCCAATCTACATGTAGATTGAAGTCACCCATTATAACTGCTGTTCCTTTATTGCACACATTTCTAATTTCCTGTTTAATACCATATATGTGCCTAAGAGTTCTTCACAGTACTGTAAGCATTACACTTCTTGAGGAACGTATCCAACTAAAATTTACAGAATAGCTTGGCACCTGATGAAACCCAGCATTTTGAATGACTTTCCCATTCAGTGTTGCTTCTTTGTGCTGAAATTGCGAATGTGGTGGAGTGATAAACCAAATTGTTGTTGTTAGCTCTGTAACGGTTATTGCTGATGCAGAAGACCCCTACGTGCAGTGCTTAGCAAATTCTGCAAAGAAATTGCATAATGTGATCATATTCCAAAATCTGTGAACCCATTCAGCACCCAGACATCGTACATGATTATTGTGCAATTACCAGAAATTTAAATTTATTCCGACCATACCGTGGATTCAAATCTTAAGTTTCTAACCACCAAAGTTCATACAATAAACAGTGGAAATAGATTTCTCATTTGCACATCATGCACATTGATATTTTATTCAGTATTATAAAAAAACAAGAACATAAAATCCTGAAAAAATCTTTAAATAAGTATTACCTTATTGATTATTACTCAGCTGTTAACATGGGGCTAATGTAGCTAACACTTACAGGAGTGGTGTGAATGATGATTTCTCATCATCTGTGAACTGGTTCAAACTGTTCACAATTCCACAGCCACTTCATGACAGATTGAGCAAGATATACTTAACATCGTGCTAGTTAGAATACGGACGAGGAAGTCATGGAGAGAGTGATCCCTGCAGAAAGCAGAAGGGGTGAGGGGAAAATGTGCCTCGTGGTGGGATCCTTTTGGAGCTGACTGAAGTTGGTATGTTGAACACATAGGCTCACGGGATTGTAAGGGAGAACTAGGGATCACTATTCCTATTATTTTGGGGGTGGGGGGGTGAGGCGAGAGCAGACGTATGGGAAACTTAAGAGGTACAGGTGAGGGATGCATTGACAGCAGAAAGGGGTAAACCCTGTTTTCTGAAAAAGGAGTAAGTGGGTGGGAAAGGGGCTTGTTTTGTTGTCGTTTTCTTGTTTTGCTTTGCTGTTGTTCTGTTTGTGTTGTTCTGCTTAACATGGTGAGCACGCTATATTGGTGCCAGATTATGTGGTGACATTAGTGGACTGCTCCCAGCACATCCTTGGGCGTGTTGGTTGTTAACACAAATGACATATTTCATTGTATGCTTCAATGCACACGTGATAAATAAATCTGATTCTGAATCTTGGATGGTTTGGGAAGGAAAGCCTCATAACAGGAACAGATGTGATGGAGACAGAGGAAGTGAGAACAGGAAATTGCATCCTTGCAAGTGATTGGATGGGAAAAGGTGTAGCTGAGGTAATTGTGGGAATCAGTGGGTTCTTAGAATACATCTATCCCCTGAGACTGAGACAGAGATATCAAGAACGGGAAGGGAGGGGGCCAATATAGACCAAGTGAATTTGAGGGCAGGGTAGAAGTTGACGGTGAAATTGACAAGCTGTGCATTGGTGCAAGAATCACGCAGTCATCAATGTAGTAGGAGCATTTCTGGTCTGGGCTTGGAAAATGGATAACCAATGAAATGACAGACATAACTGGAGCCCATATGAGTGCCCATTCCTATACCATTGTCCTGCAGAAAATGAGAGGAGGTGAAAGAGAAGTTTTTGAGGTTCAGTACCAGTTCTGCCAGTTGCAGAAAGGTGGTGGTGAAGGGAAATTAGTTGGGTTTATTACCCAGAAGGAAACGGAGAGCCCGAGGCCATCCTGATGGGGGTGAAAAGTGTACAGGGCCATGCATGGATAAAATGAGGAAGTTTGGGCCAGGGAACTATAAGGTGTTGAACTGGTGGACAGCATACCAGATGTCACGGATATAGGTGGGAAGGGACAAGATGGAGCTACAAAACAAGGATACAAGTTTGATTAGATAGTTAGAATATGCACCTTTGAAACTCACCACTCATCTTATTCATTTTCATGTCAGTTCTTCAAATGATCACCCTAGATTTCCAGGTTAAAATAGATTAAAAAAATTAAATTTGCAGAGTGGACATTTAATTAGCCATGACTGCCATCCTGTTTTGATAGAATGGGTAACTTAGCTGTGTCTAGAGCAAGGATTCCCGATCTTTTTTATGCCATGGATCAATACCATTAAGTAAGTGGCCATGGACCCTAGTTTGGCAAACCATGGTCTAGAGAAACAAAATTGCTTCTTATGGGCCCACAGAACTACCCTGGAGCATTACCAACATCTACCTGTGCTTGCCACATTCAAGTTTAGCTCCAACCTGTTCCCGCATCAGATCCATCCAACATAGGGTTGATTTTGCCCTTCTAAGGAGAAGGAAATGATTGTAACCCATAGTTTTGTCAGGTAGTATCAATTGAGGTGTGAGTAACAATGAATTAGGTCTTTTGCTAGTGACTTTTGTTGAGTACTGGATCAGATTTTTAAAATAACATTCTCTGTTTCTTTGTTCCCTCTGTTTATTCTTTGTCTTTCTTGTTTGACAATTGTGGTATGGTATGAATGCTATCGCACCTCTTATAAAGTATAACCAAGGGACATAGGTGACAACAGGGCTTTGTTTCCAGATGAGCTCAATGCCTTCTAAACTCACTTTGACCATTAAAACATGGAGGAATCATAATGAACTCTCATAGCCCCTGATGATCCTGTGATTTTAGTCTCTGAGAATAACACGTGAGCATGCATCAGGAGAATGAACCCACAAAAAACATCCAGCCCAAATGGGGTAGTTGGCCAAGTACAAAAGACCTGTGCTGAACAACTGGCAGGAGAGATATCTTTGAACTCTCACTTCAGCAGTCTGAGATACCCACCTGATTCAAGGAGACTTCGCTTTTACAAATGCCTAAGAAGAATGTGGTAACCTGCCTCAATGACAATCGTCTAGTAGCACTTATATCCACAGTGATGAAGTGTTTTGAGAGATTGGTGATGAAACATATCAACTCCTGCCCGAGAAGCAGCTTGGATCTGCTCCCTACCAAAGGAACAAATCCACAGCAGATGCCATCTCAATGGCTCTTCATAGAACCTGGTATACAGTATCTGGACAGCAAAGATGCATATATCAGGATGCCCCTTATCAACTACAGCTCAGTATTCAATATCATCTTCCCCTAAAACTAATTAATAAGCTTCAAGACCTTGGCCTCAACACCTCTTTGTGCAACTGGATCCTCTATTTCCTCACTTGCAGACCTCAGTCAGTTCGGATTGGCAACATTTCCTCCACAATCTCCATCAGCACAGTTGCGCTACAGGGCTGTGTGCTTAGCCCCCTGCTTTACCCACTTAATGATTGTGTGGCTAAGCACAACTCCAATGCTATATTCAAGTTTACTGATGACACCATTGTTGTAGGATGAATCAAAGGTGATGTCAAATCAGCAATTGAAGGGAGATTGAAAATCTGGCTGAGTGGTGCCATAGCAACAACCTCTTGCTCAATATCAACAAGACCAAGGAACTGATTATTGACTTCAGGAGAAGGAAAACAGAGGTCCATGAGCCAGTACTCTTTGAAGAATCAGAGGTGGAGAGGGTCAGCAAGTTTAAATTGCTTGGTGTTATCACTTAGGAGGACATGTACTGGACCCAGTGCTTAAGTACAATTATGAAGAAAGCACTACAGTGCCTAAACTTCCTTAGGAGTTTGCGAAGATTTGGCATGAAATCTAAAACACTGACAAATTGCTATAGATGTGTAGTGGAGAGTATATTGACTGGCTGCATCACAGTCTGATATGGAAACACCAATGCACTACAAATATACTACAAATAGTAGAAGATTTGGTCAGTCCATAATGGGTAAACCCCTCTCACTCATTGAGAGCATCTACATTAAACGCTATCGCAGGAAAGCAACATCCATCATCAGGTACCCCACCATCTAGGTCTTGCTCTCTTCTCACTGCTGCCATCAGAAAGAAGGTACAGGAGCCTTAGGACTCACACCAGCAGGTTAGGGAACAGTTATTACCTCTCAACCATCAGGCTCTTGAACCAAAGGGGATAACTTCACTCAACTTTAATTGTCCCATCATTGAAATGTTCCCACACCCTATGGACTCACTTTCAATGACTCTTCATCTCATGTTCTCAATATTTATTGCTTATTATTTATTTATTATTATTTCTTTCTATTTTTATTTGCCCTATTTGTTGTCTTTTGCACTCTGGTTGAATGTCCAAGTTGCTGCAGTCTTTCATTGATTCCATTATGGTTATTATTCTATTATGGATTTATTGTGTTTGCTTGCAAGAAAACGAATCTCAGGGTTGTATATGGTGACATATACAGTGGCATGCAAAAGTTTGGGCACCCCTGGTCAAAATTTCTGTTACTGTGAATAGCTAAGCCAGTAAAAGATGAACTGATTTCCGAAAGGCATAAAGTTAAAGATGACACATTTCTTTAATATTTTAAGCAAGAAAACTTTTTTATTTCCATCTTTTACAGTTTCAAAATAACAAAAAAGGAAAAGTGCCCGAAGCAAAAGTTTGGGCACCCTGCATGGCAGTACTTAGTAACAACCCCTTTGGAAAGTATCTTAGCTTGTAAATGCTTTCTACAGCCAGGTAAAAGTCTTTCAATTCTTGTTTGGGGGATTTTTGCCCATTCTTCCTTGCAAAAGGCTTCTAGTTCTGTGAGATTCTTGGGCCGTCTTGCATGCACTGCTCTTTTGAGGTCTATCCACAGATTCTTGATGATGTTTAGGTCAGGGGACTATGAGGGCCATGGCAAAACCTTCAGCTTGCGCCTCTTGAGGTAGTCTATTGTGGATTTTGAGATGTGTTTAGGATCATTATCCTGTTTTAGAAGCCATCCTCTTTTCATCACTTTATCAGGTACCTCCTGTACCTAATAAAGTGGCTACTGAGCATATGTTTGTTGCCTTCAGCTGCTGTAGCCCATCCTCTTCAAGGTTTGATGCATTCAGAGTTGCTCTTTTGAACACCACTGTTGTGGATGGCATCCGTTATTCTCGTGGAACCATGGATCTCCGCCTGGAAAGTCTTGCTTCAGTCTCTCCAGGGCGCAGGCCTGGGCAAGGTTGTATGAAAGACTGGCAGTTGCCCAAGCAGCAAGTCTCCCTATGCCACCGATGTTGTCCAAGGGAAGGGCAAGGGCCAATACAGCCTGGGACCAGTGACGTTGCAGGAGTTGCCAAAGCGAGGTTGAAAGCAATGTCGGACTGCCTTAGGGACTCCAGCTCTGGATTTGTCCTCAGAGTTTACTCCCGAAGCCTTTCCCATATAAGTGGGTACTCACCACTGTTGTAATGCATGGTCATTTACGTTACTGTCACCTTCCTGTTCGCTTGAAACAGTCTGCCCATTCTCCTCTGGCCTCTCATTAACAAGGTGTTTTCGCCCACTGAACTGCTGCATACCAGATTTTTTTTAGTTTCTCGCACCATTCTCTGTTAACTCTAGAGACTGTTGTGTGTGAAAATCCCAAGAAATCAGCAATTTCTGATATACTCAACTACCCTGTCCAGCACCAACAATCATTCCACAGTCAGAGTCACTTACATCACGCTTCTTCCTCATTCAAATGTTTGGTTTGAACAACAAATGAACCCCTTGACCATGTCTGAATGTTTTTATGCATTGATATGCTGCCACATGATTGGCTGATTAGATATTTGCATTAACAAGCAGGTGTAGTGGCCTGAGTGTAAATTTATTTTAACTCTCAGGCAACAAAATGAATGAATTTAAAATATATCCTGAATCTACAAGTATGTGCTAAACAGAAGTCTGGGTCGAAACTACAACTGGAAACTATGGGGTCTGAAGGACCCATTTTCCTATTCAGACTGGCTAGGTGTTGGAAGTGTGGCAGACAGAAATGACCTACACATTCAAATTCACTTGTGTTTCTTTCCTCCTAATTTCCAGTGTGAACCAAATAACTTGCACATGGACGTTATTGCAAATGCCTCTGTTGGGGACCTTGCCTGTTTGGAGGAGAGACTGAGGAATAGAAAATGAAGTTATGAATCATCCAAAGGGCTATCATTTTAGCTGCTGAAAGCATGACGGTGCAACCAAGCACTTTTGATAACGGACACTGAAATACTATCCAGTAAATGATTTGTGCTGTTGGAATCATAGAACCATACAGCACAGAAACAGGCATTCTAACTGGCTGCATCATCTTCCAGTATTGGGGGGGGGGGGCGGTGCTACTGCACAGGACTGAAGTAAGCTGCAGAGTTGTAAAATTAGTCAGCTCCATCATGGGTACTAGCATCTGTAGTATCCAGGACATCTTCAAGAAGCGGTGCCTCAAAAAGTCAGCGTCCATCATTAAGGACCCCCATAACCCAGGACATGGCCTCTTCTCATTGCTACCATCAGGTAACAGGTACAGCAGCCTGGAGGCACACGCTCAGTGATTTAAGAAGTTTCTTTCCCTCTGCTATCCAGCGTCTAAATGGACATTGAACCCATAAACATGACCACTCTACTTTCTAATTTCTATTTTTGCTCTGCTTATTTAATTTAACTATTTTTTATTGTAATTCACAGTCTTTTTTCTCTCTATTATTATGTATTGCAATGTGCTGCTGCCGCAAGGTTAAAAGATTTCATGACATATGTCGGTGATATGAAACTTGATTCTGATTCCTTCTGACCTGTCTTGGCCCTCTATGCCTTTCCTATCTAAGTACCTGCCAAAACCCTTTTAAACATTGTTAACTGTATGTGCCTCTACCACCTCCTCTGGCAGATCTCCTTTAAATTTCTCCCCTCCCACCTTAAGCCTGTGCTCTCTATTCCTAGCCTCCCCCTGCACTGGCTTTTCTTCCCCATCACTGCTGCTCTCAAATGATGTGAAGCATGGAAGGGTACTGATTCATCATTCAGGAAAGGGAAAGGACAGTAATTAGCAGGACATTTCCTTGACTATACTTGGCTTTAACCCATTAGATTTCATGCAGTCTGCAAACAACTTTGAGAGCTACTGGAGCTCGTCCTGACTATATACCAGTGCTGCTGCTTCTGGTGGGTCTGTTCTTCTGGTAGGGCAGGTCAAAGCCAGAGGTAGTAAAGATTTGAAATGTGATACAGAATGGAAACTGCACCAACCATCAAACACCCAACTGTGCTAATCCCATTCTTCTTCCATACATCCTCATTCTCTTGTAACCCACCGATATAAGGGGGAATTTACAGGAGCTAATTAACCTACTAACAAGCACGCTTCTGATATACGAGGTGAAACTGAAGCACTTGTAAGGGAGCCATGGGAAAATTGATAATGATGGGACAGGATGAATGAGAAAAAGGCCTATAGACACTTGTATAAAGATGCTTCTCTTCGGGTCACTCCATCTTCATACAGATTCGTAGTTTAGGAATATGCTATTCTTTGTGAGAGTTCTATACCGATATTTCTTCCCCTTATCCTTACAGAATCCTTGCCTAATAACTTGTGGAATGCCACAAATTCTTATACATCAACCAGGGGCAATTTGGCAGAAGAAGAAACAGGATGATACTATTTGAGAAAGCAGAAGTATTTATCAATTACAAGTCACATCCTGAAAATTGCTGAGAATTTTTTTTGTGAATTCTGTATTCTAAAAATGATTCTGCCTTTTCTTTGCCCATTTCAATTCATTCTTTATATATAATTAAACAATTTCACATGCACCAGTGTTGAGATACATGGAAAAAGCATTAGGAATGAACCAACAAAGCTGCAGAGTTAATTCTGAGGCCCACATTCCCACTGAGCACAGCTTATTGCTAGCAGCAATGAAGTACATAATTATTTTCATTGCTCCTTTGTTAAAATACAAAACAGACCTCCTTTCAGTTAGTATTTACCGTAGTTCTGGTTTTGCTGTTGTCAATCGAACATCAGGAGATCAGAATCTAATTTTGAGTAAGGTCATTAACCTTAAATGTTAACTCCGTTTCCCCCTCCATGGTTGCTACCTGACTTGGTGAGTATTTCCAGTATTTTTAGCTTTTAGTCCAATATTCCATGTGGCTTATTCAAACTTTATCTGAGAATTTGTTGGTGAAATGCACTGCATTGTTAAGGCTGAGAACAAATAGCAAATTCAAACAAAGCATACGCAAGAACACAAGATAAAAGAGAAGGAATAGGCCATTTGGCCTCTCAATCTTGATCCATGTTCCTCAGACTTGCCATCTAAGCAACCAGTCTAGTGAGTCTTCCTATGCTTCCTTGGAAGTGAGTATAACCCCGTTCAGATACGGAGACCAAAATGTTTGCAATATTCCAATTGTGGGCTCATCTAGCTCTTGTAATGCATTTTTACTTGTGCAATCAAATCCTCTATTAGTAAAATCCAACATACTATTTACCTTCCAACTGTTTGTTCACTGTTTTAAGTGATTTGTATATCAATTGGGGAAAGGCTACCTTAGATAGGGTATTCTGTCATAACCCAGATCTTATTAGTCAGCTTAATGTAAAGGAACCCTTAGAAGGCAGCGATCATAATATGACTGAATTCATATTGCAATTTGAGAGGGAAAAACTTAAGTCAGATGTATCAGTATCGCAATGGAATAAAGGGAATTACAGAGGCATGAGAGAACAGCTTGCCCAGGTGGACTGGAGGGGGATACTTGTGGGAATGACAGCAGAACAGAGGTGGCTGAAGTTTCTGGTAATGGTTCACAAGGTGTAGGATACATATATCCCACAGAAGTTGTTCTCAAATGGCAGGGGTAGGCAACCGTGACTGACAAGGGAAGTTAAGGACTGCATAAAAGTCGAGGAAAGGGCATATAAGGTAGCAAAATGAGTGGAAAGTTGGATGATTGGGAAGCTTTTAAAATCCAACAAAAGGCAACTGAAAAAGCTATAAGAAGGGAAAAGATGAAATATGAGGGCAGACTATTCAACAATATAAAGCAAGATATCAAAAGTTTTTTTCAGTTATAAAAAGAATAAGAGGGAGGTTAGAGCTAATATTGAACCAGTGGAAAATGATGCTGGTGAGGTAGTAATGGGGGCAAAGAAATGGCAGACGAATTTAATAAGTACCTTGATTCAGTCTTTACAGTAGAAGACCCTAGCTCTATGTCAGAGGTCCGAGATTGTTGGGGAGCAGGAATGAGTGCCATTGCTATTACAAAGGAAACAGTGCTAGGCAAACTAAAAGGTCTTAAGGTGGATAAGTCACTTGGACCAGATGGACTACATCCCAGGGTCCTGAGGGAGGTTGCTGAAGAGATAACCGATGCATTGGTCATGATCTTTCAAGAATCACTTGATTCTGGAATGGTCCCGGAGGACTGGAACATTGCAAATGTTACTCTACTCTTTAAGAAGGGAGGAAGACAATAGAGAGGGAAATATAGGCCAGTTAGCCCAGCCTCAGTGGTTGGGAAAGTGTTGGAGTCCATTATTAAGGATGAGGTTTCAGGGTACTTAGAGATCAATGATAAAATTAGTCAAAGTCAGCATAGTTTCTATGAAGGGAAATCTTGCCTGACAAATCTGTTAGAATTCTTCGAGGAAGTGACAAGTAGGGTGGACAAAGGAGAACCTGTGGATGTTATTTACTTGGATTTTTCAGAAAGCATTTGATAAGGTGCCACACATGAGGCTGCTTAACAAGATAAAATCCTATGGTGTTACAGGAAAGATACTGGCTTGGATAGAGGAATGGCTGACAGGCAGGAGGCAGCGAGTGGGAATAAAGGGGGCCTTTTCTGTTTGGCTGCCAGTGACAAGTGATGTTCCCTCAGGGGTCAGTATTGGATCCACTACTTTTCACATTGTTTGTCAATGATTTAGATAGTGGAACTGATGGCTTTGTGGCAAAGTTTGCAGATGATATGAAGGTAGGTGGAGGGGTAGGTAGTGCTGAGGAAGCAATGTGATTACAGCAGGACTTAGACAAATTGGAAGAATGAGCAAAAAGGTGGCAGATGGAATTCAGTGTTGGGAAATGTATGATAATACATTTTGGTAAAAGGAACAATAATGCAGACTGTTATCTAAATGGGGAGAAGGTTCAAACATCAGAGGTGCAGAGGAACTTAGGAGTCCTCATGTAAGACTCCCAGAAGGTTAATTTACAGGTTGAGACTGTGGTAAAGAAGGAAAATGCAATGTTGGCATTTATTTCAAGGGGAATAGAATATAAAATCAAGGAGGTAATGCTGAAGCTTTATAAGACACTAGTCAGGCTGCACAGAGTATTGCAGGCCCCTTATCTAGAAAGGATGTGTTGTGAACGGAGAGAATACAGAGGAGGTTCACAAGAATGATTCTGGGAACGAAGGGGTTAACATATGAGGAACATCTGGCAACTTTGGGCCTGTACTCTCTGGAATTTAGAA
This sequence comes from Mobula birostris, assembly GCF_030028105.1. NCBI lineage: Eukaryota > Metazoa > Chordata > Chondrichthyes > Myliobatiformes > Myliobatidae > Mobula > Mobula birostris. The sequence continues at coordinate 110,897,696 of NC_092371.1, read as the reverse complement.
AGATGCATGGCGATCAGATTGAAACCTACCAAATGTTGAAAGGATTAGATAAGGTGGACGTGGAGAGGATGTTTCCATTGGTGGGGGTATCCAGAACTAGAGGGCACAGCCTCAAAACTGAAGGGTGACCTTTTAGAACAGAAGTAAGGAGGAATTATTTTAGCCAAAGAGTGGTCAATCTGTGGAATGCTCTGCCACAGACTGCAATGGGGTCCAAGTCTGTGGGTATATTTAAAGTGGAAGTTGATAGATTCCTGATTGTTCAGGGCATCAAAGGATATGATGAGAGGGCAGGTGTATGGGGTTGAATGGGATCTGGGATCAGCCATGATGAAATGGCAGAGCAGACTCGATGGGCTGAATGGCCTATTTCTGCTTCTAAGGTCTAAGGCCATCAGGTGCCTTCCAATATCAACACTTTGCAGTCTCTCACATATTTCTTAGTTTTTTTCTGTCCATATTCTTCCAAACTGCACTCCATCCATTTTGTGGCTGCAGAAAATCCAAATACACCACAATCACTCTAACAGATATACCCCCTCAAAGAAATCCAACAGAAATCAAACATGACTTCTCCTTCATAAACCTATGTTGAATTTACTTAGTCGTATTACTATCTTCCAAATGTCTTGCCATCACATCTCTAATAATAGATTCCAGCATTTCCCCAATTGAAACAATGTGAACATCAAAACACAGTGAATTGCGTCACATGCATCAATGACCAACATAGTTCAAAGATTGTGCTGGGAGCAGCTATGCTTCTAGCTCTAATGTAGCATGCCCACAATTCATTATCCCTAACCCATACATCTTTGGAATATGGGAGGGAACTGGGGCACCCACACAGTCATGGGGAGTACGTGCAAACTCCGTACAAACAGCAGCAGGAACTGAACCCCATCTCCAGTGTTGTAAAGCATTGTGATAACCAGTATGCTACTGCGTTGCCCCGAGTAAAGTTTCTTCTTAAATCATGTGGTCACATTTGCTACCCACAAATCTTTAGGAATAACTCCTGAGTAATTTGATTTTTTGAAAGTGATGAGCAGAGCTTTCATTACCCCATCACCAGCTCTTTCAAAACTCCAGATTGTCAGGTCCCTTGAGTTTACACTTTTATTGACTTCGCCATTAACATTTATTTTACTAAAATTAATTTATTTTAATCTATTTTTTGCATTAAATGTGTAACTAACCAGTATTTCTAGGAGCTTTTGTTTGTTATAGACAGATTATAGAATATAGTTTAACTCCATAAGAAATAGGATGCCGCTTCCTTTCTCTGCATTATAAATAGGCAAATAGTACACAGAACAGTACAGCACACGAACAGGCCCTTTGGCCCTCAATATTGTGCAGAATTAATTACGACAATGGCACCTTATCCCTTCCGCCTGCACATGGTCTATATCCTGCATTCTCTGCCTATCTAAGAGCTAGATGACGGGGTGGAAATATTTCTCTTCCAAAGAGGGCGGAAGGCACTCCTTCTCTTCGCTAGCCTGTAGGTCATTCTTGGGCATGGTATATAGCACGTCCCTAGAGTCACACAAAGCCAAAGGAGCAGGTGGTGGATGTCGTATGAGCAGCTGGTGCATATCACAAGTCCTGGGTATGTGGCCACTGATGCCAGGCAGACAATCTCTGGAATATTGATAATGATTGGAGTCGCCCTTCTTGTAAAGATGCTACCCAGAAAGCAATGGCAAACTACTTCTGTAATGCTCTGCATCTGAGTAGGTGGGTTTTGAGACAATGAAAATAGTTTAAAATCTGTTATGCCATTTAAACAGCTGTGTAAGTGAACACCCCAAGTGGCTGGGTAGAGATACGTCTCTGCCTAAGGAGGTGTTCAGTGCTCCCTCCCTCCACTAGCCTGCAGGTCACCTTAGGGCAAGGTGTAGCACTTGCTTATCCCCCCAGTCAGGGTCCTGTGAAGTCAAGAAAGCAGGTGGTGGATGGTCGTATGAGCAGCTGCTGCATATCAGAAGTCACAAGTTCTGGTTATGTGACCACCAAAGCCAGGCAGACCATCTCTGAAGAGTATTGATAATGGCTGGGGTTACCCGTCTTGTAAAGACACTGCCCAGAAGGCAATGGCAAGCCACTTCTGTAGAAAAATATGCCAAGAATAATCATGTTCATTTAGACCATGATCATCCACACCATACGACTCAGCACATAATAATGATGATATCTAAGACCCTCTTAAACAACTTTATCATATCTACCTCCACCATTATCCCTGGCAATGTATTCCAGGCACCCACCACTCAGTGTAAAAATTGCCCCAAATGACTCCTTTGAACTCCACCACCTTAAATGCATGCCTTCCAGTAATAGACATTTTGACCCTGGGAGAAAGATATGAGCTGTTTATCCTATGAATGCTCTTTATAATTTTCTAACCTTTTATCGGGGCTCCGCACAGCCTCTACCACTCCATAGAAAACAGAATCACAATCAGGTTTATTATCACTGGCGTGTGTTGTGAAATTATTTTTTTTAGTGGCAGTAGAACAGTGTAATATATAAAGTACATTGTAAATTATAATAAAAAGTATTTAAATAAATTAGTAGTGCAAAATGATAGCAAAAAATAGTGCGGTAGTGCTGACGGGTTCATTGTCTATTTAGAAATCTGTTGCTGGAGGAGCAAGAAGCTTTTCCTTAAATGCCGATCGTGTGTATTCAGGCTCCTGTACCTTCTCTCTGATGATACCAATGAGAAGAGGGCATGACCCTTAATGATGCATGCTGCCTTTTTGAGGCATCGGCTTTTGAAGATGTCCTCGATGCTGGGGAGGCTAGTGCCCATGAATGAGCTGGCTGAGTTTGCAACCCTGTGTAGTGGCCCCTCCACACCAGATGGCGATAAAACCAGTTAGAAGCTCTCCACAGTGCATCTGCAGAAATTTGCTAGAGTGTTTGTTGAGATACCAAATCTCCTCAAACTCCTAATGAAATATGGCCACAGGGCTGCCCTCATTGTAATCACATTAATATGTTGGGCCCAGGATAGATCTTTTGAGATGTGACACCCAAGAACTTAAAAACTGCTCACCTGATCCACTGCTGATTCATCAATAAGGTCCTGGTGTCTGTTCCATCAACTTCCCCTTCCTGAAGTCCACAATCAGTTTCTTGGTCTTACTGATATGTAGTGCGAGGTTGTGTTGACACCACTCAGCCAGTGACCTATCTTATTCCTATACACCTCCTTGTCACCATCGGGGATTCTGCCAACAACAGCTGTGATACTGGCAAACGTTTTGATGACATTTGTGCTGTCTAGCATGTTTGTGCAGTCATGGGTGTAGAAAGAGTAAAACGGCAGGCTAAACACATATCCTGGAGGTGTACTGGTATTGACTGTCAACAAGGAGGAGATGTTATCTCTGATCCTCACTGAGGATCAATTTTCTCCATGAGGAAGTCAAGGACCCAGTTACAGAGGAAATGATTTTGTTTGTCCTTATAGCACTCTAATCCAGTCAGCCCCCTGGCAAACGTTTACCGAACCCCCTCCACAGCACAGCCACTGCATCTTTCCTAAAATAGAATTACCAAAACTGAATGCACTTAATTAATTTATTTATTTGTTGAGATACAGCACAGAAGAGGCCCTTCTGCCCCTTCATGCTACGCTGCCCAGCAACCTTAGCCTAATCACGGGACAATTTCCAATGACCAATTAACCTAGCAACTAGTATGTCTTCGGACTGTGGGAGGAAATTGGAGCACCCAGAGGAAACCCACGCAGTCACGTACAAGCTCCTTACAGACAGCGAGAGGGAATTGAACCCGGGTCGCTGGTACTGTAAAGCATTGTGCCAAGCACTACACTACTATGATGCCCTTAATGCCTCTAATGGACACTTGTCCTCACCAATCATTTTCTGCTTATCTGCCCACAGAGCTTTAACGATCTATTTTTATGTTTGTTTTCAGTTTACTCCTCCTTTTGTCCTTAATCGATTTCTTTGTTATCCTTTACTTAACTCTGAAATATTCTGAACCCTCAGGCTTATTGCCTTTCCTGGCAAATTTATAAGTGCTCTCATTTGATATAATGCTATTGTCCTTTTTATAACCCACGCTTAAAATTCCTTTTTCTAATTGTGTGTTTGTGTTTTAAAGGCATGCATACTTGTTCCAATTCGTGTATTAAATACTTAACAGTACAGCAAAGGAACAGGCTATACGACCCATGGCCAGTATACCAAGCATGATGCCAAATTAAATTAATCCCTTCTGCCTACAAATGATCTATATTCCTCCATCTCCTTCACATTCATGTGCGGAACTAAAAGCCACCATCACATATTTTGCTATCACCCTTGGCAGAACATTCTAGACACCTTCCATCCTCTGTGTAAAAAGACATTGCTCCACACACCCCTTTACACTTTCTCCCTCTCACCTTAAAACTATGACCTCTAGTATTCAACATTTCTTCCCTAAAAAAAAATTCTAGCTCTCTACCCTATTTATGGCTCATAATTTTATAAACTCCTACAGGTCTCCCCTTGGCCTCCGACACTCCAGCGAAAACAATCCAAGTTTGTCCAACCTCTCTTTATAGGTTGTACCCTTTAATCTAAGCAACATCCCGGCAAATGTCTTCTGAAACCTCTCCATAGCATCCGCATCTTTCCTATAACAGGGCAACCAGAATTGCATGCAATACTACCAAACTGTAACATGACATCCTAACTCTTACATTCCATACCCTAGCGATGAAGGCAAGCATGCCATATGCCAGGAATTCCCAACATTTTTTTTATGGCCATGGACCCTATCATTAACCAAAGGGTCCGTGGACTCCTGCAATATGCCTTCTTTACTATTGTATTTACTTGCATTGCCACTTTTAAGATGATATGGACTTGGATGCCAAGATCCCTTTGTAATATAGTAAAGGTCCAGCCATTAATTGTGGGTTCCCCTTACATACGACCTCTCAAAGTGCAACACCTCACACAATAGCCTGTCATTTCTCTGCCATATTCTTTTTCCTTTAAATGCTACCCATTATCTGTCCACCATCAAGACCTTGTTTTATAATCTGCCCCAGCCGAACTTACCCCACACCTTCAGAAATGAATGAGTAAATGTATAGATAACAATTGTGAGGGGATCCAGGAGTGCCCCTATTAATTGTTTGAAGAGAGACAGAGAGAGACATTTATCATTGATGGTTTGTTTGGAAAGGAGAGAGAGACCAAGACTGGCGGTTGGACTGACACGGGAGTTAACTTTGGAGTTTTACTTTGCAGATAAAAACTGAGCAGCTCGAAAGTTGCCATGGTGACCAACAGGACATTATTGATGTTACTTTCAAGGACTTGTTGCCTGCTTGTGCATTTCTTCACAGACAAAGGAAGGAAGGATGACAGGTGATGCTCAGCCTGGTGAAATAAATGGGAGGTCAGATGATACAGACCTCGGACACGTGATCTGGACACGGAATGAGCATTGTTGTGCCCGCAGAGAAAGTGGGATTTGGAGGATCGATCAGGGGTATCGATCCAAATTGCTATTCCAGCATGAAGAAGGGGTTGACTGGTGGGGAGTTGTCTATGTGTCCACCCTTGCCGGGGTGACAGATCCACCACAGGAAAACTGGTCCCCCGGTTAAAGTCACAGTCGGTGACTTGTAAAGGATTTCGGAGGACGACGAGAAGGTCGACGGCATCAGCTCACCTGAAGACTCAACTCTCTCTCTCCATCACTACTCAACTAAATACCACGAACTGAACTGAACTTTACTCAGCATCGGAAGACTGTATCTTTTTACCCCTAGACTTAAAGAAGCTTGGTTTTCATACATATATATTCCACTCTTATATATAATCATTGCTAACCTGTGTGATTTATTTACATTGATATTACTGTATTGCGTAGTTACTAATAAATATTAGTAGTTTATAGCAATACTGGACTCCAAAGTGGTTTCTATTTCTGCTGGTTTCTTTACCCCGTCACGGGGTACGTGACACAATAGATAATAGGTAGACATAACAGATAACTCTAGACTCTGGGAGTCAATGCCTTCCTTTGTAACTGGAACCTTGACTTCTTAACCAACAGACCGCAATCAGTAAGGATAGGCAATACCTCCATTATGATTATTCTAAACGATGGTGCTCCACAAGGTTGCTTCCTCAGCTCCCTACTTGACTCCCTGTACACATGACTGCTTAGCCAGATTCTCCTCCAATTCCACCTACAAGTTTGCGGATGGTACCACCGTAGTAACTGCATCTGAAATAACTGTAAGTCAGAGTGTAGGAAGGAGACAGAGTGCTTAGGCACATGGGGTCATGACAACAACCTTTCCCTCAGTGTCAACAGAAGAGCTGGACATTGACTTCAGAAAAGGGGATGGTGTACATGCTCCTGCCTACATGAACTGCGTTGAAGTTGAAAGGGTTGAGAGCTTCAAGTTTCTAGAGAGGAACATTATCAGCAGCTCGTCCTGGTCCAACCACATTAATGTCATGGCCAAGAGAGCTCACCAACAATGCTACTTCCTCCGAAGGCTAAAGAAGTTTGGCACGTTCTCATCAACCTTTTGTGTTGATGCATCACAGAAAGCATTCAATCTGAATGCATAATGGCTTGGAATGGAAACTGCTCTGCATGTTACCGCAAAAACTGCGGAGACTTAGTCACAGAAAGCTACAGCACAAACAGGCCCTTTGGTCCATCTAGTCCATGCCGAACCATTTAAACTGCCTAGTACCATCGACCTGTACCTGGACCATAGCACTCCATATCTCCACTATCCATGTACCTATCCAAACTTCTCTTAAACAGGGAAATCAAAATTGCTGGCAGCTCATTCACACTCTCACCACCCTCTCACTGAAGGAGTTTCCCCTTATACATTTCACCTTTCACCCTTTACCCATGACCATAAGACAAAGGAGCAGAAGTCAGCCATTCGGCCCATCGAGTCTGCTCTGCCATTTTACCATGAGCTGATCCATTGTCCCATTTAGTCCCATTCCCCCGCCTTCTCACCATAACCTTTGATGCCCTGGCTACTCAGATACCTATCAATCTCTGCCTTAAATACACCTAATGACTTGGGCTTCACTGCCACCCGTGGCAACAAATTCCATAGATTCACCACCCTCTGGCTAAAAAAATTTCTTTGCATTTCTGTTCTGAATGGTCGCCCTTCAATCCTTAAGTCATGTCCTCTCGTACTAGACTCCCCCATCATGGGAAACAACTTTGCCACATCCACTCTGTCCATGCCTTTCAACATTTGAAATGTTTCTATGAGGTCACCTCTCATTCTTCTAAACTAAGGAGCAGACAAATGTTCCTCAAATATTAACCCTCTCATTCCCAGTATCATTCTAGTGAATCTTCTCTGCACCCTCTCCAACGTCAGCACATCCTTCCTTAAATAAGGAGACCAAAACTGCCCACAGTACTGCAAGTGAGGTCTCACCAGCGCCTTATAAAGCCTCAATATCACATCCCTGCTCCTATACTCTATTCCTCTAGAAATGAATGCCAACATTGCATTCGCCTTCTTCACCACCGACTCAACCTGGAGGTTAACCTTAAGGGTATCCTGTACGAGGACTCCCAAGTCCCGTTGCATCTCAGAACTTTGAATTTTTTCCCCATTTAAATAATAGTCTGCCTGTTTATTTCTTCTGCCAAAGTGCATAACCGTACACTTTCCAAAATTGTATTTCATTTGCCACTTCTTTGCCTATTCTTCCAATCTATCCAAGTCTCTCTGCAGACTCTCCGTTTCCTCAGCACTACCGGCCCCTCCACCTATCTTCGTATCGTCAGCAAACTTAGCCACAAAGCCATCTATTCCATAATCCAAATCGTTGATGTACAATGTAAAAAGAAGCAGCCCCAACACGGACCCCTGTGGAACACCACTGGTAACCGGCAGCCAACCAGAATAGGATCCCATTATTCCCACTCTCTGTTTCCTGCCAATCAGCCAACGCTCTATCCATGTATGTAACTTTCCCGTAATTCCATGGGCTCTTATCTTGTTAAGTAGCCTCATGTGTGGTACCTTGTCAAAGGCCTTCTGAAAATCTAAATATACAACATCCACTGCATCTCCCTTGTCTAACCTACTTGTAATGACCTCTGGTTGTAGTCTCACCCAACCTCTGGAAAAAAGCTTGCTATCTATATCCCTCATAATTTTGTATACCTGTCAAATCTTCCCTCGCTCCCAGTTGTGGACACAGCTCAGCACATCATGGAAGACTCTGTCTAAACTTCTCCCTACCTCAGAAAAACAGCCAGCATAATGAAAGACACCACCTATCCTGGCCATTCTCTCTTCTCCTCTCTCTTATTGGGCAGAAGATCAAAAGCGTCAAAGCACGTAGCACTAGGATCAATGACAACCTCTATTTCACTGTTATCAGGTTATTGAACCAACCTCTTATACCATAAGATGGACTTTTGACCTTACAATTTATCCCGTTATAATCCTGCATTTTATTGTTTACCTGCACGGTACCGTCTGTTGTCTTTACACCTTATTCTGCATTGTTATTGCTCAAACTTGTTCTACCTTAATGCACTGTGTAATGATTTGATCTATACGTGACACAAGCTTTTCACGGTATCCTGGTACATATGACAATAATAAACCAATACCATTTTTAATGATATTGTGATGGTTTCCAGTTGCACAGTCCCGAAAAATAGAAAAAAATCAGAAGAGTAGGTCCTCCCAGGTTCCTACGCCGTTCAATATGATCATGGCTGATCATCATCCACCTCATTACTGTATTTCTGCCCTTTTCCCATTCCTCCTGATGCCTTTGTCATCTAGAAATTTAGCTATCTCCTTAAAATATATTTAGTGACTTGGCCTCTGCTGCCCCCCGTGGTAACGAACTTCCCAGGTTATTTGCGTATGAGTGAAGAAATTCCTAAATGTCTTCTCACACCATATCGTGAGCCAGCGACTTTTCTTTCTAGACACCTTAGTCAGAATTGTACCTGATTTGCAGAATCTCCAGGACAATATTGCAACGTGTACTTTTTCCCCCCCAATTCAGCGTGTTTCCTAATAAAGCAAGTCTTCTATTTGCGTCCTCTTCCAGTATTTGATTGATCTTTTCTTTTTTAAAATTTCATTAGATTGTGTGTCAACTCGATTCCAGAATAGCCGCGTTGCAAGGCCGCAGTCCACCCGGAGGGTGGGCGTTCCCGATGACCCACTTCACACCGGCGGGGCCCAAGCGCGCACCGGCCTCCCGGGCTCGTGGACGCGCCCGAGCCGACCTCCCCCCTTCCCACTGCCCCCTCCCCAAACCCGCCCCTCCTTTCCCAGCGCGTGTCGCGAGTAGGCGCTGACGTCTACTGGTGCGCACGCGCAGTGCCACGTCCGTGTTGCGTGAGAGAGTGGAGCGGAGGCCCGGAGGAACGGCGGCGTGTCTGGGGTAGCTAGCAAGAGCGAATTGTGAGTGAGAGAAGCTTGTGATGGCTGGGCAGCAGTTTCAGTACGACGATAGCGGCAACACCTCCTTTTATTTTCTCACATCGTTCGTGGGACTTCTCGTCATCCCGGCCACTTTCTACCTCTGGCCCAAAGACCAGAACGACGGTGAGTGAGTGCCCCGGAAGGTTGGGGCTGAGGGGGTACTTGTTCTTGAAATGTTCAACAAAATGAAAACTGTTTCTAAACAATTAAAAAAAACAGCTCACTGGCGAGAATAGCCCCGCTTCTTGCACTTGCCCACCCCTCCCCCTTCGCACCACCGATGGGGCCGCTGCAAACATGGACTATTGCACATGCAGAGAGAGCGAATTCCCAGATCCGAGTCTCACTACAGGGCCTACTCCACTCCTGCGGCGAGTGTAGAAGCAGGGCGGCTGGTTAAGTGGAGGATCTTACACTGCGCCTGTTCCCTTTTTCTTTTCGCACACGGACAAACCCAGGAAACAGATCCCATGGCGAAACGCTGTCCAAAAGTTTTTGAGCAGATTATCTGCGCAGTTCAGACTGTCCCCTTTTGGCTATTTTGTTTTTTTTTAAAAGTTGTTTAGACCACACCACAGTCACTTACTGATTTAAGCAGAGATTTATGCAGATTTGTTGTCTCTCGCACCCAAACAGCTGCGAAGCGAGTCCTGATGAAGGGTCTCGGCTCGAAACGTCGACTGTTTATTAATTTCCATAGATGCTGCCTGATCCTGGTTCCTCCAGCATTTTGTGTGTGTTGCTTTTCCAGCATCTACGAATTTTCTCGTGTATGCGAAGTGCTATTGTTTTTTCTTTGTAATATCGAGATGTTCCAGAAACTTCCCAGCATCTATCTTCATTTTTTCTTTATGCCTATGTTTGTTCTTTTGAGCCTCTCAGAATTGAACTGCGCTTTCTTACAACAGTTGTTTAGTAATCTAGTATCTATCTAGATGAACAATTCAGATACTAGGAATTTGAAAAATATTGTACAGCTGGTAAATCAGCATTTGTAAAGCAAGAAGTTGAGTTAACCAACTTCCAGCTGGTTGACAGCTGCACCTGAAAGAGTAAATATTTTAACTTTACAGACGCCAGTGGAGCTTCAGTGTTACCATATGTTCACTGTAATTGAATCTAATGAACTGTGATGGCATTTGAAACTGTGAAGTGTTTGGTGCAATAAACTAGTAGACCAATGGGAATCAAAGCTGGTTATTAGGAGAAGCTATTTGGTTTTGCATTTGGAACTTTATAGAAAATGTCTTAATGTGAAGTATCAGATTTGTTTCATAGTTATACATACAAACAACTGACTGAACTAAATTTTAGATGAGTGTGAAATCAATTGGGTTATTATGAGGTAAATGATGCAGATCTAAGATATTTGTTAACATTTATCTTTTTATTGGATTGCTATGTATATCTTAATGTGCTTAACTGAATTGGATTTGGTATATTTTTTTCTAAAGAAATACTGATTTTCCCCATTCTTTGCGTACAGTATGTGTGGGCTGTTTCTGGAGAAACACTTCCTGAACTTAATCTATACTTTAATTTAACCTGGGGATTCTGGATTTACACAGAGAAGGAATTAATGCAGTGTTTTGTGACTGAAGTCATGTATCCCTTAGTGGATATCTTGGACTATGTTGTGATGTGGTTTCAGAATATAAATATACTTTTGGCATGTTTATCTCTTCATGACTGGAATGGTTTCCCTTTGTAGAAACTTTTAAAATTTTTATCCTTAATGTCAACATGGCTGAATTTATTAAGAGCTCAAATGTTATCAACAGTTCATCCAGACTTCTTTACACTATTAATTTGTTTTTCTGCTACTTAATTACTGTATATTCACACAAATATAGGGATTGGACCTGCACATTCTTATCTTTAATGGTACTATTTGTATTGTCATTTGAACATTGGGGCAGAACTTAAGATATAGGTTTTTTTGAGATGTTGAAAACTTAATTTTGAGCAATTCCAAATATTAATTGGCTTTTAGGTGAACAAGTTTCTTCTTATCTCAGTATTAAGTGACCAGCTTTCTACTTTGAGACTGTGACTCCTTCTAGACACACTGTCAAGGAAAAAGAACTGAGTTTATTTTGTCAAACCCTGTTAGAGTTTTGTGTGCTTCATGAAATCCTCATTCATCTAAATGTGGGAGTACAACCTAGTTTGCATAAGCTTTCCTCTTGTGACAGATGCACTATCCCAAGAATAAGTATGGTCAGCCTTAAAATCACTCTTTTTCAAGAATACACTTCCCTTGGTGGGAAAGCCAATGTTTCTATGTAAGGGGTCTATGTAATTGGAGCAAGATGCCTTAATGTTGAAACTGCATATCAACTTCTAGTGATTAGTATAAAGAACTCCAAGGTTTCTCTGAATGTATCCCCCCCCCCCCACCTTTTGCTATTTAAATAATCTATTGTTCTGCTCTTCCCTGCCCTGATTGTGAATAGCTGGTACTTATCTCATAATACAGCCTCTGAACCTGGAAAAAGATAGAAATAAACCTGTTTACATATCCTTGATCTACATCTGTAATAATATGGACTTTGATATGGCACTTTATCAAGGACCTTCTGGAAGGTCAAATGAACTGATATACCTGTATTAATTTTCCTGTTATGGACCCACAGTGGCCTACCTAATCCTTTCTAAGGGGCTTGGCATTACGTCCTTTATTATAAGATGCCAGCAAGCTCCCCCTTAGCTCGCTTTGCATCCTCCTTGCAGCCCATATTGCCATCCAGCATCACATCTTTGGCTAACTTGGATGTGTTGTAATTGATTCCCTCACCCTATTATCAAGATAGATTGTGGACAGCTGGGGATTTAGCATTTATCCCTGTGATCTTCATTATCCATGGCCTCCTGATCTAAAGTGATACTGTCTATTCTTGTTCTGAATTCGAGGAAAATGAATGAAGAATGGTAGATGTGGATTACATAGACTTTTAGCATGGTTTTTGATAGACCCTGCACAGTAGGCTTTGCCAGATGGTTAAATCATATTGGTTCTGAGGTGCATAGGAAAATTGGATCCAAAATTGGCTTGATAATGAGAGGAAGATGATGATAGTGGTTTGATTTTCTGATTGGAAGCCTGCAACTTGAGGTGTACAGCTGGGATCAGTGCTGGGATTTTTCTTCGTCCTTTTTAAATGACTTGGATGAAAATTTAGGGATTATGATTAGCAAGTTCACTTGCAATTCAAAAATTATTGGAGTTGTGAAATCTGTTTAAAGATGCAGAATGAGGTAGATCAGATGTAAGTTGGGTGAAGTGGTGGCAGATGAAATTTAATCAGATGTGAGTATTGCATTTTTGGAAGTCAAATTCTGATAAAGTATGTGGACTAAATGGCAGAAATCTTAGGAGTGTGGATGTAGAGGGATGTATGGTGCAAATCCATAGCTTGCTGAAGGAAGTGGATATGGCCCAGTCCATCACTGGTAAAGCTCTCCGCTCCATAGCGCTGTCACAGGAAACCATCCGTCATCAGGGACCCTAGCACCCAAGGTCATGCTCTTATTGCTGCCATCAGGAAGAAAGTACAAGATCCTCAGGACTCACACCACCAGGTTCAGGAGCAGTTATTACCCCTCAGTTATCAGGCTTTTGAGCCAGTGGGGATAACCACTCAATTTCACTTGCCACATTTCTTATATTTTTTGTATTTGCACAGTTTGTTTGCATATTGGTTGTTTGCTGATCCTATTGGGAGTGATCTTTCATTGATTCTGTTATGGTTCTTGGATTTACTTAGTATGCCCACAAGGAAATAAATCTCAGGATTGTATATGGTGGCATGTATGTACTTTGATAATTTACTTTGTACTTTGAAGTGACAATAAAGGTGGATAGGATAGTGAAGAGGGTGTTTGGTATGCTTGCCTTTACAGGCTGAAACATTCAATATAAGAGTTGTGACATGTTCCAAACATTGATTAGGCTTCTTGAAAGATGTGTAGTAGAGATTCACCAGGATGTTGCCTGATATGGAGGGCCTTAGTTACAAGGCAAAATTGCATTGACTGGGTTTTTATCACTAAACTTTAAAGGCTGAAGAATATCCTTGCAAAGGTTTATAAGATTGTAAGTAGAGTAGTCAATCATTTTCCCAGGGTAGGGTTTAAAACTAGAAAGCATAGGTTTAAGGTGGGTTGGGAGGGAATTTGAAGGAGATCTGAGTAGGAGGGTGGTGGATTTATAGAATGAACTGTCAATGGAGGTGTTATTTGGAATCATTTACAATGTTTAAAATGCATTTGGACAAAGAGTATTGGGAGGAAGTAATGCATGCCTGATATAAACAAATGGGATTAACATAGCCATCACAGTTGATGTAGACATTTGGGCTGAAGAACTGGTGTCTATGTCATGTATCTCTGTGACTTTTTGTCCATTAACATAGGTTATTTATTATCCAAATACCATGTTTAATAATCTCTTGCATGGGTCCTGAAAGTCTGCATTGACTGATTTGCTCTTAGGTATTCTGCTAGTTACCTTTGTAAGAATTCTTAACAGATTTTTCAAATGCTGCTTCTCTCTCATACATCACTTAGAGACATTGATCAAGATGGGAATAATGAGCACCTGGAGGAAAGTGGATTAATTAAGAGAAAGTTGTTGAAGACAAATTGTATTTAACTAAATTGCTTTATTTTTGATGAGGGTAATGCGGTAAATGTGTAGATGGACTTTCAGAAAGCTTTTGATAAGGTGCTACGTAAGGGTTAACAGTAATGATGAAGCATGTGGATTAAAAAGGGGCACAAATAACATAGCCATGAAACTGGCTAAATAACAGATAGAGATGAATAAGACATAGGAGCAGAATTAGGACTAGACAAAGGTGAGTATTGGCATTCTCCAGGTATTTGTCACAGTGCAATTAAAAAAAAAACTACATTAATAATCTTGAGTTGGAATGCAAGCCACATTTTTGTTTTAAATTTGTGGATGACATAAAACTTGTCATTAGAGACTATTCCCAGAATATCTATTTTAATGGACATCTATACATATGACACTAAATTCAAAGGAGAACCAGTATTGGGGGGGAGGGGGAGGAAAGAGGAGGTCTACTTGCATCTTCTCACAGTATTCAGACACCTTTGGAAACTGACGATCGCTTCTATTGATAATTGTGCAGTGATACATCCATTGTTATTTTGTGCCAGTGGAACTACCTATTTAGTTTGGATATCCTGATTCTGTACCTTGTATTTAGGCAGGAAAAGACAATAAATAACGTTCATGTTAATTGACTCTTATTGGCCCATTCAGTGAGATACCGTAGAGTAATTTTCTGCATCTTATGACATGGGCAAAATCAGCTTGTGGTCATTTGTTAAGATGGAAGCTGTTCATAACTTGGGGATTGCCCGTATTATGAAGTGCAGAGGATATAAACAGGTTGGTGGAATGGGCTGATATGTGGCAATTTTAGGGGATTTGTAGATATGGGTGCTCTTTAATGACAGTGGCATTGCAGGCTGAGAAAGTTGTTGGTACAATTTTGGGTTTTAATAATAGAAGGATAGAGTAAAAAAGGAGGGAAGTTATGTTGAATTTTTATAAAATGCTGGACTGGCCTCAACTGGAGTATTATTTTCATTTCTGACTGCATCACATGAACCGAGGAAGGTCTAGAAAAGATTTGAGAATACAAGGGGCCTAAGGTAGAAGGAGTGAATTTTAGAAAACCTAGCACATTTACTTTTCAAGATAGTCCCCTCCTTCATTTACACACTTAGTCCAGCGGTTGTGGAGCATACGGACCTTGGACCTCTAGAAAGTGTCCACAGCAGGGTGATTGATAAGTTCGTGGCCTAAGATAGAAGCAGATGAGTTACGCAGCTCTTGTTACATGCTCTTTGAGTGATTATGCAGAAAGTTTGAAGTTAATAACTCATCAGGAATGATAGATAAGTTGGTGGCCTAAGGTAGAAGGAGATGAGTTACTAACTTCAGACTTTCTGCTTAATCACTCAGTTGACCCACATGTGCATGTAACGAGAGCTGTATAACTCATCTCCTTCTACCTTAAGCCACAAACTTATCAATCACATATCTGTGGATACCTTCTGGAGGTCCAAGGTCCGTATGCTGCACTACCGCTGGATTAAGTGTGTAAATGTAGGAGGGGACTATGTTGAAAAATAAATGTGCTAGGTTTTCTAAAATTGACTCCTTGTACCCTAGGCCACAAACTTATCAATCACCCCTTGTAGTTCCTGTAACAGGGAACTATGGTTACAAGGACAGAGGAATATAAAAATAATGAGTATAGATAGAATTAATGCTCAGTCTTTCTCCTAGGAAGTAGAAGAGTAAGGTTTGGGGTGAGGAAAGAGAATCGTTATGAAACTGGGGCAATTTTTCCATACAGGGGTGAGCTACCAGAAGATGTGGTTGCATGGGTACATTAGCAACATTTGAAAGACATTGAAAAGCTACATGGATAGGGAAGCTTACAGGGATATGGGACAAGCCTAGAAAATGAGGGGTCTAAAATGAGTGAATAGTGGGACTCGGTTCCTGTTGGTGGAGGAATTGAGGACTAGAGGCCGTGGGTATAAAATAAAAGCAGCAAATTCAGAGCGATGCAGCTTATGGTTGGAATGTGCAATCCACTGCCTACCGACAGAACAGAGGCAGGTTGCATTGTGGCCTCAACAGGGGAATTGGTTAAATATAGAGGGAAAATAATTCGCAAGGATGTGGAGCAGGGGAAAGGGGCCACTACAATGTCAAGCCAGCTCGTCTTCCATGTGTTCTGTTCCTTTCTTGAGGGAGACACTTGAACTCTTTGTACACCACGATTTTTAGTATCATCAACCTGGTGCAGTAATGTGCTTAATGCAAAGAAATCAGCTGTCACACCATATCTGGACTGTTTGTGACTTGATACTTGCCATATCAAAGTTGGTAATTTATTATCAAAGTACGTGTGTATCATGGTATGCTACGCTGAGATTAAATTTCTTGCAGGCATTCACAGTAGAACAAAGAAGTAGAATAGAATCAATGAAAAGCTACACATAGACTGATGGCCAATGTGCAAAAAGAAAACAACTTTGTAAATACAATAAAAATAAGTAAATAATTCTGAGAACATGTGTTGTAGAGTCTTTGAAAGTGTGTCCGTAGGTTGTGGAAATAGTTCATTGTTGAGGTGAGTGAAGTTACCCATGCTAGTTCAGGAGTCTGATGGTTGAAGGGTAGTAATTGTTCCTGAATTTGGTGGTGTGGAACCTAAGACTTCTGTACCTCCTCCCCAATGGCAGCAGTGAGAAGACAGCATGATCTGGGCAGTGGGGTCCTTGATGGATGCTGATTTCTTGTTGGTGTGTTTAATGATGGGGAGGGCTTTTCCTGTGATGGACTTGGCTGTATCCACCATTTTTTTTTTGTAGGCTTTTCCATTCATGGGCATTGGTGTTTCCATACCTGGCTGTGACACAAGGTATCACTCCACTGTGCATCTATAGAAGTTTGTCAAAGTTTTAGGTGACGTGACAAAATCTTCACTAACTTCTAAGAAAGTAGAGATGCCACTGTGCCATTCTTTGTAATGGCATTTACATGCTGGTCCCAGGACGAATCCTTTGAAATGATAACGCCAAGGAACTTAAAGTTATTGACCCTCTCCACCTTTGATACGTTGATGAGGACTGGCTCATGGACCTCTGGTTTTCTCTTCCTGTAGTCAATAATCAGCTCTTTTGATTTTTTGATGTTGAGTGAGAGGTTGTTGTTGTGACACCATTCAACCATTTCTAATTTTTCTCCAACCTTAGGTTTAACGTGGCACTGATGAAGCACGGCAATGACTTCTGGGTAGCAGACTAAACAAACAAATCCTGTATTAATTACACTTTTTCTTGTAAGCGATCACAGCAATCATAACCTGTAACTTCCCTTTTCGGAGTTGAACTGTCTGACCTGGTATTTTTGCTGTGTGAACTGAAGTGTTGAAGGTGTGGGACCTTCGTGGAGTGGTGTGTACAATCTGAATTTAGGCAGCTTGGTCCGGGCATGAGAGCGGGGAATGAGCCAATGTTGGGTCATTGACAGACTGGACTTGGAGGCAATTCAATGCGGCAGAATCGAGGTGAACAGAGGCAATACAGAGTCGAGGTGGTGGGACCTAGGTCTGAAAGCAAAGAAACACCCGAGGTTTAATTGATTTAAGTGCTGGGCTGAATTGGAAAGGTCAGGGTGTCGGGGTTGAAGGCAGATTTTGGGCCAATTCAGCTTGCTGCTCTGTGCTGAATTGAGGCTGTGGTCTGCATCTAATGTAGTGGTCGCCAACCTTTTTAAGCCCAAGATCCCCTACATTAGCCTTAGTGAAAGGCAAGATCGAC
Organism: Mobula birostris; assembly: GCF_030028105.1. Lineage (NCBI taxonomy): Eukaryota > Metazoa > Chordata > Chondrichthyes > Myliobatiformes > Myliobatidae > Mobula > Mobula birostris. The sequence continues at coordinate 110,879,824 of NC_092371.1, read as the reverse complement.
CCACTAAATCGTTTAGAGAAAAAACTACTCAGATTGTACTTCCAATTTGAGGCCTTTTATTTGGGCTAATTGTATTTGAATTTCATAAAATGCTTTTGTCAAACTTTTAATTCAACCAAGAAAACACTGTAACTAGCATATCAAACAGGCCATAGCTGTCTTTCTTTAAGGATATTACAATACTTCATACCTTTTGTAGTAACTTCTACTTTGAAAAAGGACCACTCGACAACTTCATGTCCAAAGGAACAACTTTATCTGGGATGGCAAAACCAATGCAGCGGAGGGGCTTGTACACACGCGCAGAAAAGACTGGAAGTAAAACCCTGGAAACAACCTCTGTTTACAAACAGCTTTCTGTAGCGGGAGTATTGCTATATTACCATTATCCTAATTGGTATTAACTTATCTTTATAATGCTCACATTACAACACTTCTCCCCCTTTAAATTCCAACATTCTCCAAATGTAAAAGAACTGGGAAACAAAAAACAGTGGTGTCATTTTCTTGCGTACCTCTGAAACTTATACTAGTGTCTCAGTAACAGTTTACCAATACAAAACACCTGAAAAATGTGGCAGATTCAACATTCAGTCCAACAAAGGAAACTGTCCATTCAAATATTCAGTCTGTCAGGAGGTTTGCAAGGGCGCTGTGCTGCAACAGATGAAAATTATGAAATCTAAGTACAGGAGCTGTCTTACTGACAGACACCTCACAGACTGTCTTAAACTGGCTGTCTGTAGTTATGAGCCAAATTTCAGGGAACTAGCAGAAAGTACTCAGCCCCAGTCACCACACTGAGTGCAACAGTCAATTTTTATTTATTTTTCATGTTGAAATAAAATCAATGAAACATAGAATTAAAGGTGTTGTAATGTGAGCGTTATAAAAATAAGTAATACTAATTATGATAGTGTTTCCGGGTTGCGGGGTTTTACTTCCAGTCTTTTCTACTGTGGTGCATGGCGGGGGAGCTGGGCAGAAAGAATGGAACTGCACACTGGGCAGAAAGAACAGAACTAAAACCCCACAACCTGGAAACAATCTCTCTTTACAAACAGCTTTCAGTAGTGGAAGTATTGCTATATTACCATTATCCTAATTAGTATTACTTATTTTTATAATGCTCACATTACAACAGTATTTGTGTATTTATTTTTCATTTTTTTTCGGGAACTACTGGGAAAGTCTCAAAGATCGACCAGTTGATCGCGATCGACCAGTTGGTGACCACTAATCTAATGGGTTTCTGAATCGGCTGCAGTGATGACTCTTTGTGGCTGTGGATTCACTTTCGTGAACTTCAGTTCTGAATGTTATTTGCTTACTTTTATTGTTTGCATGATTTTTACACTGCACATCGTTTGACGCTTTTTTCCCCTTTTTTTATATGGATTCTATAGGTTTCTTTGTTTTGTGGCTGCTTGGCAGAGACAAACCTCAAGGTTGTATATAGTATATATAGTTTGATAATAAATGCACTTTGAGCATTAAACTATATGCTGATTCTTCAAGCTTAAATATGGTATTGCAGCTTTACTTAGTCTCACAGTCATGGTGATTGTGGAGACTGGGTTCTGCAAGAGATGAAATTGAGGATTCAATTGTACCAGGAAGTATTGAGGCCTAGGTCTTGGAGTTTATTGATCAATTTTGAGGGGATGACAGTGTAGAATGCTGAGCTGTAGTTATTTAAGAGCATCTTCACTGTCCAGATGTTGCAGGACTGAGTGAAGAGTCTATAAAATGGCATCTGCGGTTGATCTTTTGTGACAGTAGGCAAATTGAAGTGAACCAAAGCACTCCTCAGGCTGGAGTTATGTTTCATGACCAACCTCTCAAAGCACTTTAATACAGTGGCTGTAAGTGCTACTGCATGATAGTCAGAGGGCGGTTACCTCATTCTTCTTGGATGCCAGTATGATTGAAGCCTGCTTGAAGCAAATGGTTACCTTCAACTACCAAAGTACGAGGTTAAGGGTGTCAATAAACATATTAGCTACTTGATCAGCACATGTCTTCAGTACTTCGCCAGATACACCATCTGGGCCAGATGCTTCCCGCAGGTTCACCCTCCTGAAGGATGCTCTCATGTCAGCCTCAGGGACTGAAATCACAGGGTTGTCAGGGGTTTTGAGAGTTTGTGAATGTGATTCCATGTTACATCAGTGAAAGTGAGATAAAAGACCATGAGCTCATCTGGAAGCAAAACCTTGTCACGTATATCTCTTGGTTTAGCTTTGTAGGAGGTGTTAGCATTGAAGCCCTGCCACCACTGTTGAGCATTCTTCTATGATTCAAGTTTGGTCCAGAATTGCCACTTCGCATGTGAAATGACTTTCTTGAGGTCATACCTGGACCTCTTGTACTTTTCTTGGTCACCAGACCTGCATGCCACTTTTCTGGCCTTCAGCAGTATTGATCTCTTGGTCCATTCAGGACTTCTGTTTGGGGAAGACTGAATGATTTTGTGGGTTCACATTTGTCCACAAGTGGCTTGATAAAGTTCATGACAGTGTGACATATTCATTCAGGTCCTCTTGAGTCCTCAAATGTGGCCCAGTCCACTGACTTGAAGCTAGTCCATAGTCACATCTCTGCTTCCTGCAGCCGCCTTAGGAGGACAACGAGATGATCAGATTCCTGAAATGCTATCTCGTGATGTAATAGTGGGTATTCTTGATGGAGTCATATTAGAGTGTGTTGGTCCCCCTGGTGCTGATGGTAATTAGGCAGAGATTTCTTCAAGCTAGCCTGATTGAAGTCCCTGGTAAAGATATGAAAGGCCTTGGTAGGCTGTTTCTTGTTGGCTAATCGTGGCACTTAATACATCGAGTGCTTGCTGAACATCTGCCTTTGTCAGTATGTAAACTGTAACGAGGGTCACTGTGAAGCACTGTCAGCACGTAATCATTAGATGTTCCAAGTTGAAAGAACAAGTGCGACAAGACCACTACATCTGAGTACCACAATGAGCGTAACATGATGCATGCCCCACTGCCTCTTGCATTCTTCGAATCTACAGTCTGGTCCATCCGGTGCATTGAGACTTTGTCTGGAGTGTAGAGGGTGCACCATGTGTCAGTGAAACAATGCAGTAATCTCTCATTTCCCTTTGATACAGCAGTGTTGTTCTTAGAATCTCTAGAGTTTGTTCTCCAGTGACTGCATTTTGGCCAGGTGGATGCTTGGAAGAGGTAACCTTATACCTTGACATTTTATTCTAGCTTGAAGTTTGGCCTGGCGCCCTCTCTTCGGGCGATGATCAACCTTCGTCCGCTTCAAGCTGCTGTACTTGAACTCTTGAGGGTCAAGTTCGCTAGTTTGTTTATGCAGATCAAAATTACAGGCTTCAGATTATAGCAATTGTAACTCAAAAGTACAGTAATTTTGTGAGCTGCCTACAAAACATTGCTGTGCATTGCCAGCACCTTATGATTGAGCATTATCTATCCTAATTGTTCTGAGCTTAAGAAACAGATAATACTTTCTAACCAGAATGGTGTTACTGAACCCAATGGGGTTTTATGACTACCTTGTGGTTTTATGGTTATTCTAACTTGGTCTAGAATGGTTGATTCAAGATTTAATTACTTAGATTGAAATTCCCAAGTTGCCCTATGAACTTGTGCCTGCAGACTTCTGGGTTTTTAATATAACCATCCATTATCATACTTGTTTCTCATTTTTTGAAAATGCCCATATTCTGGAAGTATTTTGTTGGGAAGATGGAGTTGCTCGTGGGTCCTGATGTTATTAATGAGGCTATGTTAAGGTTGTTTATTCACTTTTACTTTATTTTCATTCTTTGATCCAGTTACTTGAAAGACCTGAATCTTTGCACTGGGTTGCCTTGTTATCATAATGATTTACTTCATTATTATTCACAGAGTCAATTTAAAACTGAACGGAAGTCTAGACAGACTCTGCTGTTTAAGCTTTCCGTTTCTCATGAAAAGTAATGGCTCTTGCTACCTGGAACACACATAAAATCAGTGTTGAATGAGCAATGAGCAAAGATAATTTTGAGGTTAAGTTAGAAACATAACTTGAAATTGAAGTTTAAATGTTTTTGGCTTGGGCTAGATGGGTGTTGGGCCTGCTTCTGTGCTGTACTTCTCTATGACTCCTCAATTTCACTCCTGAATGTAGAGGGGAAGATTATGTTTGGCATTCTGGCAGAAAGAATATCTTCATTTGTGATAGAGAATGGATTAGTAAATACATCTGAGCAGAAGGCAGGAGTACCAGGCTTCCCAGGATGCCTTGAACATTCTAGTATGATATGGCATACCATACCATCCAGGAGTCAAAAAGGTTGAGAAGAAATCTGGCTGTAGTTTGGCTTGATCTGGCAAATGCGTATGGTTCTGTTCCCCATGTCCTGATTGAGTTTGCGATGGAATTCCTATGGATTCCTGCTAAGGTGAAGAACTTTGTTATGCAGTACTACAACGATTTCCGGATGAGGTTTTCCACTCAGCAGTTTACAGCTAGGTGGCAGAGCTCAGATGTTGAAATCCCGATGGGATGTGTGATTTCACCCATCCTTTTTGTGTTACCCATAGAGATCATTGTGAGGGCTGCAGAATCAGTGGGACAAGGTGTCGCATTTGATGGCAGAGAGGAGTTACCACCAATACGAGCATTCATGGACGATCTTACCCTTTTGGGTCCCAGCACGGAGGCAGTGGAAAATGTGCTATCTAGACTCGAAGAGCTAATGGATTGGGGAAGAATGAAGTTCAAGACCAAGAAGTCAAGGAGCCTTGTTCTTAGGAGAGGAAAGCTGGTTGACTTTCATTTCACCCTTTGTGGAGAGGAGATTCCATCCATTCAGGACCAACCAGTTAAGAGCCTCGGGCGATGGTATACAGAGGAGCTGAGAGATACTAAGAGGGTTCAAGAGACAGGAGAACAGATCAGCAGAGGTCTGATGTCTGTTGACAAGTGTGGCTTGCTTGGCAAGTTGAAGTTATGGTGCTTGCAGTACGGACTGATGCCACGGATAATGTGGCCACTAACTGTCTATGAAGTGGCAATGTCCCATGTTGAGGCAATGGAACGGAAGATCAACAAGTATGTGAAGAAGTGGCTTGGAGTACCGAGCAGCCTCACCAATGTTGCCATCCACAGTAGCCAGACAAAGCTTACCATCCCAGTGCAATCCCTTGTTGAGGAGGTCAAGGTAGCCAAGGTAAGATCCATTCTTGATGCTTTGAGACTCAAAAGACCCTGTCATCAAGAACACCCAGCCAGATGTGAGATCAGGCAGGAAGTGGTAAGTCCGTGTAGCAGTTGATGAGGCAGAGTCTAGATTGAAGCACAAGGAGACGGTTGGGGCTATCCAGCCAGGCTGCCAGGGACTTGGATGGACAACCCACAAGTGGTGGTCATCTTCTACAGGTAAGGAACGCTGTGAGCTTGTAACACAAGAAATACGAGAGGTAGGAGAGGAGAAGAGGTTAGCTAAAACAGCTGACCTGGCCAAACAAGGGGCTTGGACCCAGTGGGAAAGTGTTGAACAATGACATCTATCTTCGAATGTTCTGTGGCAGATGGAACCGCTCCGCATTTCTTTTCTTTGCAGAGCAGCATACGATCTGCTCCCAACACCTGCCAACCTCAGCACCTGGTATGAAGATAAGACAGACAGGTGTGCTGCTTGTGGCGAGAAGGGAACACTTCAACATACCTTGAGTGCATGCAGAGTCAATCTTTCCAGCGACATGTACACTTGGAGACAACGTTCTCACAGTTTTAACAGAAGCAGTTGAGCAGAGAGTACTGCAGCACAACTTATCTCATGCCCCATATTGCATAGAACATCGCATATCATTTGTGAAAGAAGGCTCCAAGTCAAGGGTGTACAGTGCTGGCTAACGATCAAGCATACTTTCTTCAGCCAATGATTGGTGTGTCAAGGCTGACCTGGATGGGAAAGGCAGTTTCCCAGAGCAAATAGCTTTCACAACATTGCGTCCAGATATAATCGTATGGTCTGACACCAGTAGAGAAGTGGTTATTGGTGAACTCACAGTCCCCCGGGAAGACAACATCAATGAAGCCCATGAGCGCAAGTTAACCAAGTATGCAGAATTAAGATCAGAGTGCAGAGACAGAGGGTGGAAGTTCTCATGCTATCCATTCGAAGTAGGCTGCCGTGGGTTTATTGCGTTCACTCTCCAGAAGTGGCTGCGTGACCTTGGCTTCACTAGAAGAGAGATCAAGTCAACCAGCAGGGCTGTAGCTGAGGCAGCAGAGAAAGGATCAGCATGGGTGTGGACCAAGTATGTCCAGAGGGACAGATAGTCAGACAGTGTATACACATCTTGCAAACCCTTCAGTAGCTGCATAGACACCTGAAGAGCAGACTGTCTGTTGGATGGAAGTGACCAACAACCCTGATAGAGGTAGATGCCAAGTTTTTAAGCTCACCAGTGGGAGGTGATGCTTTAGCACTGCTGGCCCACCACCTCGAGGGAGTCTTGATCATAAGCGGGCCGAAACTCCTGAAGACAGGTGGCAGATCAACTGATGATCCCACTGGTGATAGCACAGGACAGTTAACATCTTAGTCCACGTGTATTTTGTAACTCTGACACTAAATTATAATTCCCTTTAATTTCATTAAGACTTTTAGTAACATTTCATATTTAGTTTATTTTGAGGATGGAAAGATTTGATGGAATGAAAGCTGCAACTCCATGCACCCGGCCAACATCCAGGGAGATGGGATTGGAAGAAATGATTAAATAGACACTTAATTTGTATATGGAACAGTTAAGTCTCAAATACACAAAAATTGCTCTTTTTTAAAATGACAGTCACATCTGTTTATGAAGAACAGGTGATTTGATGCATATATAAAATGTCTTTGGATTCTCTGTAATTGTACTCAGTAAGCACTTTTCATAGCTCCTTATGGCTCTCCTAATTGCCCCTGTCTGCCTTTTTTAAAGCATTTTTATAATCCACATGGACTTGGTTTGGTTTTAGCTTCATAAATCTACAGTTTCTATAATACCTACAGTTTTGCTAAAGTAAGGAAGAAACCCAATCAGCTCTGAAGTGATTCTCTATCTCAATTTGACTGCTACCTTTAACAAAATTTAGAAAACCAAATCTGGTCATCCTGGACTTGGCTTGTGGCTTAAACTCATACCAATAGTGTGCGTCTATCTTAAAGTACTTTTTCAGAATACTTTTACAGGGGTGGTCTTGGATAAAGTTGGATGATATCTATACTCCTGTCATTTTACTAGCGGTGTATTCTGCGACCCAGCCCCCACTAATAACTTTTTGTCATTACTGAAGGCTTTTTGATTGGCAAAGACACCAAGAAAGGAATCAAATATACTCAAATGATTAAAATAAATATCTTGAAATACTAACAAATAATTAAAAACAATAACAAAGTAATCAAGTACTTCCACAGGGTCAGCTGTCCCACTGAATGAAGAGGGTTGCCATTCCTCATGTAAAGCTAAGGTGGTAAATACAAAGTGCATCAAGTTCCTTTCTCTAGCCCACTGCTGTCCTGCCAAGAATCTCAATGGAAAGTTCAGCAATCCAGCTCTAATAAAGCATGCAAAGAAATTCAAGACATCTTCTGTTAGCTTAATAGTCATAGTCATACTTTATTGATCCCGGGGGAAATTGGTTTTTGTTACAGTTGTACCATAAATAATAAATAGTAATAAAACTATAAATAATAATATGTAAATTATGCCAGTAAATTATGAAATAAGTCCAGGACCAGCCTACTGGCTCAGGGCATCTATCATCATCATCATTCATCATCATAATTTAACTATCATCATCATTCACTTTTCTACCCAATACTCAAATTGATTTGGACACTCCTCACCTTGATCTATTCAGAAAATAGTTTCTCAGCTGACCCCCACTTTGATGTCCCCCCCCCCCAAAAAATTCCACCCTTAACTCCTGTTTCTTAACTACAGGGTGTCCTATTCTATCTCCGACCTGCTCTGTCAAAGTAATAAAATGGCAACTCCTAAGCCCAACTCTTTGAGATTTTAATTTCCCAAATATCAGTTGGTATCTCGCTAGAGCAAGGGGTTCAGATGGGGTGGAGTTTGTTATGTGTGTTCAGGAGGTTTCTTGACACAATATGTAGATAAGCCTCCAAGAGGAGAGGCTGTATTTGATTTGGTATTGGGAAATGAACCTGGTCAGGTGTCAGATCTCTCAGTGGGAGAGCATTTTGGAGATAGTGATCATAATTCTATCTCCTTTACAATAGCATTGGAGAGAGTAGGAACAGACAAGTTGGAAAAGTGTTTAATTGGAGTAAGGAGAATTATGAGGCTATCAGGCAGGAAATTGGATAATTGGAAACAGATGTTCTCAGGGAAAAGTACGGAAGAAATGTGGCAAATATTCAGGGGATATTTGTGTGGAGTTCTGCATAGGTACGTTCCAATGAGATGGAATTTATGGTAGGGTACAAGAACTTTGGTGTACAAAGGCTGCAATAAATCTAGGCAAAAAGAAAAGCTTACAAAAGGTTCAGAGAGCTAGGTAATGTTACAGATCTAGAAGATTAGAAGGCTAATAGGAAGGAGCTTAAGAAGGAAATTAGGAGAACCCAAAGGGGCCATGAGAAGGCCTTGGTGGGCAGGATTAAGGAAAACTGTAAGGCATTCTACAAGTGTGTGAAGAGCAAGAGGATAAGACATGAAAGAATAGGACCTGTCAGGTGTGACAGTGGGAAAGTGTGCATGGAACTGGAGGAAATAGCAGAGGTACTTAATGATTACTTCAGTATTCACTATGGAAAAGGACCTTGGTGATGACTTGCAGCAGACTGAAAAGCTTGAGCATGTAGATATTTAGAAAGAGGATGTGCAGGAGCTTTTGGAAAGCATCAAGTTGGGTAAGTTGTTGGGACCAGATGAGATGTACCCCAGGCTACTGTGGGAGGCGAGAGAGGAGATTGCTGAGCCTCTGGGGATGATCTTTACATCACCAATGGGGACAGGAGAGGTTCCAGAGGATTGGAGGGTTGCGGATGCTGTTCCTTTATTCAAGAAAGGGAGTAGAAATAGCCCAGGAAATTATAGACCAGTGAGTCTTACCTCAGTGGTTGGTAAGTTGATGGACAAGACCCTGAAAGGCAGGATTTATGAACATTTGGAGAGGTATAATGTGATTAGAAGTAGTCAGCATGGCTTTGTCAAGGGCAGGTCGTGCCTTACGAGCCTGATTGAGTTTTTTGAGGATGTGACTAAACACATTGATGAAGGAAGAGCAGTAAATGTAGTGTTTATGGATTTCAGCAAGACATTTGATAAGGTACCCCCATGCAAGGCTTATTGAGAAAGTAAGGAGGCATGGGATCCAAGGGGACATTGCTTTGTGGATCCAGAATTGGCTTGCCCACAGAAGGCAAAGAGTGTTTGTAGATGGGTCATATTCTGCATGGAGGTCGGTCACCAGTGGAGTGCCTCAGGGATCTGTTCTGGGACCTCTACTCTTCGTGATTTTTATAAATGACCTGGATGAGGAAGTGGAGGGATGGATTAGTAAGTTTGCTGATGACACGAAGGTTGGAGATGTTGTGGATAGTCTACAGGGCTGTCAGCGGGACATTGATAGGATGCAAAACTGGGCTGAGAAGTGGCAGATGAAGTTCAACCCAGATGTGTGAAGTGGTTCATTTTGGTAGGTCAAATATGATGGCAGAATATAGTAGTAATGGTAAGACTCTTGCCAGCGTGGAGGATCAGAAGGATCTTGGGGTTCAAGTCCATACGACACTCAAAGCAGCTGCACAGGTTGACTCTGTGGTTAAGAAGGCGTACGGTGCATTGGCCTTCAATCATGGAATTGAACTTAGGAGCTGAGAGGTAATGTTGCAGCTATGTAGGACCCTGATCAGAGCACACTTGGAGTACTGTGCTCAGTTCTGGTCGTCTCACTACAGGAAGGATGTGGAAGCCATAGAAAGGGTGCAGAAGAGATTTACAGGGATGTTGCCTGGATTGCGGAGCATGCCTTATGAGAGTAGGTTGAGTGAACTTGGCCTTTTCTCCTTGGAGTGACCAAGGAGAGGTGGCCTGATAGAGGTGTATAAGATGATGAGAGGCATTGATCATGTGGATAGTCAGAGGCTTTTTCCAAGGGCTAAAATTGTTGCCACAAGAGGACACAGGTTTAAGATGCTGGGGAGTAGGTACAGAGGAGATGTCAGGGTTAAATTTTTTACTCAGAGTGGTGAGTGCGTGGAATGGGCTGCCAGCAATGGCGATGGAGGCGGATACGATAGGGTCTTTCAAGAGACTTTTACATAGGTGCATAGAGCTTAGTAAAATAGAGGCCATAGGTAAGCCTAGTAATTTCTAAGTTAGGGACATGTTTGGCACAATTCTGGGCCGAAGGGCCTGTATTGTGCTGTAGGTTTTCGGGTGTTTCTAACTCAAAACTTATAACTTTTCCACTGTTTCTATTGTGTGAGAGAGTTCCAACATCAGTTTGTCTGTATAGGAGGTGCCGAGGAGCCTTCTGAAGCATCTCATTTCTACTGCATAGATATTCTTTTGCACTTCTGTCAAAGTCTATGATTTGCATGCATGCAAGAAGATGAAGAGCACAAGTGCATGAAGGGGTTTCAACTTGGATTGGAGAGTGATATTATTGCCTTTTTGGGTTGGTTTTTGTTTAGCCAATTTTACCGTTAGGGCTGTTCCTGCAAGGACTTTAGGCTTTGATCCTCTTAGTTGATGATCACTCCAAGATACTTCAACCATTTGACAGTCTCTAGTTCTTGTCAGCTGACTGAATTTTGTCATGATTGGCTTCTCACCATTTCTCATCAGCTTGCTCTTCTCTGCGCTGATATCCATGCCATATCTGGTAGATGTATTGTCCAGAAGGTTCTCAAGATTGGCCAATTCATCCTCACTTCCTGCCAGCCCATCAATATCATTGGCGAACCTGAGGATGATTATGATCTGTCCTCCAATGCTGACTATGCTGATATGGTCTTCCAGGGCATCTGTCATTGTTTGCTCTAGGAAAATGTTGAACAGCGTAGCTGAAAGGAGGCAGCCATGTAGGACTCCAACTATGCCTTGAGCAATTACTGCACTGCTCGCTTTGGTATAGAGCTCCTCATTGTGGCCCAGGGTGCTTCAAGCCACACCGAACCTCAACTCTGGTTTACAATACTTAATTCCACCCTGGAATTTAAAATGAACAAATTATTACAAAATTACTTGATAGCCTGCAAAATAAATTATGGGCAGTGTGACCTGATATATAACTCTGGTCAATATTTCCCATCCACTGAGTGGAAAAATATAACTAGCAGTATCACCTGCAACTCCAAAACACAGTAATACATCAACAGATGAGAATTTAGGAGAGTGTTAGAGATGCTGAGAAAATTTACAAAATAGAAGGAAGACATTTGGCCACCAGCTTTGTGCTTGGTAATACATTTCTTGAACAGCACTACAATATTGATACATGTATTAATAAGTTTTAAGTTCCAAGCCAGTATTTTAAAATGAAGAAGAGCCATAGCTTGCTTAAATCCTTTAGAAATTGCCTTGTCTTTTAGCAGAGAGAACCTGATAAACACTAATTCAATGGAACAGATCTCTTATTGCAGAGTAACTTCTAATACAAATAGAATTGGTGCTTATGGTGTGCAAACCATGTCTTAATGCACCTTTATGAATATTTTGCTGTTAATATCAGCAGTCATATGTTCCTCATAATATCAGATAACTTAAGACTCACAAAAGTACCAATCTTAAAAAAAAAAGAGATCTATCAAATTTGCCTTGGTACTTACTGTTTTCAGTCTCAGTGGGAAAAAGCTACTGCATTGAACATTGGCAAAACAGAAACAAATGAAAAGATTATTGACCAGAAATGTTAACTTCATTTTACACATCCATGGATACTGCCAATTGAGTCCAGTAGCTAGCAAGCATGTAACAGGACCAAATGAGATCAAGGCAAGCACATTGAGACTAGGAATCACAGAGCTGACAGAAAATGTCTTAAATTTCTTTGTGTGCTTTATTAGACATAGATATCTAAAATGAAGTGCAAATTAAACCAAGTCTTTGTGTATTATAAAGATGCTTTCATAAAAAAACTTGAAGAGAATTAGGAGAGCCATAAGGGTCTGTGAAAAGTCCTTACTGAGTGCAATTTAAAAATCTCAAGACGTTTCATACATGCATCAAGAGCAAGAAGATAATCAGGGAGAGAGTAGGATCACTTGGGGTAAAGAAAGATGTGTGCTTGGAAGTGGAGGATATGTGAATGAATACTTTGAAGGTAATGTTTAGTCTGAAGCCTGCTGGTTTATAACCACTGCACTCTTCCCTTGGAGTTGCAGAAGATACCACACCAGTCCTACTTTTCCCCTTCCTGATTTCCACTAAATATTGCTTCCAGATAAAGCAGCAGTGAGCTTATACTTCCTCCAATTTGGTGTATTTCATTTGATTTTAATAATGTGCTTTCCTCTACATTGGAGAACCCATATGCACATTTGTAGCACAGCACTATTCGTACTCGAATGATGATGTTCCAGTTGGCTTTCACTTTAATTCTGGATCCTTTTTGCTCCTGTCTGGTTGTGGCTTCTGACATTTTTGCAACAAAACCCAGCCTAGTTCAAGAAACATTAATCTTCTGCCTGGACAAGCCATCAGGACTTGCACATTATTTGCAATAATTTCATTTAAGCAGTCTTCTCAGTATATTCTGATGAAATGTCATCCTGTAATTTAGTTTTTCTCTTTACCATTACTGCCTGAACTATTGAATAATTCTAGTATTCTGCTTTATTTCATATGTCTGGCATCTTTCAAATCCACATGTTTTCTATTTCCCCATAAGTATATCTGATCTTGGTATCTCTATTTTTCCACATCCTGCTTAACAGTTAGTTATCTTTGAGACAATGCAGAAGTGTGACCAGCTTGGTCAGGATCAGGTTTATTATCACTGTTATATAGTGTGGAATTTGTTTTGTGGCAACAGTACGGTGCAAATATATGATTTTATTATTAATTTCAAAATAAATAGTGCAATAAAATAAGTAATGAGGTAGTGTTCATGGATCATTAAGAAATCTAATGGTAGCTGTGAAGAAGCTGTTTCCGAATAACTTGGTGTAATCAGGCTCCTCTGCCCTAGAGTAGTAATGAGAAGAAGGCATGTTCTGGGTGCTGAGAGTTTTTAATGGTGGATGCCACCTTCTGGAGGCAACACCTCTTGAAGATGTCCTTGATAGTAGGGGTTGTGCCTGTGATGGAACTGGTTGAGACTACAACCCTTTGCAGCCTCTTGCGTTCTTGTGCTTTGGATCTGTCATACCAGACAATGATGCAGTCAGTAAGAATGTTCTCCACCATACATCTTTAGAATTTGCAAAAGTCTTTGGTGACATACCAAGTCTCCTCAAACTCCTAATAAAGTAGATCACTGATGAGCTGCCTTCATGATTGCATCAATGTGTTGCCCCCAGGACAGATTCTCCAAAATATTGACTCCCAGGAACTTAAAGCTACTCACCTTTTCCACCACTGACACCTTCATGGAGTGGGTATTGTTGGAATTTATTAAGAACATTTTCTGTTCCTCATGTCTTTTAATCAGAAAACAATTTTCCTTTTGTAATTTCTAAGACTACTTGACTTCTGTTTGGAGTTGGGAACCATGCTATCCTTGTCTGCATGGATAAAGGTTCTCTGTATTGAAGATGGACACTTGTCTTGATGTGAATAAATTTGGTGTTTGAACTTCAGGCACTTATTTTTCCTTTATCATTAAAATTCTTTGCATTTTGGTACTAATTACAGTTGGAGGTTACAATGCTAAGTTGAGGAACTTAATGGAGAACTTGAGCTGTTGAGGATTGTGTAATGAGTTTGAGATTTACATTGTTGGAATGCAATACTGAATTCTGATGTTTTTTGCAATCCAAGGTTCTAAAGAAGTCAAGAATGAGGCATAAAATTGTTTATGATTTTTTAATTAAACATTACAAGAATGAAATTAGGGGAAAGGGAAGAGAAAAAGAGCAAAAGGCAAAGAGCCGAGTGGTAGGGAGAACAAAAGACGAAAGTGCAAAGAGAAAGAACCAACGTGATTTGGTCCAGGTAGACCCATTGTCTCAGCTTGCTCCTGCCCCACCGAACCCATTTCTGCATTCCTCGACCCGGTTTTATCCCCCCTTGTTCAATCCCTTCCCCACCTATGTTCGTGACACTTCTCATGCTCTGGATTTTTTCAATAATTTTAAGTTCCCTGGCTCCCCACCACCTTATTTTCTCCATGGATGTCCAGTCCCTATATACCTTCATCCCCCACCAGGAAGGTCTCAAGGCTCTCCCCTTTTTGAATTCCAGACCTAACCAGTTCCCCTCTACCACCACTCTCCTCCGTCTAGCAGAATTAGTCCTTACTCTTAATAATTTCTCCTTTGGCTCCTCCCACTTCCTCCAAACTAAAGGTGTAGCCACGGGCACCCATATGGGTCCCAGGTATGCCTGCCTTTTTGTTGGCTTTGTGGAACAGTCCATGTTCCAAGCCTATACTGGAATCCGTCCCCCACTTTTCCTTCACTACATCGACGCCTGCATTGGCGCTGCTTCCTGCATGCTTGGTGAGCTCGTTGACTTCATTAACTTTGCCTCCACCTTTCACCCTGCCTTCAAATTTACCTGGTCCATTTCTGACACCTCCCTCCCCTTTCTTGATCTTCCTGTCTCTATCTCTGGAGACAGCCTATCTACTGATGTCTACTTTAAGCCCACGGACTCTCACAGCTACCTGGACTAATCCTCTTCCCACCCTGTCTCTTGCAAAAGTACCATCTCCTTCTTGCAATTCCTCCGTCCCTGCCACATCTGCTCTCAGGATGAGGCCTTTCATTCAAGGTCGAAGGAGATGTCTTCCTTTTTTAAAGAAGGGGGCTTCTCTTCCTCCACCATCAACTCTGCTCTCAAACGCACATCTCTCCCATTTCATGCACATCTGCTCTCACCCCATCCTCCCGCCACCCCACTAGGGATAGGGTTCTCCTTGTCCTCAACTACCACTCCACTAGCCTCTGGGTCCAACATAACTTCCGTAACTTCCGCCATCTCCAATGGGATCCCATCACCAAACACATCTTCCCCCCCCCCCCCACCCTCTGCTTTCCGCAGGGATTGCTCCCTACGCAACTCCCTTGTCCATTCGTTCCCCCCCCCCCCCATTCCTCCCCACCGATCTCTGTCCTGGCACTTATCCTTGTAAGTGGAACAAGTGCTACATATGCCCTTATTCTTCCTTCCTCACCACCATTCAGGACCCCAGACAGTCCTTCCAGGTGAGGCGACACTTCACCTGTGAGTCGGCTGGTGTGATCTACTGCGTCCAGTGCTCCCGATGTGGCCTTCTATATATTGGCGAGACCCGACGCAGACTGGGAGACTGTTTCGCTGAACACCTATGCTCTGTCCTCCAGAGAAAGCAAGATCTCCCAGTGGCCACACATTTTAATTCCACGTCCCATTCCCATTCTGATCTGTCTGTCCATGGCCACTACTGTCAAGAAGAAGCCACACTCAGGTTGGAGGAACAACACCTTACATTCTCTCTGGGTAGCCTCCAACGTGATGGCATGAACATTGACTTCTCTAACTTACGTTAATGCCTCTCCTCCCGTTCTTACCCCATCCTTTATTTTTTTATTATTTTTTATTTTTCCCTTTTTTCTTTTTTCTCTCTCTGTCCCCCTCATAATAACTCCTTGCCTGCTCTCCATCTTCCTCTGGCACTTTCCTCCCCTTTTCTTTCTCCCCAGGCCTCCAGTCCCATGATCCTCTCTCTTCTCCAGCCTTGTATCCCTTTTGCCAATCAACTTTCCAGCTCTTAGCTCTATCCCTCCCCCTCCTGTCTCCTCCTATCATTTGGATCTCTCCCTCTCCCTCCCACTTCCAAATCTTACTATCTCTTCTTTCAGTTAGTCCTGACGAAGGGTCTCGGCCTGAAACGTCGACTGTGCTTCTTCCTATGGGTGCTGTCTGGCCTGCTGTGTTCCACCAGCATTTTGTGTATGTTGCTTGGTCCTCTTGTACTAGTTGTATTTAAATTCCATTGCTTAAATTGACCAATAGGATTGGCCTATTCAAGTAATGTAATACCTACCAGTGAAATTAGGAAGTTCCCAGAAAGAGGCAACTACAATCACTAAAAACACACTAAACAATTACATGCATATAAGTAATTATATAAAAATACAAACAAAGACAAATAAGAAAGTTAAATGACAAGGAAAATAATATTCTCCCTTTGATTCTAAATCACACATTTAGAATCATTACATCTACAATTCGAAGACAGAAGAGCTTGTCATACCTGTGGTATGTATAAAATAATCAAAAATTGATCTAAGTCAATGCTACACAGATTGTCTTTGTAGTTAGGTATACTCACGTAAGTTTGGACTGCTCTGTTAACGATTGCCCGTATACAGTTAAAATGTTGTAAATTATGATGAGGTGTATCAGGACAAATATTATGACTCGTAATATTGAGTAACCCCTGCTTCCTAGACTTAACTAAATCTAGTCAAGAAATCCCATCCATCAATAGACAGTAGACAATAGGTGCAGGAGTAGGCCATTTGGCCCTTCGAGCCAGCACCGCCATTCACTGTGATCATAGCTGATCATCCACAATCAGTATCCAGTTCCTGCCTTATCTCCATAACCTTTGATTCCGCTATCTTTAAGAGCTCTATCCATATCTTCCTTGAAAGCATCCAGAGACTTGGCCTCCACAGCCTTCTGGGGCAGAGCATTCCATACATCCACCTCTCTCTGGGTGAAAAAGTTTTTCCTCAACTCCGTTCTAAATGGACTACCCCTTATTCTTAAACTGTGGCCTCTGGTTCTGGACTCACCCATCAGTGGGAACATGCTTCCTGCCTCCAGCGTGTCCAATCCCTTAATAATCTTATATGTTTCAATAAGATCCCCTCTCAGCCTTCTAAATTCCAGAGTATACAAGCCCAGTCGCTCCAATCTTTCGACATATGACAGTCCCGCCATCCCGGGAATTAACCTTGTGAACCTACGCTGCACTCCCTCAATAGCAAGAATGTCCTTCCTCAAATTTGGAGACCAAAACTGCACACAGTACTCCAGGTGTGGTCTCACCAGGGCCCTGTACAGCTGCAGAAGGACTTCTTTGCTCTTATACTCAATTCCCCTTGTTATGAAGGCCAGCATGCCATTAGCTTTCTTCACTGCCTGCTGTACTTCAGATTGATGGCACTTTTTACAAACATGATAATTTTTGATTTATACAAATCTCATGAGTGCAGTTTCTTTACAATATGATCAGGCAAATCAGTTATGAATTTCAGACTCATCAGGTATGTAAGTACAACATTCCTTGCCTATAACTGCACATATAACTGCCCCTTAGTTGCTAAGAGAAAATTTACTGCCATATGATTCTGAAGTATCATCTTGCGCATGCGGACTATTTATGTTGTTACTTTCTCTAAGACACCAGCAATATCATTACTTTTTTTTAAGCTGTAGCAACATTTTTAATCTCTTATACTTCTTGCAACACCATGACATGGGAATAAAATTGATGCAAAGCGATCTCTTGAAATGTCTCGTTTAATTCTAGACTCGGGATGTAACGATGAAGTCTGTGTACGTATGTCTCATAGCAGCAAAGACATAACCTAAATTACAAGATCCTAACCAATTACGTGGGAGAGAGATATAGGCTCCATCTTCGCACATGAAGTACGTATTATTCCATGAACTTAGATAATTTCTTATTACTTGACAAGTACATTGCTGAACTGTTAATCTTTTTCTGGTGGACATCTTCAACGAAAATTCCGGCATTGTTATCCCATTTAGGACGATGTATAATGGCATAAACTTTGCCATACTAGAATAGTACCTTTTGAACTCAAGCAAAGTTAATTTTTGTAGTAAACACATGAAAAAACGATAGCTTTGTCATGAAACTTAGGTCCAGGTATAGCAATATCCCAGGATAAAATCTGGAAATGAGTAGGGTCAGATATGATATGATTTGGTAAATCATGTTGATTATATTTACATGATCTAGTTTAAGATGGTATGTGGGAGGAATGATTATTGTATATTTGTCTCACTTGAGAATAGTGATTCATGGGCACAATGTCAATATTACCATTAATGGATAGTGATAGTGAACTTTGGTTAAGAAAAAGGGTGAGTGTTTGTACTGAATTTGTAGGAATGCCTAACGTGAGTGAATATTTTCAAGTGTCTGGTATATATTGGCATTAAGTATCAGCAAATTCATGTGATGCTTGTAAGTACACATTGTAAGTCATCTCAATTGGTGCATTCCGACTGGAAAATTTGTAGAAATGTAACAGCAGCAAAATAAGCATCATGTCCACAAACACAAAATCTGTAGCTGCTGGAAATCCAAAGCATGCACACAAATGCTAGAAGAACTCAACAGGCCAGGCAGCATCTATGGAAAAAGAGTAAGCAGTCATATTTTGGGCTGAGACCCTTCATCATAATGTCCAGTAGTTCAGAGTCTTCTGGCTGGCTAGTGATTTGCTCACTGTAGCCCAGTAGTCTGGGCATTGAATCAGGGTGGTAGCACATTAACCTCAGTGTTTGTTGTCTTCATTTGCTTAACCCGCTTGCAGTGGCTAGCCAACATGTATGCATATTTACCTTGTACTTTTACAGCAGAATTAGTAATTAACGGGGCTTGATAAAGAATGTCCCATTGAGTTTTCCATGGCTCCTTATGTGGTTTTTTTTAATCAGGACCCATTCACCAGGAATAAGGATGTGTCCTTCTGATGGAATAGTCCAAGTGGTAGAAACCTGTTGAGAAGCAGACTGTACAGCTTGGGTTAATTTTACATATAGTTAACTAAAGAGAAAGAGAAATTGCCTTTAAACTCACGAGAGAGTATAGGCCATCAACTTTTTTTGCTGTTGATGTTTCTGTAGCATGCAATTTCTTTTTTACAAGGTCGAGTTGCTAGCTCAATGCTCAACCCAGCATGATGGAAAGCGTGCCAGGGGAGCCGGCTGGATTTGAACTCGGGAGCCTTCGCTCTGAAGTCCAGTGCTGATGCCATTACGCCACCAGCCGGCTACAGTTAACTAAATAGTCTGCCATAATTTGTATATCAGCCTCTCTGGGATCAAGGGCTCACTTCAGTCACATGGGTTTTCTGTTATCCAGGAGAGATGTCTCTCCCTGAAACGTTGACTGTTTACTATTTTCCACAGATGCTGCCTAGCCTTCTGAGTTCCTCCAGCATTTTGTGTGTTGATTCCACTTTTCCTGATTACTCTGGATGATGTGGACAATGGAAATGTTCCTCAGTTGACGTAATTTCTGCCAAACTTTCTCAGTGAAATGTGTTACTTGGTCAGAATCAAAGTGATGTGGCAATTCCCATCTGGGAGTTTAGCCTTTGATCAGAGTTTTTGCTGTGTGTTACAATGGTGTGCTTTGCTGCAATAACTTCCACCCGTCTTGGAACTGTTACTAGCATGTCTGAGTATCCTTGACACTTTGGTAAAGTAATGTATTCTACTTGTAGATGTAAAAATGGGCCATGTGGGCCAGGAGCATATAATTGTGGTAGCTTTTCCACTGCTCCTGGATTTGTTTTCCACATGTCATGCATCTTTCAAACATTCGTCAAGCTTGTGCCCTGACCTTTGGATTCCACCATTGGGAAAATCAATGGTCCCTCCCACTTTCAAATTTCTTACTATCTCTTCTTTCAGTTAGTCCTGACGAAGGGCCTCGGCCTGAAACGTCAACTGCACCTCTTCCTATAGATGCTGCCTGGCCTGCTGCGTTCACCAGCAATTTTTATGTGTGTTGCTTGAAATTCCAGCATCTGCAGATTTCCTTGTGTTTGCATAATTGGAACTGTTAGTCTATGACTACTGTCCTGTCTCTATGCTCCACCATTGTCATTCTCCATCCAGAGCCACCTTTCTTGGTTATAGGATTGAGTCTGCATCTCTTGAATATCTTCTATGTTTGTTTTTGATAGAGTTCAACCTGGTTTCCATAATTTCAGTTGTTGGGCTTGCTGCCTATGTTTCTGGTACTTTTAATATTTGATCCTTTTCACCTCTTTTGCTACTTTTACTTTTCTTTCTTTTACCTCTTGCCATACTGCCTTTTTTGCAATGTCATCTCTGAGTGCACTTCACTTTCCTTTGTAGTAATTTTGGAGTGGCTTTTACATTTTAATACGGCCACTTCTGACAGCAATTGTATAACATTCATGAGTTCCTGTACTAGTTGGCCATTCTTGATTGGGGTTCCTACAGCCATAAGAAATCCCCTTTGCCTCCACAAGTTTCCAAAGTTGTGAACAATTCCAAAAGTGTATTAAGGATCTGTGTAGATAGTAGCTGATCTTCTGCCGTCTCACAGGCTTCAATCAGCTTTCAGTTCTGCCTGCTACGCAGAGGTACCAGGAGCATGCTTCTTGATATCAGCACTTGAGTTTCAGAAAGAATGGACAAACCAGCCATTCAAATACCTCCTTCGATTGTTGAGGAGCTATTGATGTACAGAATCAAATCTGGATTTAAGAGGTTCTTCTTTGTACTCATTTGTATCTTAGTGGCATGTAATTATTTTTGCACAGTCATGGTAATAGAATTCAGCATATTCATTCCCAATCAATAAATCAACATACAAAGCTATTTGGTTTTTGCTTTGTCAAGGCAAGGTCTGTAGGGAAGAGTTTAATCATTTCTTGAATTCAACAGTACATACATTACATTTAAAATTGCTTGTTGAAACTGTATCATAAGATCAGGATCTCCCGACATTTATGGGGTAGTGGATTGAACTTAAGGAGCTTGTTTCTGTTGTCCGTCTTGTTTCAATTACCAACAGAGTCCTCATATACCACGAAATTGACATTTTTGTTTAGACTAAGGTTGGTTTAAAGCCATCCATAAATGTTGACTTCAGGGACCCTATGTAGAGTCCTCTGTTACGTTCATTTACTCCCTGTACTCCTGAGTAACTTAGCCAAGCTGTCCTATAGTGTTTGACATATATAGAACTACCCTCAATCTTTTTCTTGCATTTGATCACTTTCCTCTAATCAGTCTGCAATAGGGTTTGTTTTTCCAACCACCTCTTTATAGCATCCCAACCTCCTTGTGTATTTTGTTTTATCATCTTCTGTGTTATTGTCAACTCTACAAGTCAACTGTCTGATTAGCTGAGAAGACACATAGTAGCCAGAATTTGGATGCCATCATACGGGTCTATTTTGTACGTAATCTTAATACATCAAAGTTCAGCCCATGTCTTAAATTTCCTTTCATTGGGTGTGGAATTTCTTGGGACCATTTATGAATCTTTTCCAGTTAAGGTGGCTGATTTAAAAAAAAATCTGTCTCCTTTCATCTTTAGCCCTATGTGTCTTCAGTTCTTTGGTCTTTATTGGGGCAAGCTGTGACTTGGCTGCCAATCCTATTGTTTCATTATTGTTATATTCACTTGAACCATTAAAGGTTGTGATAGAGTCCAAGCTATACCATGCCCGCAATTCCTGGCACGTGGTGTTGCCTCAGAGGACTGTGCAACGTAGTTGGTGTTTCCCAAGGAGGATTGTCTCTGGTAGGATTGCCTACTTGAGGTCCCTGCTGGCTTTTCAAAGGTTTCAAGGATTTCAAAGGTACATTTAATGTCAGAGAAATATATGCAATATACATCCTGAAATTCTTTTTCTTTGCAAACATCCATGAAAATAGAGGAGTGCCCCAAATAATGAATGACAGTTAAATGTTAGAACCCCAAAGTCCCCCCCCAGCTCCCCCTCCCATGCATAAGCATCAGCAAGGCAACAACCCCCTTTCCACCACCAGCAAAAAAGCATCCTCGCCCCCCCCCCCACTGAGCACTCAGGCGTGCAGCAAAACATCAATAAAGACAGACTTGCAGTACCCCGAAGAGTACTCGTTCATCCAGCAATTCGACATACCACAGTGTGTGTCTGTCTCTGTCTGTCTGTCTCTCTCTCTCTCCTCTCTCTCTCTCTCTCTCTGTCTCTCCTCTCTCTCTTCTCTCTCTCTCTCTCTCTTCCCCCCCCCCTAAATAGAGGTGTCCCCGTTTCATAGTAAGAGGGGAACAAACAATTTGCAGATTTGCAATGTTAAAAGTCTGTTGTGTCGCTTCTTCCGAGCTCTGTGCCCAAAGAACTGGGGTTTCTGGGCATGCAGCCAGCTTGCTGCTTTCAATCTTCTGTCTTCCACAACACACCAGTTTCCTGCAGTGGCACCGCCTCCAGAGCCACAAAATCCCGGAACCTGGAAGGCGCGCTAGTCTTCTAAGCCACGTCCTTGGCATATCGAATAGTGACCAATCGTGGTTCTGATACTGCATCGATTTACTTCAAAGCTCCATACAATGCACTTCGATTTAATTGCACTGATCATGTTTTATTTATTCTTCCTTTCCTTTTCCACTTATTCAGTTAAATTTTTTTACTTGTTTCATTAACTCATATATACTCACCTCCCAAATAGAAAAATGTGTTTGTATCTTTAACTGCAACAAGACATCTAAATTCCATTCAACTTTTTTCATTTCCCACAGGCATTCTCTGGATCTTATCCCATGCCTTCTGAATAGCTCAGCAATGATGGTCTAGTTCATCTGGAATTTTTCATTAACCTTATCAAATTAAAATATTATATTCGGGTAAGAACTCAAACCCCACAGTCATCTGTTTGTATGTAACAACAGGAGATTCAGCTCCGCCTTTTCCTGTAGTAGGTTTGACAACTTTGACCATTGTCTTAATTTAGTCTTGCATAATAGTCAGTTTGTACGTACTTGTTATCACTTGGTTTTTCTCACTGGATTGCAGTCTAAAGGTGTTATTTTTTTAAGCAGTAGATTTCAGTAGAAAAGTTTCTTGGGTACTTCACCAGTAAGTACAAATTTTAATTTCAGTGCAGATCTGACTTTCCAGACTAGCAAAGTATAACAGTTTTCTTTCACTCTTAAAATTTCAACAGATGGTGTATGAAGCAGGAACTGCATAATTTCTTGATTAGGACAATAAGGATCTTGCCTCCTAATAAATATGCATGTGTTAAAGCTTCCCATTTTGTCTGGCACCTTTCCAAGTCCTCAAATTTTCAGTCATCCTGCTGACTACGCCAAAAAATTGTTGTATCCTGATGTTATTACAATCAAAATTCAAGAATGAGGCATTAAAACTTATTGCTTACGATCGTCTTTTATTAAGTGTTACAAGAATGAAGCGAGGGGAAAGGAAGAGAGAAAGAATGATCTGGATGAGCAAGTAGAAGTCTGGGTTAGTAAGTTTGTTGATGACACAAAAGTTGGTGTTGTGGATAGTCTGGAGGGTTGTTAGAGATTACAGCACAACAATAGGGTGCAGAACTGGCCTGAGAAGTGGCAGATGGAGTTCAACCCAGATAAGTGTGAAGTGGTTCATTTCGATAGGTCAAATTTGAAGACAGAATATAATATTAATGTTAAGACTCTTGGCAGTGTGGAGGATCAGTGAGATTTTGTGGTCCCTGTCCTTAGGACATTCAGAGCTGCTCCGCAGGTTGACAGTGTTGTTAAGAAGGCATGTGTTATTCATCAACTGTGGAGTTGAGTTCAAGAGCTGTGAGATAATGTTACAACTATATAAGACCTTAGTTAGACCCCACTTGGAGTACTGTTCAGTTCTGGTCACCTCACTTCAGGAAGGATGTGGATACTATAGAGGAAGTGCGGAGGACATTAAACAAGGATGTTGCCTAGATTGGAGAGCATGCCTTATGAGAATTAGTTGAATGAACTTGGCCTTTTCTCTTCGGAGCAATGGAGGGTGAGCGGTGACTTGATAGAGGTGGTTAGATGATGAGAGACATTGGTCATGTGGATATCCAGAGGCCCTTTCCCAGGGCTGAATTGACTAAACGAGAGGGTATAGTTTTAAGGTGTTTGGAAGTAGGTACAAGGGGGATGTTAGAGGTAAGTTTTTCAGAGTGGTGGGTGCGTGGAATGCACTGTGAGCAATGGTGGTAGAGGCAGATACAGTAGGGTCTTTTAAGAGACTCTTGGATAGGTACATGAAACTTAGAAAATAGATGGCTATGCAGTCGGGTAATTCTTCTAGAATAGGTTACATGGTTGGCACAATATTGTGAGTCGAAGGGCCTGTAATGTGCTGTAGATTTCTGTGTTCTTAAAAAAAAAAGGCTAAGATCCTTGTGCTGGGGGGGGGGCGGGGGAACAAAAAACGAAAGAGCAAAGAGCACAAACCAATGTGATTTGGTCCTCTTGTCCCAGTTTCTGATAACATACACACTCCATTCATGTTCCATTGCTTAAATGAACCATTGAGGTAGCCGCAATTCAAATAATATGAATCGCACCGCTGAAAGTAGGAAGTTTCCAAAAAAAATACAAAGTCAACTGCAACCACTGAAAAGCACTGAACACTCACATATATAGTTAGTTATAAAGTACAAAACAAGCATACAAACATCAAACTACAAGGAAAATAATTATACAGTCCATCCAACAGCAGTTAAACGTTCACCTTATTACGCTTGTGTTCTTGAATGCCATTTAAATTCCCCTTGCAATAAGCACTGATTGAAAATCGAGGGTGCAGGGATTCCTTATTTGCTGAAAATTTGATAGCTGTCAGACTATAAGATTAGGAGCAGAATTAGGCTATTTGGCCCATCGAGTCTTGCTCTGCCATTTTATCATGGCTGATTCATTTTTCCCCTCAGCTCCAATCTCCTACCTCTCTCCCCGCCCCCCCAATATACCTTCATGCCCTGACCAATCAACAATCTGTCAACATCTGCCTTAAATATGCATAAAGATTTGGCCTCAGCTGCCTGTGGCAAAAAAAATCTGCAGATTCACCGCTCTGGCTAAAGGAATTCCTCCTCATTTCTGTTCTAAAAGGATCCCCCTCTATTCTGATGCTGTATCCTCTGGTCATAGGCACTCCCACCATAGGAAACATCCCCTACACGTCCACTGTATCAAGGCCTTTCACCATTCAATAAGCTTCAATTAGGTCACCCCTCATTTTTCTGAATTCCAGTGAATATAGGTCCAGAGCCGTCCAGTGCTCTTTATATAACAAGTCGTTTAATCCTGGAATCATTTTCATGAACCTCCTTTGAACCCTCTCAGTTTCAGCACATCCTTTCTAAGATAAGGGGCCCAAAACTGCTCCAAGTGAGGCCTCACCAGTGCTCTATAAAGTCTTAACATTATATCCTTGCTTTTATATTCTAGTCCTCTTGAAATTAATGCTAATATCATATTTGCCTTCCTCACCACAGACTCAACCTGCAAATTTACCTTTAAGAAATCCTGCACAAGGATTCCCAAGTCCCAAGTCAGGTTTTTGTATTTTCTCTCCATTTAGAAAATAATCAACCCTTTCATTTTTTTCTACTAAAATGCATGACCATGCACTTCCTGACACAGTATTCCATCTGCCACTTCTTTACCCATTCTCTTAATCTGTTTTAGTCCTTCTGTAGCCTCTCTACTTCCTCAAAACTACCTATCTTCATATCATCTGCAAACTTTAGAACAAAGACATCAATTTCATCATCCAGTTATTGACATATAATGTAAAAAGAATCAGTCCCAACACCACTAGTCATCAGCAGCCAATCAGGAAAAAGCTGCCTTTATTCCCACTCTTTGCCAATCAGCTACTGCTTTATCCATGTGAGAATATTTCCTGTAATACTTATAAGTCTCATAACTTATTAACTTGTGTGGCAACTTGTCAAAGGCCTTCTTAAAATCCAAGTATGCAACATTAACTGATTCTCCTTTGACTATCCTGCTTGTTATTTCTAAAAAGAATTGTAACAGATTTGTCAGGCGGTAGCATGGTTTCCTCAAGGGAAAGTCTTGCCTATGTGCCTCCAAGTACCCCAAAACTACATCCTCAACAATCGTCTCCCAACATCTTCCCAACCACTGAGGTCAGACTAACTGGCCTACAATTTACTTTCTTCTGCCTCTCTCCCTTCTTGAAAAATGGACTGACATGCGCAATTTTCCAGTCTTCCAGAACCATTCTAGAATCTAGTGATTCTTGGAAGATCATTAATTCCTCCGCAATCTCTTCAACCACTTCTCTGAACCCTGGGGTATACACCATCTAGTCAGTTCATAGATGTGCTTCAGAATTATATGTAGCAGTTTTACGCCCACAATGGCAGGATCCTGTATCAAGAGAATAATGAAAGATTTTCTGTTTTGCTTATACAAGCTATAAAATCTTTTCTATGAAGCCAACATATAATAGACTTTGAAGATTAATTTTCAGTGAAAAATGTGTACAAAGGTGCAAGTCTGTTTTTCAAGTTTTCATTCCTAGGATATAGATGCTAGTGGCATTTCACCAATTACGTTTTCCCATTGATAAGATCATGCTATGGTGAATTTTGGAGCAGCTACAGTCCAAGATAATGTATTCATCCGAAGGAGAGTTATACTATCCAAAAGGGGTTCCCAACCTTGGGTCCTTGGTTAATGGTTGGGGTCCATGGCATAATAAAGGTTGGGAACCTCTGCTTACCTTTCTGATGTGCTTCAATTTGAAACCAGATATAATTGCAGTAATAATATAGTGATTATCAAGAAAAATATTTGCAGTTGAGTCATGTTGAATTATTTTATTTTCTAATTATTCTCCTCACTAAGTAGCTTACTCTGAGAAAATATAAAAATGGTTAATAGTCACATCTCATTCTTTTATTAAATTGTTGGGGAAAAAAACTGGGTTGTTTTAACACAAGTGATTGAAAGTTTATTGGAAGAGTGAAATGGCTGAGCTGCAGATATCTTGCATACAGATCACTTTTGGCTTTGACTACATAATTAATCCTGATATGAAAAGGAAACACTTTGAAATGCTGGAATTTATGTGTATGGAAAAATGTTAAATTAATTTTTCTAAAGTCATCATAAATGTTTCATGTTGCTGATCACATTATCGATAAGGTTGCAAAATTGAATGAACCAGATATTTTCAAGAATAGCCATTTGAAGTTTGCTATTTTACCTATTTGTGACACTGTAGGGATAACAGCTAAAACTAATTCAGAGGAAACTTTAATGATTTGCTTAAAGAAGCAAAACACTACCATTCCAGTTTATGACTATGAAAGTTACGTTACAAGACTTTCCTTTAGCAGGTCCCGTGATGTTTCAAACTTCCTTAACTATTGGTTTGTTGCATAGTTTTCCACTTGCAGATTTTGGAATACAAGTGTGTAATGAAAACAACAACCTGTATGTACTCTTCAAAGTTTACCTTTCATTTTGTATCAGCAATGATGCAGTGGTATCAGTGCCTCCTCTGCAGATAGTTGTGGCCTGAAGCTTTGTTCCAGAGATGTGAACACATAATCTGTTTGGCTGCAGTATGAGGGCCATGTGGGAACAGGATTTCATCTACAAACTTAACTGTGCAATTAAAAAAACTAATACCATTTGTGAATAAGCATTGGAAGTTTCCTTGGCAATATTTATTCCTCATCCCACATCCCTTGTTTAAAAAAATGTATGGCTCGTCTTATTTGAGAACTTTTTACAGCCAGCTCTGTACTTTTGAAAAGTGGTCAACATTGTAAGGATCTGGATATCTGAGGTTATGAGAAATGCAAGAAAAATAGAAGTTTTTATTTTAAAATAGAAGCATTAATAACTAGTATGAGTTTCATAGCTATTCCAGAAACACAGTGAGCCACGAGATACAACTTTACACATGATTCACAACAAGCCGTCCTTAGGCATTCCAGTGTACAGCTGCAAGAAGTTGTTTGTGAACCCTTTGCATTCATCTGGTTTTCTGCATTCTCAAAATGTCTGATCTCCATCTGCCACAATAAATAGACAAACACAATTTGCCTAAATTAATAACATACAAACAATTGTACTTGTCAAATCTGAGTAATTGTATTTAATTGTAGTCTAGGTTCAAAAAAGTTTGTGAACCTCTAGGGTGATGCCTTCTACAAAAAGCCATTTGGAGTCAGGTGTTCCAATCAGTGAGGTCCGACTGGAGGTGTGGGTTGTAGTGGTGCCCTGGCCTATAACATCTCTAAAGACCTGAGTGCTTATCTGCCCTTAGTAAGAGAAACTGTCTGCAAATAGAGGAAATTACGTACTATTTCTACTCTCCCTATAAGAGTGGGCGTCCTGTGAAAATCACACCAAGATCACAGCGTGCAGTGCTGAAGGAGGTGAAAAGGAACCCAAGGGTAATAGCAAAAGACCTGCAGAAATCTCTAAGAACTTGCTAAAGTTGTCTGTTCATGTGTCCACTATAAGAACAAAACACTGAATAAGAATTGCATTCATTGACGGATGCCACAGAGGAAACCACTGCTCACCACAAAAAAACCAATGCTACACGTCTCTAGTTTGCAAAAGACCACCCAGATGTTCCACAACGCCTTTGTGAGAGTGTTCTGTGGATAAATTAAATAAAAGTTGAACTTTTTGGCAGAAATGCACACTGCTATGTTTGGAGGAAAAAGGTCACTGCAGACCAACACCAAAACCTCGTTCCCGCTGTGAAGCACAGTGGAAGGAGCATTATGGTTCGGGGCTGCTTTTGCTGCCTCAGGGCCTGGACAGCTTGCAATGGATGAGGGAACAAAGAACTCAAAATTGTATCAGGACGTTTTACAGAAGAATGTTAGGGTAGAGGTCCGTCACCTGAAGCTCAATAGAAGTTGTGTGAGGCATCAAGACAGTGATACGAAATACAAGAGTGAATCAATAACAGAATGGTTTGAAAGGAAGAAAATTTATATTTTGTAATGGCTGAGTCAGAGTTCAGACCTTAACCCAATTGAGATGCTGTGGCATGACCTGAATAAAGCTGCTCATGCGAGGTATCCCAGAAATATTGATGAAGTGAAACAGTTTTATATGGAGGAGTGGTCTAAGTTTCCTCCTCAATTTGTGTAAATCTGATCAGCAGCTACAGGAAATGATTAGTGGAAGTTATTGCTGCTGAAAGAGGTTCTACCAGTTTTTAAAATACAAGCGTTCATGTACTTTTTCCAGCCTGGACTGTGAATGATTAAGCGATGTGTTCAATAAACATGTGTCAGAAAGGTTAGGGGTGTTGTGGGTAGTGTGGAGGGCTGTCAGAGGTTACAACAGGACATTGATAGGATGCAAAACTGGGCTGAGAAGTGGCAGATGGAGTTCAACCCAGATAAATGTGAGGTGGTTCATTTTGGTAGGTCAAATATGCTGGCAGAATATAGTATTAATGGTAAGGCCCTTGGCAGTGTGGAGGATCAGAGGGATCTTGGGGTCCGAGTCCATAGGACACTCAAAGCAGCTGCGCAGGTTGACTCTGTGGTTAAGAAGGCATACATTAATCGTGGGATTGAGCTTAAGAGCCGAGAGGTAATCCTGCAGCTATATAGGACCCTGGTCAAACCCCTCTTGGAGTACTGTGCTCAGTTTGGTCCCCTCACTACAGGAAGGACGTGGAAAGCATAGAAAGGGTGCAGAGGAGATTTACGAGGATATGGCCTGGATTGGGGAGCATGTCTTATGAAAATAGGTTGAACGAACTCGGCCTTTTTTCCTCAGAGCGACGGCGGATGAGAGGTGACCTGATAGAGGTGTATAAGATAGGCATTGATTGTGTGGATAATCAGAGGCTTTTCTCCAGGGTTAAAATGACTAGCACAAGAGGACACAGTTTTAAGGTGCTTGGAAGTAGGTACAGAGGAGATGTCAGGAGTAAGTTTTTTACGCAGAGAATGGTGAGTGCGTGGAATGGGCTGCCAGCAATGTTGATGGTGGTGGAGGTGGATAAGATAGGGTCTTTTAAGAGACTCCTGGACAGGTACATGGAACTCAGAAAAGTAAAGGGATATGAGTAAAATATAGGTGATTTCTAAGGTAAGGACATGTTTGGTGCTGCTTTGTGGGCTGAAGGGCCTGTATTGTGCTGTAGATTTTCTGTGTTTCTACGAAAAGCACAATTGTTTGTATTATTAGTTCAGGCAGATTGTGTTTGTCTATTATTGTGACCATATTTTGAATAATTAAAGGCTTTACTAGCATTTTCTTGCAACTGTATAAGAATTAAGAGTAAAAATTGATTTTGAAGCCTTAATACCCATGGTTGGGCAGATAAATATTGATTTGATTTACCCTCCCGCTGTGGATCTTGGATATTTTGAGCATGGAGGATATAAACATTTCTAGTTCAGTATTTAAAATAAGTGAACAGTGCAGATGGGATGCATTATTCTTATTTAAAATCAAGAAAACCTGAGAGGCAAAGAGGAACATTTATATATTTTCCAGATTAAATATTCAAAAACGGACTTTGGGACTCTGTATATTTGCTACACTATTTGAAGAATTGGGATCTGAAGAGAGAGAACTATTTCTTTTGTGTATGTTTAATCAAATCTTTCATCTTTGCATTTAAACAGAGGAACGCAGGATAAAAACATTAGGAAAAGTACATAGAAGATGCTTATGGTACCAGTTACGGTCAGGAAAATCAAGTCACAGTTCAATACCCACATTGAAGTGAGTATCTCTTTTCAATTCTTCATAGAAATAAAATCAGTGGTTGCTTATATTAATTACTTAGCCTTTCTTTGACTCAGTTGTCCAGTGACAACAATTAGTCAAATAATAATTTGGAGCAGTGGGTGAATTTTTTTTGTTTCAACCAAAGGACAACTGCACAGCATCACTTTGCTCAGAAAATAAGTTAACTTTTTTTTTAAAAAAAAGAAACTTGACCATACAATAAAATGGTCACAATTTAACTATAAAAATGCATTGTGCACACTGACAACCAAACAAAATCAATTTGAACCCCTATTAGCAGTGAGGCTACCTGTTTGATTCACATACATATATCAACCAGTATTTGGTACGTGCATGGTCACCGCACACATCTTAAAGATAGTATTTAAATTATAAGCATTTCATAAGTACAGTAAACAAAACTGCAGTTAAAGAATTTTGCCATGTAAAATTCTGTAGCTCCAGACTGAATTTAGGAAGATCAGATGCATTAAAACTTTTAATTATCATTTGTGTGGCTGTATAAGGACATTGGAATATTTGGATCCTGCAACAATTGTGATGTTCCAGAATAGCAGTCTAAATGCAAGGTAGTCAAAGCAAACCGGTCTTTTTTTAAAATTTACAATTATGTGGATTTCTGGAAGAAATGTGGAAAGAAGGGTGTAAGAGAAGTGGTAAATATTAAAGTTCAAGGAAGCAACAAGTTCACAAGCCAGTGATGAAAGCTTACGATTTGAGATTAGCTGCATTTTTGAACATTCTACAATATTTGCAAAACACACTTTGGAGGATCTAATTTTCCTAATCAAGTGTTGTTGCAGCTACAGAATGCAAAATGGATGGGGATTGGTATAATGTTAGGAGGACTCACTAGAAGTTGTAAATCAATTAGATGTTTCATTTAGTGCTATCTACAAACACTATGTTTCATCATGAAAACTGCTTTTACAATATGTGAAAAGTGAAAGGTTTCTTGTGCCCTTACTAATTTATTGGCTAATGATGGTTGGCATAGCTAATATTGATTACTTGAATATTTGGCTAGATTCTTTCATTCATTTCATGAAGGCTTCATCAAAGCCAAAATTTATTGCCTATTCAAAATCGCTTGATGCTCGGAATGAGTAACCACCTTGCACTCGTCAGTGAGGTTTGATAGAGATCTGGGCCCATTTAGAGGATATCAGGGAGTTAAACCTATGGCTGAGAGTTTAGAGTCTAGGTTGGTCTGGATTTATTTCACTAACTAATCTAAATCTGATGCACTTTACGACATTTCAGTAGTTCTGTTATTATTACTGACCCTATTTTTTTTGGAGGTGTGAACAATTTAATAGGTAATAGAGAAATTCTGCAGCTTTGACAACAGCATTCACTGAGATTAGATTGTTAACGTGTTATTGTGGAACAGGTATACAATAGACTATTTTCTGTTTGCTGCCAATCAAGATGTATTATTCTGACTGACAATCAATTTTTGTGAGGTTGAAAAAGGCCACATAGTCAATGGTGCTGCTCTTAACATTTCCCTTGGAGTTGTATAAAGAAGATCCTCAACATTTCAGGAATAAATCTATAGTACAATTTGTGCATCAGCTGTTTTGCCCTTGACTTGGAGGGAGATGATTGTTATGACCTGCATTGAAGCACATAACAGGGATACAAATCTGCAGTCAGAGGTTTCTTTATTTAAAATGGTCACAATTGTGTCAACGTCCTTTTCATCAAGTGCAGATAATCAGTATGTTCAGTGGTGCACATGAGGAGAAGAAGCTTGTACTCAACGTCTGTTTAAAATAAATAAATAAAATACTAATAATAATTTAACAACTAGACTTTATCTGTCACTAACGATTCATTGCAATGTTCTATAAAACATGGACCACTTCCCTAACTAGGGGAGCCAACTATCACCAAAGGCAGATGTTATGTTAAAATTTATCATTGCTATCAGTTTGTAGCTTTCTGCTTCTGAGGGAAGTTCAAGCCCTTAAATTTTATCTGCCAAGCAGTGATCTATTTTCTATATGCCCAGTAGACAGTTCAAACAACTGGAGAAATATCACCGACGTTCCACAAAATTCTCCAGGTTTGCTGGCAGGATAAGTAAACAAACATCGGTGCTGTCTGCTATCCTAGCATCACCAACATTGGTGCTTAATGTTGAGGTTAAGTATTTAAATGATGTATCTTATCCTCTTGGTAAGAACGGGCAAAATAGTTGATGCTTCTGCCATCTTTGTTATTTGTGAATTTAGCTGGTTTCTCAGTGCTGCATTTCCTGTCTTTCCTTTTATCTGTGTATTATGGTGATTTTATTTTTTCTTCTGCCCTTGTAAACATCTAATTCCTTTGTTTTTTATATTCAAGCAATTTTAACTTTTTAAACTTGTTTCTCTTTTTGTTACTGAATCATGCTGTGTTCGTAACTAGCCATAAGGCTTTAATCTTAATGGAATCAACTGAATTTGAACCATATTGCCCTTTAAAAGATGCCCATAATGTTTCTGTTCTTTTCAAGTTTTCACCCAGTTTATCTTTAGTTTTGTAATATTTCTTAAGAATTTGTTCTTAGAAAATTCTAATTTAATCATGGTGTTCAAAAGCAATCTGGTTAAGTATTTGGATGGCATACAAAAAGAAATGCCGGTGTGTTTACCCAAGCATTGAGTTAGCATGGATTTGATGGTCCAAATACTTTCTTTTATATGGTAACCTTTGATTCTGATTTATTGAATGAAAAAGTTGTCCTGTACACAATGAAAGCATTCTATTCCATTTTCTCCATTCAATATCTACCCTGTTTAATTTGGGGCCATTCAAAATTTCCAGTGATTACTTTGCCTGCTGCTTATCTTGTAGTTTTGTTAACAAATCTTTCTCCTTTCCTCTTCCACCAGTTACTGGTTTCTGCTCTATCCTGTTAGTTTATCCACTCAGTTCCATTTCAATAATAACAAAATTTTCTCCGTTATTTTTGCAAATAATATAACTACACCAGCTTCTCTTGTCCAAGTGAGCATGATATAAGCTACAATGCTTAGTTTCAGTTTTGTTCAGTAGTGATCTTAACCTCATCTCTGATTTCAAATTGTTTCCAGCTTATTCCCTCTTGAATACTGATTGTTGCTGTGCCACCAGTAACCACTTATGTAACTCTCCTGTTGTAGCAAAGATATCCAAATGGATTTCATGAAAGTCATCAAACAAAAGATTGATGCAAACACATACAAGGAAACTTGAGGATAATAATCGAAATCCGATCAAGCAGTCGTTTTGTGAGTAACTCTCAAAATGAGAGAATGAAGTTAATTTCAGGGAGAGAATTCTGGAACTTTGGGCATTGGTAATCTAATGGCACTGATGGTGCAGGGATTAAATTACACCCAAGTATTACTATTGAAGAGTTTGAAATTTGATTATAGATATTGTGGATGGTAGTAGGATAGAAAAAAATTTATATGATGGGGAGGGTGAAACACGAATATTTTGAAAACACGGATAAAAGTCTTTAAGTTGGCAGTGCTCAACTGGGCTTTGATATGTCAACAATAATTCTCCTCTCATTTTCTTTTCCATTCCCCGTTATTGTTCATCCAAACCAGGCATTGCATGAACCCAGAACACGGCAACTTCTCCTGATAGTGGTTATTGGTGCAGTGTCTATTGAGAGAGAATCGTCCTTCCCCCAGTACTTATCAGTCATGTTTTGAGCAACACACATCAAAGTTGCTGGTGAACGCAGCAGGCCAGGCAGCATCTCTAGGAAGAGGTACAGTCGACGTTTCAGGCAGAGACCCTTCGTCTCGGAGGAACGGATACTGAATTTCATGAGCTCCAATGAATTATTTGTGCACAGAACCGATAAAATTTATTGATTTGGCGCCCTTATTTTATTCGTTTCTACTAACCCATCACCGAGAAATAATTATAAAGTGTAATCATTTACTTGCCTATTGTGTACCGTCTGATATTTTATGTCGTGGGCTTGTACCTGGGTGCAATCACACAGTATCCACACCAACGCAATTACAGAGTTGGCGGGGTCAACGCCAGATTACTCTAGACGAATGGGTGTCAAGTGGGGCATAGTCGCTACATTGTGGGTTGCTCGTCCCGGATTTGAATTTTGAGGGATACTGTGTAATTTTCCTGGGTTAAATTAGTGGAGATGGACCCAGATAAGATTGAATGCTGGTGTGAGATCGAGGAAGTACCGATTAATCATCCCTGCATTTTAAGTAGGGTGGATATGCGTACCTCGGAGGAAATGTTAATTCGATAGTTGAGTATGGTAAAAGCTGTAGGTAAAGTTGAAATCGTAGCCAGAAAGTTCGGTAAAATGGCGGAGGCTGGCTTTGTTTTAGTTCAGACTAGTGCTGTTGTCACGGCAGCGAGACTGCCAGCGTCTGTCGGTGACCCTGGTGAGGCGTGCACATTGTCACGGAGGAAAGGTCTGATGGGACGCCAGAGGAGTTGCCTGACGTTGGGTGTGGAGATTTTAGAGACCAGGTCCTATCGTTTCTGAGGGATGAAGGAAGGGAGTGGTCAGATTTGGAATATTTACTTAGTCCCCATCTCCCATGGAAGGCTGAGGGCTCCGAGTTGGCCTCAAATATTAACTCCCTGGTGGACAAGGCGGCGGGTCCTCGTCAGAAGTTGAGAGTTTTCTCAGGGAGGACTCCCACCCCTGAAGGGGAAGACGATTATGAGACATGGATAGAGCAGGTGTCTCAGCTGCTAGGTGAGTGGCAGTGTTCTGAGGAAGAAAAGAGACGGCAATTGGTTGAATATTTGAGGGGGTGGTGGCTGAGGTAGTAAGAGGTGTGAAAGTTAATCAGCCTTATGCCTCTCTGACTGAGTATCTAAAAGCATTAGAGGAGGCTTTTGGTCTGATGGGGAGCACTGTGGAGCTTTTAGGGGGGGGGTGCTTCAGAACCTGCGTCAGGAGAAAGGGGAGAAGTTTTCTGAGTATCTTTTCTGGATAGAGCAATGGCTAAATTGTTTGAGGCGCTGGGGGGTCATTTTGGGGACTGAGGTGGATCGGATATAGATAGACCCAGGCAGCCAGGGTCTCACAGAGGAATGACATAATTGCTATGGGTCTCTGGCAGTCCCGTAGAACGCGGCCCCCCCCCCCCGTCCTTCGTTCGGTTGCTCAGAGAGGTGAGGGAGGAAGAGGATGCATGGGAGTTGGAAGAGGGCTTCGTGAGTACAGTGCAGTCCTCAGTAGTAGCCCCTTGTGGTGAAGTGACCAGGGCCAGCTCCACTCAGGAAATAATAAAGGGGGTCGCGGCAGGAGGAGTTCCTCCACTTGAAGGGACTAACAGAGAAGGCCTTTCCCTGAAGGGACAGACTGCACAACGGCTCGTGGGAGGCCAGGCTCCTGCGAGACAAGGCGAGTGTTATAACTGTGGGGAAGAGGGGCACTTCAGGCGAGGATGTGAACAGCAGGGGGCCCCTTGGAGCGTGAGTCCACAGGTGTCCCATCTGGGGGGGGGAGGTGGTGTGTCAGGAAACCTGGAGGAGACCCAGTGAGGGAACAGCCTGGAGTCCTGGGAAAACACGTTCCCAGCAATGTGCCATAGGACCCCCGGGAGGCAAAGCCCCTATCCCAGAAGGATTGGTGGGACAGCGATCCAGCATGTTGATTCAGATAGAGGGAATAGATGCAAAAGCCATACTCGACACTGGGTCGCAGGTCATGTTACTGTACCATTCGTTCTACAATCAGTATTTGCAGCATTTACCCTTGACACCCTTCAGTGTGCTGGAAATTTGGGGTATCAGCTCTGATGATTACCCGTACGACGGTTATTTGTCAGTGAAGCTGGAGTTCATGAAGGCTGAGGTGGGCGTGTCTGCAGCTAATGAAGCCTTGGTGCTGGTTTGCTCGGACCCTGTTGAGACTGGGGGTGTGTTCCATTCTGTTGGGGACCAACACCCCTATTGTACGGAGGCTCCTAGGGGCCTGCAAAGAGCAGGCAGGTGAGGACATTTTGGATACCCAGTGTTTCAGGCTGCTTTTAAGGAAGTATGTGGCCGCACTGGGCTGGACCCGGAATTTAAAAGAGGAACAGTGTGATGTGCCCAGTTGAAGCCCAGGGTGGTACAACCCGGGGAAGTAGTGAGAG
The DNA here is from genome assembly GCF_030028105.1 of Mobula birostris. Taxonomy (NCBI): domain Eukaryota; kingdom Metazoa; phylum Chordata; class Chondrichthyes; order Myliobatiformes; family Myliobatidae; genus Mobula; species Mobula birostris. The sequence continues at coordinate 110,843,009 of NC_092371.1, read as the reverse complement.
TGATGGGGACCCCCCAGATTCCCCGGGGTGCCTGAGGGTGAAGCCCTTTTAGTGGACACTCCGGAAGATTTCGAGGGGGAATTGAGATTTCTGGCTGGGGTGCTGGTGAGACCCGAGTTGCAGAAGCCCTTGGTGGTACAGGCACTCAGGATGGTGGTGATTGTCAGGAACACTACGGAAAGGGAGGTCACCTTTAAGCGAGGGATGCCCTTGGAGCATTTGTTCCCGGTGACAGTGATGCATCGTGCCCCAGTGAGGCTCGCTGGGAGAAAGCTATTGGAAAACGGATAAGTTGACCGCTGAGGCTTTTAACTTTGGGGCCTCACCTGTGCCAGAGCGTTGGAAGCAGAGGCTGTGGAGAAGATGTTGACGCTGAAAGATGTTTTCTCCCTTGATGAGTCGATGTGGATTGTTCCAGGAGCACGTGCAACACCATTCGGGTGATTGAGGACACCCCATTTCGAGAGAGGTCGCGGCGACTGGCATGGATGATGTGCGGCAGCATTTGTGAAAGTTGAAAGAAACCGGGATCCTTGCGGAGTCCTGAAGCCCTTATGCGTCCCCAATAGTAGTGGCCCTGAAAGAAAATGGGAAGATTCATTTGTGTGTGGATTACAGGACCCTGAACAGGTGTACCGTCCCTGACCAGTATACAGTCCCAAGGGGCGAAGGCGCACTGGCCTGTCTAAGTAAGGTGAAATGGTTCCACGTATGGGACCTGAGGAGTGGATATTACCAGATCCCAATGAGTGAGGCCGATAAAGAGAAGGTGGTATTCATATGCCCTCTGGGATTTTTCCAGTTCGAAAGGATGCCCCAGGGCATATTGGGAGCCCCTGCCACCTTTCAGAGGGTCATGGAGAAGACTGGGGGGATATAAACTTGCTCGAAGTGCTGGTATATGTGGATGACTTGATAGTATTTAGGTCCACCGTGGAAGAACACAAAGTGAGGTGCTGAACTGACTGAAGGATGAAGGATTAAAACTTTCCTTGAACAAATGTCAGTTCTGCCAGACATCTGTTAGCTATGTTGGACACATAATCTCGTGGAAAGGAGCAGTGACTAACCCGGCTAAGATAGAAGCAGTGACCACTTGGCCGAGGCCCCAGACTGTGAGTGCTCTGCGCTTGTTCTTGGGGTTCTGTGGATACTACCGAAGATTTGTGAAAGTCTACGCCAAGGTGAGTCACTCCTTGAACCAGCTTCTGCGTGGCTACCCTCCCCTGGGACAGCAAGGGAAAGGAAGGAGAGGACGGGAGGTTGGAGAATATCTGAACCCATCAGAGCCCTTCAGACAGAGGTGGGATGACAAATGTGAGGAGGCTTTTCAGTGGCTGAAAGAGATGCTGACTCAGGCTCCAGTGCTGGCTTTTGCGGACCCCTGATTGCCCTATGTGCTACACACCAATGCCAGTCATGAGAGATTAGGGGCCGTCCTGTATCAGGATCAGGGCTCTGGGCTGAGGCCTGTAGCGTTTGTCAGCCGGAGTTTGTTGCCCCCGGAGAGAAACTATCCCACTCACAAGTTAGAGTTCCTGGCGTTGAAATGGGCGGTGTTAGATAAGCTGAGTGACTATCTCTACGGGGCCAAGTTTGAGGTGAGGACAGACAACAGCCCGCTCACCTACATCCTGACCTCGGTGAAACTGGATGCCACAGGCCATCAGTGGCTGGCAATCTTGTCCGTACAGGTTTCCCCTGCCATCCGAAGGTAGAGCGTTCCTATGAAACTGTTCGTAAGCTGGAATGTCGTAAAGCGAAGAAGCAGTTACTATTAATTTATATGGGAAAAATTTGTGAGCGTTTGCAGACCCCAAAATAACCTACCAAATCATGCCAAATAATGCATAAAACCTAAAATAACAGTAACATATAGTAAAAGCAGGAATGATATGATGAATACACAGCCTAAATAAAGTAAAATACTTTTCCACAATCATTGCCGCACTGATCTCCGTAGCGAAAATCTCACGCAAGCGCCGTCAGCAAAAACACAGCGCAAGTGCTCTCCAGTAACCTTTAAGCTATGAAGCTGCCAAATCATACCAAATAACACGTAAAAATACACAGCCTATATAAAGTAGAAATAATCTTTGTACAGTGTAGTATCACTTACGGGAATCGAAAAGACATCGAGCACACTGATGTGTGTTAGGCTGAGTCGTCAGAGGTTGGGGTGGTGCAGTGGTCCGCACCCTCCGGGCAGCGAACCGATACCGATCCCTGAAGAATGCAGGGGTACAGCGGTGGCCAGAACACACCCAGCACATCTTTAAGAAAAAAGCCGAAACAAACAAGCTAATTAATTAAGTGCTGCCCGGCACGTAATTAATTAGCTTGCTTATTTCAGCTTTTTTCTTAAAGATGTGCTGGGTGCGTCCTGGCCACCGCTGCATTCTTTGTGAATCGGTACCTGTCTGCGGCGCGGGGGTTGGGGTGATGGGACACTGGGTGTCATCTCATCGTCTGTTTTCATCAGGGCAGGCAGGTCATCTTCTTCTATGTCTACCTGCCTCGATGTCAAAGATCGTGGATCGTCGTCTGCTGTGGCTGATGTGGAAGGCTTGCTTGACTGCTTAGCCTCGCGCATTTTTAGATCATACAGTTCTTTGTAAGCACTCAAACCATCCTGCAAATATGCCCTAAACCGACGTACCCTTTCAAAATTAAAGTCGTACTTTATCATTGCAGCGAAAATCTCACGCAGTTGCTTCACGTGCAGTTCCTGGACGACTTCACTTTCGGTCCGTTCACTACTGCATTCGGTTTCATTTGTAATCCTTTTCTCTTCCAATTGCGTCAGCTCTTCGTCTATCAGTTCTTGGTCATGAGATGCCAAAACCTCTTCAACATCATCTTCGTCAACTTCCACAAGGCAAACTCACTTTGTCCTTGCTTCGTTTGCCACAATCGAAACGCTTAATTATGTCTAGTTTTACGCTAAGTGTAACACCCTTGTGAGCTCTTTCAAGCTTTTCCGATACCTTAGAACTCATCTTGCAAATTTCTGCTCACAGGCATGTGTTTAAGCAATGCTGGTGAGAATGCAGTTCCGAATCCGGGGGAGAGCGGCTGCTCGGGGCACGCGCTGATTTTTTTTTTGTGTGCTGCCTTTTACTGCCGCTGCTTTTTTCGCCCGCTGCCTTTTTTCGTAACAGTGAAAACACCTTCTGTTAGCGAAAACAGGGAACTAATGTAGGTCTTTCGTAACTGAGGTTTCATAAAGCGAATGTTGGAAAAGCGGGGGGCACCTGTATATGATTTCAGCCTAAAGTACTGGCCGGGGAGCCGGAACGTCAATGTCGATGCTCTGTCCCAACGGAGGCATGAGGAACTGGAGAGGGACGAGGAATGGGAGAGCGTTCCTGCATCCGGGGTGAAGGTCGTGTTAGTTTGCTATCACCTTGCAGGAGAGGCCAGATCACGCAGTGGACTCATTGGGGGTATCCAATGACGCCCTACCCCTAGTTTACTGTGACCTGACTGCTCTGAAGACCACGCAGCTGCCAGAGTTAAGCCCTGGGGAAGTGGCCACTGCTCAGCGAGGTGACACAGGTGGAGAAGGCAAAACCCATTTCAATATGTGTCTGATATGAGGAGAGAGCTGAAAAGGTTCTTATGAATTGGTTGGGGAGGCAGCCACCAGGCAGAATTGGGGAAATAAGAGGTATAACCAGAAAGTAAAGTTCTCTCAACTCTTACTGGGAGACCAAGTCCTCTTAAGGAATGTGATTACCTGGAAAGCACAAGTTGGCTGATCGCTGGGCAGCCGTGCCCTATGTGGTGGAGAGTCAGATGCCAAACTTACTGGTCTTCCGGATGCGGCCCGAGGATGGAAAGGGGCCTGTCAAGATTCTCCATCGGAATCACCTGTTGCCCCTGGGGCAAGATGTGCAGGTAGAGCAGGAGCCTGACGCGGCGGCTGCACCTAGTGCAAGGTTGGAGCGACAGAAAAGCCCACCCCGGAAGAGACAGGCCTGGGCCCAGCCACTGTGGGGGATACTGATTCGGAGGATGATGATTTGGACGATTGGTACCCATTGCCATTCGCTGATACCCCCGTGATGGAGGAGGAGACTCCTGGCCCTGCCCCCACTGGGTTAGACGGGGTAAGGGGGGGGTGTGGTTAGTGATGGGCAGTTGGTGGTACCGCAGGGCGCTGAAGGAGAGAATGTGGGGCCTGAACGAGAGCCAGATGGTTCTGGGGTGCAGAGGGGTTTGAGTGACTGCTCGCGGGAGGGTTCACCACGTCGCTCCAAAGGGTACCCTGTAGTGTCTGAGGTGGAAGAGTTAGAAGGTGGGGGGTACGCAGGTCTCAGAGAAGTAGGAACCCCCCGAGAGAGGTTGGCCTATGTAGCATGGAACAGGGTGTGGTCTCCACTGTTTTAGGGAGCTACGTCACTGCTTTCTGCACTTGGATTGGGCTTTGTCTTCTGCAGGAAGGAATGGCAAATTATTTGAATGTCATGAGGGTATGACTAAATTCGGTGGGGGGAGAATGTAGGGTTCTCAGTAATACTCGTTATAATGTTAATTGTTAAGGCTGACAAAATGGCTTCTCTGTACTGTTAACTGCTGAGTAAGGGGTTCTCTGTAGCGGCATGTTTGGGTTAAAATTAGTGATAGCGGGACTTGTATTCATTTGCTAGCCAATGGAAGTCGTGTTATTCTATCTGTATGTGTGGGAACCGGGGGATGAAGTGCGGGCTTTTGGTGGAAGAGAAGAGAAGAGGTCGGGCGTGAGTTGAGCGCTCTGGTAGATCACCATGAGCAATCCCAGCCGAGGGTTGACAGAGTTTGGAGGAGATCGAGGGGAGGAATGGATACCGAATTTCGTGAGCTCCAATGAATTATTTGTGCACAGAACTGATAAAATTTATTGATTTGGCGCCCTTATTTTATTTGTTTCTACTAACCCATCACTGAAAAATAATTATAAAGTGGAATCATTTACTTGTCTATTTTGTACCGTCTGATATCTTATGTCGTTGGCTTGTACCTGGGTGCAATCACACAGTATCCCACCAATGCAATTACAGAGTTGGCGGGGTCAACGCCAGATTACTCTAGACAAACGGGAGTCAAGTGGGGCATAGTTGCTACAATAGGCATACATAAGAGTGAATGAAAGGCTGTGCCTGTGGTTGAGAGTAACTTTGTGATGTACTGTACCCAGTATCCTGTTTATTGTGATTTTACCTAGATACATCTTGTGCTACATTGGTTCCAAGATATAAAATCTGGAAAAATCACTGATGTGCATTAATTTCTAAGTGCCTTTGTTTTGTCAGAAGAGAAACTGGACTAATAGGTACTGTTAATTTAAAACTATTTATTTGAAACTATTGGAGAATTTAACTTTTGTGTGATGAAATAGTTTTTGAATTATATGAGCATTATAGTGAAAATGGAGGAAATTTTGCCCACTAAGCCTGTTAAATGAGATGGTAATAAATCTCAGCTGCTTGTTTGAGAGGATATTAAGTGTTCTTTACAATCTTATGGTTCATAAAAACTTCTTTTAAAAAAAAAAGGGTAAGTATTAGATCCAATTGCTATTTAATTCGATCATGGCTGATACAACTGATGGGCTTGACTTCATTTTCTTGCCTAATTCATATAAATCCTTGATTTCTCTAGTGTGAAGTTTATCTGTTATGTTTTGATTATATTCAGTGATTTCATCTGCATTGACAGATATTCACAGACTTCTGGAGGGATTGCTTCTCTTCTCACTCTTGAGTAAGATGTAGTCCCTATTGCTGGAATTCCCAAGGAAATATCCTCACAGTATCAACCTTTCAAACCCCCTCTAAATTTTATATTTCACCTTTCTACCTCTAGACATTATAGTTACAATCTACTTGCTCTAACTGGGACACACTGCCTGAGGAGATGGTGCAGGAAGAGATCCTTACAATATTTAAGAAACATCGTAATTGAATAGAAGGCTAATGACCAAATAGAACATAGAATAGTAGAGCACAGTACAGGCTCTTCAGCCTACAATGTTGTGCCAACCCTCAAACCCTGCCTCCCATATAACCCAGATACTGGAAGATGGGACTAGTATTGATGGATGGCATAGACGTGGTGACCAAAGAGCCTGCTTGTGTGCTGTAGGACTCATAAGATAACCCCCTGCAGTAACAAGTAGAATCAAGCTGCAACGATGGTTGAAGTGAAGAGCCCAGCAATATCTAATTGGCAGTAAGAGTTGAAATGTGAATGCTAGCAAAGTCATCTGTGTTTAAATCAAGAGTTTTATTAATGGCTTTTTAAAATATTTTAAATTAATGTCTGCAAATACCATAACTTTATTTTCTCTTTAACAGAAAAATAGGACTGGTTTCTGGATGGATATTACTTTGCTGTCTTTTATACAAAGTCTCTATAATAGAGAACAGAGAAAAAGAATACAACCCTTATGAAGTGCTTGGGGTAGATCCTGTAAGTAACCATAACTACCATGATTTCAGTCCAGCAACAGTTATATTTTTATACTACTGAGGGTTTTACTTGAACTTGCTGTCCCCCTCAATTCCAGTCTGTATTCTTGCTCCATTCTGTGATCAATCTATTATTTATTGAGGATTGTGAGAGCAGCTGTGATTCAAGATTCTCTTTCTACATAATGAGTACTCCATCTCAGGCTCCTTAGACTGGTAGACCATGCCAAGGTGTTTAATGGAATTGCATAAAACCCCATTTATCACCGCCTGTGTTTTTTAGTGGGAATTGTATACGCTTTCCTTTTGATAATGGTACCAACCTGAAGTTATCTTTCAAAATGGGGTAATATTTGTTCATTAACAAATGTGAGGACAAAGATTACAAAAAAAAAAATCAAAGATTTCAAAAGGTCTTCTGAGGTTAAAGTTGAGCAAATCATGGTTGCAGGTTCCACTGAGTTTTGCTTTTTCATGTTGAGATAAATGCTTCAAGTCCTTTATATTTAGATCTACAATTAGTATCAACTACTCTAATTTGTACATCTAATCATTTGCTGAATGAAAATGCATGAAAGTATACATCCTTGAAAATAAGTTTTCAAATTGGCAGGTAGTCTAAAGGGCTGTAGCTTAATGTGAGAAGGTGGGGTCGGTTTTAATTAGTATCATTTCAACACTTGGTATATTAATTTACATGGCACACCATTGAGCACGTTGGGAAGACTGACCAAATTTAGTTTAGGATCAAGCATTCTATCTTTTAGTGCTGAGCATACCAGCACTAAATTAAAATTCTCTCAGTGAACTAGAAACTGTCTCTAAAATACTTATTTTGGATTTAATGTTGGATTTTAATTGGTAGTATGAAACATTAGCAGGAGCAGGAAATCCAGCCCCTGGAGCCCATTCCACCACTTGTAAAGATTATGGCTGAGAAATATTGGTGCTGTTTCTCAGCACTCTCATTGACGATTCACTTAATGTCCAGAAATCTGTCAATCTGTTTTGAATGAATTCAATGACTGAGCCTCTGGAGCAGAGCAATGAAATATTTCCTCACCTCAGTGCTAAAAGGAAAAAGTTTGAGCCCTGTTACTAATTTACATATATTCATTGGTTTATTATTAATAGAATTGTAACAGACAAATTGAAATTGGTAAAGCATTTTAGAAAACCTCAATTATCATTATCAATCTTTTCAAAAAGACAATTTTAAAAAAAAGTGTTTTATTTGTGGGGTTTAAAGAATCAAAGTGCTTCACTGCATGCTAACAAAATTTTGAGTGTAGCATCTTGGGCATACATGCCATGGATTTGCCACCCCGGCTTACACTTTTATTGTCAAACTGACTCTTAAGTCCTGGACTCTTCATCCTGCTTTCATCTAACGTGTCATGCTCTTGAACAATTTTGTAGGATTCAGAGAAATCTTTCATTCTGTTAAACTCTGGAGAATACAGTCTCGGTGTTCAACCCTTTATATGGTCACCAATGTAATGAATCTACCTTTGTCAAATGCATTTGTTATTTGGCATTAATACGAAAGGTATAATATTCCATTTGTACTGTCAGCAAGGCTTTGTGCAGTTGCAATCAGAGGTCTTAATTATGTAATCAAACCGTCTGGTTATTAAGGGTAGCGTTATTTGTATTTGTAATTGTTTGCTACATTTGCATGTAGGCCTTCAGAGACTTGGATACATACACAAATCTCTGAACTAAAGGAGAATTGGTGTTAAAATGCTCTAAAATGGATAACCTCATTATTTTTCCCCACTGTATATTGCATCTATGCAGATCTCACCCACTTACTCAGCTTATATCCATCCATTCAGCCCTTTGGAGTCTCTTTGCATCCTGCTGTTTGCTCACAATCTGCCCAATACTAGGAAACCTGTCTACTCAGCCAAATTTTTGGCATAAACTGTAAATAGCTGGGGCATAAGTGCTGATCCCCATCTTACCCCACAAGTCACAGCCAGCTAGCATGAGAAGGATCTTTTTAAAATCCCGTTCATAGTTTTTTTTTGTCTGATAACCAATTTTCTATCCATGTTAGTATATAAATGCCAATGGCATGTTCTCCTATCATATTGGCCAACCTCCTGTGTGGGACATTAGTAAAAAACCTTTCCAAAATCCAAGTGTACCACATCCATTTGTTCTTTATTTGTTCAACAAGTCAGATAATCAAGAACTCCAATAGATTAGTCACATATGGTTTTTAAAATTTATTTTGACCTTGCACATTCCTATAATTCTTTGAAGAGTACTATTACATCTTTATAGATTCCTAACTTTCTCTACCACTGATAGCCTAATAGCTCAGTGGTTGTTTTTCTTCAATTCCTTTCTTCAATAACAACATATAATTTGTGTCCCATAATCTCAGGAATATTTCCAGAACTCTGATTAATGGCAGCTAGAGCATATACTATCTGTTTAGGTCTCTGAGATATGGGAATCCATAGGATTTTTCCATTTTAAAGCTCACTGACTTTCCTCGTTCTAATTTATTCAATAATAGTTTCTTCTCTTAGTCGTTCTCCGTAAGGCACAGTAGCAGAACCAGGCCGTCCGGCCCATCAAGTCCCTCTTTCATTCCATTCTCATTTTACTCTTGATTCTCTAATATGCTCATTAAGTTTAAGGCATCTGCTGTGGATACAGCTGCAAAGTAACTTAATTGCTCTGCCATTCCCCATTATAAATTCTCTAGCCCCTGTCTTGTCATAACCCCACATTTGTGCTCACTGGTCTCCCCCCCCCCCCCCACTTTTATGATATTTTTGTTTCCCAGCAGTCCACTCTCATATTCTAATGTACCATATTTATCAATATATTGGTCCTCCTTTGAGTTACAAAATGCTGCAAGTTCTCAGGCTTCCTGTTTTTTTCCAACAACTTTCTGAGCCTTTTTTGATTTAAGTCTCTTTATTTCTCTAGTTCAGATAAATTTTGTTTTCTCTTGAGTTTTTTTTTTCTGCCATGAGTGAATACTTCGTAATTTATTCATTATTTCTATAAAAATGCTGACATTATCTACCCAGCAAGTTACTTTTCAATGTGTTCTCCCAATCAGACAGAACTTATTTTATTCTGATGGTAGTAGGAGCTGGGATTGAGGGTTGGAATGTGGCAGTAGCTGGAGTGTGAGGGAATGAGATGTTTAAGTGGGGTACTAAATAGAAACAAAGAACGGACAGAGGAATTAAATTACTTTGCATCTATCTTCATAGAAGAAAGCAAAAGAATTGTTCAGTTTGTCATTTACCTCTAGTGTTTTACCAGATTTTGTCGTGCACAAATTGGCTTTCATCTTTGCCTGCATAATATCAATATAACTTCCAAAACCATACTTTCATGAAGCATAACAATTTCTAAAATGTGATAGATCACCATGAAAATTAAAGTTACATTTAAAAACTATACTCTAACTCTGAAATATTCAAATAGAACAATGGTTGTTCCATGACAGCCAGCAATGACATACAGTAACACACACAAAATGCTGGAGGAACTCAGCAGGTCAGGCTTCAGATTTCCAGCATCTGCAGACTTTCTCATTTTTATGACAGTTTTTATCTTCAGCAACTGGTACTGTGGAATTTGAAAGTTTACGTGACCAGATTATTTTAACTGCTCATAGCAGACTGGACTTTTACACAGTTTTGGCCACAGGGAGGTGCATGCTCTAATATAAAAATAGTGATACATTGTAGATGTACAAAAAGCATGTGCATAAATTTAACATCTTTGAAGCTTGAATCAAAACTCTTGATGAAAAACAATGATTTCCTTAGATCTGAAATGCACAACTCACAGTTCTGAATTATATATCCAGAAGTTCATAATTATTTGGTTAAGAACGTGTTAGATAACTGGGTATTTCAATAAATAAATAATGGCCCTTTTTGTAACTTAGGGAGCCTCTGTGGCAGAAATCAAAAAACAGTACCGTCAGTTGTCACTTAAACATCACCCAGATAAAGGAGGCGATGAAGTCCTATTCATGAGGATTGCGAAAGCGTATGCTGCGTAAGTGTGTCTTCAAATACAAAAGCAGGGAATGAAATGCTCATATTGTGGCTATTACTCAGACCTGTTGTTATGCTTTTGAATTCAGTTTACGATGCCAGACAGACTGTACTTAACTGTCGATTCCTATTATCCTTATGAAAATGGTAGTAGCCTTTGTAAATCACTTGTAGGTCAGGCCAAAAAAACCATGTAGGACAATGTTTGGAGGATTTTTTTGGTCATTGTTGATCAATTGCAGAATTATTTAACTCTGATTCCATCTAGAATTTGGGATTGCTCTTGGAATTGGTAAATCAGTATTAAAAGCACTCCACTTGAATTATTGATTGGTTCTATGTACTTTGCCCTTTTCTTGCTGAATAGAACTGCAGTTATGTTTTGACTGTTGGGCAATCCTAAATATTGAATTTGCTGGTCAACGGTTATAGTATTTTGTTGACTATTATGTAGTACTATTTTATATAATTGTATATAGTACTGCTGTTACCTGTGACATTACTAGCTGGTTCAACTCTTGTGGAAGTATTATTATAATGTAACCAAAGAATAAGTCGCAGAATTTTTAATAGTGTTTCAGAATTTGCTTTCCAAAAACCTGTTTTCTGAAAGTTTGTGATTTGGATCTTAATACTTTATTCATTATGCATTGTCAAAAATGCTTTTAGCAAAGATTCTAAGTTTAATATTAAATTAGATATTCTTTTAAGTAATTGAGATATTGAAGCTCTTGCTTATGAAGAGGTTTTTTGATAAACTTCATTTTGAGCTTCATTATTCATGACTGTATAGTTCAATACGTATATTGCAGTTATTCGGTCATTTAAAAAAAAGATATTTTAGCTAGATCTATCTTCTGTTAATGTGCTGATTGGTCTGTACAGAAGTTACCTGCTATGCTGAGTTAACAGTGAAGTCTGATCATCATGTCAAAGGTTAAAACCTGAATTTCATTGCAATCACATTAATTATAGCCAAACTTATAACTGCTTTTCTTTTATCTTAGGAGTGTTAATGATTTTATTGTTTAGTATTAATCTAATTTTCTTTCAGCTTAACAGATGAAGAATCTCGTAAAAATTGGGAAGAATATGGCAATCCAGATGGGCCACAAGGTATTTTAATAGAACGTAGAATAGTACAGCACAGTACAGGCCCTTCGGCCCACAATGTTGTGCCGACCCTCAGACTCTATCTCCCATATAAGCCCCCACCTTAAATTCCTCCATATACCTGTCTAGTAGTCTCTTAAACTTCACTAGTGTATCTGCCTCCACCACTGACTCAGGCAATGCATTCCACGCACCAACCACTCTCTGAGTAAAAACCCTTCCTCTAATATCCCCCTTGAACTTCCCACCCCTTACCTTAAAGCCATGTCCTCTTGTATTGAGCAGTGGTGCCCTGGGGAAGAGGCGCTGGCTATCCACTCTATCTATTCCTCTTATTATCTTGTACACCTCTATCATGTCTCCTCTCATCCTCCTTCTCTCCAAAGAGTAAAGCCCTAGCTCCCTTAATTTCTGATCATAATGCATACTCTCTAAGCCAGGCAGCATCCTGGTAAATCTCCCGTGTACCCTTTCCAATGCTTCCACATCCTTCCTATAGTGAGGCGACCAGAACTGAACACAGTACTCCAATTGTGGCCTAACCAGAGTTTTATAGAGCTGCATCATTACATCGCGACTCTTAAACTCTATCCCTCGACTTATGAAAGCTAATACCCCATAAGCTTTCTTAACCACCCTATCCACCTGTGAGGCAACTTTCAGGGATCTGTGGACATGTACCCCCAGATCCCTCTGCTCCTCTTGTTTAGCCACTTTGTTTCATTATATCTGCAAATTTATATTTGGAAAATTCATTTCATTTTTCTTTTTAAAAGAAATTTCTTTCTAGTTCTGTCTAGAATTATGAATTTCCCAGTAGCTGGCTATATGAGATAATACAGCATGGGGAAGAATTAGGCTATTTGACCCATCGAGTCTCTCCACCAATCAATCATGGCTGATTTTTATCCCCCTCAATCCCATTATCTTGTAATTTTTGACACCTTTGATCAAGAACCTATCAGCCTCTACTTTAAGTATTCCCAATGACGTGGCCTCCACAGCTGTTGGTGGCAATGAATTCAGAGAATCACCATTTTCTGGCTAAAGAAATTCCTCATCTCTGTTCTAAAGGGACTACCTTCTATTTTGCTGTGCTCTCTGGCCCTAGACTTAGCCACTATTTGAACCATCCTCTCCATGTCCAGTCTATTTAGGCCTTTCAATAGTTGGTAGGTTTCAGTGAGATCCTCCTCATTCATCCAAACTCCAGCAAGTACAGGCCTAGAGTCATCAAATGCTCCTCATAAGTTAACCCTTTCATTCCTGGGTTCATTCTTATAAGCCTCCTCCAACCCCTCTCCAGTGCCAGCATATCCTTGCTGCTCACATTACTCCAAATGTGGTTTGACCAACGCCTTATAAAGTCCCAACTTTGTATTGTCATGGAGTAATACAACACCAAAACAGACCCTTCAGCCCAACTTGTCAATGTCAACCAAGATGCCAAGCTCGTTCCATTTGCTTGCATTTGGATCATACCCTAAAGAGCCTTTCTTATCCATGTACCTGTCCAACTGTCTATTAAATATTGTTATTGAACCTTCTTCAACCACTTCCTCTGGCAATTTCAGTTCAAACAAGTAGGTATATATGCAACATCTGTGAAGATGTTGCCCTCGAGTTGCTTTTAAATCTTTCCTCTCTCACTTAAAGATGTGTCACTCATTTCTGATTCCTTTTCCCTGGGTTAAATTCTCTGATATTGAATCATGGATGAAGGTGTATGCACAAGACGCTCACCAATTTGGCATTAAAAATTAATTTTTTGCTCTTTGAAACATGGGATATTATCAATTGAAAAAGGGCTCTAGAATAGTTGGTACCAGGTTCAGATACAGGATGTGTGGAACCACCTTGATATTTTTTCCACTGTACCCCAGAAATGTTCAGAATCTCTAAGCTGTGAAGAACACCAGCTTTTCAAATGAGTGTCTTGATTTGGATTTTCAATTTTGAACTATTTTCACCTTGTTTGAACTGAAATTGTTAATTAATTGTGATGTGAACTTACCCCCTGAACTGGGGGTAACCTTGTGTCTCATCTGATCTTGAGACCTTCCAAAAGGCTTCCGATGCAAACCTAGTTATTGCAGTATGTTTAGTACAGTTGTGTATCTGTGATTTAAATAGACTTTTGATTCTCTTGAGGTGCCATAGCTAATGTGAATAGAAATTAACTTCTTTGGGGCAAAATGATTGCAGTGACTTTGCCAAGTGTTGATTAATAATTGTTCATCTGCAGCAGGAGCATTCTCTTCCGTGACGCAAGAAAGCATCCAATGTTTCTATTTCTGCAGGAGGCTAAGGAGATTTGACATTCTTCATTGGCCCACAACACAAGAAACTGCAGTTTTGTGGACACAACCCAGTGCATCTCAAAAACAAGTCTTCCTTCCATTAACCCTGTCTACTTTTATCACTGTTGGAAAAGCAGCCCATATAATCAAAGCCCTCTTCTCCAACTCCAACCCCCATCCCCCAATTTGGCAGAAGATACAAAAGCGTGAAAGCTTAAACCACCTAGCTTGGACAGCTTTTATCCCTGTTATAAGACTATGAAACCAACCTCTAAGACGATAAGATGGGCTATTGATTTCATAATCTATCTTGTCATGGTCTTTCACCCCCTTATCAGTAACTCTAAATACTGCATTCTGTTACTGCTTTTCCCTTGTATTACTGCAATGTATTGATGTGGTGAACTCTTATCCGTATGTAAAAGTTTTTCATTGTACCTAAGTGCACCTTATCATCGTTGAGAAGCCTGTGGACTTGGGAAAAATCTGTAGTCAAAGCATCCTCCAATACGTCTAGCAGGAAATTATGTTTATGATAAACTAAAACTGAGCTTTCTGTTAACGTACGGCATACCTGCTTAAAGTACATTATCCCAGCTTTCATAGGTTCTCTACATTGTCTCGGTCATTTGCCTTGTGCTTGGCTATGCAGCAGTGTTATTGCTAATTGTTTTATTGCTGCAAGAGCATTAGTGTTAGCTGAGGACTTGATCAGGTTCCTGGTACAGCTGTGCAGAGGGTAGGGATTTGCACTGTTTTCCGGCCACATCAGTCTGTCAGTAAAGTGCTAATATTGTTATTTCTGCAAATGCATTCTAAGTGTTAAATGAGGTACCATTGTACTCCCGCACACTGCCATGATCACATTTCATGGGGTTGTCTTGCATAACTAAATAAACAGCAATAACTTTTTTTGTTTCAGCTACAACTTTTGGTATAGCCCTTCCTTCTTGGATCGTAGATCAGAAGAACTCCATGTTGGTATGTAGAATTGAATGGTTAATAATTCATTCATCTATTTGCAAAGATGGATTTGAATGAATAATAAATATGTTCAGCATTTAACTCCACATGATTGTGACACTAGACACTTATTCTCCTCTTCTTCCCTTTTGTATTTCAAAGAGATCATTCCCTTTGTGACACCCAGGTTCACTCTTCTGTCCTCGTGTATGTAGCTCTCCTTTGTTATGGCCTTTCCCATACAACACCTGTACATTTGGTTCTTCCTGCCAACAGTCCTTCCAAGTGAAACAACAGTTTGCTTGCACCTTCTGTCTTGAGAACTGCATGTGATGTTCACTGAGGTTTCTCTAAATTGGAGAAAACAAATGTGGATTGCGTGAGTACTTCTACGGTGTTCAGTCCACAGCAATCATCCTGATCTTCAGTTGTCTACTATTTTCACTCATCATCCCATTCCCTTTGAATTTTTCCTGTAATCTCCTTCCTTTTTATAGATTGACCTCAAAGTGTGAGTAACAGCACTTAATTTTCTGTTCAGGCATATTGCAACGCTCAGGATTTAGTTTTCTAAGTTCTGGTACCTTTCATATCTGTATTGAGCCATTTCAGCCAGTCATCATTTGGGCAGCATAGATCAAGAAACATCTGAAGTTAAATGCTACAACTCCTGCTACATTCACTCATTTGGTCTCACCCTTTCATAGTCCCTTTGTTTTGACCATCTCTTCAACCTTCTTTACGACTGAAAAATAACTTTTCTGTCTTTCCCAGTTCTGAAGGGTTCTGGACCTGAAATGTAAATTATTTCTTTCTCCACACATGTGGTCTGACCTGCAGAGTTTTTCTAAACAATTTTTGGTTTTATTTATGCACTTTGTGAGACTTGTTTCCTTCAAGGAGTTATGGCTAGTCAATCATGACAAAAGAATCCAAACAGCCATCTCATGTGCCTTTTGTCATTGTTACATAGTAAGATTTGAATTTAGGCATTTGTATTTACGTATCTGCAATGAGAAATTATTGCATGGTTTGGAAAAGCAGAATTAAATAATTAAAAACAAGGATATTCTGAAAATAATTTTTAGGAAGTGAAAGAGAAAGTTGTTGGGTGGTAAAGAGTGAACTTTCTAGTTTGTGTTCGTATCTCAGTTGAAGTAAATGCTCATTACCCAAAATTGTATTAGTTTGATTATGCATGTGGATGCGTTTGAAGTGATTGTGGACTTGTGTGTCAGTTGAATCAGTTGAATTGGGTGCAAATGAGCACTAGGTCTCAATTGCAGCCTAATAGAATCAAAATCAGGTTTAATATAACTGTATATGTCGTGAAATTTGTTGCTTTGCGACAGCAGTACATTGCAATAAATAATACAAACTAAATTACAATAAGAAATGTATATCTAAATTAAATAGTAGTGCAAAAAATAAAGTGAAAAGAAAAGTGGGGTCATGTAATTGGGTTCATTGTCCATTCAGAAATCTGGTGATGGAGAGGAAGAAGCTGTCCCTGAAAAGTTGAATGTGTTGCCTTCAGGCCCTTGTACCACCACCTTGATGGTAGAAACATAGAAAATAGGTGCAGGAGTAGGCCATTCGGCCCTTCGAGCCTGCACCGCCATTCAGTATGATCATGGCTGATCATCCAACTCAGAACCCTGCACCAGCCTTCCCTCCATACCCTCTGATCCCCCTAGCCACAAGGGCCATATCTAACTCCCTCTTAAATATAGCCAATGAACTGTTTCCTGTGGCAGAGAATTCCACAGATTCACCACTCTCTGTGTGAAGAAGTTTTTCCTAATCTCAGTCCTAAAAGGCTTCCCCTTTATTCTCAAACTGTGACCCCCTCGTTCTGGACTTCCCCAACATCCGGAACAATCTTCCTGCATCTAGCCTGTCCAATCCCTTTAGGATCTTATACGTTTCAATCAGATCCCCCCTCAATCTTCTAAATTCCAACGAGTACAAGCCCAGTTCATCCAGTCTTTCTTCATATGAAAGTCCTGCCATCCCAGGAATCAATCTGGTGAACCTTCTTTGTACTCCCTCTATGGCAAGAATGTCTTTCCTCAGATTAGGGGACCAAGACTGCACACAATACTCTGGGTGTGGTCTCACCAAGGCCTTGTACAACTGCAGTAGTACCTCCCTGCTCCTGTACTCGAATCCTCTCACTATAAATGCCAGCATACCATTCGCCTTTTTCACCGCCTGCTGTACCTGCATGCCCACTTTCAATGACTGGTGTATAATGACACCCAGGTGTCGTTGCACCTCCCCTTTTCCTAATCAGCCACCATTCAGATAATAATCTGTTTTCCTATTTTTGCCACCAAAGTGGATAACTTCACATTTATCCACATTAAATTGCATCTGCCATGAATTTGCCCACTCACCCAACCTATCCAAGTCACCCTGCATTCTCTTAGCATCCTCCTCACAGTTAACACTGCCGCCCAGCTTCGTGTCATCCGCAAACTTGGAGATGCTGCATTTAATTCCCTCATCCAAGTCTTTAATATATATTGTAAACAACTGGGGTCCCAGCACTGAGCCTTGCGATACCCCACTAGTCACTGCCTGCCATTCTGAAAAGGTCCCGTTTATTCCCACTCTTTGCTTCCTGTCTGCTAACCAATTCTCCATCCACATCAATACCTTACCCCCAATACCGTGTGCTTTAAGTTTGCACACTAATCTCCTGTGTGGGACCTTGTCAAAAGCCTTTTGAAAATCCAAATATACCACATCCACTGGTTCTCCCCTATCCACTCTACTAGTTACATCCTCAAAAAATACTATGAGATTCATCAGACATGATTTTCCTTTCACAAATCCATGCTGACTTTGTCCGATGATTTCACCGCTTTCCAAATGTGCTGTTATCACATCTTTGATAACTGACTCTAGCAGTTTCCCCGCCACTGACATTAGGCTAACCGGTCTATAATTCCCCGGTTTCTCTCTCCCTCCTTTTTTAAAAAGTGGGGTTACATTAGCCACCCTCCAATCCTCAGGAACTAGTCCAGAATCTAACGAGTTTTGAAAAATTATCACTAATGCATCCACTATTTCTTTGGCTACTTCCTTAAGCACTCTGGGATGCAGACCATCTGGCCCTGGGGATTTATCTGCCTTTAATCCCTTCAATTTACCTAACACCACTTCCCTACTAACATGTATTTCGCTCAGTTCCTCCATCTCACTGGACCCTCTGTCCCCTACTATTTCTGGAAGATTATTTATGTCCTCCTTAGTGAAGACAGAACCAAAGTAATTATTCAATTGGTCCGCCATGTCCTTGCTCCCCATAAACAATTCACCTGTTTCTGTCTGTAGGGGACCTACATTTGTCTTTACCGGTCTTTTCCTTTTTACGTATCTATAAAAGCTTTTACAGTCAGTTTTTATGTTCCCTGCCAGTTTTCTCTCATAATCTTTTTTCCCCTTCCTAATTAAGCCCTTTGTCCTCCTCTGCTGAACTCTGAATTTCTCCCAGTCCTCAGCTGAGCCACTTTTTCTGGCTAATTTGTATGCTTCTTCTTTGGAATTGATACTATCCCTAATTTCTCTTGTCAGCCACGGGTGCACTACCTTCCTTGATTTATTCTTCTGCCAAACTGGGATGAACAATTGTTGTAGTTCATCCATGCAATCTTTAAATGCTTGCCATTGCATATCCACCGTCAATCCTTTAAGTGTCATTTGCCAGTCTATCTTAGCTAATTCACGTCTCATACCTTCAAAGTTACCCCTCTAAGTTCAGAACCTTTGTTTCTGAATTAACTATGTCACTCTCCATCTTAATGAAGAATTCCACCATATTATGGTCACTCTTACCCAAGGGGCCTCTCACGACAAGATTGCTAATTAACCCTTCCTCATTGCTCAAAACCCAGTCTAGAATAGCCTGCTCTCTAGTTGGTTCCTCGACATGTTGGTTCAAAAAACCATCCCGCATACATTTCAAGAAATCCTCTTCCTCAGCACCTTTACCAATTTGGTTCACCCAATCTACATGTAGATTGAAGTCACCCATTATAACTGCTGTTCCTTCATTGCACACATTTCTAATTTCCTGTTTAATACCGTCCCCGACCTCACTGCTACTGTTAGGTGGCCTGTACACAACTCCCACCAGCGTTTTCTGCCCCATAGTGTTATGCAGCTCTACCCATATCGATTCCACATCTTCCCGGCTTATGTCCTTCCTTTCTATAGCAATGAGAAGAGGGCATATCCTGAGTGATAGGTGTCCTTAATGATGGATGCCATCTTTTTGAGGCATTGCCTTTTGAGGGTGTTCTCAATACTGGGGAGGTCAAGTGCTTAGGATGGAGTTGGCTGAGTTGGCAACTTTTTGCTGCCATTTTCAATCCTGTGCATTGGTCCCTCCATACCAGACAGTGATTTAACAGTGATCTCTGTGATACATTTATATAAATTTGCATGTGTCGGTGATATACTAAGTCTCCTCAATCTCCTAATAAAATACAGTCACTGTCATGCTTCTTTGTAATTGCATCAATATGTTGAGCCCAGGATAGATCTTTAGAGATGTTGACACCCATGAGTTAAGGATCCATTTGCAGTGAAGTACAGAGGCCCATATTTTGGGGCTTGTTGATTGGAACCATGCATACAGTGGTGTTGAATGCTGAGCTGTAATCAATCAATGACAGCCTGATGCAGGTATTGCAATTGTCCAGATGTCCAAGGCCAAGTAGAGAGCCAGTGAGATTGCATCTGCTGTAGACCTATTGCTGCGATAGGCAAATTGTAGCAGGTTGAGATCCATGCTTGAGCAGGAGTTGATTCTGGCCATGACCAACCTCTCAGCACTTCATCATAGTAGATCTGAGTGCAACTGGGCGATAGTCGTTGAGGTATCTCACCCTGCCCTTCTTGGGCACTGGTATGATCGTCTCCTTTTGAAGCAGGTGGGAACCTTTGACTGCTGCAGTGAGAGATTGAAGATGTCCTTGAACATTCCTGCCTGCTGGTTGGCACAGGTTTTCAGTGCCCTACCAGGGCATCATCAGGGTCTGATGCCTTGCGAAAGTTCACCCTCTTGAAAGATATTCTGATGTCGGCTTCCGAGACAAAGATCACAGGGTCACCAGGTGCTGCAGGGAGTTGCCGAGGTGTAGGTTAATTCTCTTTTCAAAGCCTGTATAAAAAGCCATTGGGAGTGAAGCATCATAGCTTTTCATGATATTAGGTTTTACCTTGTAGAGGTAGTGCCCTGCACACCCTTCCAAAGCTGACATTTTTCAATTCAGTCTCTAACTTCAATCAGAATTGTTTTTTCGGTCTTAAAATAGTCTTCTGTAAGTTGTATCTGGACCTGTTGTACAGTGTTGGATTACCAGTATTGAATACTACAGATCTAGCCCTCAGTAGACTACAAATATCTTCATTCATCCACTGCTTTTGGTTTGGGTATGTCCAGTATGTTCTTGAAGGCACACACATTCACACAGATCATGATGAAGTCGGTGATAACTGTGGTATATTCATTCAGATTTTAAGATTAATCCCCGAGTATTGTCCAGTCAAAGCAGCCTTGTAAGGGAGGCAGAGGAGCGTTTGACCATATTCACCATTGGTGCTGCTTCTGAAATAGAGGAGGTGAGCTATGTTTCCATTAAGCAAAGTATACACAGCAGTCCCTGATCTTCCTCTGGAACTGTAATCTTGCTGTGAGGTCTTCAGTTGTATTTTCCAGCGACTCTACATTTGCTAGCAGGATAGTTGGGAGTGTAGGTCTAAAGCCTTTGCATTTCAATCCTGCAACCTAGTGCACCTTCCCTGCTTCTATTTTCTTAAAGGGGAACTGCATTTGCATCCTGGGTCTGCTAATTTTGAAGATCGATAGATTTTTAAAAATCATCTTAAACTGATGTGGCTTACTATAACACTGTGACTGAATTTCAGCTGTAGGAGCCCTAAGCGTGAGTATTTGATGCTTCCCAGTGGAGCTGCACAGTTGCCACTTATCAGTGCTATCTTCTAAGAAGCTCAGAACTTTCTAATTAAGATCAAGTAGATGTTAGTTTTAAAATTTAAATATTTTTTAAATGTAATTTGAGAAGGTTAACACAGACTTAATATTTTGCTGAATAGTTTTAAAAATTAATACAAAACCTTTAACTTTTGTAGGTTTTGGCTGTGTATGGATTTGCATTCATGGTGATTCTTCCAGTGGTTGTGGTAAGTTTTTAGTTTCAGTTTGAAAGTCATCTGCTCTTGCGTGCTTAATATCTATTGATCTGAGGCCAGACTACCTCAACACCATTTTTAATTTTTCTAGTTTTCAGTAGGTCTGTGTGCAACACTAAACTTATTTTCTGTTTCTTCATGTATAAAGGGAACATGGTGGTACCGTTCTGTTCGATATAGTGGTGACCAGATTCTTATTCACACAACACAGTTGTACATGCATTTTTTGAATAGAACCCCCAATATGAATATGAAACGTGAGTAACTAAGTTTGATTGCTTTAACTTGATTTATTTGATTGCTGGTTACATCATTAAAGAATAGAAATAATTGTAGAGACAAGTTTTCTTGAAGTTTAGATGTTAAGTATGAATTTTATCATAACTGCTCTTGTTAGATGGCCTTGAGTTGCTACGTTTTATTCCAACTGTGCTGTTAGGTAGGGTTCCTTGGTTTTGTCCTAGTGAAACTGAAGAAATGGCACTGTACATTGGGTTGATCTGTACACCTTTGAAATGTTTGCCTCTTCATCACAATTTGAAGTTATATTTCTCTCTTTTTGAATCCCTGGGTATATTCTGCAGTGCACACTGCCAGGAAGTTGTTTTCATGTGGCTTTTTATCTGCACTTTCTATTGATTTTGTGCAGTTGCACTGATTTTTTTTTCCTGTCAAAACCCATCACTGAGGTATTATTGGTAATTTCTCTCCTAAGCTTATGCATGTAACTATTCTTTAATGTGAGGATATGCCTATTCTTGGTGGCTTTTTCTTCAGTGAAAGGAAAGCAACTTTCTCCTTTGAGGCTTAGTGAGCACTGCAGGCCAAACCATGATGGCATCAACTGAAGTGGCTAAGATCTGAAATTGCATTGATGTAATTCATGGCATGAATATTCACAGCCATTTTGGTTTTCCCAGACTTGTGGTTTAATTATGAATGTTGGTAGCAAGGATGTGCTTAAAAAATGTAGAGTAATTCTGTCAATTATATTGATTGATTAACTGGCTACCTTACAAGTAATTATCAACTGGAGACACTGACACTTTTACCATCCATAATTCAAAATGGAATTAGCTAGCATTTAGAATTCTATGGAATAATCAATAACAGTTGCTTGGAATATGTTAAAAGCTTATTGTGTTGATTTAATACAACGTTTCAGTTAATTGGGCCATCAGTTAATCGGGGCAACCATTTATGGGTCAATTCTTAAAGAGCAAAAACTAAATTGAGAAAATAAATAGCCAGGTTCACTTTGTTTACTTAGGACATATAACTGCTTAATTGGGGCAAGATACTTTTGCCAAACAGTTTCTAAACTGGTATCAGTTTTGTGCACTTGCATGGCAATCAGTTTTTAAATAGCAGCTTTTGCGTGTGTTTGTGTTTCTTATAAAAATACTTGTGATTTTGGTCACTGATAGTTGATAAGAAGTAAGGAACAAAACAGTCAGATTGGTATTGGTCACCACAGTTTCAAGCATTCAGGCTTGGAGTTGCCAAAAAAGGTTGGTGGTGAAAATGAAACACTTTCACTACGTCAGTGAGTTAATCTCTTGAATGTTGCAATGAAAATGAAGATTTGGAGGATGCAATCATTGGAAGCATTATATGAAGGCAGTCCATTGTCTGCAATGAATTCGTTCACTTACAGTCAATCAAAAGAACATGGCAGGTGAATTCCTCCGATAACTATTGGGAATTAATAGTTTTATAGTGATATAGAGGTATTAATAATTTTCTAATGTGTTCTGTATTTCATTTAAGTACATTGTTACTCATTAAACAAGTTTGCCTCTTACACCTTTTAACTATTTCAATGAAACTTCAGCTAATTGGGGGCAGCTGCTTAATTAGACCAAAATGTGCTGGTCCCGATGTGTCCTAATTAACCAGAATCAATCGTATTGATAGCAAGATCTTACAGAGCTGTTAAAACAAGATGACTCTTTCGCAGCCAATTGAATTTTTGGAGAGGTAAAAAAACACATTTGGGGAAAGGGTTTGATAAAAGGAGAGCAGGAGAAGTGCAAGAAAATAAAATGTTTTTGTTCTAAAATTAAAATTAGTGCAAGTGGATGTTTGTCAGTATTTGTGTATGCATAGATTTTTATGAAACGCTATTGTATTTTCCCTGTAAATGCCTGCAAGAAAATGAATCTCAAAGCAGTATACGGTACCATGTGTACTTTGATATTAAAGTTACTTTGATCCTTGAATTTTCAGATTAACAAAACAAATAGAGGAGGCAGATATTTCATGTGCATAATTCTGAATGCATTTTGGGAAGAAAAATAGACATACTCATGAGTATAGTATATAGGATTCAAAAATAATTGAGGTAAAATTTAAAATGAACAGTTTGTATTTGAGCAGTGAAGCCTGAGAAGAGTTTCTAAAGGTTTAAGGTAGACTAGAAAGTGAAAATGAAAAGAACAGTTTTTTTAATCTTGTTGGAGATGTGACGGATACACAACTTTAAAATTCTTACGAAGAATCTAGAGGGCTTTGGAAAGCCATACATGCATAGAATATGAAACGTTTTATCTTGGAGTGGTTGAGCCGGTGATCATTGCATCATTTGAAGGAGGATTAGCTAAATTTTTATAAGCTAAAATTTTTGAAGTAGAAGATGGTGCAGAACACAATTAGGAACTACTTTATCTGAGACCAGTACGGAGTTCTTTAATTTAGGATGTCATATACACATTGAGAATGTTCATTCTACTCAACCTGATTTAAGTTTAATTTTGCCTGCTACACTGCTCTTGTGACTTGGATCTAAACAATATGTATGTCACTTTTTTTGTTTTCAGGCCTTATAATGGTATTAACAGCTGCTTTTGAGTTTGATCCACGCAATAACAAAGAAGCAGTCATGAGACCAACAGACAATGTTGAAATACCTCAGGTAGGGATATATTATGTTTGTGCTTGATTCTCCTTTTCATTCTCAAGTGAGTGATACTGGACTGAGTGGTGGGGAGAGCCAAGTGGTAAATGGAAAATTAGGTTATCTCTTAAGGGGAAGAAGGGAATCATTTAAAGCGGAAGTTTTCTCAAGTGCAGATAAGACAAAATTTTTATTGTTCTAAAAAGCCTAAATTGGCTCCTCATTTTTGATATTTTTCTTTCTTTCTGCAGTTAATTATGACTGTAGTACTACTGGAAGGGAGTGCTTTACTTCCGTTCGGGCTTAGAGGAATATGAATAAGAATGTCTAGGTAGTTCAAAATAGTTCAATTAGCTTGGACTAACAGGCTCAAGTCCAAGTGTGAAAAGTATGTTATTACAATCCTCATTAAATGCTGATTTTCAAATGTTAATGTTTGTATTTGGCAAACTATTACAACTTTACATCTAGATTGCACATTTTTCCTTGTTCCATTAAAAGTTCTTAAGTTTTTACTCTTAAATTGCAGCTTATTCGGGAACTTGGTAATGTTAATGAGAAGAAGAAAGAACTTCCATTTTGTTTACCATACAGTGTAAAGTCCAGGGTTTTGCTCCTTGCACATCTTTCCAGGCTGGAAATCTGTCAAACTTTGGAAGAAGGTGAAACATATGCAGAAAATTGAATAGGTTGGGGTGGTAATGAGGGAGTGAATTACATTTACATTTTAATAGAAATGAAAACATTGTTGACAATCCAGGTATACTATTCACCTTCAATTCACAATGTAATGGCCTTAATTTTGCAGGCTTTTGTATTGTGAATTGACAGGTTTGTGCAAATAGATCCTCAACATCAGTTCTGCATAAAGTTGAGTATTGTCACATTAATGCAGGAGATTATGAAAACTGGGGAGTGTTTCTGGAAAAGTGCTACTGGAAATTTTTCAATAGCTCTATAACATGAGAGGATACCATATGGCCCATCAAGTCCATGCCAGAATTATTCTCTCTGCTGCTATTTTCCCCTGCATTCTATTTTCCTTAATTCACCAAGATTCTACCTCAAGGGCCAGTTAACAATGGCCATTTGCCTACCTAGCCAAGTATCTTTGGATGAGGGAGAAAATCACTGCACTCACAAGAAGATCATGCTGACTTGACATAGACAGTACCTGTGGTCAAGATTGTACCTGGATCACTAGTGCTGTGAGACAGCACCTCTAATGGCTGCGGTACTGTACCAATAAAATGGTGTTATTTAGGTTGCTGATCAGTTCATGGCTAAATGTTGTTATTAATCACAAAGATAATGTTCCATGAATTAGTGTGATAAACTGTACTTCCCTTACATTAAGGTATAGTCCCTGATATGTCTGGTACAGTTTTATTGGTAAAATTGAAGATGAGTGATATTAAACCAGATTCTGATTCGGAGATTATTAGCAGAAGTAAACTCATTTAATTACATCTATCATGCACACTTTAATAATCTTTTCAAAATTTGCTAAAAAATTTCTTGAGAGCTGTAGACTGTCCACTGTCTTTATTACCTGCTAACTTGCTAACCCTGGATCCACAGTGGTGTTAACCCCAGAATGAACAATTATGTCCATGTACTAGAAATAAAAATAGAACTTTTTTTT
Source organism: Mobula birostris (assembly GCF_030028105.1). NCBI lineage: Eukaryota > Metazoa > Chordata > Chondrichthyes > Myliobatiformes > Myliobatidae > Mobula > Mobula birostris. Next base: position 110,817,375 of record NC_092371.1, on the reverse strand, counting down.
CCAATGGTGAAACTGTTGTTATTTTAGAGCTATTTCTTCAATCATTGTTAAACTTAATTCCTTGCCCAATGTATGAAAACTAGTTCTGATTCTTAGATTGTCCTTGGAGGGCAAATGGTAATGAAAACAGATGCAGCAGAAGGGGAATTGAATTTATAAATCATTGACATACAGTATAACAATGTTCTCTGCATTGAAAATTTCAATATTTTAAAATATTAGTGGAAAGTGGGTATTTGTGCATTTTATTTTCCGGTACATGTTTTGAGTTGCTTTTGTAAGTCATTTTAACTGTTTTAGCTTTAAATATTCTTCTCAGCACCATACCTTCCTTACCTGCGACTCATTTGTTTCTTTCTAAAAGATTATTGGTTTGTAATACGGAAATGTCCTGCTCTCCTCCAAGAAATGATTAGTGTTGGATGTCAGCTGACTATGATGGCCAATACTCGAGGTGGTGAGTGATCTAATTATGCTAATGAAGATTAAATATGTTTCCTTCAACTTTATTTAGGATGCAGAATGTTCATGAAGAATATTAGAAGTTTATAATTTTAATGTGAGTCCTTAATTTTTTTCTCACTTTTAAACTTGACTCTGGTTAGGAATCCATGCTCCCCGTTTGGAGTCCATTGAGAACTGTATGAAGCTATCTCAGATGCTGGTGCAGAGCCTTTGGGAATCTAAATCCCCTCTACTTCAACTTCCATTTTTTGAAGAGGAAACCCTCAAATACTGTTTGTCTAAAAAGGTAATAAATTATATAGACATTTACTCTAAACTATTTATTTATTTTCTTTCTTTCCCTCTCACAATAACTCCTTGCCTGTTCTCCATCTTCCTCTGGTGCTCCCCTCCTCCTCTCTTTTTTCCAAGGCCTTCTGTCCCATGATACTCCTTCTCCAGCTTTGTATCCCTTTTGCCAATCAACTTCCCAGCTCTTGGCTTCATCCCTCCCTCTCCTGTCTTCTCCTATCATTTCGGGTCTCTCCCTCCTCCTCCCACTTTCAAATCTCTTACTATCTCTTTTTTTCGTTAGCCCTGACGAAGAGTCTCGACCTGAAACGTCGACTGTACTTCTTACTCTAGATGCTGCCTGGCCTGCTGCATTCCACCAGCATTTTGTGTGTGTTGCTTAAATTTTCGTTGGGTGTTCTTGAGCCCTTCTTTGAATGGAGAGGACTGCTGCAAGAAATCTTTCATGTTGAATAAGTGGGGTGTCTGGAGGGCCAAATGTGATCTGCAGAGAGATTGGTCTTGATGCACTTCTATGTACTTTTTAAGTATAGTTTTTAAATACACATTTGCATTTCTACTTGCTGCTCTTTAGGCACTGCTACACAAGATAATTTGGTTTCAATACAAACATTAATGTAAATTTTAGGATGTAATGCATGTTCAGTGCATTAGTGTCATGAATTTACTATAAATTGTTTTTAATTGTGTAATGTTTTAACTACTCAAAAAAAAAAGCACTCCACAGAATTGAAGTATGCACAGTAACTTGAGCATTTTTACTTTATGCAATGTAATTTGTTTTTAATTAAAAACTTTCAAAGCATCTACATGTCAGTCTGTAAAACTTTTAAGTTTATGGTTGCAAGTAAATGCCTGATAAATGCAGAATCAAAATTTTGCACAGTAGCTTTGTGGGATATTGTGATAAAGAATAGAAGAGTGTTAATTTTGTTGGACCATTTCATTAAATATTTGTTCCCTTTATTTAACATTCTTTCACCATTTGGTTAATATTTTATGCAAAAAGATATGTCGTGAAGGATTGGTGTTTTTTTTAAAATCAAAACAATCAATGCTACTGATGCCAATTAGTGTAATTTGAAGGATGACGGTGTTATTGACAAATCCATAATTTAGTACATGTTGCTAATTGTCTTTTAAGAGGGTTATAGTGAGCTATCTTGTAGTTACTGTTTGGAAGTAGAATGTTGTGGGATTTTAATATCCTATCATTTATGGATTGGCATTGTTATCTCAGCACGATGGGGTGTGAGTGTGAGCAAAGCTTGCAGATGTGGTAGCATGGTTGTCTTGCTGTCTTGTCCTCTAAGTGGTAATGGCCACAAGTTTGGGAGGTATTATGCAAGACGCCTTTGTGAGCTGTTGCTTCTTGATTGTAATGACTGGAGCCATGATGCATTTTGTGATGCACTAAGTAAATATTTGCAATGATGAACGCAGTGTCAGTGAACCAAGTTGTTTTTTCCCCCCTGAATGGTATGAGCTGCTCGAAATATCATTGGAGTATTTGTTTAGGCTACTGAGAAAGGAATTTGTCAAATACTTTATGTGCCCTGTTGTTGATGTCAAGATGGTAGGGATACTGTTCTTGTGGCCATATGTTTTATATAGCTTTTCCAATTAAGTTTGTAATACTATACCCCAGAATTGAGAGATTTGCAATGTTGATGCCTTTGAGTGTCAAGGGATTAGATTCCCTTGCAGATGTTATTGCCTGGCATTGATGTTAACTATCATGTTTGAGCACAAGATAAAATGTGGGACATTTTTGCTGCATTTGGTCATTGAATGATTCATAACTTAAGAACTAGTGAGTGGAATTGAATATTGTGATCATCTATAAGCATTCTTCTGCAATGGAAGGATGGTTATTGATCCAAGAGGGTACGTGTGTGTGTGTATATATATGAATTAGGAGCAGGACTTGTCTGCAATGGTATTCTAGCTGATCTGATTTTTAACCTCAACGCTGCATTTCTACCTACCAGCCCCACTCCACTTCCCTTATCAAGAATCTCTCTAACTGACTTAAACACATTCAAAGGCACCATTTTCACTGAAGAAAGTTTCAAAGTCTAGTAATTCTTTGAGGGGTGTGGGAAGAAAAATCTCCTCGTTCTGTTGTGAATAATTCCTTTTTTTAAATGGCAACATGACCCCTCAGGATTTTTTGTTCATTGTTTAACACTGCAGCAAATATGTCAAGCCTAACCATTTCTCATAAGACAAGCTACCTATTCCTGAACTCCTTTCAAGGCATTTGCATCCTTGTGTAACCCTCAGGCTTGGCCAGCATGTGTTCATCGAGGGGAAAACAACTTCTGGCCCTACCGAACTGAGAAATCTCGTTTGTGTGGATGCTGCGTGATGTGTTGCCCGATTACAAATCCGCACTGCAAGATATCCGACAGTACACCGTATGCAATTAAATGATTGAACTTTATAAATCTTAATCTGGATATAGGGTTAGTAAAGAAAATAAAAAAAAAATAAAAGGACCCATTTTATGAAAAAAGTCAAAAGTGCACATTGGAGCTCATAGCTATGGTTATGCATCAACCATCAACCTACTCCGAGCGTCGCCGAACTTCGGACCCTTGCTCCCAGTCCACTTCATCAGGTGGTCTACCAGTTCTCTCCACACGCATCTTCCTCCTCCTGTCGCCAACAAAAGACAGCGAAAATCTCTCTTCCAGACTCTCAAGAAAGAACAACATTTTTCCCATTGGATAATATACATTCCAAAGCCCTGTTATCTTGTCAAAACCCAAACATTGCAGCTACAGAGAAACCATTACATTAGCAGTGAAACATTACAACGTGTTACACTTGAATAAGTAGACCAATTCTGTATGCAGCAGTTCAAAGTATGATCTCATTGATATCCCAAATAACTGATACTTTGCCACCTATTTCAATATTCAATTTCCTAATTTCTTGCTGTGCATCTTGGCCATTTACAAATTGTACCTTAGGCACCCTGATCTCTCTGTATCTCAGAGGTCCCTAGTTTTTCACCAGTTAATGAGCTTTTCTGTTTTACCTGCCAAGTACTATTTACCACACATAGACTTTGTTAGGTCTTTGCCTTTTCATTACATTCCTTTGTAGCCCTCTTGTAATTTATTCTCCAATGTGTCATCAGCAAATTTAGCAAGCATATCTTTAGTGTCTTCATCCAAGTCATTTATATAAATAAATTGAGGCTCAGTACTGAATTCTGTGGCATGCCACTCATTACATCTTTACAACCAGAAAGAAACATTTATCTACTCTCCATTTCATGATAGTTGCATATATTTTATCCATATCAATATCTCTTACCTGGTTTCACCTATCACCTGCCAGCTAGTACTACTTCCCCTTTCCTTTCCTTTTCCAGTCCTGATGAAGGATCTCATCCTGAAATGATGACTGTTTATTCATTTCCATAGATGCTGCCTGACCTGTTGAGTTCCTCCAGCTTTTGTCTGTGTTGCTCTGGATTTCCAGTATCTTCATAATCTCTTGTGTTTTAACAGTCAGACTTGGTTTGTCATTTACACGGACATAAACTGAATATCAGAACAATATCTATATTGCACTTGTACAGAAGCAATTTGGCTAGAGGCAGAAGTCGAGTTGGAACATAAGTTCACAGCACTTTAGTTGGAGTTTGTTAGAACCTGTAGTCTTTACTGTATTCTGTGTATCTTGCCCATTCTAGATACTATGTTGTGTCCTTTAATTATTTGAACATGATGCAACTTCCAGTGTAGGTTTTGTAGAATACAACATAAAAGTAGCACAATAGAAAAACTTTTTATTCTACATGACTTTTCTTTTAATATATCAATTGGAACAATATCCAGGTGATGTATTAATTGAATTTGCAACTCATTAATGAATACTGCTGTTGCAAATCTATAATTGAAACAGAGTTCTGTTGCCTTTATTTACATAACAGTACAAAGTCCGAACAATTCAAGACTTGGTTAGCATGAAAGATACTGATCGGCGTAATATGTTGCGATTCCTGAGTGAGGAGAAATATGAAGAGGTCATGGCAGTACTTGGAAGCTTTCCACATGTTAGCATGGATATAAAGCTGCAAGGTATGAATCGATATTTCAAGAATTGACTTTGTGTACATTTTTATAACCAGGATAATTGTAATTTGATGTTACCTTTGCAAGCTATTAAGTTATGTAATATTGATTATTTGTCCTTAGCATTTTAGAGTTATTAGAACAGGGGTCCCCAACCTTTTTTGCTCCGTGGACCAGTTTAGTATTGACGATATTCTTGCGGACTGGCTGACGGGGTGGGGGGGGGGGTGTTCAAGTAGGGTTGCCAACTTTCTCACTCCCAAAAAAGGGACAAAGTAGTAGTCAAATACAGGACACTTGTGTTTACCCCAAGAAAGGCTACCATGACCATGAAGCCTTGCGTGGGTGCCTGTGTGCGCATACATGGCGTGTGCATGTGTTATTTGGTAGGTTATTTTTTGGGTCTGGGAACGCACAAAAATTTTTCCCATATAAATTAATGGTAATTGCTTCTTCGCTTTAGGCCATTTCGGCATGAAAGATTTCATAGGAACACTCTACCTTAGCAGGGGAAATACGGGACAAGGGCGGTCCCGTATGGGACAGACCAGTTTAGCCCAATATACGGGATGTCCCGGCTAATACGGGACAGTTGGCAACCCTATGTTCAAGTTCACCAGTGCATGACAGGGAATGAGGAAAGGTGCAGCTGACTCATATTGTTTCATATCGCCAAATCATATCATTTCCTCGCAGCCCGGTGGTTGGGGACCACTGTATTAGAATACTAGGAAAGTCCAATGATGTATGATAGAGCAAGCTGATTGATACTTTTCAGTGTTGGAAAGCCTCATACAAAACTGATAATGTTTTGAGCATATATGGTTTCTATTGTGAACTTTTTATCCTGAAAAATGCATTTGTGTTTTTATCATAATTTTCCAGGTCAAATATGCTGAAGTTCCGACACTGACCAACAACTCTTGATCCAATTTAAGAGCATTTCTTCCAATATCACTTCAGCTTTCTCCTAAAGTGGGCTTTGATTAATGATGTTGGCAGTTTTTAATTGATTGTGATAGGCAGAGGGATGCAAAGTTCTAGGTTGTGCCAGTATCTTTCTCCCAGCACAAAATGTCTAATACTAGATGACTTGTGTTTAAGGTGAGGGGAGGAAAGTTCAAAGGAGATGTGCTGTGTGGGTGGCAAGGTAGCGTATTGGTTGGTGTAACACTATTGCAGTGCCAGAACACGGGTTCGTTCCCCGCTGCTGTCTATAAGGAGTTTGTCCATTCTCCCCATGACTGCGTGTTTTCTCTGGGTGCTCCAGTTTCTTCCCACATTTCGAGGACCTACAGATTAGTGAGCTAATTGGTTAAATGGGTGTCAAGGTGCAGGCTCTTTGAGCTAAAAAGGGCCTGTTAACTGTGCTGTACCTTTAAATCTAGGTTGACTATGTAAGAGTTGGCTGTCATTAGCAAATCAGTTCAGCACAACATCCTGGGCCAAAGGGACTGTTCCTGTGTTGTACTAGTCCATGTCTGGAACTTTCTGAGTGTTAGAATTGGAGTGAGGTTGCCCAATTGTATTTTCATGTGGAATTGCTATGCATACTGTGAGCAGACCTTATCGCAGCCTTTGCAAGGACAGCTGTGACATGGCAGAATTGAACATAATGGGAATCCTCATTTTATATTAGTATGCCCTTAAACACTTCATTGTAGCAATTAGAATGAATGTCATTTCAAACCATTGGATTTAATGAATGTCATTTTGAAAAGTTCTTGCATTCGGTTTGTAATCTCTGATATAATCAGTGAGTAGAGATCTAGTGAACGTTTAATCTTTCCCCAAGATCTGCTAATTTGAGTATTTTGTGAATTATGTTGCACAGAGAAGTGGTGTACAGATGGAGTGTTAAAGGAATAAATCAGAAATCACCCTTTGTTTTGTTCCTCCTCAGTTTTGGATGATGAAGACAGCAGCAATATTACTGCTGGATCAATTGTCACTGTCACCGTGACACTCAAGAGAGGAAATATGGCTGTAAGTACCAGTATTGAGAACGTCTTGCACTCTTCCCCAGCTCTTTCTGCAGAACTACTCCGTGATTCTCTAGTTTGCTCATCCCTACTCACCTGCTCTTCCCCTGCAACTGTTGTATTTTGAGTTTTGCGTTTTATGCTTTGTTCCAACTTTTTAAAAATCTGTTTTTTCAAAGGCCATCTTTGAAAAGGAACAAGAACATGGTGCATGTATAAATGAAGAACAGGATGCTGATGACATAGTAAGTTTAAGTGGTAAAATAAACTCAGTCCAATGTCTAGTAGGTGAAAACTAAAGTATTTACATTCATTATCTTTCAACTTTTTACATGTAGTTTTAATTCATCTGTTTCCTGTATTCTAACCTGCACTATTCTTTGGTGAATGCTTATTTTTATGAAAAGAGTTAAATCAAAAGAGTGCATTTGTAATTTGTGCTTCCACTCTCTTGAGCAAGCAATAATTTTAACTGTTTGCTCCATAGCTGCTCAGTACACTTTCAAATATTTGAAATTCTGAATAGCAGAACTTCACTTACAAGTATACACAATAACGTTGTGACCAGTTCTAACTTAACTGGCTTTGATTGCTGCTTTTGTAACTTTCCCGTCCTGCTAATTCTGTACCATCTGAAACTTAAATTCTTTTGAGATGAGTTATCTGTTTAAGTGCAGTATATGCATTTGTATGGCCCGAATCCTTTCCTTTTACCCCCTATCCACCCCCTCAATAGTTCTTTCTAATGAGATCTGTGTGCAGAAATTGCACAGAACTTTTATTCATCATTATAGAACCTGCTAATATCAGTGTTTTCTGTAAATAAGGGTTGTGCATCTATTTTGCATTTTTCATATCCAGATATATTTATTGTAGTCTTAAGAGTGCTGTTATGCTTCCATGTAACATACGTGCAATGTCAAATGTTATAGTAATGCTTAGGATTTTTCATGCTCACTTTTATGCTGAAGGCTGTGCTTAAATTTGCCATGAAATCACATCCACGCATCAGTAATCTGACTGTAATGCCTCCAGGGAGTAGGTATACTAATAAAGTAACAAGATTACAAATTACATCTTTTTTTTAAAAACAGAGGTACAAAATTTATAATGTTGCCAGTATAAGATTTCTATTACAATTGACTACTCTGTTAAAGTGATTTTTTTTAAAAAAAAAGACTGTCACACATAAGTTGCTGGAGGAACTGAGCAGGTCAGCCAGCATCTGTGTGTGGAGAAGAATAAACAGTCAACATTTTGAGCTGAGAAGCTTCATCAGAACTGGAAAGGGAGGGGGCAGAAGCCTCTACACTAAGAAGATGGTTGGGGGGGGGGTGCGGAATGGAGCTGGCAGGTGATAGGTGAAACTAGGTGAGGGAGAAGATGGTATTGGAGAAGGGGGATTGAAGTAAGAAGTTGAGAGGTGATAGATGGAATCTGATAGGAGAGGACAGTGGATCATGGGAGGAGGGAGGGGAGGAGAAGGGGTAAGAGAGTAGTCAGAATGGGGAATAGAGAAAGGGGTGGGGAAGAAGGAAAGTTAACAAAAGTTAGAGAAAACAAGGTTCATGCCATCAGGTTGGAGGCTACCCAGATAGAATGAGATGTTGCTCCTCCAACCTGAGTGTGGCTTCTTTGGAGTAGTAGAGGAGGCCACTGATCAACATGTTGAAATGGCTGACCATCAGCAAATCCAGTTTTTATGGCGAATGGGGCGAAGAAGGTACCTGACGAAGTAGGCCCCAATCTATTTCGGATCTCACAGATGTAAGGAGGCCACACTGGGGACAGAGGATGACTGTGACAGACTCTCAGGTGAAGTGTTGCCTCATCTGGAAGGACTGTTTTGGTTTCTGAATCGAGCTGTGGCCCCAATGAGGCCACACCTCATATTCTGACTGGGTAGCCTCCAACCAGATGGCATGAACACTGATTTCTCTAATTTCAGTTAACTTTCCTTCCTCTCTCTCTCTCTCTCTCTCTCTCTCTCTCTTCCCCCCCCCCCCTTCTCTATTCCCTTAGCACTATTCAGTGTAAGGGCCACTGTTGCACTTCTTCCCCTTGAAGGAGGGAGATCAGTGGGGAGGAATGAGTGGACAAGAAACTCAGCTTCTCGACCTTTGACTTTGGGGTTGGCTCTTTCAGAAAATGGAAAGAAAAAGTACTTAACTACTTTATTCCCATTCTAATAACTGCTTTACAAACCCAGACGTACCCTCGCTAAATGTCCTAGGGGATGTTCTTCCCCTGTATTCTCACATTTCTTTGCTTTTTTGTTTTTCTACTTTAAGATTGATTTGATAGGCTATTCCGAATGCATAAATATTCAGTGTTTTGTGGTATTCTTTTGCCCTTTTACAAAATAAATTAGGACAAACAGGAATTTAATTTCTGCGTCTTTAAATGATAAGATCAACTTATCAATACTCGGATTATGTTTGATTTTAGGGAAATGCTGGCATGCACTTAAAATTAATACATCATGCATTTAGCACGTTTAGTGTGATTTAATACCATTTCACATTTGTTTAACAACAGGGAACTGGTGGTGCAAAAAATAAAAAGAAAGTCTGGCAGAAGAATAAAGGAACCAAGAAACCACCTAAGTCCAAGAAAAAGAAACCAATCAAAAAGAAGGGAGCTGCTCAGCCAGCACAACAGCACCCAGTCGAGCAGCAGAAGCAGAAGCAGAAGCAGAGTCAAGCTAATGGCTCAGTTGTGGCAGGCAATGTATGACACACGTTTTTTTCTTCAAAGCTCTTAACACACCTGATCTGCCTGGTGATCTGAAGAGATTTCAATTTGAATGAATCCAGGTGCTGCACCTGGGCAATGGGGCCCTGACTATAGGTTAGATCTGATTCCATAATATCAGTGACTTTAGCACTGATTGGAGGCTGTCAGTGTGTGTCTTTATTTACTTCAGTAATCCCTTGAGTGGCACCCTATCTGAAACTTCCTATAAGTCTAAATGAGCTACGTCACCTTGCTGACTCTTGTGTGTTCTGCTAATTACAGGCAAATTTCAATAGGCTTGTCAAGCATGGATTCAATGTTATAAATCCCACTGACCCTGCCCAATCCTAGTATTTTCTAAGATCCCTGTTAACATTCATGTGCATACTAGTTCCTGGGTAATTTTTGTCGAGTTAAATCATTTATGTGAATATTTGGACTTTGGGTGATTGTTTAAAAAAACAGTTCTTTATTTGTACCAGGGCAGTGTGCATTTGGTGTAAAGGAAATAATGTTAGGCTGTTGTTGGAGTTTAAGAATATAGTTGCAATCTTTTATTGTCAGAAAATGACAATTCCTGCCTTTTATTGTTTCCTAATGTATTATCGTTTAAAGTTTCTATATCAGAGGATGAGAGGATTCTTCAGGATTTGACAGCACTGAAGACATTTCTCAAATGTTTCAAGCATAACATAAGTTTTTATACTTATATATTTAAAACCACTGAAAAAAAGTTTGACTGCAGGTTAGATCTGATCCCATATAATGGAATAGTTTGAGATTTGGGAGTTATAACTTCCAAAATATTAGTAGGTTCTGTTTCTCCTTATGGTCTGTGTCAGTGTCTGCTATCTAGCATAAGAATTCATTTTGTATTGATTGAATTCTAACCCATATATGGTACGAATTTTTTAAGAACTTGTGATCTCATTAATATTAGGGAACTATGGTTGCAAAAACAAAGTTGCTGGGGAATTCATGGGTCAGGTTGCATCTCTGGAGGTAAAGGGGGGTAGTCAGTGTTTTGGGTTGAGTGTGTTCAAGAAGAGAGCCAATATAGTGAGGTGTGAGGGCAGGATGAATCCAGGTGAGGAGTGGTTTTAGAGTAGATATTAATGGGTTTTTGGATCTTAAAGTGAAATGAAGGATATGGGGATAGTGCAGGGAAATGGTTTTAAGGTAGAAGGTCCACTATGTTTCTGATAAAGGGCAGAGCAGGCTTAATGGGCCACATGATTGGCCTACTGCTATTCTATTCTTATGCATGTTGATTTGAACCTTGAGCAGAAGGACCTCCAGGTGGCAGCATTGAGGTATTTCCAGAAGAACTTGGGCACTACTTTGAGATCAAGGATGTCTAAATTTTAAGAGCTCCAGGAGAGAAAGAAAACACTGCAGCATTGCCTAGTCCCTCCTTGCCACCTCTGCTTGCAAAGGGTCGTCTTTTCCTACCTAGGCAAGTTTAACACCATATTGCCCTGTTTTATTTATTTATTTAGTGATAAAGTACGAAGTAGGCCTTTTCGGCCCTTCAAGCCAAGCTGCCCCAGCAACCCCCAACAGCTCCAATTAATTCTAACCTAATCACGGGACAATTTACGATGATCAATTAATCTACCTGGTACATTTTTGGATTGTGGGAGGAAACCAGAGCACCTAGGGAAAACCCACACATTCCATGGGGAGAGTGTATAGACTGCCTGAGGATTTATCAGCAGTCCTTACAGATGGTGCTCTGAACTCCTATGCCCCAAGCTGTAGTTTTTTTTCCCAGAGACTGAGTAGATGTCCTTGACCTTATATGTGGCTACTGGGGTTGGGGCATACTAACCAAAGGGTGTACTAACTCCACAGGGGATGGTGCTGAGATAGCAGACTTAATGCTAAAGGAGAGCCTAATGGGTTAGTAAATTTGTAGATAATACAAAGATTAGTGTTGTGGATAGTGTAGAAGGCTGGCAAAGAATACTACAATGGAGTATAGGTCAATTACAGATATAAGTGGAGAAATGGCAGATGGAGTTTAACCTGGCCAAATGTTAAGTGTTGCACCTTGACAGGTCAAATGTAAGGAGACAGTGCACTGTTATTAGCAAGAGCCTTGAGTGTTACTGAGCTGAAGGATCTTGGAGTCCAAGTTCATAGCTCTCTATAAGTGGCTACTCAGGTTGATAGGTGGTTAAGAAGGCATATAACCCTTTGGCCTTTATTTGTTGAGCCATTGAGTTCAAAAGTCGAAGTTACAGCTTTATAAAACTCTAATTGGGTCACACCTGAAGTATTGCATATAGGTTTGGTCACTCCATTACAGAATGAATGTTGAGGCTTTGGAGAGGGTGCAGAAGGGGTGTACCAGATGTTGCCTTGATTAGAAGGCATGTGCTATAACAAGAGGTTGGACAAACTTCAGTTGTTTTCTCTGGGACAGCGGAGACTGAAGGGGGATGTGCTAGAAGCTTAAGATTATGAGAGGCATAGATAGATAAGACAGAATGTTTTTCCAAGGGTTGAAATGTCTACTACTAGAAGGCATGTACTTAAGGTGAGAGGGGGCAATTTTTTTTTTTTTTTAACACAGTGGTCGGTGCCTGGAATACGCTGCCTGGGGTGGTGATGGAGGCAGAAATATTGGAGAGTTTTAAGAGAGATTTAGATAGGCATATGAACATTAGATTAGACAAGATTATGAGGACACGCAGTCCTCTTTTATTGTCATTTAGTAATGTATGCGTTAAGAAATGATACAATATTCCTCCGGTGTGATATCACAAAAACACAGGACAGACCAAGACTGAAAGACTAACAAAAACCACATAATTAAAACATATGGTTACAACAGTGCAACAATACCATAACTTGATGAAGAACAGGCCACAGCACAATAAAAAAAAAGTTCAAAGTCTCTCGAATGTCCCACATCTCACGCAGACGGGAGAAGGAAGAAAACTCTCCCTGCTCTGCCCGACCACTGCTCGACTCTGAGTCATCTGAAAACTTTGAACCTCCGATCAGCCCTCCGACACTGAGTACCGAGCACCATCTCTATCTGAACGATTCAACCTCAGCCTCTGTCGCCAGCAGCAGGCAAAGCTGGGGATTCTGGGGCCTTCCCTCCGGAAGATTCTCGATCGCCCAGTAACAGCGGCATCGAACTGGCGTTTCAGAAATTTCTCCAGATGTTCCTCTGTGCTTTCACGTCTGTCTCCGTCAAATCAGAATTGTCCACGGCCCCTAATTAACAGAAACGATATCATTTCACTGGAGAGCTGCGCGCGCTGCATCATTCCGCCATCTTCTCCTCCCCTGTTCATGAGGAAAAGGAAGGATAAAGACAATTGTGTAGTCAGATGAGATTAATTTAGTTAGCCACTTTATTACTAATTGAATTAGTTTGGCACAACAATGTGGGCTGTACTGTTCTATGTTCCGTCTTCCATTATGTAGAGACGGTGTTCCTCTTCAATTTTGTCCTTCTAGATGGTGGTGTATCACCTCCTTGTTCTTTCAGCTGCTGTATCTCATTCAGAGCAGCAATGTCAGTGGCAAAATAGGTTCCCAAACTGACAAAGTGATGCTTGGGTCTGCTGCTGTTGAGACTAACTTATGTCCTTAAGTCCTAGTGTTTCAGCTCTTGAAAGTAAAATGATGGAATGGTAGTTGGCTGTGTGCACTTTCTTTAAAAATGGGGAAGCTGATGCATACCAGCTACCCCCGTGTACCGTAAATTCCGGTGTATAAGCGGAGAATTTGGTCCTAAAACTAGGGGGTCGGCTTATACAGAGGGTGCCAACTTTGGGAAAACGAATACACAGAAGACAGGTCGTATTTATTGGCTGCTTTTGAATCAAATACAAAAGAAAATACAAATGCTCATGAAATCTACGCAAAAGAAAAATCTACAAAACGCTGATTTCCAGACATCATCCATTCATTCCACTGTTGACGCATGAAGTCTTTGAATGGTTTGTTTAAACTCACATCTAGTGGCTGGAGCACGGACATCAAACCACCAGGGATGATTGCAGTGTCCGTATTTTCAGCTTTCAATGCTGCTTTTGTCTCACCTGCCAAGTGCACTTTGAACATGTCCCAGACAAGTAGCAACTATTCCTTCCTGAAACCTTTGGGACGTCGAATCCACACCTCTTTAACTCACTTCAAGCAACCCACTTCGTCCATCCAGCCGCATTCTTGAACATAAACAACAACACCCCGCGGGAATTTTTCTTTCTTTGGGAATGTTTACCTCTTAAAAATCACCATCGGTGGTAGTTTGGTCCCATCAACCATACACATTATCACGTCAGTAAAATGTTGCTTCTCGTGTCGTTGTTTTGACAAGGACTGTTTTCTCCCCCTTCTGATTGACAGTGCGGTTGCCAGCAAAATCAAAGAACATTGCTATCTCGTACATGTTACCAGTCAGTGAGAGTGGGTAAGAATGTGCCTTTCGATGCTTGATTACAAACGATTGGAAGGCCGTAATCTTATTCTTAAGGTCGCTCGGCAACTTCTGAGCAATCTTTGTTTTTTGTCCCAACACAAGATTACGTCTATTCATAAAGCGGGTGCACCAACTTTGAGTAGCTTTGAAATTTTCGCTGACCTCACGGTGTTTTTCAGCCCATTTCAACGCTTGAACTCGAATCATTTCTCTGGTAACAATGTATCCAGACCATCACTGGTGATTGATTCACCCACCCTAAAACTTTTTCTTCCAGTTCTGGCCACTGGCATGTTTTCTCGCGGTTTAGACATTTCGTCTTTGGCATTTCCCTCAGCGTGTCCTCTGCCTTTCTCCACTCTCTCACTTGTTTCTCATTTACACTAAACTTAGCAGCTGCAGAATTATTTGTTCCTTTAGCAAAATCAACAACCTTCAGCTTGAAGCCAGCATCATATTGCATTCGTTTTAATCTTTTGTACATGGTGGTCGCAAACTCAATACTGAGTACAGGTACTGATCCTGCCACCCCGTGTTATGTTTTAACGAGATTACAATGGATGCTAAATGGTTTCACAGAGGTTACATTTCAGAGGATTCTTTACCATTGGGAACCTAATCCAAAACTTCCCTCCCTGATTTATTTGTTAAGAATTCGCTTATAACGCTCTACAATGTGTAGGCCTATTTTCTTAGCAGGTACTGGTTCACAAAATTTGTAGGTTCCAGATCCGGCAAAGCTGAATACTGGCATATGGGATCTTGTGATCTTTCCTGGTTAAATCAAAAACCTCTACCAAAGGGGTCGGTTTATACAAAGGTAACATGAAAAAGTCACTTTTTTAACCTTAAAAATGGAGGGGTCAGCTTATACACTGGAATTTACGGTACTTGTATGTGCAAGGCATTGTTCCAGTGGCAAGTGATACTGAGATGAGGAGAAACTAAACTCTGCTGCTTCCATGTTAATGCTCAAATGTTGTAGCACAATGCAAAGGAGGCATTCAGCACAAAACACGCTGTCACTATTTTCTCACTTGGATGTGTACTTGCACTCTTCTTCATGCATGTGCACATAATTGACAGAGAATCTCAGATACAGATACATCTCCTTCACTTCTCCACCTCATCCACTTAGACATTTCATCCTTGGTCCTCCCTGATTTTTAAGTGGGGCCATTGCTCTACCTAGTCCTTCCAATTTCCCTTCAGTTCCGACTATCTTACCCCTCCAGGCACTCCTTATCCACGGCTATGCCTTGGCCACATCTGGAGTCTAGCTTGTGGTCACACATCAGCCTAGGCTCCTGGTTGCATTATGGTTCCCAGCTTCCATTTCTGATCAAGTTATAAACTTGGCCTTATTTCACACTCCTCCAGCCATACAACCAGCTTTGCTCCCAGCCCTGATTTATTACTGCTTTTGCATCATAAATTTTAAAAAGGTGAGAGGTCAAAAATTTTCCAACTTTAATCTATCCTTGGACAGAGTTAGTGTGAGCTAAAGGGTCTCTTACTCCAGTACTTGATTCAAAATTCCTGAAGTAATAATGCACTTTTGATAAATCCTGAGGCAGTTTGTCAAAGTTAAAGTCCTATATGTCATGCTCCCATTTAGGCAGTTTCTAATGTCACAGATGTCTTTTTTGCTTTTTTAGCTGTGTGGGTTTTGAGTGGCTGATGGAGACTATGGGTTCTGCAGACTGACACAGATGAGACAGTGAGTGCCTGATGATTCTGGTGCCTGCATGATTTGGGAGGTGCTGCTCCTCTGCTACAACAAACTCTTTTAGTTTGCTTATGATGCAAGTGAATTAAGATTTATCACCAGTGTGTAGGAGGTGTCTTCTAAGGTATATGAAATGATCTTTTATTTGGGATTTCATTGTGGGATGTTTGTTGAGAGAGCTGTGTTATCTAGTGAGGGCAGGTTGGTAGAAGACCTTTGTATTGTGAATGTTAAGTGTGAAGCATATACGTCACTGAATTAATGGTGAAGCTTAGCTTCATAATGTGCTGCTAAGCAAATGTCTGTAGGTTGTAGTGTGGTTCTGGATTAGAGGTATTGATGTTTGAAAGATTTCTTAACTCATTGTATGGATGAGGAATGTATGGTAGCAAATAAAAAGGAAAAGTGTTGAGGTGATTGCTCAGCTGCCATTGGGATTATTGTACTTTGAAAATTCAATCTGTTGTATATCCTTAGTTTAAGATTGCAGTTTGTATGCCATCAGATAACAAACATAAGATAGAGACGAATTTCTGCGCTTAGCCAAATTGAGAAGCATATCTTCTGAAGTTAAACACTTTCATGAGGTTTTAAAAAAAAAAGTGATTCTGCACACTGGAGTAGATGATCATGCTAATTGTGAATCTGGATAAATGAAATCCACAGTGTGATTTGGGCCACTGTAACTAAGGCCTTATCCCAAAATCCTGTAAGACTCAAGTCATATATTATTCTTCAGAACTAGTACATAAGCTAGTACTAGCACATAGTCAAAAAGAATGATTAAACAATGTTACCTATATTGCAAGTATATTGATATGGACAGAAATGTAAGGAGTGAGTAAAAAGAGCCAACCGGTCATCTCAGTCCAGTTTATTTAGCTGGACTGATATGACCAGATACATAAATTGCTTACTTGGTTGAAAAATTGAATATTTTAAACTTTCACCTTTCAGGTCAGGTGGTGTCAGATTTTGTTTTGTTTTTGTCTTTTCATATTATAAATTTGATTCTGTGTGGAATGGAAAGAATTAAGTATTTGCTTTGTCCAATATCACTTAGGATCCATCAAACCGAGAAGAGGATGAGGATGATTTATCAGATAAAGGGAGTGATTCTGAAGAAGAAACAACTAACAAAGATTCCCAGAGTGAAAAGGAAGATGACAGTGACAAAGAAGCAGAACACGAAGAAAAGGATGATGAAGCTGTAAGTCTATTTTTCTTTAAGAAGTAAAACCTAAGTATCTTAATTCTGCAATGGGGAAAAAAAAACTTCCATTTAGTATGAGAATGGTAACTCAAATTGAAATGGGTAGCTACCATTCCCATGCTGACAATTGCCGATTGCCATGATGAGGCCAAATTCAGGTTGAAGGAACAACACTTCATATTCCATCTGGATAGCCTCGAAGTCTAACCTCATAGCATGAACATAGATTACTCTAACTTGTGGTAATTTCCCCCCTCCTCTTTCTCTCTTTCTATTCCACTTTCTGATTACCCTCTCAACCTGTCTCTTCTCCTCCTCTGCCCATCACCTCCCTCTGGTTCCATTCCTCCCTTACTTTCTTTCCACGGTCCACTGTCCTCTTCTATCAGATTCCTCCTTCATGCTTTTATCTCTTCCATCTATGACCTCCCAGCTTTTTTTTACTTCATACTCCCTCCTCTGTCCACCACGTTAAACCTCACATGGTCTCAGCTATCTGCCAGCTTGTACTCCTTCCTCTCCCCCCATTTTATTCTGGGTTCCACCCCTATCATTTCTAGTCCTGATGAAAGATCTCGACTCGAAGTGTCGATTGTTAATTTTCCTCCTTGGATGCTTCCTGAGTTAATACGTTTCTGTAGTATCTTGTCTATTGCTCAAGATTTCCAGCAGCTGCAGAATCTTTTGTTAATGAATAAACTATTATTATTATTTCATTGGTTTATTATAATTTAGTTTGCATTGTCTCAATTGTGACTGGTGCCTTAATGGCAATAAATACTGTTGGGTGTCACGGTAGCATAGCAGTTAGTGTAACATTATTGCAGCTTGGGGTGTTCTGCAGTTTGGAGTTCATTTCTGGTGTCGTCTGTAAGGAGTTTGTACGCTCTCCGGTGACTGTGTGGGTTCCTCTGGGTGCTGTGGTTTCCTCTCTCATGCCAAAGGCATACCGGTTAGTAGGTTAACTGGTCATTGTTAATCGTCCTGTGATGAAGCTAGTGTTAAGTAGGTGGATACTGGATGGTTCAGCTTGTTGGGCCAGAAGGGGTTGTTCCGTGCTGTATCTCTAAATTTAAAGAAATAGATTTGCACGAAATTAGTTAAAAGGCAATAACCTGAATTGTTCTATCTCTTATTGAAAATCTTCCCAGATGCATTTGGAAATATTATCTTATTCTGATGTTACAGGAGACCATTCAGTTTATTTATTAGCATTTCCATCTCACTATACTCCCACGTATCCATCTACCTCAGCCCAACACCTGCCACCTTCATACACTAGGGATAAATCACAGTAGCTAATGAATCTACCATGCATTTAGAGGATGATATAATTGGATTTCCTAAAAAGATTAAATAGTTTGATAGGGTATAGACAGAGCAATTGTATATTATGAATACAAATGCATGGTTCAGGTGGACAGTGTAAGGAAAGCTTTTAGTATGGTCTTCATAAGTTAGAACATTGAGTATAGAAATTGGGATGTTATGTCACAGCTGTACAAGATTTTGGTGAGGCTGCTTTTGAAATAAGTGTTCAGTTTGGTCATCTTGTTATATAAGAGATGCCATTTAAGCTAGAAAGAGTGCATAGGGGATTTTCAGAGATGTTGCCAGGATTCAAGGGACTAAGTTTTGAAGAGAGGTTGAGCAGACTTGGTCTTTTTCCAATTGAAGAGTAGAAGAATGAGGAGTGATCTTGTGGAGTTGGATAAAATTATGAGAGGCATACTTTGGGTGAAAGCAGTTTTTCCCCCCAGGGTTGAGGAATCAGGAATGAGAGAGCATTCAATGTGAGATGGGTGCAATATAATAGGAACTTGATAGGTAATTTTTTTTCTACTGAGTGGTCAGTATATGGAAGTATTTGAGACAATTACATTAACACTCAAAATATATTTGAACTGCTACATGAGTAGGAAAGGAGGAATATGGGGCAAATACAGACAAATAGGACTAGTTGGGCCAAAGGACCCGTTTGCGTGCTGTATGACACCCCTTTCTCAAAGCCAAATGGATGAATTAGTTTCTCACTGTCAGTTGTTACAGTATAACTGAACATCCCCAAGCGTATTTATATGGTAATGTACTCAATTGCAATTTGAAATCTTTTCTCCATTCCTGTAAAGTGCACTTAGACTAATCATGCTTTAACATAACAAAAAATATTGCATAACGTATTTAAGTACAAATAGCAAAATTAAAGATGTGAATAGATATACAAGTTAATGCCTGTAAAAGGAAAAAATATGGATAACAAAAGTTGTCCCTTTTCATAGTATAGCCAGTTTGTAACTAGGAACTTAACAATTTGAAGAGATTTTATGAGTAAAGTTCTGAAAGATCATTGTGAGTCAGTCCTTTTTCACTGTTCTTATTAAGAGTTTTCTTGCCAAAATTTCCATTTTTTTAAAACTTTTGAAGTTTAGCAGAGCATAATAGGCAGCTCTAATCTTGCAATTTCTAGCCCATTTTAGAGATTATTCAACATATAGAAGCGACTGAACTTTTTCAGTAATCTGAGCTGGTGTAAGCACTGTTTGAGCTGGTGGTTGGGAAGAAATTTTATTTAAGCAGTGAAAATAATGTAGCATGTAATTTTCAAATGCCAGTTTTACTTGACAACTTGATCTGAAATTCTGCCAAGTATTTTTACATCTGAAGTAACTGAACAGCTTTCCTTAGTCTGAAGATTTTTCGCTAATAATGAAGCTAAGTTTGCAAAAGACTTGAACTCCACAGACAACTGCAGTTACCGATTTCAGCATGTCACCTTTAAGCTTCAACTTCATGTTCGAATTAGTTCATTTACACAATAACTCCTGTGAAGTTTGACAGAAGTTCCATGTACTTTTAAGACCATAAGACACAGGAGCAGGAAGAATCAGGCCATTTAGTCCATCGAGTCTGTTCCATTGCTCCATCATGACTGATTTATTTTCCCCCCTCAACCCAATTTTCCTGCGTTTTCTCCATACTCTGACTAATCGCAAACCAATCAACCTCTGCTTTAAATATACTCAATGACTCGGCCTCCACAGCCTTCTGTGGCAATGAATTCCAGAGATTCACCACCTAAAAAAATTCCTCCTCACCTCTGTTCTAAGTGGAAGTTCCTCTATTCTGAGGTTGTGCTCTTTGGTGCTAGACTTGCCCACTATAGGAAGCATAATAGGCTCCAGATCCACTATCTAGGTCTTTCAATGTTCTCTTTCAGTCTCCTCTTCTACCCTCCACCCCCCCCCCCCCAACTCCAGCCAGTTCAGGCATAAAACTCCAGCAAATATAAACCCAGAGTCGTGAAAAGTTTGTCATACATTAACCCTTTCATTCCTGGGATTCTCATGAATCTCCTCTGGACCCTCTCTACTGCCAGCATATCTTTTAGATAAGGGGCCCAAAACTGCTCTCAGTATTCCAAGTGCAGTCTGACCAATGCCTTATAAAGCCTCAGCATCACATCTTTGCTCTTGTATTTTAGTCCTCTTGAAATGAATGGTAACATTGCATTTGACTTCCTTATTACCAACTCAACCTGCAAGGTAACCGTTAGGGAATACTACACAAGGACTCCTAAGTCCCTTTTGCACCTCTGATTTTGGAATTTTCTCCCCACTTAGAGAGTAGTTTAAACTTTTATTCCTTCTACCAAAGTGCATGACCATAAACTTTCCTACACTTTCTTGCATCTGCCACTTCCTTGTGCATTCTTCCAATTTGTCAAAATCCTTCTGTAGATTTGCTGCTTCCTCAACACTACCTTCCCCTCTGCCTATCTTCGTATCATACACAAACTTAGCCACAATACCATCAATTCCATCATCTAAATCATTGACATATAATGTAAAAATAAATGGCCTCAATACCGACCCCTGAAAAATACCACTAATCACTGGCAGCCAACCAATAAAGGCTCCCTGTATTTCTATTTTGTATTGAAACAATTCATTTGTTATACAAGTAATTTGGGTGACCATTGAAATTAAAGAAAATACCTTAATGAGGTAATTGGGTTGAGAAATTGTAGTAAGCATAATTTTTGGAGAAAGTATTAAGTGGGGCATTTACTATTTGTCTTCATGCTCTTCTATAAATTTTAAAGATTTGATTAAATCTTAGTCAGAAACGTGCTGCAGTTTTGTGATGGATCACCTGGTAAAACAACAGAAATGATCTCTGGTTTATGATTACATGGTAGAAATGTACAATGTGATGAGATGCGTAGATCAAGTGGATAGCTGGAGACTTTTCCAAGGGCGTAATATGAGGGGCATAGTTTAAGGTGTTTGGAAGAAAGTATGGGGGAGGGGGTTGATGTCAGAGGTATGGGTTTTTTTATATTGAGAGTGACGAGGATGTGGAATGCCCTGCCTGGGGTGGTGGTAGAAGTAGATACGTTAGGGCCATTTGAGAAACCTTATGCACATGGATGATAAAAATGGAGGGCTATGTATAAGGGAAGGGTTAGATTGATCTTAGAGTAGGTTAAAAGGTCAGCATGACATTGTGAACAAAATAATTAATACAATTTTATAAAATCTTTACTGTGTAACCTGTCTGAATTATATTAATTTAATTGTATTGTATCCTTTCAAACAGGAATGGGAAGCACTACAACAAAGCATCCAAAGAAGAGAGCGAGCTCTACTTGAAACCAAATCAAAGATCACCCACCCAGTACATACGCTATATTTCCCTGAGGTTAGTGCAGGCCACTTTAAGGAACTTAGTTAAATGATAGTCCAAAAAGAAAAAAAAATCAAAGAGTAACCTGTTTCTCTCTGCACTGATGCTACTTGTCCTGCTCAGCCCAGGAATTTAATCTTCTGTTAGTAATCTAACATAATACATGTTGCTTATGAAACAATAACTGTCTGTATCGGGCAAACTGTTAGAATGTGATCAGCTTTAGAATTTGAATACATTTGCACTAAGTCATCTTACTGCTAACTACAGGCACATTCTTATCTTTCTATGCAAGACTTCCGATATTTCTATTTAAACTTCAGTAAACTAATTGAAAGATGAAAGGAGTGCAAGGTTGTCCTTGCTTGAGGAGAATGGAGTGCAAGGAAAGAGTGCTGCATTGAATGACACTTGGATAACTAAAATAGCAAGAACAGTAATTTGCAAATAGTGGTGCAGTATTAGTGCTGCTGCTTTCTAGTTCTGGGGATCCAGGTTCAAACCTGACTGTTCTGTCCAGAGTTGTGTATCTTTCTATAATCATGTGGTCTACCTACCACAACCTAAATTTGTTCTGTTAGGTTAGTTGGGCTGGCAAGTGCCAGATGGGCTGAATGGCTATTACTGTGTTATTATAAGATTAAAAACTTCCATGCCTTAAACAAAAATTGATATCAAATTAAATTTGGAATGCGTCAAAGCTTAGTTATATTAGAATTTAAGGAAGAACCCTATATGTGAGAGAGACAAAGAACTAGAGGGGTTTCAGGAATGAATTAGTGTATGATGTTAATAGCTTAAAACTTAAGCTAACAGTCATGATGGATACACAGGAACTGGAGCTGAATGAAAGAGGTTCTTCTCGAGCCTAGTTTACCCTTCAGCAAGAGTATGACTGATGAAAGAAGACAAAAGGAAAAAGTTTTTTTTTGTCCAGTTAACTTGACATCTTTCAATGGCAAGATTCTAGAGTCAATAACCAAAGTGTGGAACAAAAGTACTCATTTCATTCGCCAAATGTAGTATTGTGGGTAATGTGTTAACATGGACTGAAGACAGGTTATATTAAAGAGGGTAGAATTTTGGAAAATATGGGTCTTATTCACTCCTAAGGTCAGTTTTTGACAATATTATTACTAGTGGAATTACAAAAGATGGATTTTGAGGATGTGTAATTAGGACAAGGCCTCGTACATCTGGCAGTAAAAGACAATGTATCATTTACTTTCCTAATTGCTTACATGCACTTGCATGGTAACGTCATTGTTTTTTGTACTAGTTAA
This sequence comes from Mobula birostris, assembly GCF_030028105.1. Taxonomy (NCBI): domain Eukaryota; kingdom Metazoa; phylum Chordata; class Chondrichthyes; order Myliobatiformes; family Myliobatidae; genus Mobula; species Mobula birostris. Next base: position 110,794,455 of record NC_092371.1, on the reverse strand, counting down.
CAGTACAAGCCTCTCGTATCTTAAAAAAATTCATTTCATACTTCCATTTTGTTTTTTTCTATGATCAATGACCAATCTACTTTCTCCAAGTTCCACTCCATCTATCAGAATCTCATCCATTCAGTTAAGTTGTCTGTATCTTTGTATACATTTCTATCATAGCTCATTCTTCAACCATGTTGCCTAACTAGGAAACGTACTGTAATTTATGTGGTTGGTATAAATGTTAAATAGATAAGAGCTTGGTACTAGTCAGGGATTCTTCGCTCCCTGATGAGTTGAACACCTTTTATGCACAATTTGAAAGAGAAAAACAAACCTGTGTGAATTCCTACAGTATCTGCTGACCTTGTGTTAATTGTCTCAGAGGCGAATGTCAGAACATCTTTAAAGAGAATGAGCCCTCACAGGGTGTCAGGCCCTGATGGTGTACCTTGCAGGCCTGAAAACCCATGCCAACCAACTGGCTTGTGTTTAAGGGCATCGTCAATCTCACACTGCAACAGTGGAAGGTTTTCACCTTCTTCAAAAGAGCATCAATTATACAAGTGCCCAAGAAGGGCAGGATGAGCTACTGCAATGACTTGCCCAGTAGCACTTGTATCTACTGTGATGGAGTGCTTTGAGGTTGGTCGTAGCTAGAATTAACTCTTGCCTAATCAAAGACCTGGACTCTCAATTTACCTGCTGTCACAATATACCTACTACGTATGCAATCTCACTGGCTCTCCATTTGACCTTGGACCACCTGGACAATAGCAGTACCTATGTCAAGCTGCTAGTTACACCTTAGCATTGAACACCATTACCTTCTCAGTACTAATCAACAAGCTTCAAAACCTGGGTTTCTGCAACTGGATCCTTGACTTCTTCGCTGGGAGATCATGGTCAGTGCGGATCAGAAATAACATCTCCTCCTCGCTGATATTCAACACAGGCAAGCTTCAAGAATGCGTGTTTAGCCCACTGCTCTACTCTGTACACTCATGACTGTGTAGCTACGGACAGCTCAAAAGTTATTTTATAAATTTGCCGATGATACAACTGTTGTTGGCAGAATCTCAGGTGGTGATGAGGAGGCAGGCGTACAGGAGTGAGATAAATCAGCTGGTTGAGTGGTGCCACAGCAACAACCTTATACTCAATGCCAGTAAAACCAAGAAATTGATTGTAGATTTCAGGGAGGGGAATCAAGAGAACACTACTTTTCATCGAGGAGTTAGCAGTGTGAAGAGTGAGCAGCTTCAAGTTCCTGAGTACAGGTATCTCTGAAGATCTATCCTGGGCCCAACATATTGATGCAGTTATGAAGAAGGCAAACCAACAGCTAAATTCCATTAGGAGTTTGAGGAGATTTAGTTTGTCACCATAGACTCTAGAAAATACTTACAGATGTACGGTGGAGAGCGTTCTAACTGATTACATCACCATCTGGTATGGAGGTGCCAAAGCACAGTACTGGAAAAAGCTGCAAAGGGTTGTATACTTGTCCAGCTTCATCATGGGCACTAGCCTCCCCACCATCGAAGACATCTTCAAAAGCCAATGCCCCAAAAAGGCAATATCCATCATTAAGGGCCCTCACCATCCTGGACATGCTGTCTTCTCATTGCTACCATCAGGAAGGAGATTACAGGATTTTGAAGACACACTTACATTTTTGGAGCAGTTTTCTCTCCTCCACCTCAAGATATCTGAATGGATCATGAACCTACAGGCGTGGCCTCACCTTTGCTCTCTTTTTGCACTACTAATTTTTTTATATATTTATTGTAATTTTTTATGACTTATGTATTGTACAGTACTGTTGCTACAAAACAGATTTCACAACATATGATAGTGAATATGATTCTTATCCTCCTAACACTTGTAAAAGCTTGCTAAACTGAAAAATGGCCCACTTAATGTTTTCTGTTCTTGAGACAATCCTTTAACCATGTTAATTATTATTTCCAACCTGTGGTACCGAATCAGATGCCATTTGGTAATTCAGATATATTATCCACTGGTTCCCTTCTCAAAGCCCAAAATTATTTTCCTTTTTGTAGAATGGTATTTAATTTTCTTTTTCATACTTTGATCTGCACAGAGAAGAGGTGCTAGTATTTTATAAATCAATAGAAGTAGCTTGTGGTTCCTTATTTTCTCTCCAGTCAGAATTTGACTGATCTGGTGGACAATTCTCAAATTCTGTTGAAGCAGTAATCACTTCCCTTAAGATAAATTTTATTTATGATGCTAAAATGGAGCACATAATATAGCAATTTGACATCGTGAAGTTCTATTCTACTCAGCTTTTCCCTGCTATAACTCTGGCCTGTACTGATCTCTGAATCCTGTGCCCAGTTTGTCCCTCTCCCATGCTCTCTGCAGCTTATAGCCAACTTGTTTTCCCTTTTCCAGTTTGGATAGTCTTCAACCTAAAATGTGAACTCTGTTTCTTTGTCTACAGCTACTGACTGACCTGATGTTTTCAGCATTTTATATTTGTTTAACTTTTGTGGCATCTGTGGATTTTTGATTTTTTTTTAACCTATGGTTGTCACATTTGTACTGGATGAAAGTTTGGAAGATTCTAAGCTGTTAGAAAGTAGCTTTTTTTTTAAACAATGTAATTGTCTAGTGCATTTCTTTCCAGACTTGCTACATGATAATATCTGCAGAATTCCAGTGTGGGTATTCTCAGGCTACTCACTTTGCCCTGTTTTCTGTCCTTGCTTGTATGAAGGTGGTTTACCTATTTATGCAAGTACTTCTCTGACAATAGATGTGTAGCAGTCTAATGTAACGTTGTATAGAAATACAAGATAACACTGATGCAGACATGTTTTATACATTTAACAAGGTGCTTTATTAATGTAGCAGAGTTGGTCAGTTTTTCAATGTTCATCGTCAGCCGGGTCATACTATCCGTGAATTCCCTGTCGGTTGCCTCCATACGCTCCAGTATTTGTTGTTTTTTAGTTTTAAGTCCTCCTGCGTGAGAGCCAACAGCAATTCCTTTAAGGTTTTTCTGGTCTGTAACTGGACAAACGCGCACCAAGTATATCGTTTCCTCTTCGCTTGTTTTCTGTGTCCTGCACATGCCCAGTAGGAGGAAATTCGCCCAAATATCCATTATAATGTGGACGGAGATATTTTTAAAAAAGCTTGGTGTGGACGCCTATCATTTTTACTCGAAACTGGCGTTTTCAAAATTATCCAGCCTAGTGTGGACGTAGCCTTATTCTCATATCTCCTTGTATTTTGGTGCTTTGCCTATATATGGAAACTGACTAGAAATACTAGCACTACTGCCTTAGCATGATGCCACAATCATCATTTTTGCCAAATTGTTTTATATCAAATTGTAGCCATGCTATAAATATCTATAATTGGAGACTTCAAGAACAGTCCATAGTAAAAATTGTGTTCACACTTTTGATGCCATCCTCTCTCTTGAGCTGCATTCTTAGGTTTACAGTATATTGGCTATTTTGCTGCTCTGCTCAATCATCAGCTGAACTTCAAAGACAGCTCCACTTCTGCAACAACTCCTGCCCAGGTCTTTATTCTCATCGCAGCTGAAGATCCTTTCCTGTGCTATTAAGATACGACCCATCACCATACTCAAATAAGCTCAGTTTATCAAGTTCTGGTATCCTGTTTTGTCTTATCCTTACGATAGGTATAGGAATAAATCAACTGACCCTGCATTAGGTTGATCTGTGCTCTGACTTTCCCAGTAAGTAGTAATAGCTTCTTTCTGTCTAATGTTTCCTTCAGTATTTTGATTATTCAATTCCTGATCTAAATTCCACAATATATAACCCTTGTGGAAACATGGGCTCCAGAGAGTGGATAGGGAGTGTGGGAACTGGGACCATGCTGAGTTTCAGGGCAAATGCAGTTGCAATTTTTAAATAGTTGGATAGTGGATTCTTACAGTATAATACAAACTTTGTCTTCTGATTGCAAATAAGATGAGATTAAATACAAACATAATTTATTCTACACTGAGTCTTGTGATGTTATCAATCCAGCCCTCCAGGAACACTCACAGTAAACTTTTTTTTTTACAGGAGAAACAAGAGTGGTGGTGGCTTTATATTGCAGACAGGAAAGAACACATGTTAATATCGATGCCATGTCATGTATGCACCCTTAAAGAACAAGAGGAGGTAAGTTCCTTGAACGCTTCTCTAAAATTAAAATGTGTTGCTGTGAGTGGATTCATTGGGTAAAATAAATATCCTGCATCTTATAGCTTGCTTTCCTTGTGTTCTGCTGTTAACTTTTCCAGTTGTCATGCAGCTTGACATGTGTATAAAAGTGACACGTTAAGGACAAAGTTAAAAGGATCTTAAATTCTGGGATAGTTCTATTTACTTTTTGTTCTAATTTCATGACAAAGTAGAAATGGTGCTCACGATGCTCAATACGTTTTGAAAGACGACAAATATGCTATATGTATAAATGAAAAGACTAAACTTGTGTATAAGTTTTAAACCTCTAGAAAGGATGATTGTAACCATCTGTTTATTGCAAAATATTTATATCTGCCCAGCATTTTGTTGGATCGGTTATCTTCCAAATAGATTTATGTTCCATATAAGACCATAAGACATGGGAAGAGAAATAGGCCATTTGGCCCATTCAGTCTGCTCCAACATTTCATCTTGGTTGATTCATTTTTCCCCTCAGCCCCAATCTCCCGCCTTCTCCCCACTCCCTTCATGCCCTGACCAATCAAGAATCTATCAACCGCTATCTGAAGTATACATAAAGACTTGGCCTCCACAGCTGCCCGTGGCAGAGAATTCCATAGATTCACTACTTTCTGGCTAAAAAAAATTCCTCCTCATCTTCATACTAAAAGAAAGCCCCTGTATTCTGAGGCTGTGTCCTCTGGTCTTACTCTCCCACCACAGGAAATATACTCTCCACATGTACTCCATCAAGACCATTCATCATTCGATAGGTTTCAATGAGGTCACTCCTCATTCTTCTGAATTCCAGTGAATACAGGCCCATAGCTATCAAACACTCTTCATATGACAAGTCGCTCAAACGTGGAATCACTCTCGTGACCTCCTTTGAACCCTCTCAGTTTCAGCAAATCCTTTCTAAGATAAGGGACCCAAAACTTTTCACAATGCTTGGAGAGGCCTCAGTAGTGCTGTATAGTCTCAACATTATATCCTTGCTTTTATCTTCCAGTTCTCTTGAAATGAATGCTAACATCACATTTGCCTTCCTCACCACAGACTCAACCTGAAAATTAACCTTTAAGGAATCCTGCATAAGGACTCCCAAGTCCTTTTGTATCTCAATTTGTCGTATTTTCTCTCCATTTAAAAAATAGTCAACTCTTTCATTTCTTCTACTAAAATGGCTACACACTTCCAGACACTCTTCTTCTTATCTGTCCAAGCCATTCTGCAGTCTCCCTGCTTCCTCAACACTACCTGCCCAATCTTCATATCATCTGCAGACATTGCAATAAAGGCATCAATTCCATCATCCAAATCACTGACATATAACATAAAAAGAATCAGCCTCAACACAATGGAACACCACTTCTCACTGGCAGTCAACCAGCAAAGGCTCCCTTTATTCTCACTCTTTGCTTCCTGCCAGTCAGCCACAACTTTATCCCTGCTAGCATCTTTATTGTAATATCATGGTCTCATAGCTAGTTAAGTAGTGTCAAAGGCCTTCTGAAAATCCAAATACACAATATCAGTCGCTTCCCCTTTGTCTATCCTGCTTGTTATTTCTTCAAAGAATTCTAACAGATTTGTCAGGCAAGATTTTCCCTTGAAACTATGCTGACTACTGCCTATTTTATCATGTGCCTCTAATACCCCAAAATTACACCTTTATCAGTTAACTCCAACATCTTGCCAACCACTGAGGTCAGACTAACTGGCCTATAATTTCCTTTCTTCTGCCTCTCTCCTTTCTTGAAGAGTGGAGTGGCAATTGCAATTTTTCAGTCTTCCGGTGCCATTTCAGTGTAAACTTAAATTCACTGGACCAAATAACCACAGCACAAAAAGACTGTTACTCATCTTTTCACCAGTTTATTTCTTCGAGCTCAGCCGGCGAGGGAACTTGGTCCCGACATCAGGGGGAGAAGCGTTCTCATTCCTCTGGCAGTTCAAACAAGTTCTCTGCTCGACTTCCAGAATTGTTACAATTTATAAGGCCACTGATACAAAAGAGCAATCAGTTGGATAGACATTCCAGCTACTCAAATAGAACAAAACTTAATAACTTAGATAAGAGACTCCACCAAATTTAAGCTTTAATTAAGAAAGGAATGTCCTGTCTTATCTCCATCAACAACTGCCTTTTGTTGAAACCAAAAAGTGTGAAAAATCAGGAGACGTCTTCTGTGGATCTGTGGGAGCTTTAACCCTTATCTCGCTCCAAAGACGCAGCTGTGAGACATCATCTTAAACATGTTGTGGCCATTCTCAAACCAGAATACACAGACACAGTCGGTACTCAAATTTAACCCATTATTTACAGGAATCTGAGAATCCCCCAATTCTCTTAAAACTTTATCATCAGAATCTAGTGATTCTTGAAAGATCATTTACTAATGCCTCCACAGTCTCTTCAGCCAACTCTTGCAGATCTCTGGGGTTGTACACCATCTGGTCCAGGTGACTGATCTACCTTCAGACCTTTCAGTTTCCCAAGAATCTCCTCTCTAATAATGGTAACTTCATGCACTTAATGACCCCTGACACCTGGTACTTCCACAGTCTTCCACAGTGAAGAATGATACAAAATGCTTATTCTGTTCTTCTGCTATTTCCTTGTTCCAATTACTCACTCTCCGGCATTGTTTTCCAGCGATCCGATATCCACTCTTGCCTCTTTTACACTTTATGTATCTGAAGAAACATTTGGTATCTTTTTAATATTATTAGCTAGCTTTTGTGTTCCATCTGTACCTTACCTTCTGTTGGTATTTAAAAGCTTCCCAATCCCCTAACTTCCCACTAATTTTTGCTCTATTATATGCCCTCTATTGGGCTTTTATGTTGGCTTTGACTTCTTGTTAGCTATAGTTATGTCATCTTTACTTGCATCATACACCGCGGAGCCTTTGGCCAGGAGTAGATGTTGTCAGGTGGTTCCCAACCTTCATGTGTTTCAACCCTTAACCACTACACTCTCCAGTTGGCGGGTCAGCAGTGGTGGCCTAATCACTGCCCACCTATTCCTGACTTCCAGCTCAACTCCTTTCGCCTGTTCCATATCCAGCAAGAGGCTCTTTCTGCATCCTCCCCCATCCTGCGAGCTGCTTGGTTCTGCTCTTTTCATCAAAGCCCAGCGCAGACTGCAACCTCCATGCTGACCTTGCCAGGAACCCTCTACAGCTGATCTCCATGTGGAATAGCTATATCTGCCAAACTCTGACCCTGCGCTCCTGGGCTAAGGACTGGTACTTCAGGGCCTTCCTGTCATGAGCCTCCTTGCATCCTTCCTCCCATGGTACTGTGAGCTCCACCAGGATGATTCTCTTGTCTTTGGTGGACCACAGTATGATGTCTGGTCGAAGTGTGGTTTGCACCACCCCCGGGAACTGCAACTTGCTCCCCACATCAACCCTCATCTCCCATGATTTGGCAGTTTGCAGAAGATTGGATTTGGGCTTCTTTGATATGACTGCTGTGGTCCTCTCCTTGATGAAAATATTTCTTCCTGTTTGGGATGTGTATATATTCTGTGCCTTCCAAATTGCTTCCAGAAATTCCAGCCATTGTTGCTCTGCTGTCATACCGACAAGAGTTCTTTTCCAATCAATTCTGGCCAACTCTTCTGTCATGCCTTTGTAATTCCCTTTACTCCACTGTAATAGTAACCTCTGACTTTAGCTTCTCCTTCTCAAAATTTAGGGTGAATTTGATCATATTATGATCATTCGCCCCTAAGGACTCTTTTACCTTAAGCTCTCTAATCAATTCTGTATCATTTCACAACACAGTCCAGATAAGCCGATCCCCAGTGGGCTCAACCACAATTTGCTCTTAAAAAGGGCTTTCTAGAAATTGCTGCTCTTGGGATCCAGAACTACCCTGATTTGCCCAATTTACCTGCATATTGAAATACTCCATGACTATTGTAACATTGCTTGCTTTGCTTTTAGTTAGTTGCATGGTGGGTTTTTTTTCCTTTTCTCTATTGATATATATATATAAAAATTAGTATACATTATGTTACCTTGGTACGTTATGTTTAAATTACATTGTTTGTATCTTTTTTTTGTATTAATATCTCCTGTAATTTTATTACATTCTAACAGTGTATTAATGCCTATATGGCTTACCTTTTTGTATACTTATTCAATAAAAAGATTTAAAAAGAAAAGACTATTGTAACATTGCTGTTTTAGCATGCATTCTCTATCTCCCTTTGTAATTTTTAGACCACATCCTTACTGCTGTTTGGGGGTCTGTATATAACTCCCATCAGGGTCTTTTTACCCCTGAAGTTCCTGAGATCTATCCACAGTGATTCAACACCTTCCAACCCTATGTCAGTGCTTTCTAATGATTGGATTTTATTTTTTTTTACCGAGCAACACCATCCGCTCTGCCTTCCTGCCTGTCCTTTCAAAACAATGTGTTTCCTTGGACATTAAGCTCCCAGCTATAATCGTCCTTTAGTCATGAGTCAGTGATGCCTACAGCATCATACCTGCCAATCTGCAACTGTGCAACTGTGCTACAAGTTCATCTGTCTTAATTCCATCTACTGCATGCGTTCAAATATAACACCTTCAGTCCTGTATTCACCATTTTTGATTCTGACCATCCTTCACATTGCAACTCATCTTGTAGACTGCAATTTTGCCCTATTGTCAGCCTCCCGTTGCTAGGAGTCTCAATACACATTGGCTGTGTAAACCAACTACCTTCTCCCCAGCACTATCACACCGGTTCCCATCCTCCTGCCAAATTAGTTTAAACCCTCCCGAACAACTCTAGCCAACCCGCCCACAATGATATTGGACCCCCCCCCCCCCTCCAGTTCAGGTGTAGCCCATCATTTTTGTACAGGTCATACCTTCCCCAGAAGAGACTCCAATGATTCATAAATCTGAACCATTGCCCCCTGCACCAGTTCCTCAGCTCTGCATTCACATGCCAAATCATTCTATTCTTGCCCTCACTGTTATGTGGCACAGGTAGCAATCCTGTTTCTCACATTTCTACCTAGCTCCGTAAAATCTGTCTTCAGGACCTCCTCACCTAGTCTACCTATGTCATTAATGCCACTATGTTCAAAAGCTTGAGCTGAACATAAGGTTTGGATGATCAGAGTCCAGGCGTATCTTGATTAGTGGTACTCCTGAGTAAAATCTTATTAGGATTACATTCCAGGGGATATGAGCATGCACACCTAGGCTGACATTCTTCTGCATAATACAAGTATATCACACCATGGATATCGTGTTGCAGATTGAGCAGCCAACAGAGCTTCCATATTTTCTCTTGGGCTGTTGTTTTTTTTTTAAAAAAAAAACGTCCCATAGCACTAGTTTAAAGAACAGGGGTACTGCATCTACTGAATGGAATAATAGCTATTCTTTAGCCAATACAGGTTTCTGGCCGTTATTCCCCAGCTTGCTGTGTTCTCTACACTCAGCTACCACTTTATTTAGTGCAGGAGTGGAACCCTGTGTAGTCTTTTGCTGCTATAATCCATCCACTTTATGATTCAACATGTGCTTTCAGAAATGCTGGTTATCTGAGTTAGTCGCCTTCCTGTCGGCTTGAACCAGTCTGGACATTCTCTGACCTCTCATTAACAAGTCGTTTTTGCCCACTAAAGTGCCACTCACTGGATATTTTTGTTTCTCACACCGTTATCTGCAAACTATTGTTTGAAAGTCCCAGGAGATCAGCAGTTTCTGAGATACTGAAACCCTCCTGCCCGGCACCAACAATTATTCCACAGTTAGATCACATTTCTTCCCCATTCTGATGTTTGGTTTGAACTTCATGAACATGTATGCATGCTCTTTTGTGTTGAATTGCTGCCTCATGATAGGCTGATTAAATCTTTTGCATTAAAGAGCCAGTGTATCTAATAAGGTGTGGTAGTCATGCACACAAAATTATTTTGTGGGCTCTAGAATATCTTGAGGCAACCAAAATTGGTGAAGAATGTGGTCTTAGTTGCAAGTTCTTTTCACAACCAGTTTAGGTATAGAATTCAACTAGTTAACTTTTATGCAAACGTGGAACAAAATTACATTTTTAGAAACTATTTAATTAATTTAATCTTTAACATTTCATTTCCTTCTGTTTCAGATTGAATTAAAATTCTCTGCACCATATAAACCCGGCAATTATCAATACTCTGTAATTCTGAGGTCTGATTCTTATATGGGTTTAGATCTAATCAGGCCATTAAAGGTAAATTGTTTTAATGTTATATTTGAAGTCATAGAATCATAGACTTTTGTCTTTCTGACTTTTGATTTATATTCTGTATTTTTGTAAACATTTTGTGTGGCTTCCGGTGCCTGTATTACATGGTGATTTGAGTTAAGCAGTCAAGATGAAATGGACTGTATAGCGCTCATTTTGTGATCTGTACTTTGCCTTTGCTCAATTTGTCACTATATAGGAAGGATGAGATGCCACTTGAGATGTTTGCTGCAAGAATATTACTTTATTGAGTCTAACAGCCCCTTAAATGTTAACCTTCTGATGCATGAGTTCCCACTGTATAGTAATTCATGTACCCAAAGCTTTGTAAGTTAGTGCTGGAAATGTTAGCTGTTTGGATGGAATGAAATTCTGAGCATTAATGTTACAGGGGAAAATTGAGCGGATTTTGATAGCAGGATTGGAGGGCTGGTAGTGGCCTGAAAATAAAAAGTACTGGAGTCTTAATTGTCATTGGAACAATCTTTTACTTTAATCTACAGTGTGAATGGAAGAGAGGTAGAGATCTTCCTAGGCAAGGCAGCATTATTTTGAACAAATCTGTACTTTGTTCAGGTGAAACATGTATACCATTCAAGGGCCAGCTTTAATATTAGAGAATGACCGTATGAAGTTGGCAAGGTGATGTTATCAGAGATTAAGGAACTTTCATTTGCCTTGAATGGTAGACTGGCTGATATCCAATCCAAAAGAATTTGACTTCTCTCGTTTAATATGCTTGGTCATTACTTCTGAGACTTTAATGTAACATTGAAACATTATTTAACTGACTCAGTTTTAAATGGCACCATATTCTTCCCCATTACCTGTGTCAGGAAAGAATATTTCAGTTATCAACTTTTAGAAAATGATATTGGCTTATTCTCCTTTGGTGTGGTGAAAATTGTCCAGTCATTTTAGAATATCATACAGTTAATTAGTAGCTAATAAGTTAGGGAGTACAATACTGCATATGAATATGAACTGACATTGTAATATGACAGAAATGCTGTAAGGCATTTTATGTCATTTATTTTAAAAATGCCTCCTTGGAGTTGCAATGGTGAAAGTGGTTCAAGAGTTACCATTCTTAATTTTTAATCCAAAATTCTTCTGGAGTATTGAAGGCAATCTTGCAACAAATCTACTGAAACCTCGCTGGCGGAATATGGCTAATTATTAAACAATCATAATTGCCCCCCCAGGAATAGTTTCTGTTTCTGTAATACTGTCCTCTGATCCATGGTTCATCCATTGTCCTGGAACTTTTTATTGTGGCTGCTTTTCATCTTTTTGGTCTATAAGATCCAAATGTCTTTGAATCTTCACTACCTTAGCCAGCTTGCAGAATAGGGAGAAATGTGTCCAGTCTTGAGACCTTGCGCTGGTTGATCAGAAACATAGCTAAAGATGAATTTAGAGAAAGTGCTTGAAATTAATTAAAAATATAGAAAAGTCACCTCGCTTATCTGAACTTTTCCATCAAAGTTCATTCCCCATTTTGCTTGAGGAAGTCACTTTACATCCAATCAATATTCTGTAGCATGAAGGTGAGGTGGTCAGATATGCCTCAGGCCTTTCATCTAACCCTGCACTCTGATGTCAAAGTTAGGGACCAAAAACACTGGCCCCTGATACCAGCATGAATCTGACTTTTCCTTTGCATTGTGCTAATGTAGAAGTCAGAAACAAGCTGACCTACACACAAGTCAGCTGGACGTCCTTGTTCAAACAGCCAGCTGAAGATCAGAATGTGATGACTTTGCATTTAGTAAGTACTTAACCGCATGGTTTTTTTATTTGTTAATTCAGTTTGAAGTCCAAGAGGCAAAGCAAGTACCAGAAACTCATCCACAGTGGGATATTCCAGAGACGGAAGAGGAGGAAGAAGATCAGGAAGACAGTGAAGGAATCGAGGATAGTGAAGAAGAGGAAGAAGATAATGATTAAGCTGGTTAATCTACTTTCTCAACAACAACCACACAAAATGTTGCACACAGTTCCAACAACTGCTCTTGTGATTAATGTAATCAAGGACAAGAAATTTTTTTTAAAAAGGGGGATGAAAAAGAACATGGTATTCAGTCCGTGTTAGTAATCTCAGCAACAGGCTGTGCAGTTTTTGAAAATGTGTTCGACACTTACTCTAAAGCACAGGGGTTCCGATGTCTGACACAACGCCATGACACCTTTTATGAGAGTGCCCTTAATGCCGCTTAAACCATGTGTGGACAGTGGGGAAATTATTGCTTTCATAATCAATTTGTTTTTTTTAATTTTCCTCCTCTCCAAAAGATTGGAATAGATTTTTTGACTATAGAAAAAGAACTGCATCTGAGAGCCAAGTTGTATTCTATACTAAACTCTGGATCTGCTTTGGGACCATGTTTGAAGTTTTTAATTCAGTGTTCGGGATAAACTGATGGATGATTGACTTTACTGCAAGTGTTAACAGGTCTAAAGGGTTTGAGCTTTAGTTAGTATGGATTAGCACGAACTTTTAATCAATAATACACAAAAACTACCATTCAATTGACAGGTCAGATTAGAAAACGAAAATTGTTGTATACATTTCTGCTACTTTTGTTTACATAATATTATAAATGGGGAAATATATCCATCTATATTCTTTGTATTTAAAATAGTTGCAAATAAAATGGCAAATGTTTTTAAAATGTAATATATTATTTTGTAGTTTTTGTCCAGCAGCAACAAATCCAAAATCAAGTACAGATGCAGAAGAGACTAATGATATCCAAGAACTGCTATTCTAATAAACAAGTTTGGAAATGATATTTTTTATTATTTTATTGCATTTTGAATATTTACATAGTTTTTTCCCCAGGGTTTTATTTATAGTGTTCTATATTTATTCTGATTATCTTTCATGAAGATTTTTGACATGAGTTGGTCTAAGTTTCAAACTTTTATTGTCTTATCAGTTGCTGGAAATAATGCAAATGAAACATTTGTCATTTAAAGTAGTAGAAAATACTTAAATTTGTCAGAATTCATCTGTAGGAAGCACAGGTTTCAAATCATCTTTTATCAGAACTGGAAAGGTAGATGTGTTCAATGATAAATGCACAGTAAAGTACTGTAGGTTGTGGAATGAAAGGCAGAAGGATAGGTTAAGGTAGGGCAAAGGAAATGTCAAATGGATATTATTTGTGTAATTAACTGGATTAGATAAGGAAGCTTAAGGTAAAGGAACCGTCAAAAGATAGTGATCATAATGTGATAGATTTTATCCTGCAATTTCAGAGGGAGAAGCTGAAGTCAGGTGTATCAGTATTACAGTAGAGTAAAGAGAATTAGAGCTGGTCAAAGTTGATTGCAGGATAGATACATCCCAAAGACATAGTAGTATTGTAAAGACAGGATGACGGAACTGTGGCTGACAAGGGAAGTCAAAGCCAACATAAAAGCAAAAGAAGCATATAGTAGAGCAAATATCAGTGGGAGGTGAGAGGATTGGGAAACTTAAAGACCAACAGAAGGCAACTAAAAAGCCATAACAGAGGGAAAGATTAAATATGAAGGTAAGCAAGCCAATGTTATCAAAGATTATTCCAAATGTTTTTTTCTTTTTAGATATATAAAGAGTTAAAGGCAAAAATAGATAATGGACCACTGGAAAATGAGACTGAAGAAGTAGTAATGGGGGACACGGAAATAGTGGATGAATTGAATAAGTATTTGCATCAGTCTTCTCTGTGAAAGACCCAGTATGCCAGAAGTTTGAGAGCATCAGGATCAGGAATGAGTGCAGTTGCAATTACTAGGGAGAAGGTGCATGAGAAACCAAAAGGTCAAGAAGTAGATAAGTCACCTATAGCAGATGGTCTACACCCACCCCAGGGTTTTGAAAGAGGTAGATAAAGAGATTACAGATATATTAGTAATGATCTTTCAAGAATCACTAGATTCTAGTCACTAGAGGTCTGGAAAATTGCAAATTTCATTCCACTGTTTAAGAAGGGAGGGAGGCAGAGGAAAGGAAATCATAGGCCAGTTAGCCTGATTTCAGTGGTTAAGACGATGTTCGAGTTGAGTGTTAAAGATACGGTTTCAGGGTACCTGGAGGCACATAACAAAATAGACTGAAGTCAGCATGGTTTCCTCAAGGGAAAGTCTTTCCTGACAAATATGTTGGAATTCTTTGAGGAAATAACAAGCAGGACAGATACAGGAGAATTGGTTGATGTTGGCTACTTGAATTTTCAGAAGGCCTTTTACAAGGTGCTACACCCGAGGCTACTTACAAGATGAGAGCCCATGGTATTATAGGAAATATAGTGGCACAGGTAGAGCATTGGATGATTGGCAGGAGGCAAAGGGAGCCTTTCCTGATTGGCTGTTGGTGACTAGTGGTGTTTGGCAAGGATCAGTGTTGGAATCGCTTCTTTTTACATTATGTTGTATGTCAATGATTTGCCTGACTGAATTGATGGCTTTATGATCATGTTTGTGGATGATGCAAAGATGGGGTGGAGGATCAGGTAGTATTGAGGAAGCAGGGAGACTGCAAGACGACTTGGAAGATTACGAGAATGGTTTAAGAAGTGGCAAAAGGAATGCGGTGTTGGGAAGTGTATAGGCATGTACTCTGGTGGAACGAATGAAAGCATAAACAATTTTCTAAACAGAAAAAATTCAAAAATCTGAGGTGCCAAGAACTTAGGAGACCTCGTGCAGGATTCCCTAAAGGTTAATTTGCAGGTTGTGTCAGTGATGAGTAAGACAAATGCAATGTTAGCATTCTTTTCAAGAGAACTAGAATATAAAAGCAAGGATGTAATATTGAGGTTTTGTAAAGCACTGGTGAGGCCTCACTTGGGAGTATTGTGAGTAGTTTTGAACCCCTTATTTAAGAAAGGATGTGCCAACATTCGAGAGGGTTCAGAAGAGGTTCATTGGAATGATTCCAGAAATGAATAGCTTATGATAATTATGAGGAGCATTTGACAACTTTGAGCCTTACTGGAATTTAGAAGAATGAGGTGGGGATCTCATTGAAACCTATCAAATGTTGAAAGTCTTAAATTGAGTGGATGTGGAGAGGATGATTCTTATAGCAGAGGAGTCTAGGACCAGGGGGCACAGCCTTAGAATAGAGGCACATCTATCTAATAATGGAGATGAGGAATTTCTTTAGCCAGAGGGTGGTCAATCTGTGGAGTTAGTTGCACAGGCAGCTATGGAAACCAGATCATTATATGTATTTAAGGCATAGATTCTTGGGTTCTTGATTGATTGGGGCATGAAAGGTTATGGAGAGAAGGCAGGAGAATGGGGTTGAGAGGGAAGTGGATCAGCCATAATGAAATGGCAGAGCAAACTCGATGGCCAAAGTCTTAATTCTGCTCCTAAGTCTTATGGTCTTATCTGCAAGGCAGAAGGGGATGATGGTAATTGGCTCTAATGAAATAAAAAGGGAGTGTCACTAGGAGCAGATGGCAGGAAATATTTAGGAGTACAGAGGGTGTTTGGGAGGAGGATAAGTTCAGGAGTTATGAAAGGGAAAAATGTTTAGTAAAATGTAGTTAGCATATTAATTCCAGAACATGAGATTATATGTCCAAAGGGTTGCCTTTGTTCATTAACTTCTAGATCTGTATTGCATAATTTTGGAAATACTTCTCATTCTGGTGATAGTAACTTCATCTTATTTGGTTTTCAATGATGACTATATTTTCAGTTTCTTACTTAAAACCATGATATCTAGTTCAGTTCCTCCTGTTTATGGGTGCTTAGGCCAGGCTTTCTGGTAGCAGTTTGCAGGTAGTGAATGTAATTCCATGGTCTAATTTGATAACTGCATGCTGAGGTCTCTCTGAGCCATCAAGGCAGAATAATTAACAAAATAGATTGAAGGATGAGTTTCCACCTTTAGCGATTAACTAGAGGATCATTTATACTCGTGATTGACCAAAACAATAAACTCAGTGGCTACTAATGCTATCAACATAGACCTGCTTCTCTAGTTTAATGTCCATGTGGGATTTTGTACTTTATTGATCAGTCCTACTGTTATATCATAAGCTAGGGCTTTCTGCAATATTGTTCTTCTGCAAGCATTATTGTAATCTGTCCTTTGTCTAAGTCATTGATATATATCACAAAAAAAAAGCAGAAGACTTGGAACTGTGCCCTGCAATGCCACATTGGAATCAGCCTTCCATTCAGAATGAACATGACTGCTTCCTGTCAATGAGCCAGTTATAGATCAATCTTCTTTCAACCGGGCTGAACCACATGGTCTAATGCTTTTCTGCCCAGTCTAGCAGCTGGACCCTTGTCAAAGATCTTAAAGTGAAAGGAGTCTACATTAAGCAACTCTACCTGCTCAAGTCTTGAGAACCCATTAATTGGATTAGGCATTGGCTTTGCAGGAGAAGTCAGAGTGGTGGAAGAATGAGGCCTGTGACTCGGTGTGCCAAAGGGATCGATGCTAGATCGATTGTTTGTAATCTGTATCGATGATCTGGATGATAATATGGTAAACTGGGTCGGCAAATTTGCAGATGACACAAGGATTCAAGGTGTAGTTGACAATAAGGAAGACTGTCAAAGTTTGCAGCAGGATCTGGACCAGCTGGGAAAATGGGCTGAAAAATGCAGATGGAATTTAATGCAGACAAGTGTAAGGTGTTGCATTTGGGAGGACAAACTAAGGTAAGACTTGGCACGGTGAGTGGTAAGGCATTAGGGAGTGTGGTTGAACAGAGGGATCTGGGAATACTGATACATAATTCCTTGAAATTGGTGTCACAGGTAGATAGTCATAAAGAAAGCTTTTGACACATTGACTTTCATAGATCAAAGTATTATGTATAGGAAGTAAGATGTTATGGTGAAGTTGTTTAAGATGTTGGTGAGGCCTAATTTGCAGAATTGTGTGCTGTTTTGGTCACCTACCTGCAGGAAAGATATTAATAAGATTGAACAAGCGCAGAGAAAAATTACAAGGATATTTCCAGGACTTGAGGACCTGAGTGATAGGGAAAGGATGAGTAGGTTTGGACTTTATTCCCGAGTGTAGGAGAACGAGGGGAGATTTGATAAAGGTACACAAAATTATTTTCCACCAAAGTTGGGTGAGACAAAGTAGTGGTCATGGGTTAAGGGTGAAAGATGAAGTATTTAAGGGAAATCCAAGGAGGAACTTGACCCAGTGGATGTGGATTCGGTTTCAACATTAAAGAGAAATTTGGATAGGTACATGGCTGGGAGGGGAATGGAAGGCTATGTTCCAGGTGCATTTCGATGGGTCCTGACAGATCAATAGTTAGGCACAGACTAAATGAGCGGAAGAGACCGTTTCTGTGCTGTAGTCTTCTCTGACGCTATGATTCTATAACAAGTCCATGTTGGGTCTGCATTGAAAAAGATCTATACCATCTCTCTCTTTCAATTAATTGCTATTGAAATTAAGCTGACTGGCTTGTAACTACAGCTTGGGCTATTTGATTTCCCCTTTTTAAATGATAGTACAATGTTAGCAATCCACTAGCTATAGCCTTATGGATTAAAAAATGGCTAGCTGCTGCTCTTTTTTATTTTCTATGCTTGACACTACTTGGGATTATTTATTAAACGAGATGCAGGATATAAATACAGGAAGGTTGGAACTGTACACAATACTGCTGTGACCACAGCTTGGGTTCTGGGTTCTGGCTTCTGCATTATGGAAAGATATGATTATACTAGAGAAGGTGCAAAGGAGATGTAAAAGATGGTCCCAAAACTAAAATGTTTCAGCAATAAAAAGATGAGGCTGGTTTATTTTCTTCAGAACAGAGGAGGTTGAGTGCAGAAGTAAGACTCAGTTGAATAAAACAGCAAACATCTATTACACCTAGAGGAGGAGTGTAAAATCAGGCGAGTGAATTTAAATTAAGATAATAAGGGAGATGATCATTTTCGCCTGGGTCAATACCTGTGATCATATTGGATGGTAGAAATGGAAACCCTTGTGTTTGAAAAGTGCTTGGACACATACAAGAAGAGCTGTTGTCTGCAGGGTTATAGACATTTTGATGAAAGATGGGACTAGGTTGGGTAACTTGAAGTTATGGGCTGAAAGACTTTGTGTTGCACATTTTCTCTAACATACCTGATACTTTAGCCTCTAAGGAGCGGCTACAGGATTGCTTCAAGTTGGTTGGTTGAGCTGTGTTCAAGAGCTAATCTGTGGATCTGAATGAATACACCGTGGTTGTCATGGACTTTATTAAAGCAGATGTTGACAAGTGTTCCCGACAAAACAATTGAGTCTTTCCCGACCAGAAGCCCTGGATGAGCCATGAGATCTGGAACCCGCTGAGGTCTAGATCAGAGGCATTCAAGTCTGCTGACCAAAAAAATTACAAGAGGTCCAGTTACGACCTACAGGTGAAGTAGCAACTCTGGACTAAACTTGAATCAATGAAGGATGCTGAAAAGTTGTGGCAGGGCTTGAATACTATCTCTTACAAAGTTAAATCAAATGACATAGGCTTCAGTTCCAGATGAGCTCAATGCCTTCTCTGCTCACTTTGACTGTCAAAACATGGAAGAACCATCACAACCCCCAATAAACCGATGATTTCAGTCACTGAGGCCAACGTGCAAGCAGCCTTCAGGAGAGTGAACCCACGAAAAACATCAGGCCTAAATGGGGTAACTGACAAAGTACTAAAAACCTGTGCTGATCAACTCTCTGGAGTGTCCACTGAGATCTATAACCTCTCGCTTCGGCAGTCTCAGGTGCCACACCTGCTTCAAGCAGGCTTAAATTATCTCACAAGAAGAATGTAGTATCCTGCCTCAATTATCATTTAGTAGCACATGCATCTTGGGTGCTGAAGTGTTTTGAAAGGCTGATGATGAAACAAATCAATTCCTGCCTGAGAAGTGACTTGGATCCGCTCCACTTTGCCTGCTGGGCCAACAGGTCCACAGCAGATGCCATCCCATTGACTCTTCACTCAGCCGTGGAACATCTGGAAAGCAAATACGTCAGGATGCTCTTTATGGACTACAGTTCAGCATTCAATACCATCATCCCCTCAAAACTAATCAATGAGTTTCAAGACTGGCCTCACTTCTTCCTTGTGCAATTGGATCCTCTGTTTCCTTACTTGCAGACTCCAATCAGTTTTGGATTGGCAACAATGTCTCCATGATCTCCATCAGCACAAGTGCACCACAAGTCTGTGTGCTTAGCTCCCTGCTCTACTCATTTTACACTTTGTGTTGCTAAGTACAGCTCCAACGCCCTGATGACACCACTGTCTTAGGCTGAATCAAAGGTGGTGACAAACCAGCATATAGTCAGGTGATTGAAAATCTGGCTGAGCGATGCCATAACAACAACCTCTTACTCAATACCAGCAAGACCAAGGAGTTGATTATTTACTTGAGGAAACCAAAGGTCCTTGAGCCAGTCCTCATTGGAGGATCAGAGCTGGAGAGGGTCAGCAACTTTAAATTCCTTGGTGTTATTATTTTGGAGGACCTGTCTTGGGGCCCAGCATGTAAGTGTAATTATGAAGAAAGCACGACAGCACTTCTACTTCCTTAGAAGTTTGCAAAGATTTGGCATGACATCTAAAACTCTGACAACTTTCTATAGATGTGTAGTGGAGAGTATACTGATAGGCTGCATCACAGTCTGGTATGGAAACACTAATGCCCTTGAATGGAAAATCCTTTAAAAAGTAGTGGATATGGCCCAGTCCATCACATGTAAAGCCCTCCCCACTATGGACCACATATATATGAAGAATTGTTGCTGGAAAGCAGCATTCATTGTCAAAGAACCCCACCACCACCACCATCCTGGGCATGCTGTCTTTTCACTGCTGTCATCAGGAGAAAGATAACAGGAGCCTCAGTACTCTCACCACCAGGTTCAGGAACAGTTATTACACCTCAACCATCACATTCCTAAACCAAAGTGAATAACTTCATTTGCCCCATCATTGAAGTGTTTCCACAATCTATGGACTCACTTTCAAGGACTCTTCATTTCGTGTTCTGGATGTTTACTGCTTAGTTATTCTTTATTTTTGCATTTGCACAGTTTATTGTCTTTTGCACAGTGTTTGAACAAAATAAAACTGGGCTTTCATTGACTTTATTATGGTTATTATGCAAGACAATGAGTCTCAGGTGTAGAAGCTATGCATCTGTTTTCTATCTGCATTGTAATCTGCGTTGCCTGTTTATTATGTTTTATTATGGTAACTAGTCACATGAGTGATGGTGTGGTAAAAGTGAAGGGAATAAGCTACATATTCATGCTTTGTTCTGGGCAGTTTAGTTCTGGAGATCGCCAGGTGTCAGATCTTTTGACCGCTTAGTTTTGCTTAATTACGTTTAATTGTATCATTTCAAGATTGTATGTTTTGTTAGTTGCTAATTAATGTTCGAATGCAGTTCTTCAACTTTTTGGAACATTATTATTGGCACATCAAACAAGGCTAACAACCTATGCTTGGTGACCAGCAACAGCAATTGGTTTGTTAGAATTGACCACCACATCAGGGTTGTGTATAGTGACATATATGTACTTTGGTAATAAATTTATTTGGAACTTTGAACAGATTTGTCAAGTACGAATTTCCCTTGGGGGGGGGGAACTATACTTTAGTCTATTTTATCTTGTGCCTCTAAGTGTCCCAATACCTCATCTATCATAATGGGCTCCATCTTCCCAACCACTGAAGTCAGGCTAACTGGCCTGTAATTTCCTTCCTTCCTTAAAGAGTGAAGTGACATTTGCTATTTTCTATTCCTCTGGAATTGTTCCAGAATCTAGTGATTTCTTGAAAGATCATTACTAATGCCTCCACAATCTCTTAAACATAGAAATCTACAGCACATTACAGGCCCTTCGGCCCACAATGTTGTGCCGATCATGTAACCTACTCTAGAAACTGCCTAGAGTTACCCTACTGCATAGCCCTCTATTTTTGTAAGCTCCATGTACCTATCTAAGAGTCTCTTAAAAGATCTTATTGTATCTGCCTCTACCACTCTGACTGGCAGTGCATTCCACGCACCCACCACTCTCTGTGTGGAAAAACTTACCTCTGACATTCCCCCCCCCCACCAATACCTTCTTCCAACCATCTTAAAACTATGCCCGTTCGTGTTAGCCATTTCAGCTCTGGGGAGAAAAGCCTTTGGCTATCCACACAATCAATGCCTCTCATCATCTTATACACCTCTAAAAGGCACCTCTCCTTCTCTGTCACTCCAAGGCGAAAAGGCCAAGTTCTTCTCCTATCCAGGCAACAGCTTTGTAAATCTCTGCACACTCTCTATAGTATCCACATCCTTCCCGTAGTGAGGGGACCAGAACTGAACACAGTATTCCAAGTGGGGTCTGTCAAAAGTCTTGTATAGCTGTAACATTACCTCATGGCTTTTGAACGCAATCCCACAGTTGAAGGCCAACACAGCATATGCCTTCTTAACAACACTATTAATCTGTGCAGCAGCTTTGAGTGTCCTATAGACACAGACCCCAAGATCGCTCAGATCCTCCACACTGCCAGAAGTCTTACCATTAATATTATATTCTGTCTTCAAATTTGGCCTACCAAAATAAACCACTTCACACCTATCTGGGTTGAACTCCATCTGCCACTTCTCAGTTCATTTCTGCATCCTATGGATGTCCCGCTGTAACCTCTGACAACCCTCCAGGCTATCCACAACATCCCCAACCTTAGTGTCATCAGCAAACTTACTAACCCACCCTTCTATTTCCTTAACCAGGTCATTTATAAAATCACAAAGAAAAGGGGGTCCCAGAGCAGATTCCTACAGAATACCAGTGGTTACTGAACTCCATGCAGAATACAAACAATCTACAACCACCTTTTGCCTTCTGTGGGCAAGCTAATTCTTGATCCACAAAGCAAGGTCTCCTTGGATCCCATATCTCCTTATTTTCTGAATGAATCTTGCATGGGGAACCTTTTCAAATGCTTCACTGAAATCCATATACAGTACATCCACCGCTCTATATTCATCATTGTGTTTTGTTACATCCTCAAATAATTCAATCAGGTCTGCAAGGCATGACCTGCCCTTGAAAAATTCATGCTGACTATCCCTAATTAGATTATGTCTCTCCAAATGCTCATAAATCCTGCCTCAGGATCTTCTCTAACAACTTGCCCGCTACTGAAGTAAGACTCACTGGTCTATACTTTCATGGGTTATCTCTCCTCCCTTTCTTGAACAAGGGAACAACATTTGCAACCCTCCAGTCCTCTGGTTCCTCTTCCATTCCTATTGATGCTGAGCCTCTGGCAATGATCTTTGCGAACTCTTCCCTCACTTCCCACAGAAGCCTGGGGTATATCTCGTCTGGACCCGGTGAGTTATCTAACTTCATGCATTTCAAAAGCTCCAGCACATCCTCTTTCTCAATGTTTATATGCTCAAGTGTTTCAGTCAGCTGTAAAGCATTCCAACAGTAGCCAAGGTCTTTTCTGCTGGTGAATACTGAAGCAAAGTGTTCATTAAGTACCTCCACTACCTCCGATTCCATGCATGTTTCCGCTATCGCACCTGATTGGTCCTATTCTCACACGGTTCATCCTCTTGCTTTTCACCTACTTGTAGAATGCCTTGAGGTTTTCCTTACACCTGCTTGCCAAGGCCTTCTCATGGCTCTTTCTAGCTCTCCTAATTTCATTCTTTAGCTCCTTTATGGCAACCTTGTAATTTTATAGAACTCTAGCAGTACCTAGTTTCTTGAACCTTCTGTAAGTTTTTATCTTTTTCTTAACTATATTTTCTACATCCTTTGTACACCATGGTTCTTTTACCCTACCATCCTTTCCCTGTCTCAATGGAACATATCTATGCAGAATTCCATGCAAATATCTGAACATTTGTCATATTTCTGCCATGCATTTCCCCCTACCCCAATTAAATGTTTTCCCAAATTATCTGCTCCTATCCCTCTCCAGCGCTATGGTAAAGGAGATAGAGTTGCGATCACTACCTCTAAAATGCTCTCCCACCGAGAGATCTGGCACCTGACCAGGTTCATTTCCCAATACCAAATCAAGTACAGCCTCTCCTCTAGTTGGCGTATCTACATATTGTGCCCGGAAACCTTCCTGAACACACCTAACAAACCACATGCCCTCCAAACCCTTTGCTCTAAGGAGATGCCAATCAATATTAGGAAAGTTAAGATCACCCATCACAACAACCCTATTATTATTGCACCATTCCAGAATCTGCCCCCTCATCTGCTCCTTGATGTCTGTTACTCTTGGGGGCTCAATTAAAAAAAACAATAGAATTGTTGCCTTCTTCCTGTTTCTGACTTCCACCTACACTGACTCTGTGGACAATCCCTCCATGACTTTTTCCTTTTCTGCAGTCATAATACTATCCCTGATTAGCAATGCCACGCCCCACCTCTGCTTCCCTCCCTGTCCTTTTTGAAACATCGAAAGCCTGACACACTTAGCAGCCATTCCTGTCCCTGAGCCGTCCAAATCTCTGTAATGACCATAATGTTATAGTTCCACGTATTGATCCACGTGCCTTGTTTGTGATGCTTCTTGCATTAAAATAGACATACCTCAAACCATCTATCTGAGTAAATCTTTGCTCTCTCATCTGTCTATCCTTCCTCACAAGCTCTTAACAAGTTGGCTCTACTTGTATGCCAACCACTCCATCCTCTGCCTCTTCACTTCAGTTCTCACCCCCTTGCAAATCTAGTTTAAACTCTCCCCAATAGCATTAGCAAACCTCCCTCCCAGGATATTGGTTCCCCTCCAGTTCAGGTGCAACCTGTCCCACTTGTACAGGTCACGCCTTTCCCCAGAAAAGGTTACAATGGTCCAAAAACTTGAAACCTTGCCCCTTGCACCATCTCCTCAGCCACTCATTTGTCTGGGCTATCTTCATGTTCTGACCTTCCCTAGCTCGTTGCGCCAGGAGTAATCCAGAGATTACCACCTTGGAGGTCCAGCTCTTCAGCCTCCTTCCTAACTCCCTAAACTTACTGTGCAGGACCTCTACCCCTCTCCCACCTATGTCATTGGTACCAACGTGTACCACGACCTCTGGCTGTTCACACTCCCCTTCAAGAATATTCTGCAAACACAGAGAGACATCCTGGACCCTAGCACCCGAGAGGCAGCACACTACCTTTTGCTGCTGCAGAATCTCCTATCTGTCCCCCTAACTATCAAGTCCCCTATGTCTATTACTCTGCAAGGATTTACCCTACCGTTCTGAGGCTCAGAGCTGACCATGGTGCTATTGGTCTGGCTGCTGCTGCCTTGCCCAGATGAATCACCTCCCGTCATCAGTATCAAAAGTGGTACTATTGCTGAGGGGAATGGCCACAGGGGAACCCTGCACTGACTTCTTTCTCCCTTTGCCCATCTTGGTGTTCACCCATCTACTCCCTGAATTCCGCACTCTGGGTGTAACCACCTGCTCAAAGGTCTTATCTATCAATTGCTCTGCCTCCCAGATGATCCTTATTTCCTCCAAATCCAGCTCCAGCTCCTTAATGCAGTCTCACAGGAGCTGGAGTTGGCTGCACTTCCCGCAGGTGAGGTGATCAGGGATGCCATCAGTTCCATGAATTCCCACAGAGTAGAGGAGGGGCATTCCTCTGCCATCCTTTCCAGTTACCACTTTCAGAACCATGGGGTGTAGTTTCCTCTGCTCCAGGTGGCTTTACCTACAGTCAGACCTTTCAGCTTTCCAAGCTCCTGCTTAATAATATCAACTGCAGTCTCCTCTGCCCCCTGACACTTGAATTTCTGGCAATCTGTTAGTGTCTTCCAAAGTGAAGATTGACGTAACATACTAATTAAGTTGACTACCATTTCTTTATCCCCACTGCTACTTCTCCAACGTAATTTACCAGCGGTCTGATTTCCACTCTCATCTCTCTTTTACTCTTTATATTTCTGAAAATCTTTTGATAAATTCTTTTTTTTATTACTGACTAGCTTACCTTCATATTTCACCTTTTTTCTCTATGGTTTTCTTAGATGCCTTCTGTTGTTTTTTTATGAAGTTTCCCAATCCTCTAACTTCCCTCTAATTTTTGCTATATTTTATGCTGTCTTTGGACTTGTCAGCCATAGTTGTGTCATCCTCTCTTTAGAATACAACTTCATCTTTGGAATGTATTGTCTGACCCCTTCCAAATTGCTCCCAGAAACTCCAGTCATTGCTATTCTGCCATCATCCCTGCTAGTGTCCCCTTTCAATCCACTTTGACCAGCTCCTCTCTCATGACTCTGTAATTCCTTTTACTCCACTTCTGAGAGTGTTTTTTTTTAATGAATTTTTCCATGAAGACCTTATATAATTTTTTTTTGCTATTACTATATTGCCCACCCAATAAAACTTCTTTTCCTGTGACAATCTGGAGGGGATTATATTAATTTTAGCTAATATTTTCCTTTCTACATTTCTATAGAAGTCTTGCAACCCATTTTTATGCTTCACTGATACCTACTCCTGTATTCAACTTCCCTGCTTCTCCTTTGCTGCATTCTGAAATGTTCCAATCTTCAGGCTTACTGCTTCTTCCTGTGACATATGCCTTATTGTGTCTTTAAATTTTTCCTGTTTTTTTTTTGTCTTAAATTACATTTGTTTCATTCTGTGCAGTTAATTACCATCCATTCCAACATTTATTTTTTTCTGGATGAAGAAAACATAACTCTTGTATTTGTTTGTTCACTAAGTACAGTACTTGGAAGTTAAAGTAAATTTGTTAGTCATCAGGAAGGCTGTAATTCCTCTTTGGAAGTCAAAGACAGTGCGAGTTACCAGTATATACAAAGTTCAATTTGAATGAATTACACTTGGATGGGTAGGTTACCCTCTAGTTACCCTCTATTTCGGAGATGATGGGGAAGTTCTTTAGTGAATCTGTGGAATTGATTGCCACAGACAGTGGTGGAGGCCAAGTCATTGGGTATATTTAAAATGGAGTTTGATAGGTTTTGATTCGTAAAGGTGTCAGAGATTGAGGAGAAGGTTGGAGAATGGGGTTGAAAGGGATAATAAATCAGATAATTTTCAATGGCAGAGCAGACTCGATGGCCTGAATGGGCAAATTCTTTTCCTTTGTCCTATGCCCTTATTTTATTCTTGCTTCAATAGTACCGTTAATATTTTCTCATTGAGTCAATCCAGTTTCCTACTGTGCCTGTCTCCCTACCAGCCCATGCCAATCACTGATTAGAGATGGGTGTCTAAAACAGATTTTTCTGCCTGTATTCTTCACTTTTGCTGTGGCCAGGCAGCTGAAGAGTCAGAAGGCAAGCTACAGTACCAATGATGACAATGTTCATCCAACAATAATCTGACTGCTTGCATCAGGGATTACTGATGAAAGATTAGCACCTGTCCAATGCCTGATTTTAATGCCCCTCTGAGGATAATTAATACCTCCAGAACTGTAATCAGTTTTGTTGGCACAGATCAGAAATCAGATCTGGAGATTCTCAGTTTGTGAGGCTGTCCAACACGCTGTATAGTGGAAGGAGACGACCTGGAATTTTGAAGAAGGAATTGGGACAATAACTGAGCATCGTTGGCCGCAAAGCAGATATTTTCTTTTGTAACATTTGAATTTTAAGTAAGGTACTGAGTTTGTTTGTCATCTCAAAAAATTAATAGCCTAACTTCCCTTGATATCAGTCCATGATTCTTGTGAAAGCTGCTCTAAATGAATCCATTCCATTCTGTAAAGAGGATGGAGCGCATGTCAATTTTGTCTGTCTTCATGGTAGTTAATGTTTCTGAAGGCGTCCAGTTTTCTGTCTGTAAATCTCTGGGACTGGCAGAATTGCAAGCAGATTTCACTGAGTTTCAGGGTTAATCTGCATTTTAGTGATAAACTCCTGGAATGTTGCTGGAGGATATGTGCTTGCCTCGGTTTTCCATACTTCAGGATCACATGGTGCTCTATGTGTATGTTATCTAAAAACACCCAATGCTCCCCAGTATTGCCTTATTTTTAGGACAGCACTGTGAAACATTGTCCTTTTTAATTTCAATGTCAAAACTGAATTAAAAAACTTAATTTAAAATAATCATGATAAATCTGATGTATTATCATAATCTGTAAATTTTGACATAATGAGACACTGAGTTGTGAACATTTGCCTAATATTTCATTGTCAGGGCTTTTGAATAAGGGATGGCATTTTTTGGTGCCTCTTTCAATTAAACTTCTGTAGCTGATGGTATAATTTTTCCAGTCTAATACTTGTCACTACAAGTTCACAAAGTCTGAATAAAGCTGTGCATTTTAAATACAGTAGCATTAATGATTTACCATTTCTAACCAAATCACACCTTTTTTTGTAATTTATTTTTTATTGAATTTCATCATCAAACATTTCTATAAGATGTATTGCAGATACTGTACATATATATCATATAATCATATTTGTCACAAATCACATACTATTTATCTGAGGCATACACTTATAGAAAGGAGAGGAAAGAAAGAACAATCAAAAGAAGGAAACTATGTACAGAGTAGCGAGTGATTTTTTTTTACAACATAGTCATTGACTTGTGAGAATAAAATCAGGCCTATGAGATGTTATGTAGTTAAACCATTTTTTCCAGTATGAATAAAATTGTTCCAACTTATGATTAACAGATGCTGTTATCTTCTCCATTTTGTAAATGTCCATTTAATTTCCATCTATACATTTAAAGTTGGGCTCTCCTGAGATAACCATTTCCTGGTAAGGGTATTTTTACCAGCCACCAGCAGTACATTCATTAAATATTTATCTCCTTTCAACTATTCTTGAGGTACATACCCAAAATATATGGTCTTACTCTCATTTCACATTTAAAGATGTCTTGTAGGGCATTATGTATCCCACTCCAATAGTCTTTGATAACAGGGCATTCCCAGAAAATATGATAATGGTTTCCATTTTGATTTCCACAATTTCTCCAGCAAGCAGGGGGATTACTCAAACTCCCTCCATTTCTGTGAACTGGTACACTTCCATTGATACCTCCATATTATCGTCCAGTCTTCCTCATATTATTATCCCTCCTTCCTTCTCCCATTTTGTTTTAATGTATGAAGTTGAATGTGTTTTAAGATTTGACAAACCCTTATAAACACTTGAAATGATTCTACTACCGTTGTCTGAATTATATGCTTTTCTAAATAGCTCTATCAGACATGTACTTGCCTTGGTTACATTTTTAACTGTCCTATTAACATACTGTCTCATCTGTAAATACCGGTAAAAGTCTTGTTTTTCTAATAAGTGTTTCTCTTTGAGCATTTCAAAACTGAACAGTGTTCCTTCTTTCATTATATTGGAAATAGCTGTTATTCCTTTAGCTGTCCAGTCCTTAAATCCAGCATCCAGTTGATTTGGCGTAAAATCCAAGTCATATGCACACCATTTAAGAATTGCAATGTCTCTCACTCTAGTTTATATTCTTTTATAATAGTTTTCCATATTTTAAGAGTCCATTTCACCCACTGGTTGTTAATATTATTTATGTAAGTTTGTAGGTTGTTATCAGCCAAAATTGCCTGTATGGGGATGGAAGATATTGCTATAATTTTCCCCTCTTAAGACAGCCTTCAGAGTATCCCATAGAATGGGAGGTGAAACCTCTTCATTATCATTGAATTGTAAGTAAAGACCAATTTCTTTTTTAATTTGTTCCTTAAAGTAGGGATCATTGAGTAGTCTTGAATTTAGTTTCCAAATAGTATTCTTTGGTTGTAAGTCAAAATCAACAGATAAATATATAGGTGCAGGGTCACTTACATCTATTGTCCCAATTCCACAGGTGATTATTTTGTCTCTATCTTTTCCAAATGTTACGACATAGTCTATTCTTGTATATATGGAATGGGGGACAGAATAATGAGTGTAATCCCTTCTGTCGGGGAAAAGGTCCCTCCATTTATCAATTAGACCAACATCCTCAAAAAGAGTGTTAACTTTTTTATGTAAGGACTTTGTTTCATAAGTTTTTCTATTGGAAGAGTCTAACTTTGGTTGTAATTGTAAATTTAAGTCTCCCCCACATAACAAGAGGCCTTCTGTTTCTGTTACCATAATATTAGTAACTTTCTGGAAGAAACTAATATCGCTTCCTGGGGGTGTGTATATATTCAATAAAGTAACTGGATTTCCATCTATATTCCCCCTTACCAGAATATATCTGCCCTCCTTATCTCCCATTTCGAATACTTTTTCAAAATTTAGCTTACTTGAGATGAGAATAGCAACTCCTCTTCTATGTCCTGATTTATATGAGGAGAAAAACAAATTAGTGAAGCCCATTCTCTTTAATTTTCCATCAAATCACACCTTTCATATGCTGAAGTAGTGGCCCAGTCAACATTAAGACCAAGTTTACAAATAACATTTCTAGGTTAGAATTTCTATAGTGTGCTTGCCATCTTTGGATGGATGTTAATGGATAGCTGAGTCCTGATGAAGGGTCTCAGCCCAAAATGTCAACTGTTTATCCTTTTCCTCAGATGCTGCCTGACCTGCTGAGTTCCTCCAGCATTTTGTGTGTGTTGCTTTGGATCCCCAGCATCTGCAGATTCTCCTGTGTTTGGATGGATGTTATTGACGGGAAAGGTGATCAAATTAAGTCATAGATTAATCTTAAATTAAGGCAACCAAAGGTAGACTGGAATGTGGTCACAAAAATTCTTTGCAAGTATGCTGTGTAATGAGCAGGAAATTTCATCACTGATGTAGCCTAAATTTTCATGAGTTTTGTTATTGGTCGCTTCTATCTTTAAAAAAAACAGGCTGAACGTTTCGTGTTTTTCATCCCATCTTCAAAGATACCAGAATCGGATAGTTTGGACTATGTTTGAGAGGATGGATCAACTAAGGTGGTCTTTCTGGAGAAGAAGTAACCTCTCAACCAGGGCCAGCCGATGGTGTAGTGGCATCTGCACCAGACTTTGAACTGAGTGGTCCCATGTTCGAATCTGGTTGGCTTCTTGCACGCCTTCCATCTGTGCTCCGTTTGTTAAAAAAACCAAAACAGACAAATGCTAAAGTAATTGAGAGTCTGTCGCTCAATGCACCACAAGACACAAAGAGGAATAAAAACAACATACGATACAGAAAATCAAAAAAAAATTGCAGCTGCTGGAAATAAGAAATAAAACACAAAATTCTGGAGGCACTCAGATGGTCAGGCAGCATGTGTGGAAAGAGAAACAGAGCCAATGTTTCAAGTCAAAGGTTCTTCATTAGAATTTGGTTAATTTTTCCATATTCTTTCAAAGACCCTTGGCTGATTTTAACGTATAATCAGAATGAAAATGATATTTTGGACTGTGAAGGGACAGTCATATAAATTTTTACACACCGCATTTCTAGCTAACATTTTATTAATGAACTTTTTTTTTAGTTAAAGCAGGTCAGAGAACACAGCACCAAAGTTGGAGACATAATAAATAAGCAATAAATGCCATTTAAGAAACCTTCAGCCAGCATATGAAGAGACAGGAAATTGAGAGCATCCAGTGACCAATGGGATTAGTTGTACTGGCATCATGGTTTACTCGGACATGGTGACATCCTGTATTGTTCAGTTCTATGTTTTATGTACACCAAACCCGGAGACTCACCACAATTATCTTTTCTCTCATTTGATCAATCAACGATGTTGCACTGGAACTTTTATATGATGAGAATAACAAATTTGAAGAGTTATCAGCTTCATTACAACTCTCTTTCATGATCAATAGGTGTTCTAAAGCACTTAACAGCCAAAATGTTGATAGTGAGGCGTAGTTACTATTGTACTGCAAAGGTTAGAGATTCTCAGTTTTACGAAAGATTAGAGAGGGAAAAGGATGTTCTGCGAGTTGGCATGGACTTGATAATCCGAACAGCCTCATTGTATGTTGTAATGAAATGGAACAATCTGCATGAAGCACAAAACCCAGCAATCAGATGATAATGGCAGAGGTAGTTTGGTAGTGCAGTGGTTAGAACATAGAACAGTACTGCACAGAAACAGGCCCTTCAGCCCACTATGCTGTGCTGTACCAGCTAAAAAGCAAATCAAAAACACCCAAACACGAATCCCTCCTACCTACACCATGTCCATATCCCTCCATCTTCCTTACATCCATGTGCTTGTCCAAACATCTCTTGAACATCTCTAATGTATTTGCCTCTACTACCATAGCAGACAGCATCCAGGCATCCATGACTCTGAGTAAAAATAAAAAGTACCCTCACATCCCCCTTAAACCTACCCCCCTCTCACCTTCAATGCATGTTCTTTGGTATTACCTGTAATACTCCTAGCATTAAAATATACACACTTCAAACTATCTGACCTATCATAACTGTTATTTCAATTTTGCTTCTCAATACTTTCCCTGACAGCTACCTTTTGGTCCGATCCTTCCCTTACTGACCGGGGGCTCCGGTTCCCAGCGCCCTGCAAAACTAGTTTAAACTCTCCATGTAATGTGAATTACCATATTAGTAATTCCGAGATTGGAACTTGCTACCTGAAGAGCTTTGTTCAAATCCTTGCAAGGCAGGTGGAGTTTAAATCCTATTGATAAGTTTGCATTTGGAAAAATGACAACTAGTCTTTGCATTGATTATTGCAAAAATGCAACTCGTTGATTTATGGTTAGAAGAATGCTATCATGCCTGCCACCCACCAGTGTGATTGACGCATAAGATCTCTGTAATAGCCAGTAAGCTACAACTTGAAGGCATTAAGGGGTGAGCAATACATTTTGGCTTTGCAGGTCCTGAGAGAGAAGTAAAATAAAACAATCTGATTTTCTGATGAGTCACAGGGCCTTGCAGGGTCTTTTGTAACTTCGATGAGTGTTACTGTGGTGCAGTGATGGAGCTGAAAGCAGATTGGATTATGGGAACATAATGGACAGGATTTTGGAGAAAAAGAATGGAGGTTGTGGGTGGAGAAGTATTGGGCCAAGGAAGGAGGGTGCAGAGAGATGAGAGAGAAAGTCAACAAAGATATGAGCTCAGTATCAATAAGTTCCCCAAGTGCTCAAAGGTCATCTTTCCCCAAGTGCAGGATGTCTTTCTCCAGGCTTCCTCTAGCTCTCCATACACATTTTCCAACACAATCGTTGTGTGTTTCAAGCAGGTGCTGCTTCATGTTGGCAGCTACCCAACCCCTCACTGTGCTTTTGTCCCCACCTCCACACTGCTGAACATACTGGCATTCTATAATTACCTCTTTCCCGGTCATTCAACAAATGGCTGCAGACCAGATGACCTTCTCTGTAAATCCTACCCCACTCTGTACTTTGTTTTATTGGAAAAAGTTCTAACAGGTGAAAATCTAATCTAAACTGTACAGGTCATAACTTTCTAATGTGACTCTAATGCATTAGTAATGCATGATGTGAGCACACCATTTAATAAAGAGCTTATAACATTTTTATGAGTGTATAATGCACCAGAACATTTAATTAATCATTTTAATTAATCAGTGGGCTATTTGATTAAATGGCTATTAGATATGTCTCTACCAAAGGAGGTGTAAGGTGCTCCTTCCGTTTGCTAGTCACCCTTGGGCAAGGTGTAGCACCTGCTTAACCCTCCCATTCCCACCCGATCAAGATCACGTGAGGCCACGGGAGCAGGTGGTGGACGGTCGTATGAGCACCTGGTGCAGATCACAAGTTGTGGTTATGTGACCACTGACGCCAGGCAGACCACCTTGGAAGAGTATTGATAATGGCTGGGGCCACCCGTCTTGCAAAGACACTGCCCAGAAGAAGCAATGGCAAACCACTTCGGGTTAATAAATAAATAAATAAATAAAAATTGCCAAGAACAATCATGGTCAAGACTATGATCACCCACGTAATATGACACGGCACATAATGAATGAATGCCAATGTGGACCGAGTAATTGATAGAAAACCAGGAGTACAATTAAACAGATCTGTCTCAGGCTGGGCGGGTGTTGCTGCTGAGGTAGCAGAGAGCTTGCTGCTTGTGCCCAATTTCACACAATCTACAACAAATGATTTGTCAAAGGGAATTAATGGAACATTCCTAATTTGGTTGATGACATGAAGCTAAAGGGGAATATCAGCAACGATGAGAGGGACAGGAAGTTTTCAAGCAGGCACAGGAAAGCTGAGTGAGCAGGTGACAGTAAGACAGAAGGATTACAATGTGGAAAGTGTGAGGTCACTGACTTCAGCTGAGGACTGAAATCAGAAACGATATTCAACCAGCCCTTGGAGTCCCTGTACCCATTGCAGGAAGCAAATGTGCAGCTGCAACTGGTAATTAAGAAAACAAATGATAAGTTGGCCCTTATTACAAGGGAGAATGAATTTGAGAGTGCAGATGTCTTGCACTTGGGACCTTGGTAAGACTGGAGTGTTGTCTGTTATTTTAATGTCTTTCACTTATCTTTTTTAAAAGGATATTATTGCTATTTAGGGAGTGCAAAGTACACTTGATTGATTCCCTGCATGGCAGGTCTGTCACATGAGGAGAGATTGAGCAGGCTATGCCTCTGTTATCTCGAATGAGAGTGATCACTGAGACGTCCAAATTAGTTCAAGGACTACAGCGCAGTCAAGCAGCATCTATGGAAAGATTGACTAAGTTAACATTTCAAATCAATGATTCTCCCTCCTTGTTGTCTCTTAACAGGCATTAACTCTTCAGTTAGGATACACAATAAATGCCAGAGGTACTGGCACCCAAATTATTAATAAACAGTTCTGTGACCTGATTACAGTTGTTGATTGTGTTCTTTGTTTTATAAATACCATAACACCACTTGGGCTTTCCAGCGTGCCCTGTCATTCAATAAGAACAGACCTGATCAGATTGTAACCTTAGCTCTGCATTTCCACCTAGCCCCAGTTAATTCTTATATCTCTCTATTTTTACCATTAAAATACTCATAGGTTGTTTCCATCCTATCCCACAAACTCCCCTCCTCCTCCCTCCTTCCTCCCCCCACTGTCTTTGAGGGAGGGAGTTCCATAAACTCGTGCCATTCTGACAGAAAAGATTTCACTTCTTCCTTGTCTTAAATAGGCAATTTCTTATTTTTGAATAGAGACCCACAGTTTTTGCATCTCTCGAAAGAGGAAATATCCTCTCTGCACCTGAAAACCCCTCAGGATCTTCAGTTGCCCCTCATTCTCCTAAAACACCAGAGGATAAAACCCATTCAGTTCCACCTCTATTCAGAGAACAGATCACCCACTTGGTGTGTCCGTTTGATCACACGGAGCTTTCTACATATGAGCTTCCTGACATCGCATCCTCTTCCTCTGGGCCTGCCAACGTTACCCTCAAGAATTTCTCTACGGGCTCCCTTTTTCAGTGGTTTGGTTGTTCTTGGGGTGACATGGTCATGCAGTTCATTATTGTTGCAGCAAAATTTTCACTGAAGTCATATCATACAGACGATCTCTCTTTAAATGCTGTGGCTATATGAAGTCAGAATCCATCTGCGAGAGAATCCCCAAAGCCTTTCTACCATCAACAAAGACAGTATTTGTCTGCACGAGTCACACTCCAAAGACACACAAGACATTTCATGCCATTTAGGGTAAGAGCAACCCATATGACTGCTACTCCGTACTGCAATCTACACATTCACCACCACCAACCCCCACCTTCACTACTATTGCACCATGGCCGTAGCGTGTATCATCTTAAAAGTACATTATATGTACCTTGACAGTCTTTAGCATTAAAAATTCCTACATGAGAGTTAAATATGATAAGTTATTAATTTTGTGGGCAACTAATTATTTTATAAAATTTAGATGATCCAGTGATACTTCACACGAGTAGTTTAATGAAGATGGGTTATTAAAGATGCAATCAATTCTTGTGAAGTTTGAACTTACAAGCATCTCTTAATTAGAAAACTTCCACAGACAGCAATATTTAAACCCTGGGCTTATTTTTTATTTACAGAAATTAGACTTTGTCATCTCACAGGACAGATCAAATCCATATAGCTAACCACCAGAGCAGCCTGTTGTATGATATAATGTTTTACCTGAAGGGCACTTGAATAAAATAACAGCAAAATGACAGGGCAAGGGGATGAAATGAATTGGCAAACGAGGGGTAGAAATACATGTCACAACAAGCAGTTGCTGAGGTAAATTTCACCGCTGCTTTTAAAGGGAATCTGGATAAACATGAAGGGAAATGAGGTCTATGACAGGCTCAGACGATGTTTGGAGTGGGAACGCCAGGTTGAACAAGCTGACTTGAATCATTCATTTCTTTATTGTGGGTTCTGTGTTTCTATGAAATGGAATGCCTTTTGAGTGAAGTGCAGCCTGTGTAATATGTATCATGTGAATTCCTGCAAATTGAGTCTGAGAGGAGTAAACTGGGGCATGTGATCAGTGGACAAATGCAGATGGTGTCAGATGTGCATTGTACAATACTGAATTGTACCAGATATGCACAAATGCAGTATTTTCCTTTTCATAAAATAACTTGAAAGAAATGTTATTTCTCTTTATATCTTCTTACTCTGTAATTATTAGCCTGTAATGGATATTTATATAATAAATTTTGTACTTGAAGCGTATGATTGTGATTTCTGTGTTGGTTAATCTGTGATGGAGAAAGAAATTGCACTGGAATGTAAATTATTTACATTATTCTTAGTTGGTGCAACTGTAATGAAACCCAATTTCCCTCGGGATCAATAAAGTATGTCTTTCTATCTATCTATTTGCCAAGGGTCTGAACCTTGCTTTAAATTTATAGGACAATAATAGTTCAAATGAGCTGCAAAATTGGAAATTCCTCTGTAATTCTGTAGGATCTGGGATTTTTACCTAAATTTATAAAGATCATTACATAATGCCTGTAGTTCCTTTGGTCCATTGAACATTACTATCAACAATGAGCTGAGATATGCAAAAGCAGGATTTCCATCAGGTGGGGATGCCTGTCTGGATTGTAAAGCAACTCTTTTGAATTGTCAAGGCATGGGAGACACCAGATAGTCTGGTGAACAGGTTTAGTGATAGTTGAGTAGTTGATAGCATGGATAATGTGGGCAAAAGGGCCTGGTTCTGTGGGTCTAACTCTATGACTAGTGACGTGGATCTTGTTTGTTTTCCAAGAACTTCAACTTGGGTTTCTTTCTAGTACACCTATTGGCCATAGCTCAGTGGTAGCTTCTGAGTAAGAAATTCAATGCATTCAAGTCCTGCTCCAGACACTTGAACACAAAATATAGACTGTCATGCATTGCTGAGAGAATGCCACATCTTCAAATGGAGGTTTCTCACAAAGCTGGTATCCAGCATTAAGGACCCTCACCACCTGGGATGTTCATTCTTCTCATCACTACCATCAGGAAGGAAATAGAAGACCATAAAGACCCATACTCAGCATCTTAGGAACAGCTTCTTCCTCTTTGATTTCTGATGTGTCCGTGAACCCATGTCCATTATCTCACTATTCATCTAGCTATCATCTACATCCAAGTCTATTATCTATCCTCTATCCCCCCTCTTTATCCAGGCCTATCCTTTATACCCCCTTTATCCTCTATCCCCCTCCCTATCCCCCCTCTTTATCCACTTTATCCTCTATCCCCTCTCTGTCCTCCTCTGCCCCATCCCCTCTCTATCCCCCTATATACCCTCTATTCCCTACCCCTCTCTATTCCCTACCCCCCTCTATTCCCTACCCCCTCTATTCCCTACCCCCCTCTATTCCCTACCCCCCTCTATTCTCTACCCCCTCTATCCTCTACCCCCTCTCTATCCCCCTCTATCCTCTACACCATCTCTATATCCCTCTATTTGCCCTTTCTCTATCCCCCCTTATCCTCATTCTAGCCCCCTCTATCCCCTTTAACCTCTACCCCCTCTAACATCTACCCCCTCTATCCTCTACCCCCGTCTATCCCCTCCTCTGTCTACTCTTTATCCTTCCTTTATCCTCTACTGCCTCGCTATCCATCATTTTGTCCAAAGAAAACTTATTATCAAGTTACATATGTCACCATATACTACCCTGAAATTCATTTTCATGGGGACATTCACAGTACTGTAAATACAAAGAAACAGAACAAAACAAATGAAAAACCACACACAAAGATGGACAAATAACAATGTGCAAATGACAACAAATTGAGCGAATAGAAAAAGAAAAACAAAATAATAGTAAATAAATAAATGTTATTGCGAGCATGAGTCGTAAAGTCCTTGAAAGTGAGTCCATTGGTTATGGAATCAGTTCAGTGGCAAGTGACATTATCCACGCTGGTTCAGGACCCTGATGGTTGACGGGTAATGACTGTTCTTGAACCTAGTGGTCCTGTACCTATCTCCTGATGACAACATGGTCTGGATGGTGGGGATCCCTGATGATGGATGCTGCTTTCCTGCAACAACTCTCCTTGTAGATGTGCTCGACGATGGCGAGAGCTTTACCTGTGATGGACTGGGCCATATTCACTGCTTTTTGTAGGATTTTCCATTCAAGGGTATTGCTGTTCCCATACCAGGCTGTGATGCAACCAGTCAGAATACACTCCGCCGTGCATCTATAGAAGTTTGACAAAGTTTTAGATGTCATGCCAAATCTTCACAAACTTCTAAGAAAGTAGAGGCACTGTAGTGCCATCGTTATAATGGCACTCGTGTGCTGGACCCAGGACAGATCCTCTGATATCATAACACAAGGAAGTTTTAAGTTACTAGCCCTCTTTACCTCTGAACCTCTGATGAGGACTAGCTCATTGACCTCCAGTTTTCTCCTCCTGTAGTCATAATCAGCCCTTTGGTTTCACTGACTTTGAGTGAGAGGTGGTTGTTGTGGCACCATTCAGCCAGATTTACTATCTCCTTCCTATACGCTGACGCATTGCAAGAGGTAGCTGAAGGGATTGTGGAGGCATTAATAATGATCTTTCAAGAATCACCAGGTTCTGGAATGGTTACAGAGGACTGGAAAATTGCAAATGACACTCCAATCTTTAAGAAGGAGGAGGGAAGAAGAAAGGAAATTATAGACCGGTTAACCTGACTTCAGTGATTGGGAAGATGTTGGAGTCCATTATTAAGGATGAGGTTTTTGGGGTCCATGGCTGCACGTGATAAAATAGGCCATAGTCAGCATGGTTTCCTTAAGGGGAAATGTTGCATGACAAATCTGTTGGAATTCTTTGAGTAAATAACTAGGTGGATAGACAAAGGAGAGTTGGAGGATGTTGATTACTTGGATTTTCAGAAGGCTTTTGATAAGGTGCGGCACATGAGGCTGCTTAACTGGGCAAGAGTCCATGGCATTACAGGAAAGATACTTGCGTGGATAAACGATTGACTGATTAGCAGGAGATCAAGAATGGAATAAAGGGGATCTTTTTCTGGTTGGCTGCCAGTGACTACTATTGTTCTGCAGGGGTTGGTATTGGGACCATTTCTTTTTACATTATATGTCAATGATTTGGTTGATAGAATTGATGGGTTCATGGCCAGGTTTACAAACAATATGAAGATAGGTGGAGGGGCAGGTAGTGTTGAGGAAGCAGAGTTAGTAGAAGGACTTGGAAGATTGGGAGAATGGACAAAGAAGTGGCAGATGGATTATGGTGTAGGGAAGTGTATAGTCATGTACTTTGTTGGAAGGAATAAAGGCAAAGACTCTTTTCTAAAATCAGCAGTGCAAGGGTACTTGAGAGTCTTTGTGCTATATTCCCTAAAGGTTAATTTGCAGGTTGAGTCATTGGTAAGGAAGTCGGCTGCAATGTTAGCATTCATTTTGCGAGGACTAGAATATAAAAGCAAGGATGTAATGCTGAGGCTTTATAAGACACTGGTCAGGCCAGACTTGGAGTATTGTGAACAGTTTTTGGCCCCCTATCTTAGAAAAGGTGAACTGGCATTGCAGAGGGTCCAGAGGAGATTCGTAAGAATGATTTTGGGATTAAAACGGTTAATGTATGGGAAGTGTTTGATAGATTTGGGCCTATATTCACTGGAGTTTAAAAGAATGAAGGGGGATCTCATTGAAACTTATCAAATATTGTAATAAGTGGATGTAGGAAGAATGTTTCCTATAGTGGGTGAATCTAGGAGCAGAGAGCGCAGCCTCAGTTTAGAGGGATGTCCATTTAGAATGGAGATAAAGGGGAATTTCTTCAGTGTGAGGGTGGTGAATCTGTAGAATTCATTGCCAGAGGTGGCTGTGGAGGCCCAGTCATCGAGTATATTTAAAGTGGAGGATGATAGGTTCTTGATTAGTCAGAGCGTCGAAGGTTATGGGGAGAAGGCAGGAGAATGGAGTTGAGAAGGATAATAAATCTGCCGTGATTGAGTAACAGAATAGACTTGATGGGCTGAATGGCCTGCTTCCACTTCTATGTCTAATGGTCTTGTGTAATATTGCCTAATTTACAACACAGTTCAAGATATTCCTTCCCGTTTTATTTGACTTTATTTGTTAAATATACGTAAACACACAACCATGTTAAAGAATTAGATATGACATCAGCAAAAAATATTGCTGATGTTTATTTGTGAATGCTGCTATGTGATGCCTGTGATGCTGCTGCAAGCAGGGGTTTCATTCCACATGTACGTATATGTATTTGTGAATATGACAATGACCTTGACTTTGTCGTTCTGGCACTGCTTGCCCTACCATATCAATTTTGTGCCTGTATTTTCTACTTCAAGGTCACAAAATCTGAAATCTTGTAGCTAGAGCTAACAGTCTAGTCTGTATTAAAATTAATTTGTGAAAGAAATTTGTGAGGATTAGTGAACAATTTACATTCCTGGGGCGATTTCAGAGTGTCCTGAAAGAAAACTCTTACTGTATTTTCAGTCTTCTCAGACCGTTTTGTCACCAGAACAGAAATGATTTATACAAGATAGTATTCTATTGATTCATGATTTTAGTTTGCTGGCTCAGCAATCTGCAGTGATCCTTTAGTTATATTTATTCATTGTCATTTAAATTTTAATTGACATGTTTGTACCATGCAATAGATGCATGCTATTTATGGAAAATGCCAATTCGATTGCTTTAAAGGGTATTACTTACACGAGCTGTGGGACTGCATGCTGAGCACCTAAGAGCTACAGCTATATCTCTGCCATGTGCTGTGATGCTATTTGTTACATTCTGAAAGCCCAGATCTACGGACGATATTTTGTGATTCTAATTCCGGTGCTGAACTGCACACAACAAACATCTCCGTCGTGTGAGTTAATCACTGGCTTTTTGTCCCTGATTTCCTCAATGCAGACTGCTTAAGATACAGTGCCTGAACTAGTGGGAACACTTGCTTCTGCAAATCCTTTTATTTAAAAAAAAACTGGATTACCATCACTAGAGGTTGGCTCTTTGCTCATCAAGTGGTGATGTGGCAAGAACCGAACAATGAAAAGGGCAAAATCTCACTATTGTCCAAAATATGCTCACGTTGAAATAGCTGGACCACGCATTCGTCTTTTTTTGCTAAACCATCTTTGAAATAAATGGGCTAATACCTATATTGTTAGGGCGAGCAAAGGTTACCCCTTGGGGCAAAAGGAGACTTGCTCCTCTCCAGTTCCAAAAGTTTTGAGATGACTGACGAAACTAATGTAGGAATAATAAATATACTTTAGGTGAGTGGTGGTTGAATTGATATCCCGGGAGGGAGAGCACTCGTCTTGTTGCTCTGTATTGCAACACACAGATAATAGGTTCTCAATGCCAATGTGAATGCTGTTTTCCATTTGAGCAATCATGGCCTTGGGATTCCCAAGAGCTAGTGGGGATGTTGCATCTATTCAGAACACCCTTGGTATAGTAATTACATCTGGCAATCTCTTTGGCATGTTTTTGAATTGGGAGTCCGATGTCAGGCACGCAAACCGTGTAGCATATGCCCGGCACAGCTGGTTGAGCATCAGTAGGGATCAGCGGTTGGAATGCTGGCTTGGAAGAGGACGTTCATGTTAGTGCACTTATCCAGGCAATAAATTTGGA
The DNA here is from genome assembly GCF_030028105.1 of Mobula birostris. Lineage (NCBI taxonomy): Eukaryota > Metazoa > Chordata > Chondrichthyes > Myliobatiformes > Myliobatidae > Mobula > Mobula birostris. The sequence continues at coordinate 110,752,979 of NC_092371.1, read as the reverse complement.
GAATCATGTAGCAACATCATCAATGATACCTTTTCAGTGTTTTCAGGTTCTGATGTTAATTTATTTATTGAAACGCGACACAGAATTGGCCCTTCAAACCGCGCTGCCCAGCAATTTCCAGATTTAACCCTAGCCTAATCACCGGGAAATTTACAATGACCAATTAGCCTACCTTCCGGTACGACTTTGGACTGTGAGAGAAAGATGGCGCACTCAGCGGAAATTCAAACGTACAAACTCCTTACAGGCAGCAACGGGAATTGAACCCGGATTGCTAGCACTGTTAAGTGTTGTGCTAATCACTACACTCCCATTGTACAAGGTCAGCGTCTCAGAAGCCGACAGGAAGACAGGAATGTCGCATTAATGAATCCTGAGTCTTTCGAGAAAGATAACGGACATAAATAAATGTCATTGTCTCCACGCTATCATTGAGGCATATAAAACTCCCCTTCCCAAAATAGTACCAACTTTTTTTTCTAACAATTGCTGCTATTTCTTTTTAAATGATTGTGTTCCATGTCCACACTTCGCCCAAAGTGGGCAGTTGTGTTTAGGCCATATTCTCCCGTGAAGGCCGGAAGAGCTGTTGTAGGGTATACTTACAGTAGTAGAGCACAATATCCAACCTGACAGGGCCCCAAAGCTAGTGGAGCAGGAAGGGTGCTAAATAGAAACATGATCTCACCAACACGGCAGCAACGTAAAATTGGACAGTATATTTGCTCTGATCCTTCACTTCCGGTGTCCTTGGTTCTGATCGGCACTCATGATCTAGTCCCACAGAGGCCTCAACAACCATCTCTTTGCTCGGATATACATTAGGTAAAGGTTGCTTTGCATGTTCTAGGTTTTCTCAGTGCACTTTTATAAATATCTCAAACCCTTGTGCTTGGTTGACTACGGAGGAGAGATTCTGCAGATATAAGCCGGCTTGCTCACGTAGGATCAAAAGCTGGCAGGCAGTTTCTGCCAGCTTCCACTGTCACGGGAGAGCTATGTGCTTTGACCCTAGGGCTGAATGGTTTCGATCTGACTGTGGTTCAGTTCGCCACTGTGTCTTCCTTTATTAATTTGTCATCCTGAGCTTGAAGCGGGACCTGAAACACACAGTAAATGAATTTTGGGATTTGTGAATTGAATCCCGGAATAAGTTTAGTTAATCTAAAATTAGTAAACCAGAAAACTTCCTGTTGCCATAAGATACCCACGAATAATGACATGGGAGATAGGACTTAGAGAAGTACTGAACTGACTTTCCTATATTGTCATAAAAATGAAAGTATTAATGAGACATTTTACTTCAATAACTTATCCATCATTGTACAATTACTGGGCCCACTGTGGTTCTCAATGACAATATTTAAATATTTTAAATGATTAAATTAAGAAATATGAATCAAATGTTCAATAATGCACAATCAGACACATTGGATCTGTACCTAATTAAAAAAATGGCCAAGATAATGGATGGCCTTTAATAGGAGTTACCAATTGTGTTGGCAGTATAAATATGTTAAAAAAAAGGGGTGGGGGAGCAGAACTCAAAGAAATGGACAGCGATGGAGATTTTATTAAGGGAAAATGACAGCATTCTGGGAAGGATGTGCAATGCAATTATGCTACAGTCGAGCAAAGCGATGACATCTGTCCATGCCTATTATGTTAAGATGAATATTTCTACAAGGTTGAATATTTTGCAATATAAAGCCAAGAACGCCTCTTTAGAGGGAAAATTATTGCAGAGTTGAATGTAAATTAAAACTGACCATTTAGCAAAATTAATTGTATTATATATTGTTCACGTGAATCTCGCAAACAAGCATCCATGCCCCCCTCCCTCTCAAATGACTGAAATCTGGATATTTTCTGACGTAATGTACATTTTATCTGTTAAGTCTGATTCAGTAATCCTCACTTGCGAGATGAGAGGGTTGGATGTGAGAGTGGACTGAGCTGGGAATTCAATTTTGTTTTAGTCTAAGTGATTATTAAAAATCCTCTCAGATTTTCTGACTGTAGGAAGGTTGATTTTTATGATTAAGTTTTATGCACTTTGTCTAGACACCATGAAAGTGGTTGCAATTCATATTCCTGAATAGCCAATCACTGAAGATCTTGTTGGACTGTACAAAGTGAACTGTTTTTGCAGAAAGTTGTCCTCTGCTACATGAATCAAGCAACATATCAATATTGAAATAAAAATATCTCCCTTATTCCAACTTTCCAGTTCCCTTACACCTCCATCCCACGCCCTGACAACCCTTCGATTCTTCTCTGAACAGAGGGCATAGATTTAAGGTTAGGAGTGAGAGATTTGGAGGGGTTCTGAGGAAGAACATTTCAGAGTTCAAAGTAAATTTGTTATCAATGTACATATATGTCGTCATATACACACTGAGATTCAGTTTCTTGCAGGCATGCTCAATAAATCCATAGAATTATAACCATAACAGAATCAATGAAAGACTGCACTAATTTGGGTATTCAACCAGAGTGCAAAAGACAACAAACTGTGGAGACACAAAAATAAACAATAAATAAATAAATAAACAAACAAACAAACAATATGCTTTGAGAACATGAGATGAAGAGTCCTTAAAAGGGAGTCCACAGTTTGTGGGAGCATTTCAGTGACGGGGTAGGTGAAGCTATCCCCTTTGGTTCAAGAGCTTGATGGTTGAGAGGTATTAACTGTTCCTGAAGCTGGTGGTGTGAGTCCTGAGGCTCCTGTATCTCTTTCTTGATGGCAGAGGGTGGCTAGAAATTGGAATGTACTATGGGTGGTGGATCTCACATTTAGATGAGCAGCTGAATCAAGGTACAGAAGATTAGAGATAAGTTCTGGTAAATGGGATTGACATAGATACTGTAGGTCGTTCAAAGGTTCACTTATTATCAAAGTACACAACTTTGAAATTCTTCTTCTCCAGATAGCCATGAAACCAAGATAGAAAGAAAGGAAGCATGATCAACCCCCAAATCCCTCCTCCCTGCACAAAAAAATAACAACCAAAATCTGAACAGGCACAACAACCCCAAATCCCCCTTACCCACAATAAAAAAAGTTGAGAAAGATTGGGCGAAAAACACAGAATACAAATAAACCATAAGACTGAAAAAAAAGTTCACAGTCCAGGTCCACGTCCAAAACGCAGAAAACCTGGGAAATGTTCTCCCTGTTCATAAAGTGATTTCACCAGCGACAAAAAAAGTAGACCCCTCTCTCTGGCAAAAGAACAATCCCACCAGCAATTTAAAAAAAAAGCAGCTTCCCCCCTCTGTAGCAGAGCGATCTCACCAGCAATAAAAAGGCAGGCAGCCAGCATTTCAATCTCCCTCATTGCTTTAGTTGGCGAACAATGGAAGCTTTAATCAGTGAAATGGAGACAAACATCGGCTCGCAGCCTTCTTGTCTCAAGGTTCCCGCATGCTGCCTCTGCCTCCCGGAATCCCCTCGGAGAATGCAGAGCGCTGAAACACCCAAACAATCTCCAAACTGCGGATCACAGGCTCCAACAGTTCCAGTATCACATTCAAGATGAAAAGCAAACATAAAAGACATAAAAGAAGCAAAATACATGGTGTCATGATCTTTCCGGAAGATGTTGACTGAAGGAGCATTGTATGCAGGCGCCATCTTGACCAGAATGTCATTAAGCTGGAAAGAGCATGATGGTTGGCTTTGTCATGATGGGCTGAAGGTCCAGAGGTGTATGATGCCATGTTGCCTTTATCACTTTCAGACCTAATCCCTATTTATTGATGATTTTAAAATTGGAATGAATCTGGAGGCGAAGACCCCCCTGCAATTCCATTCCAAGCTGCACTGGCAGTGTTGTCGAGGGATGCTGGGGTGAGGCTGCAGTTATAGCGTGACTCCTGGAATACAGTGGATTCAGCTGACTCCCAAATGATTGGAACCTGCAGGCAAGGAGGTGAAATGCTACAACCCCCAACTTAGGCAAGAGTCCACAGGTGCTGGTCCATTCTCTTTCTTCTGTTAGTTAATTTAACTTTGCCTCTTACATGCAAAATATTATTATGTTGGGTAACTCATCATTCTGAATATAGGAGTTGGACTGTGTAAGAAGGTACAATAAAATCAAAGTGCTGAGAATTGTAAAATACCAGCTGTTTGCCATCAGCAATCTTACTCAGGGTTTCTCTTGATCCTACTGCTCTCTCCTAGACTTAATCTTCTCGATTTTATGGAACTGCTTCACACTGGTGTATAATTCCCCAGATACTGTTGGTTCTAGCACTGTGTAATAAATAAATAAATCACACTGTGCGAGTAAGAACCAGGAGTGTTTACGTATTATATATCCTGCAGGTATGCAAGGTATATCCTGCAACCCACAACTCAATTACCTGATCTTGCTCTGATTGAAGTGTTCTGCATTCTGTATTAGCTGAATTTTGAAATTTGCATTTGCATATAAAGAAAGAAACCAAGGTAGTTAGATTGCTAGAGATTACTTAAATGTAGCTAATTTGATTTCTGTTAATTAGAGTTTTAGCTGGTTCAACCTTTGGTACCTTGTGTGCTATTTGAGCCAGTGTTGTTGATCTAATACTCAGTCTGAGGCATACTCTGCCTTCCACTGACCTGTTTATGAAACTTGTTTGACAATTGGAGTGAGAGAATTGTCCTATTAAGAGATGCAAAACAGATTGGGTCTAAGCTGTGGCCTTTAGAAGTATGAGGGGCAACTGAAGTAAAATTATCCCAAGGGGACATGTGAAGGTAATAGCAGAGTTGGTAATAACTAGAAAGAGAATAAGGATTATGGTTGCGAGGTAAGGGGCTGGTTATTTAAAAAGATGTGTCAAAGTTTATTTTCTCAGGATGGCAAGTCTCTGGAACTCTCTACCTCAAGGCTCTGAGGGAAAAGCCATTACAAATACTTAAAGTAGAGGATGACCATTATTGAGAGATCAGGGAATTTGAGGGTGACAGGGATCTGGCTCAGAAGAAAGGCTGAGGCCGCACAGATCAGCTGTGATTGTATTAAATGGTAGGGTAGGCTTGAGAGGCTAAGTGGTCTCTTGTTCTTATTTCCTGTGTTCTTGATGGTGATTACTTTGCACGTGAAATAGGTTGTTTGACGTTGCTCCAAATATGGAATTTGTTCTCACTCATCACTTCACATCAAGAATTTGTTGCCTACGTTACCTCTGTCAGTGCATATTGATACTAACATCTCCTCACTTCCAATCAACACAGGCGTTCTTCCAGACTGTGTACTTACTCTCTCCACACTTATGGCTATGTAGCTAGGCACAGCTCAGGTGCCATCTATGAATTTGCCCATGGCTCTGTTGTCAGTAGCATCTCAGATGGCAACTAGGAGACCGCAGAAGTGAGGAAGGCCAGCAGGTTGAGTGGTGTTGCAACAATCTCAGAATCAATCAGGTTTGTTACCACTGACACGCAGTATGTCATGAAGTTTGTTGTTTTGTGGCAACAGTGCTGCACAAGACATAAAAAATGACTATAAATAGCAAAATTAATTAAATAGCGCAAAAGACAAATAAAGAGGTCGTGACCATTGACCATTCAGAAATGACTGGGAGTAACAAGAAGAGGGCCTATCCCTCAATCATAGATGTCACCTCTCCTGAGGTATCACCTTTTGAAGAGTTCCTCAATGGTGGGGAGGGTTTTGCCTGTGATTGTAATGTACAGCTCTATTTCTTTTAGAGAAACAATCTCCCTCCCCTTAGTACTATGTATTGATCTGTTGTCTACACAAGTGCATTGTTTTTTCTCTCTCTCTCTCTCTCACTGCAATATGAATACACCAGTTAAAGCCGTGATTTTGTTTAGTCGATATGTGGCTGTGCACAGACACAACAAATTGGCGACAAGTATGAACCTAAATGTTAGAAGCTATCATGAGCTGCATCGATAGTTATGAGATGAAACGACAAAAGTTAAGCAGCATGAGAAAGCTGTCAAAGACGCCAACAAAGAAACACGTGAGTAACATTGAAAGATGTGCTGAATTTAAAGTGAAAATAAAAGTTTCTGTTGGGAAAGTTGACAAATTTGGTAGCGCTAATGAAGGCTGGGGGTCATAGATTGAGAGGGTTGAACTGTATTGTAACATGAACAATGGGGAGGAGCAAAAGAAAGCCCCTTAGCTTAAAGGGACCAAGAACATACAGTCTCTTATGTAACCTAGTAGTCCCTGAAAAGCCAGCCATCAAGACGTTCAATGAAAATGTTACAATTTTACAAAATCACTTGAGCCTTAAGCCGCTAGTAATATCTGAGAGATTTAGATTTTTTAAAAGGATCTAGTCAAAAGATGAAAGCATTTCTGAATACATTGCAGAACTGTGCAAATGTTCCCAGTACTGTGACTTTAGGGATGAAATTCTGATGTGTTAATGGACAGGCTTGTATGTGACATGCATAGTCAAAGCACTCAAAAGAGGCTACTATCCGAAAGAGACCTAACCTTAGAACAGGCATTTACCATTGCAATATCATTAGAGACTGCAGCAATGGATGCAGCAGAACTACAGGAAAGCAGGTTAAAATGTGAAATGCACAAAATATCCTTGAATGGTGCAAAAGCCAAAAATGTTATTAATGTGGCAAATCCTTTCATGATGCAGATGACTGTTGGTTCAAAGAAAAAGTCTGCAGAAAATGTCACAGACAAGGTTGCACAGAGAGAATGTGCAAGACAAGAAGCACAACTGAGTGAAAAGTCTCAATCACAAAACTAAGCAAATGCATAAAGTTACTGAATGTAAAACAGAATCAGGCAACAAAGAGTCTGACAAAGGTGAACTGTTATGCCTAGAAATGTATAGTATAACTGAAGCAGAACACAAAATCATCTGGATCACAGTAGATGTGTCTGGTGTAAAACTGAAAATGGAGCTGGATACAGTGTCAGCTTTGTCCATAACTCCAGAGGTTGACTACAAAGACTGTTTTCTAAGGTACCACTACAGAAGACCTCAGTCATGCTAAGGACTTGCACAGGCAAAAACGTGTCTCTCAAAGGCAAACAGAAAATAAATGTGACATATAAAGACCAAACACAACAGTTAGAGGTTTATTTATCCAAAAGTGGAGGGCCAGCACTTTTTGGGCATGAATAGTTGAGAGAAATCCAACTAGACTGGCACTCAAACAAAACTCCTAGTGTGGCATCAACAGGCAACTGCAGCCCAAATGGTAGCACTAACCAGAGACTGTCACAGCTGCTTAACGCTAATGAGACGGTGTTTGAGAAGGGTATTGGTAAACTCAACGGCACGAAGGCCAAAGTTGAACTGGATGAAACAGCAACATCAAGTTTCCATAAAGTGCGACCAGTGCCTTATGCATTGCGTCCTAAGGTGGAAGCTGAACTGCAGAGCTTAGAGGCATCTGGAATTTCCTGCAAGGTTGAATGGGCCAAGACCATTGTCCTGGCAATCGAGAAAGGGAAGGCCGGAGCTGTTCTCACTTGTAGGGATTTCAAGGTGAGCATCAACCCAGTGCTGCATACTGTGCAGTATCCCCTGCCACGAATAGAAGAGTGTTTTGTATCTTTGGCAGGTGGGGAGAGGTTTTCAAAGACTGACTTGTCACAAGCCTATCTGCAAATGGAGATTGAGGATTCAAACAGGAAGTTCCTCACAATCAATGCTCACACTGGGACTGTTCCAGTATAATCGTTTTGTCTTTGGCATCACATCAGCTCCACCAATTTGGCAAAGAGCAATGGACCAAGTGTTCCAAGATTATCCTAGGAACACAATGTTACCTTGATGACATCATTGTGACTGGCAAACAATGATGAAGAGCACCCCCAGAACCTTGGAAACGTGCTTACCAGGCTGAGTGAGTATGGTCTGCACACATAGAGAGAGAAATGAGTTCCTCAAGAATGACATCTCATATTATGGACATGTCATTGACAAGCATGGCTTACATAAGTCACAAGAGAAGATTGAAGCAGTGCTACAGGCACCCAAACCAGGAAATGTATCACAACTCAGGTCATACTTGTAACCTTCTATCACCGGTTCCTCCCAATCATTGCTACAGTGCTGCATCCATTGGATGTACTGTTACAGACATCAGATGAACTGCTCACCCATTATGTCCCATCCCTGCCCATCAGACTGGTATGCAATAAGTCCCCTTATGGGATTGGTGATGTTTTGTCACACACTATGAAAGATGGATCTGACCATTGAATTGCATTTGCTTGAAGTTCACTGACGAGCACAGAATGCAACTACGCACTAATCGACCGAGAGGTTCTTAGTCTAGTATGGGGAATAAAGAAGTTCCACCACTACCTCTACGGACAAAGGTTTATGCTAGTGACAGATCACCAACCCCTTGTGTCTATTTTCAATCCTAGGAAGGGAATTCTAGTGATGATTGCTCCCTAGTTACAATGTTGGGCACTATTTCTAGGAGCTCACTCTTATGAGGTAGAGTTCAAGGATGCTAAACAACACAGTAATGCCAATGGCTTATCACATCTTCCACTACTGGCAACTGAAGAAGATGAGTCTTCATACCGTGACCCAGCAGAAGTGTTCCACAATGCATTGGTGGACCAGTTGTGGGTAACAAATTCCGAAATACAAAGAGAAACAAGGAATGATCTGACATTGCCAAACGTCTATGAAATCATCATGCTAGGATGGCCTGCTCATGGTAACCCTATGTTTCCAGAGCTCTCAGCGAGATGAGACCAACTGTCGGTATGTCAAAGAACGCTGATGTGTGGCTCCTGTGTTGTGGTTCCTGCATGGACACCTGGGTACAGCCAAGATGAAGAGTTTTACCTACAGCTATGTGTGGTGGCCAGGAATAGATAAAGAGATTAAAGGCTTGGCCAAAAGCTGTTCTGGATACCAGTAAGTTCAAAATGGCCCCACAGGCACAGTTACAGCTGTGGGAATGGCTGTTGTCACCAAGACGAAGAGTACGTATTAACTTTGCTGGGCCATTCATGGACTCCATGTTTCTGATTATTGTGGATGCTCATTCAAAGTGGCCACAGGTTATACCAATGAAGAGATCCACCTCAGCGAAGACTGTCTTTGCCCTGAGGACTATCTTCACCAGAAATAGCTTACCAGAACAAATTGTGAGTGACAACGGACCACAATACGTGTCAGAAGAATTCCGACTGTTCATGAAGAAAAATAGTGTCAAATATTTCAAGTCAGCTCCTCACCACCCAGCAATGAATGGGTTAGCTGAAAGGTTTGTCCAAACCTTCAAGAAGTCCATTAAAGTGCTGGACAAGAAGGGCATTCTTCGACAGCACAAAATGGACAACTTCCTTTTTGTGTCTCAGAACTCTGCTCATGCAAAGGCAAATCAAACACCTGCAATGCTGTCACGAACAGGAGTCTGAGATCTTGCATAGACCTCCCGAAACCAGGTCTGTGGAGGGAGTGCAGAATAAGCATTTCAGCCAGTTGTGAAGTGAAGCAGCAAGGAGCTTCAAAATTGGACAAGAAGTCCTAATGCGTGATTACAGAGAAGACAAGTGGACACCTGGTAGGATAGCTACAAGAACTGGAACACTGATGTACACAGTGGATGGTGGAGATCAGACTTGGAGACATCATGAGGACCAGCTACTAGATGCTCAACCAAAGAACACAACTGAGTCGACTGCATCCAACAAGACGGACACATTACAGTCACCGGACTTGAGTCTCAGTGATGATGTCACTGTCAGCAATGTGACACCGGAAACTGAGAACGTTGTCTTGGACGAGACATCTGCCAAACCCAATGCCACTCCACGGCCCTAGACATGCTATCCTGAAAGAAACAGCGTGCCACCCAAAAGACTGAACCTTTAGAACAGTGAAATTCTTTGGAATGTTATTGTGAAAGCATATTTATTTGGAATATGGGTTTATAAAAGGAAAATTGAATATTTTGTACATATTCAGTTTTACGATGCATTAATCTAAAGGGGGAGAAAGTGTAATATATAGATCTATTTCTTTCAGAGCATTAGCCTGCCCCTCCTTAGCACTATACATCGATTTGTTGTCTACACATGCACATTGTTCTCTCCCCCTCTCTCTCTCTCTCTTTTTGCAATGTGAATACACCAGTTAAAGCCATCCCCCCCGCGTGTGCTTTTATTTAATTGACATGTAGTTGTGTATAGACACACTGGTGATGGAGCCGTCTGAGTCTTCAAACTTTGCAGCCTCTTGCAAGCCTGTGCATTGGACCCTCCATACCAGACTGTAATGCAACCAGTCTGAATGCTTTCCACCGTACTGTACATCCATAGAAACTTGTAGGAGTCTTTGGAGACATGCCCAATCTCCTGACGCCTCTAATGAAGTAGAGCCAACTACATGACTTCTCTTGATTTCATTGATGTGTTGGGCCAAGGATAGGTCCTCTGAGATGTTGACACCCGAGATCTTGAAGCTGCTCACACTTTCTGTTGCTGACCCCTTGATTGGAGTGTGTTCTTCCGACTTCCCCTACCTGAAGTCCACAACCAATTCCTCATAAGAAGGCATCTTCAAGAGGCGATGGCTCAAAAAGGTGGCATCTAACATTAAGGACCTTCACTATCTAGGACAGGTTCACTTTTTGCTCCCATCAATCAGGGTGGAATCTGAAGACCCACACTCAGCAAATTAGGAACAACTTCCACCCCTATACCATCAGGTTCCTCAATAGTCCATGAACCAATGAAGACTACTTTATATTTCCTTTCTTTTGCACTATTTATTATTTTTATAATTCATAGATATTTTAATGCCTTTGTACACCATACAGAGGCCACAAAACATTGAATTTCACATCATGTCAGTGATCATAAATCTGATTCTGATTCTATGATTATAGCAGATGTTGACTGTGATTATTGTGGATTTGAAGTGTGTTACTTGTTATAAGTCCATGTATGATTATTGCCTTTTGGTACTCTGGCTATGAAATTTTCCTGCTGTTACTCCAGATATTAAACTTGTTGCCTGTAATTACACTCGGCGTGACATTGCTGCCTGTTATTTCACCGAGGGTGAAATATGTTTGCATGGATTTGCTGCCAGTGCAATTATTTCAACATCGGCATGCTGGAGGTGGTGTGGTGCAGCATCCAAGCTGGAGTCAGTGCTCCCCCTGGTGTTCAAACAGCAGAAGACAAGCTTTATTGTGTTTGACTGCAGACTGCTGCAATGTTCATGGAATCAGGGTCTTGGACTATGTATTTTTTTTTGTGTGGCTGTACTTTACTGATATCTGATATGTGCTAAGTAGGCCTTGTGCTGTGTGTGACCGCTGGTATGTGTTTCACACCCTGACCCTTGGCTGTATTCGTGTGTATGGTTGAATGACAATTAAATTTGAACTTGAACTAGCCTGATGGTTTAAAGCAATATGTGATATATCCAGGAGATGGTAAAAAGGCAAATAATGAAGGCATTTAAGGGGTTAAATGCATAACTAAATACTTTTTGAAATATATGCGACCAGGCATTAAGGTGTGGGATTGTGCATGGCTTTATCTTCTAGATCCTCATGTATGAAATGGGCATTATGCACTGGCTCACTCAAAAAGTATAGTGTTCACTGAAGTCTAATGCTCATGTCTGACCCATGAAATGCCTGGAATAACATTGTGTGCATATTTCACATCTTCACTGAAGTCTAGTACTCAGGTCTGACCCATGCAATGCCTGGGATAACATTGTGTGCATATTTCACATCTTCACTGAAGTCTAGTACTCAGGTCTGACCCATGCAATGCCTGGGATAACACTGTGTGCATATCCCACTTATTCTGGTCTTCAATGAAGTTTAGTGCTCAGGGCTGAGCCATGCAATGCCTGGGTTAACGTTGCATGCATATCCCACATCCTCTGGTGCAGAGTAAATCAACTAAACATTTAAATGTAAAATAAAAGCAACTCAGTGTGTTTGGCCGCATCTGTGGAAGGAAATAGACAGTTGACCCTCTGAGTTGAGACCCTTCACCTGGAATGTTTAAAAATAAAAGATGAGTTCAGTGGTGTAAGAGGTATGTAGAAGCAATGGACCTACAAGGGCAGTTCTGATTTGAATCTCGAGCAGGATATTGAAATGGGCTGTATGAGTTTGGGAAACTATTAGGTTGGAGCTGTGAAGGACAGATCTGGGACGATATGAGAGGCAGGAGTCTGATAATCACCGGTGGGCTCACGGACAAGGGCCGCATATGAAGACATGTCCGAGAGCTGTTAAACAATTAAATGGCTGCTTTTGATTTTCCATTTTTTACAAGTAAGCATCTGTGTTTTATAGAGGGCTGAAGTTCAGCCAAATGAAGCGGAGTGGGAATGCCTCAAGCACTGGACCAAAAACAGGCGGGGTGTGCCTACATAGATGACCACATTTCCTGGGGAGTGAGTGCTTTTAGTTTCTTCAACCATGTACAGCCCACCCCATCCTTTTCTTGACAGATGCACTCCATCCAGCATTAGTAACGGGACGACCATCTCTAGCCCAGGAATACCACCGAGACTAACTGATGTACCTGTGCAGCTGTCCCTACTTAGAAGTCAGTTGCTGCCTTTCTGCATTACATCAGACAGTACACTCACTGACTAATCCAGTACCACACCCTCCCCTAATGGATGAGTCACCCCGTAAAACTAGCCCCAGGAACTTTAGAGTGACCTACCCTGGAACCGTGGAACTATTTGTACATAATGTTCACTGCAAGAGCTTAAAAAAATAATTTATCTCAGCCTTGCCAAGCTACAAACTTCATAGGAGTGTATCTGTCTGGAAGTATACTACTGGGTGCAGGTTACATACAAAAATGTACTATAACTGTGCTCCAAGCTCAGTACTTCATTGGTCGTAGACATTTGGAGGTCAGTCGACCTGGCACAATCTTCATTCTATTAATTTTAAACTCTACGTACAGGGAGCACTAATTTATAAAAACGACTCTGTATATTGTTACCATGAGGTGGCCAACAGAGAAGAGATGGCAGAGATCAAGGCCAGGTGCCAGGCAAATAATCTCTTCCTCAATGTCAACAAGACAAAGGAGATGGTTATCGACTTCAGGAGAACTTGCAGCACTCACACCCCTCTTCAGCTGTGAGCAGCTTCACACCCTTGGGAGTGCACACCACACACGACCCCTCATGAACCCAGAACACATCCTACACTGTCAAGAAAGCTCACCAATGCCTCTACTTTCTGAGGAGGCTGAAGAGAACCGGACTTTGCACAACCATATTCACGTCATTCTACAGGGGCCCAGCAGGGAGCATCCTGGCAAGCTGCAGCAATGCAACGGGTAGTGAAAACTGCCCAACACATCACTGGCACCAGCCTACCCACCAGCAAAGACGTATATCCAGAAAGGTGCCAAAAAAAAGGCCAGTAGCATCATGAAGGATCCTACCCATCCTGCTCATAGACTGTTTGTCCCCTCCCATCAGGAAGGATCCTACCCATCCTGCTCATAGACTGTTTGTCCCCTCCCATCAGGAAGGATCCTACCCATCGTGCTCATAGACTGTTTGTCCCATCCCATCAGGAAGGCTACATAGCATCCACATCAGGAACACCAGACCCAAAAACAGTTACTTCCCCCAAGCAGTAAGGCTGATCATCACCTTCACCCACTAACTCACCCCCAATCACCACTACTTTATTGTTCCCCTTCGGTCACCTTATATACCGTCTAACGTCACTTTATGGACATCTGTGTATATCAACTAAGTATTTATGTATTATGAATATAAGCTGAGTATTCATATTTATAGTGTTTTTATTACTATTGTGTTCTTTATCTTTTGTGTGTGTGTGTTTTTTTGTACTGCATTTGATCTGGAGTAACAATTATTTCATTCTCCTTTACTTGTGTGTACAGGCGACGACATTAAACCATTTTGAATCATTAGTGCAAAGAGTGTGACATTATAAATTTCACTAGTGGAAGATCCAGCACTAATAGACTGATACAGGAACCTGGTGCCTGATAACATTAACATACTGTCATCTTTAGCAATTCACTTGGGGCTAGATAATTCCTGAGAGTGGTTTAAAAATTAATAACATTAAACGTGAAAACATTGAATATTTACTCTTGAAATGGCCCTTCGTTCCTTGGGTACATCAATAATTAATAATAATCTGATGATTATTACTTTTGTGTTGATCTGTGTGGCTTCTCACTGTGCAGTATACCACAGAATCATGAAGCTGAAACCTCTCAATTATGTAACACAGGAGTAAGTTTCCAACCACAGTCCCTAAACGAGTGGTACATCAGGTTATTCCGATCTATGAAAGTGTCAGTACTTTTAAGTGTCCTGATCTTTGCCCGCACCTCCACACCAGCCCACTGCGATCCACAACAGTCCTGAGGCAATTGCTTTAATATTTGTGGAAGAGTCTGCTGGAGCCATAGCACTCTTCAGGGCCCAAGACACAAAGATCCTGCCATGTATCACGACAGGAGTTCACTCTAATTGTCTGGGCTCGGCTCCAACGCCCTCCCTACACCTGACGTGTAGGTTGACAGGCAGATGAGCGGGAAGACCTGTAGAAGGAAGCTGCAGTCCAGGACTCTTGGAGATGGCCCCTAGCAACCAAGAGAGAGTGGAAAGTCAGCGCTCTTATGGGGCCCAGTCACTAAACAAATATCTGCCTTCGTGTAGAAGACAGTAGACAGCAGAAATAGTGGTGAGCTGACAGACTAATAAATGTGAGAAACTTAAATTAATGTTAGTACAGAGAAAGTAATGGAGGAATTTCTGGGGTTTAAAAGCCAAAAGATCTGTGGCTGAAAGCCCATGATTCCAGGATTCTAAAGCACATGGCAGCTACAGTAATGGTAAACCTCAAAATTCCCTGTTGGGGGGGAACAGTCCCAGTGGACTGGAAGGTAGTAAATGTAGCATTCCTCCTCAAGAAATGAAGAGAAAACAGTGAATTAAAGGAATGAGGATAGATTTTCATTGATGAAATTAAAATTAGTTTTGACATCAGCTGGAGCTAAAATGGAGGAATCTGTTATTAAATGTAACAAGTAAACTTAGAAAATCATGATATGGATTAGATAGTCATCACCATCATTATGTGCTGTATCATATGATGTGGGCGATCATATGTCTTTAATCTGGCTTATTATTTCTCTTTCCATGACCATGAATGTTCTTGGCAAATCTTTCTACCAAGTGGTTTGCCGTTGCCACCTCTGGGCAGTGTTTTTACCCCAGCCATTGCCAATACTCTTCAGAGCTTGTCTACCTGGCGTCAGTGATCGCATAACCAGGACTTGTGATAAGCTCGTACGACCATCCACCACCTGCTCCCATGGATTCACGTGACCCTGATCTGGGTTGGGGGGGCTAAGTAGCTGCTACACCTTGCCCAAGGGTGACCTGCAGACTAGCAGAGGAAAGGAGCGCCTTCCACCTCCTTTAATAGAGACGTATCTCCACCCCTCCCACGCCACCTGATTAGACAGTTGGTGGCATCTGTTAGTCTCGCAAGACCATGGATCTGCGCCTGGAAGTTTCCAGGGTGCAGACCTGGGCAAAGCTGTATTGAAGACTGGCAGTTGCCCATGCAGCAAGTCTCCCCTCTCCACGACACCGATGTTGTCCAAGGGAAGGGCAAGGGCCGATACAGCTTGGCACCAGTGTTGTCACAGGAGTTGCCAGAACGAGGTTGAAGGCAACGTCAGATTGCCTTAGGGACTCCAACTCCGGATTTGTCCTCAGAGTTTACTCCCGAAGTCTTTCCCATGAGTGGGTATGGCCGCAAGGCAGCGGAGGTTTGAAATCAGAGTTTTCTCTCTCTTAAATGGACTGCCTTCCCAGGCTGACAAGCTCCATCTACCCGAAGCACTGGTTTTAAGGCGCCAGGACCTGCCTTCGCCCCTTCTCCTGTCAGTAGAAACAATTCTGCCAGGCTCAGAGGCTAAGCCACACAAGAAGGCCGGGAGTTGGATTTGGTTGTCAGAGGCTATTTGAGGTGCATGCCGTGAGGAGCACTTTTAGGTAGTGGGAGCTTGTCCCCACTACCACTCCTCGGCTTGACAACCTTGGGACAGTATGTCCATGATTTAGGGAAGGGTAGGCAAATTGCATGTAATTTTGGGTAATGTAAATAGGAAGGTCGTTAGTGAACCAGTGGACTTTTCAAAAGACATGCAAAAGTTGTTTAAAGGGTTCATAGAGTTACAGTAACATTTTGCAAGGGATAGAGGACTGGCAGGGAACAAGACAGGACGAGGGTAGGATAGGAACAGCACAGGGGAATGCAGCCCTAATGAGAGAAAGTGGGATTGGTGTAGAAAGGCAGCACAGTCAGCATTGACAAGCTGGGTCAAACAGGTCTTGTTCTGTGCTATATGATTCTGAGTCAGTGTCAGGAAATAGAGAGCCGGATTAAACTGTTCTTCCCTAGTTTGGCACATTGTGGTGATTCAGGCGCTGCAGGAATCAGCAGGTAACCATAAACTGTTCTTATTTTATATGGAAGAATTTAATAAATTGACAGAGTGAAGAAAGCATTTACTGAGCAGAGAGTAATGTGGGAAGACCTGAAAGAGCCTGCAAAGAATACAGACAGTTTAAGTGTTTGGAGAAAAGGGTGATTGTTAGTGTGGAGTGTGGGAAAATGGCAGAATTTACGGAAAAAAATTTGTGGGAAATAGAATAAGGTAAAGAAACGACTGGAAAGATCATTATTATTATAAAATTGCACTGGATTGCTCAAGGGGAAGGCAAAGTTAATTTAATTACATAGAGATTTAGTGAAACAACATCTGGAGAACTGTGGGTAGCTTTCATCCTCTCCAGGCCTAAGGCTTTACCTATCACCTTTCAGCTAGCCTCTTCCTCCCCCTCCCTCCCCACCTTTTCATTCTGCCATCTTCCCCTTCCTTCTCAGTCCTAAAGAAGGGTCTCGGCCAGAAACATTGACTGTTCATGAATTTCCATAGGTGTGCCCTGACCGGCATTTTGTGTGTGTGTGTGTGTGTGTTGCTAAGGAATATGTATTTGTATGTGATGAGGGTGTTGCACAATGAAGAGAGGTTGAGTGGGGTTGGCCTGGATTCAATGGAGTTTAGAAGAGAAGTGATCTCAATGAAATGTATGAGATTATGAATAGGGTGGGTAGGGCAGATGCTGATGTGATTTATGTCAGAATGCTGTTCCTGGATTTCAGTTGGGAATTCAACGCTCTTGTCCCACAGACCCTGGTGAACAAACTCCCACTCCTCGGTCTAAATACACCTCCGTGCAACTGTTGGACTCAGCAGACCTCAGACAGTCGGGATGCACAAGTGCTGCTCCCTCACTCAGCATGGGTGCGCCCCAGGGCTGTGTGCTGAGCCCACTGCTGTGCACTCTGCCCACACGTGACTGCACGGCCAAACACTGAATAATCACATTGTCAAGTTGCCCGGTGACACGACGGTCATCGCCAGCCTCGATGAAGCAGCCCACGGAAAGGAGGTCGAAGAGCTCGAGGCCCGGAGCCAGACAAAATAACCTCTCCCTCAATGTCAACAAGACTCAGGAGATGATTATTGACTTCAGGAGAACCCACACCACTCAGGTGCTGGTTCCAGGCTGTGGCTTAACAACTGTTCCTGAACCTGGTGGTGTGGGGCCTAAGGTTTCCGTACATCCTGCCCAGTGGTAGCGGCAAGAACAGTGTATGGCCAGTCAGACCTCGTGCTCCTTATCATCTACTTTGTCTTAACCTTTATCTAATAGCTTAACTTAAAAAAAAGCATATGTAAACCTTGAAGAAGAGCAAATAAAGGTATATAGCCATCTTTAACCTCACCCACATCTCCTCTCACTCTTTTCAACTTTCACAGCAAATAAAACTGGAATCAGTATGAGCATTGAATTATGGTATACTGGAGGCCCCCATTTAAAAAATAAGGTTATTACTTTGGGTTTTATTATTTCAAAAAGAAAACGCCTAAAGATATTCTTAGTGATGAGGGTCATGTTTGCACTGGTTTGAAAATGGCTCTCTAGTCACAGAGATTAAAAGCACACAATCAAAACAGTAGCTACACTTATCACTGCTGGGGCCAGATTCATGTAACACGACCTTGTTACTGAATATGACAGCAAAAAACCAGTCACGAAGTAGCTTTAATAACCATTAGGTATTGCTAATGCATTTAATGACATAGCCTGATTAACTGATGAGAAGTTTGTTACTGTGGCAGTGGAGCCTGTAACCTTCTAGGAAAATAGCCAACTGAATCTGTTTAGGTAGATGAACCATTCTGCGGGAGTTTATGTAGCGGGGTGGAGTATACACTCTGTCAATGGAGGTGGGTACGGTTGAAAGCTTCAAGTTCCTAGGTATAAATTTCTCCAAATATTTATCCTGGTCCAACCATGGAGATGTGGTCAAGAAAGCACACCGAAGCCTTTACTTCCTCAGAAGGTTAAGGCAATTCAACATGTCCTACATGACCCTCCACCAATACAGACTGGGTCATAAGAAAGCATCCTATCTGGATTACCGCAGTTCAGTATGGCAACTGCTCCGCCCAAGCTCGCAAAACATAGCAGCGAGTAGTAAAACTCAGCCCCTTCTCTCCTGAAAGCCAGCCTCTCCTCCATTGACTCTGTCTACACCTCTCATAGGAGAACACATATCATCAGGCACAAGGACAACTTCTACCCCAGTGTTATTAGATACCTGAATGGACTTCCTACATGATAAACTCTTAATCTCGTAGTCTTGGATCTCAGGTTAATAATTGGTGACATTAACGTAGTTTGATAATAAATTTACTTTGGTCCTTTCACTTCTATTGTCTACCTGCTTTGCAATTTGCTCTGTAACTGTAACATTATACCTGCAAGCAACACACATATAAGTTGCTGGTGAACGCAGCAGGCTAGGCAGCATCTCTAGGAAGAAGTACAGTCGATGTTTCAGGCTGAGACCCTTCGTCAGGACTAACTGAAAGAAGAGCTGGTAAGAGATTTGAAAGTGGGAGGGGGAGGGGGAGATCCAAAATGATAGGAGAAGACAGGAGGGGGAGGGATGGAGCCAAGAGCTGGACAGGTGATAGGCAAAAGGGATATGAGAGGATCATGGGACAGGAGGCCTAGGGAGAAGGAAAAGGGAAGAAGGAAAATGCATTTAATGACATAGCCTGATTAACTGATGAGAAGTTTGTTACTGTGGCAGTGAAGTCTGTAACCTTCTAGGAAAATAGCCAACTGAATCTGTTTAAGTAGATGAACCATTCTGCGGGAGTTTATGTAGCAGGGTGGAGTATACACTCTGTCAATGGAGGTGGGTACGGTTGAAAGCTTCAAGTTCCTAGGTGTAAATTTCTCCAAATATTTATCCTGGTCCAACCACGGACATACGTCGACTGTACCTCTTCCTAGAGATGCTGCCTGGCCTGCTGCATTCACCAGCAACTTTTATGTGTGTTTCTTGAATTTCCAGCATCTGCAGAATTCCTCGTGTTTGCATTATACCTGCAATCTCTTTCTTTTCCTTTTGCACTACCTCGGTGTAATTATGTACGGAACGATCTGTCTGGGTAGCATGGAAATGTAAATTCCACGTTCAGTGTGTTTTTGTCTTATTTTGTTTGCCAAAATGGTTCATGAAATTCCTGTAACAGTAACAAATGAATTTCCAATTGCAACCTGGTTAACTGCACAGTCTTTACAGAATACATGCTTCTATTTATGGTAGAGATACAACGTGGTAATAGACCCCTCCGCCCAACGAGCCCACGTCGTCCAGTTACATCCACGTGACCAATTAACCTGTCCACCTTTGCAATGTGGGAGGAGCCCCACATGGTCATGGGGGAAACGTAGAAACTGAATGTACAGACAGTGGTGGAATTGTTGTTTTCACAATGTTGCACCTGCGGGTCTGACAGGTCAAGGGGCAGGCAGTGTCTCTCTCAAGGGAAGAGTCACGACAGAACTGTGGTGCACAAATTAAACGGTATGAGAGAACAGGCTTGTGACAGGGAAATACAGAAGTACAAGGTGAAGCAATGGATGATTGGAGGAAAAGGCAGCCGAGAGTTGGGTAAGGGGAGAACAGGATCTAGTGTAACATCCATCCCATCTGAGCGTGGGGACTTAACAGAGCAGCTTTGTAATGGAAGACATTGTGTTGATCAGTTTGTTCATTTCAGAAGCACTAGAGATTCTGCATATGCTGGAAATCCATACAGATAGACAGTCAGAGTCTCTCTCTCCCTCTCTCTCTCTCTCTCTCACTCTCTCACTCTCTCTACTCTCTCTCACTCTCTTTCACTTCCTCACTCTCTCTCACTCACTCTCTCTCTCTCACTCTCTCTCACTCTCACTCTCTCTCACTCTCACTCTCTCTCTCACACACTCTCACTCTCACTCTCTCTCTCACTCTCACTCTCTCTCTTTCACTTCACTCTCTCAGTCTCACTCTCTCTCTCTCACTCTCACTCTCTCACTCTCTCTCTCACTCACTCTCACTCACTCTCTCACTCTCTCTCTCACTCTCACTTTCTCACTCTCTCTCTACTCTCTCTCTCTCACTCTCTCTCACTCTCTCACTCTCTCACTCTCTCTCACTCTCTCTCTCTCACTCTCTCTCTTTCGCTTCACTCTCTCACTCTCTCTCTCACTCTCGCTCTCTCACCCTCTCTCTCACCCTCTCACCCTCTCTCTCACCCTCTCTCTCACTCACTCTCTCACTCACTCTCTCTCACTCACTCTCTCACTCACTGTCTCTCTCTCTCTCTGTCTACTCTCTCTCACTCTCTCACTCTCACTCTTTTTCACTTCCTCACTCTCTCTCTCTCACTCTCACTCTCTCTCTCTCACTCTCTCACTCCCTCACTCCCTCACTCACTTTCACTCTCTCACTCTCTCTCACTCTCTCACAGCAAGTCAGGCAGTATCTACGGAAAGGAGTCAATTTTCAAGCCAAGACCCTTCATCAAGGAGGGGAGAAAAGCCAGGTGAGGAGGGAGGTAGGTGGGTGGGGTAGGGAGAAGAAGTGAGAAGCTGGGAGGTGATGGGTGGAAAAGGTAAAAGGCTGGAGAAGAGGGAATCTAATAGGAGAGGAGTGTGGGCCATGGGAGAAAGGGAAGGAGGAGGGGCATCTGGGGGAGGTGGTGGGAAGATGAGGAGAAGAGAAGAGGTAAGAGGAGAACCAGAATGGGGAATGGAAGAAGAGAAAAAGGGAGGGGGAAAATTACCAGAAGTTAGAGAAATCGATGTTCATGCCATCAGGTTGGAGGCTACCCAGATGGAATATGAGGTATTGCTCCTCCAACCTG
The DNA here is from genome assembly GCF_030028105.1 of Mobula birostris. Lineage (NCBI taxonomy): Eukaryota > Metazoa > Chordata > Chondrichthyes > Myliobatiformes > Myliobatidae > Mobula > Mobula birostris. The sequence continues at coordinate 110,731,668 of NC_092371.1, read as the reverse complement.
GGAGTTGCCTGATCGCGCTAATAAAGGAGGTCATGGACTGTTAATTCGGAATGGGGATTGGAATTGAAATAATTGACCACAGGAAACTCCTACTTGTTATGGAAGGAGCAAAGGTGTTCGACAAAGCAATCTACGACAGGTCTCACCGATGTAGAGGGGGGCACACTGGGAGCACCTGATGCCATAGACAACCCCAACAGATTTGTAGGTGAAGTGTTGCCTCACCTGGAAGGACTGTCTGGGGCACTGAATGGAGGTGAGAGAGAAGGTGGAGGGGCAGGTGTAGCACTTCATCCGCTTGCAGGGTTAACTGCCGGGTGGGAGATCAGTGGGAAAGGACAAGTGGACAAGGGAATCACAGAAAGTGGAAAGCAGAGACTGGGGAGGGGTGAGGTAAAGAAGTCATTGGTGGTAGGATCCCATTGAAGGTGGCGGATATGGAGGTTCATGGGCTGGTAGGTAAGGACAAAGAGGAACACTCTCCCTGTAAAGGCGGTGGGAAAATAGGGTGAGGGCAGATGTCTGGGAAATGGAGGAGATGTGGGTGAGACGTGGTGGAGAAAGGGAAACGCTGTTCTTTCTCGAGGCTGAGGCGCGGCTACAGATTTGCTTCAAGTTTGTAGACAGGGCTGTGTTCAAGGACTAATCAGAGGATCTGAACGAATACATCACCGTTGTCATGGACTTTATAAAAACAGTCAGAGACAAATACACTCTCACAAAATCATACAGAGTCTTCCCTAAGCAGAAGCCCTGGATGAATCATCAGATCTGCAATCTGCTGAGGGCCAGATCAGTGGCATTTAGGTCTGATGACCAAGTTAAGTACAACAGTTCCAGGTACGACCTTTGGAAAGCCATCTCATGTGTGAAGTGGCAATTCCAGGCCAAACCTGATCCCTGAAAGATGCTCGACAACTCTGGCTGGGCTTGAATACTATCACCTCCTACAAAGCGGAACCAGGTGACATAGGTGACAGCAAGGCTTCGCTCCCAGACGAGCTCAATGTCTCTTATGCTCACTGTGACCATCAAACCATGGAGGCACCTTCAAGAACTCCCGCAGCCCCTGATGACCCTGTGATTTCAGTCTCAGAGGCCATCAGGAGGATGCACCCACAAAATTTGAATGTGAAGAATTTCATGAACAGTTGCGATTTAGTGTATAAAAGAAATGATTATTTGTCTGCAAGTAGATTATAGGTATGAATATTCTGAGGTGGCATTAACCAGCCATTTAAAAAAGAGTTCAGATGACTTTATTAGAAAGTGAGCACAGAGTAGAACTGTTAATGAGATGGTCATTGCCCTGGTCTGAATTCCAGTGACTGCTCTGTTGCTGTCTGTTTATCTATCTAATCTGTCTATCTTATCTATCTAATTTACCTATCTATCTATCATACAGAGTGGATGGGCCCTTCGAGTCGTGTCACCCAGCAATCCCCCAATTTAACACTAACCTAATCATGGGACAATTTAGAACGACCAATTAGCTGACCAACCAGTTCGCCTTTGGGCTGTGGGGAGAAACTGGAGCACCTGGAGGGAACGCCCGCGGTCATGGGGAGAACATACGAACGCTTTGCAAGGCAGTGGCGGGAATTGAACCCCGGTCGCCTGCACTGTGAAGTGCTGTGCTAACCACTGCACCACTGTGCCCCCCCCCCCGTCTTGTGTGGCAGCATCAGTCTGGCCCGCCACAGTTTACCGCTGCTCCTGTTCCAAGACCACTTGCTGTAGTCACAGGCAATGTGCAATTGCAACACTGTGCTCTCTGTTCACCTCTTTTAATGCTCTGTTTATCAGTCTCTGGTGTTATAAACAATCTGGTGGAGGAACCCAGTGGGTTGTGCAGCATCTGTGGGGGGGGGGGGCAAAGGAATTACTTGTAATTTCCTCCCTCCCCAGCGGATTGTTTACTGCTCCAGATTCCGGCATCTTCTACCTCTCGCGTCTCCTTTCTGCAACTATAGTTTCAACTCACTCATGTGGCTCACAACGATTTGTTCCCAGCTGAGTGTGGAATTACCTCCTAGCCACTGCTGTGTGTATTTTGTTATTCATTACTTTGAAGATAGGCATTGCTTTTCAATTGCACTTCCCAAATTGCCTTTGAACTTGCTAGGGCACTTCAGAGTGCCTTTAAGTGACGGCTACATTGCTGGCTCTGGAATCACATACTGTACAGGCCAAACTAGGTGATGATGGCAGATTTCATCCTATGAATCACTGTGCCGTGACTCCACCCTCGTACCATATCTTTGAAGAGTCAAACGTCTATGAAGTGTTCTCAAGGGATTGCACCACAAATAAAAGTATTAAAAGATACTTCCTAGTTTGTACAATCACAAGAACTTAAGAACACAAGCAAACAGGAACAGTAGGAGGCCACTAGCCTTTTGAAGCCTACGTTCTGGTTCGTTATGATCACTCACTGCTGATTTACTCTGATCTCATTTCTTCTTCTTGTCAATTCCCATTAACCCTCAGCTCTCAGTTCTTTTAAAAACGTATCTACTGTACCTCCTCCTTAAATGCTTTAAATGATCTGGTCTCCACAACCTTCTTGGATAGAGAATTCTGGAGATCTGCTGCACTCTCTGAAGATAACTGTGTGTGCACCCTCCTCCTTTAAGTGATCAATCCCTCACCCAGCAACAGCATTCCTTTTTCTGAAGACATTCCTATGGGTAAAAACCTCTTGGCAACTTCTCTGTCATGCCCTATCAGGACCCTATATGTCTCTGTAAAGCCATTCCTCATTCTGCTGACCTCCAAAAAATATAGCCACGCGATGATTAGCCTCGCTTGATAGGTCAAGCAATATTTGCACATTATTAGTTGCGCTAACTTATTTTGCTTACTTCCTCCTTCCTCATTTAGTCACATAACTTTAAGACCATAAGACATAGGAGCAGAATTAGGCCATTCAGCCCATCGAGTCTACGCCACCATTCCATCATGGCTGATCCTGGATCCCACTTAACCCCATACACCTGCCTTCTCGCCATATCCTTTGGTGTCCTGACCGATCAGGAAATGATCAACTTCTGCCTCAAAGTCACCCAATGACTTGGCCTCCACCGCAGTCTGTGTCAGAGCGTTCCACAGATTCACCGCTCTCTGGCTAAAAAAAATTCCTCCTTACGACTGTTCTAAAAGATCACTCTTCAATTTTGAGGCTCTGTTCTGGATACCCCTACCAGCCCAAAGCTGCCAAATGATCCTCATATTCCCTTCATTCCTGGAATTATACTCATGAACCTCCTCTGGACTCTGTTCAATGACAACACATCGTTTTTGAGATATGGGGCCCAAAACTGTTGACAATTCTCCAAGTGCAGACTGACTAGTGTCTTATAAAGGCTCAGCATTATCTCCTCGGTTTTATATTCTATTCCCCTTGAAATAAATGCCAACATTGCATTAGCCTTCTTTACCACAGACTCAACCTGTAAACTAACCTTCTTAAGAGTTCTGCACACTGCCTGGTATGGGAACTGTACTTCCCTCAATCGCAGGACTCTGCAGAGAGTGGTGTAGACAGCCCAGTGCATCTGTGGATGTGAACTTCCCACTATTCAGGATATTTACAAAGACAGGTGTGTAAAAATGGCCCAAAGGATCATTGGGGACCTGAGTTACCCCAACCACAAACTGTTCCAGCTGCTACCATCCGGGAAACGGTACCGCAGCATAATAGTCAGGACCAACAGGCTCTGGGATAGCTTCTGCCACCAGGCCATCAGACTGATTAATTCATGCTGACACAACTGTATTTCTATGTTATATTGACTGTCCCATTGCAAATACTATTTATTATAAATTACTATAATTGCACATTGCACATTTAGACAGAGACGTAACGTAAAGATTTTTACTCATGTATATGAAGGATGTAAGTAGTAAAGTCAATTCAATTCAATTCACGAGGACTCCTAAGTCCCTCTGCACCTCTGATGTTTGAACCTTCTCCCCTCCTGCACTATTGTTCCTTTTACAAAAATGCATTATTGTACATTTCCCAGCACTGTATCCATCTGCCACTTTTTTGCTCATTCTTCCAATTTAGATTATGAAGACACACAGTCCTCTTTTATTGTCATTTAGTAATGCACACATTAAGAAATGATACAATATTCCCTCCAGTGTGATATCACAAAACACAGGACAGACCAAGACTGAAAAAACTAACAAAACCACATAATTATAACATATAGTTACAACAGTGCAACAATACCATAACTTGATGAAGAAGTCCATGAGCACAGTAAAAAGTTCAAAGTCTCTCAAATGTCCCACATCTCACGCAGACGGGAGAAGGAAGAAAAACTCTCCATGCCATACCGGACCACAGTCTGACTCTGAGTCATCCGAGAACTTCGAGCCTCCGATCAGCTCTCTGACCCCAAGTACTGAGTGCCATCTCTAACCAAACGGTTTGACCTCAATCTCAGTCACCAACAGCAGGCAAAGCCAGGGATTTTGAGGCCTTCCCTCCGAAAGATTCCCGATCGCGCAGTAACAACAGCAGCGAACTGGCGTTTCAGAAATTTCTCCAGATGTTCCTCTGTGCTTTCATGTCTGCCTCCATCAAATCAGAATTGTCCACAGCCCCTATTTAACGGATACAATATCATTTTTCACCGGAGGGCTGCGCACACGCAGTGCGCTGCTCTCTCTCCTCCCACCTATTTTTCAATTTGTCTAAGTCCTGCTGCAATTGCATTTTTTCCTCAGCACTTCCTACCCCTTCACCTATCTTTGTACTGTCTGCAAACTTTGCCACAAAGCCATCAATTCCATTATCCAGATCATTGACAAACAATGTGAAAAGTGGCGGTCCCAATACTGACCCCTGAGAAACACCACTAGTCACCAGCAACCAACCAACCTGCCTGTCAGCCATTCTTTTATCCATGCCAGTATCTTTCCTGTAATGCTATAGGATTTTGTCTTGTTAAGCAGCCTCCTGTGTGGCACCTTATCAAATGCCTTCTGAAAATCCAAGTAAATGACATTCACTACCTCTCCTTTATCCACCCTGCTTGTTACTTCTTCAAAGAACTCTTACAGATTTGTCATGGGAGGTTTTTCTTTATAGAAACCATGCTGGCTTTGACTTATTTTATCATTCATCTCGAAACGTCATCTTTAATAATGGACTCCCACGCTTTCCCAACATGTCTTTTGTCTTCCTTCTTTCTTAAAGAGTGGAGTGACATTTGCAATCTTCCAGTCCTCCGGGACCATGCCAGAACCAAGTGATTCTTGATAGATCATAACCAAATGCACCTGCTATCTCTTCAGTAACCTGTCTCAGGACTCTGGGATGTAGTCCATCTGGTCCAGGTAACTTATCCACCTTAAGACCTTTGAGTTTGCCTAGCATTTTCTCCTTTGCAATAGCAATGGCACTCACTCCTGCTCCCTGACACTCACGGACCTCTGGCACACTGCTAGTGTCTTCCACAGTGAAGACAGACACAAAGTACTCATTAAGTTCATCTGCCATTTCTTTGTCCCCCATTACTACCTCACCAGCATCATTTTCCAGTGGTCTGATATCAACTCTCACTTCCCTTTTACTCTTCACATAACTGAAAAATTTTTGGTATCCTGCTTTATATTATTAGCTAGTTCACTCTCATATTTCATCTTTTCCCTTTTTACAGCTTTTTTTTAGTTGCCTTTTTTTGGATTTTAAAAGCTTCCCAATTATCCAACTTCCTGCTCACTTTTGCCTCCTTGTATGCCCTTAAAGACTTATACAGTCTTTAACTTCTTTTTCAGCCATGTTTGCCTACCTCTGCCATTTGGGAACTTCTTCTTCTGTGGGACATATCTATCCTGCACCTTGTGAACTATTCCCAGAAACTTCCACCTCTGCTCTGCCATTACCTTCCTCCAATCCACCTGGGCAAGCTCCTCTCTCATGCCTCTGTAATTCCCTTTATTCCATTGCGATACTGATACATCTGATTTATGCCTCTCCCTCTCCAATTGCAGTATGAAGTTTGTCTTTGACCTTTAACGGATACTTGGACAGGCAAATCAATCTTTCCCTTGTGTGTTTTAGGATAAGAATAGAAGGGAGTGGTAGTATGACACGACATATGCCAGTGATATTAAACCTGATTCTGATGACTGCTTCGTATCTTTCTGTTGCCTCAGTTTCACCACCTGTACTCTCTTTGTCAAAGTTAATCTAGGCAAAAGTGTCGCCAAACAGATATACAACTTCTGTTGAACGTTAGTTTACAACATCCAGGACAGCCCTGTGAATAGACTCGATTAGTACACACTCATGTCCCAGCATAACAGTTCTTAATTAAAGAACAAGGCTGCTTTGAAAAGTCTTAGCAAGATCTTATGCTTGAATTCTTTGACGTAGAAAGCTGTAGCAGCTGATTACAAAGAGTTGTTCAGAAACGCTGAATTACCTAGCAAACTCTTGGGGAGATAAAACATATTTGAAACCTTTTATTTTTTCATATTCTGAATCAAATAGGATGGAGAATTTTATTACTTACGGTGATTGTGCATATTAACTTTTTAAATGACTGTTGCTTCAATTGGGTAACATGAGAAAAACTGAATTAAGTCCTTAATGCTAATGTCTTAAAAAGGATTTTGAGATGACAGCAAATGTATTTGCACAGACAGATTCAAGAACAGTTACTACTCCTCAACCATCAGCCTCTTGAACAAACGGGGATAACTACACTGATCTATGGACTCTGTTATCTTGTTATTTCATGCTTGTTATTTATTGCTATTTATTTATATCTGCATTTGCACAGTTTAGAGTTTATGGTTACTGGTCTATAGATTTGCTGAGTATGCTCGCAGAAAAACTACTTTGAACTTTGAACTTTCACGTCTTGCTTCTTTATCAAACCCCTCCCCTACTGTGACTCCACAAATTGTTTGTTAAATCTTGCTTTAAAATAGTTTGTTCCTTAATTTATTTTGCAACTCACTGTTAAAGCTGTCATATATTTTCATTTCCAGTAATAAGCCTGGGATTTCAACAGTGATCTGCCCATTCATCAGTTTGGCTGAATGATGAATCAAACTAAGTAATGACAAAAGGAGTGTAGTTCAGACAAGTGCAAGATGTTGCAGTTTGCTATGTCAAATCCAGGTAGAACTTTCACAGTGAATGGCTGTGTGCAGGGGAGTGTTTCAGAAGGGCCATGGAGTATAAATACATTGTTCCCTGAAATTGGAGTCACAATTAGACAGGGTGGTGAGTAAGACCTCTGATGTCTTAGACCTCTGGCGTGTTAGCCTCCCGCAGACATGGCGCTGTTGTACAGGACACTGGTGAAGCTGCACGGAGTACAGTGTTCAGTTTTGGTCACCCTACTTATAAGAAAGATGTTAACTAAACTGTAAAGAGTGCAGGAAACATTTACAAGGCTGCTGCCAGGACTTGAGAGACTGAGTTATAGGGGGAAGCTGGATAGGTTAAGACTTTATTCCTTAGAGCGTGGGGCCCTGAGGGGTGACTGTATAGAGATCTATAAAATCATGAAGGGTTAGGTAGTGTAAATGCATACTGTCCTGATAAAGGGTCCTGGTCCAAAACGTCAACTGTTTATTCCCATCCATTGATGCTGCCTGACCTGCTGAGCTCCTCCAGCACTTTGTGTGCATTGAGCGAATGCAATAGTCTTCTTCCCAGAGTTGGGGGTGTCAAGAATGAGAGGGCATAGGTTTAAAGAGAGAGGTGGGAGATTTAAGATGAACCTGAGGGGCATCTTTTTTTATATATATGAAGGGCGGTAACTATGCTAGAGGAAGTGGTTTGAAGCAGGTACAATAACAACTTTTAAAAGACAATTGGAAAGGTACATGGATTGGGAAGGTCTAGAAGGTTATACGGCATCTAAGCAAGTCTCTGTCTGAGACTAATCCCCCTTTAAGGCTATTGAATGGTTCCTTAGTATGTTCTGATGAACTCGTGGCCTCACAATCTAACTCATTATGATCTTGCACCTAATTGTTTACTTGCACTCTGAGTGCAGCTGCGATGTTGTCCCTAATTAATCGTGCTACAAAACCCCATAAGCACTGTCTCTATCATTTCTAAAGCATCAAAACCCTGGAACTTTAAACATCCATTCCTGTCCCTCTCTTAACCAAATCCTTGCAGAGGCCACATCATTAAAGTTGCAGGGAATGATCCCTGCTCGAAGTTCATTGCCCTTATTTCAGTGTTCTTAGCATTAAAATAAACACATTTGAATCTGTCTTTTACAAAATAGAATGATATTCAACTAACCTCATATCAGTGCTTTAATGAAGTGGGAAATACTCGAACTTTCTCCATCGCTGAACAAGATCAAGCCTGACCCTATACCTTTGAGTCCATTTTCTGCCAGATTCTCATATCCTGATATCCAAAAATCTATCCATGCCAGCCTTGCACTTGTTTAATCTCTGAGCATCCACGGCCCTAGGAAGGGTAGAGTTTGTCGCATTATGTGATAACAAACTTCTCCTCAAATCCTAACTGTCTGAACCCCTATTCTAAGTCACCTGTACAAATAGAGGAAACAGCCTCTTAAATCTCAATCCCTTTCTTCTTTTTAGGCTGATCAATACATCAGACATGGTGGGCCGATGAGTATGTTTTCATGCTGTATCTCTCTGTCTCTATGTCTCTAGCTCTACCATTGCCTAAAGCAATTTTTGCCTTAACTTCACTACATTTAAAATACTTTTCTCCTAAAATCAAGCAGCTGTGTTTTCTTCAGACTGGTTGTTGATTTGGTTATCGGTATGTCTGCATTTAATAATTTTTTTCTCCTTTATCCCTTTATTCTTCTATACCATTCAGTTTGATGTTGCGGTGATTGCTGAGCTTGACAATTAGTTTGCTGACGTAGTGTTTGCCTGTGCCAGAACCTCCATGGTGTCCCAGTTAAAGTGGTGTCCCTCTTGGTCTGAAGGACACCACTTTAACTGGGACACTGCAGAGGTTCTGGCACAGACAAATACGAAGCAGGCATGAGAATTTTTAGAAGGATGATTCTCTTCTGATAACTCCGTAAACAAACGTATCAAAATAGACTTCACCTACGAACCCCTAAGAGCCAAAGAAACATGAGCCAATATAAATCAAAGGTGAACTGAAGGGGTAGCCAATCAGGACCAGGTAAGCAAAAGAGGGGCCATATAAACGTGAGCATTCCCAGAGAGAAACACCAACAACTGTGCACTGAGAATGTCACCTCAACTGGTGATGAGATGTCTGCCATGTTGTATGATGAGGGCGATCATGATCTCTCCATAATCATGATTGCTCTTGGCAAATTCTACAGAAGTGGTTTGCCATTGCCTTCTTCTGGGCAGTGTCTTTACAAGACGGGTGACCCCAGCCATTATCAATACTCTTTAGAGACTGTCTGCCTGGCATCAGTGATCACATAACCAGGACTTGTCATATGCACCAGCTGCTCATATGACCATCCACCACCCGATCTCATGGCTTCCTGTGACCCTGATCATGGGGCTAAGCAGGTGCTACACCTTGCACAAGGGTGACCTGCAGGCTAGCAGAGGGAAGGAGTGCCTTACACCTCCTTTGGTAGAGTTGTGTCTCCACCCCACCACGCAAGAACTAACAGCACTAATTGCAAAAACTATGATAGGACAGATCTTTACCACATTTTCCTTTAAAAGGTATCACTCCTTTTACAGTTGTAAAATATATAAACCAATTTAGCAAAAGCACATAATATTGTATCATGAACATAATTTACTTTCAAACATTTGTAGCATAGCAATTGATAATTTTTCTTTCACAATTTTCATTTAAAAAATTCCCTAGCAATAGATCTAATTTTTTATTGATTAAATTCCAGGTTGATGTGTTAGAAATAAAAATAACCTGTATTCTTTAACATGAATTTTTGATTATTTGGCAATCATGGAATTTTCGGGGACCAAAGGAAGTCATTGTAACTATACCAGCTTATACTTTAGTGTTCCAATTGTTTGTGCAATTTAATATTAAAAACTTAGAAGGACTACTTCCATTCTTGTTTCAGCTAGAGCACGTTTAGTACCATCTGATCTTCATTTTTATATTAAAAAATGTCTTTGTCCTTTTGTTTTTATTTACTAATAAAAGAGGGAAATAGGTTTTTTTCCTGTAATTTTGAGCAACACTCCTCTTAATACTATGGGGGAAAATAAACCTCCCTTTGTCTCAGCACATTAAGTATGTCCTTGTGATAGCCATGGATACATCTTAGTGTTAACTAATGTTTTTTTCTTCTGGATTTAGCACTCCCACTGCTTTGCCTTGTTATTGAAATTTCTCAAGATGTTTCCATTCCATTGGAAGTATGGTGTAAAATCAGTGTGTGTGCTTCTCGCTGCTGCCATCAGGAAGAAGATATAGGAGCCTCAAGATCCACACCACCAGGTTCAGCAACAGTTATTACCCCTCAGCCATCAGGCTCTAAAACTCAACATTACGCACCCCAGCACTGAACTGCTCCCACAACTTATAGTTTCACTTTCAAGTACTCTTCATCTCATGTTCTCAATATTTATTGCTTATTTGTCTATCTATTTACTATTTCATATTACTACTTTTTTCTATTCATTTTGTATTTGCACAGCTTGTTGTCTTTGGTACATTGGTGGTTTGTCTTGTTGTGTGCAGTTTCTCATTGATTCTATTGTGTTTCTTTATATTTACAGTGAATGCCCACAGCGCACAAGAAAATGAATCTCAGGGTAGTATATGGTGACATACTGTAAATGTACTTTGATAATAAGTTTACTTTGAACTTTGTAAGCAGGTTTACATAGAAAACACCACTGAATTCTTCCAGCAGATTGTACTCCCAAAAAAGTAATGGCAGTGCGGTGGGAACTGGCTCGGACACGTTGTTGTCCATGATTCCCATGTGCTTTCTCTTTATTTAATTGGATAAATTAACCTGTCCTCCCATTTTAAAATGTCTTGGTCACATTTTAAAACTGTGCGTGTGTGATCATTTGTATAGCTCTCTCCAATTTACTTCCCTTTTTAATTTGAAGTAGTGTGTGTGTGTGTGTGTGTGTGTGTGTGTGTGTGTGTGTGTGTGTGTGTGTGTGTGAGTGAGAGAGGGAGGGAGGGGGAGGGGAGGGGAGGGAAGAAAGATCATTGCAAGCTGGAGTCCACTTAAAACGAACAAGTCTCATTGGGAGTGAGTTTTATTTGAGCCAACAAAAAGGAGGGTGGTGTAAGCGGAGCAGCCATTTTTGGAGTGGGCCATTGTTAGAGTGGGAGGAATTGGATCAACAGGCTTCAGCAAGATCAGGCTTGGGTAAGCACAGGCGGAGGTCCAAAGTAAGTTTCTATGCTGTCTTTCTTTGTCTATCAGTACATTGAAGACTCGTACGGCCAGATTTGGGAACAGCTTCTTTCCAACTGTGATAAGACTGCTGAACGGATCCTGACCCGGATCTGGGCCGTACCCTCCAAATATCTGGACCTGCCTCTCAGTTTTTTTTTTGCACTACCTTACTTTCCCTTTTCTATTTTCTATTTATGATTATAATTTAAATTTTTAATATTTACTATCAATTTATACTCCAGGGAGTGTGAAGCACAGAATCAATTATCGCTGTGATGATTGTACACTCTAGTATCATTTGTTTGGTGACAATAAAGTAAAGTAAAGCTGATGTGCTGAGAATGGGTCTCAGTTAGCAGTATGTTCTTTATGTGAGAACTCGGGATCATCTCCAGTCTCCCTGATAACTACACCTGCACAAAGTACATCGAGCTACAGCTCCTTAGAGACTATGTTAAGGAATTGGAGCTGCAGTTTGATGACTTTTGGCTCAAACGGTAATAAATAGGAGCTACAGGGAATTAGTTGCGGGAGGTAGGTAGCTGGGTGACTGTCAGGAGAGGGAAAGGGAAAGGCATCCAATGCAGAGAACCTCTGTGGCCATTTCCCTAAATAATAAGTATACCGCTTTGCATATTGTGTGGGGGGGCATGATCTACTGGGGGAAGCAGCAGGGTCTCTGGCACTGAGTCTGGCTCTCTGGCTGTGAAGGGAATGGGCGAGAAGAGAAATGCAGTAGTCAGAGGAGATTCAATAGTTATAAGAGCAGACAGGAAATTGTGCAGATGTGAAACACACCTGGATGGTATTTTGCCTCCCAGGTGCCAGGGTCAGGGACCTCCTGGATCAGGTCTAAAGGGGGAGGGTGTGCAGACAGAAGTCGTGGTACACATTGGTACCAATGACATAGGTAGGAAATGAGAGGACGTCCTGAAGAGAGAATATAGGGAGTTAGGTAGAAAGCTGAAAAGCAGGACCTCAAGGGTAGTAATCTCTGGATTGCCGCCTGTGTCACACACCAGTGAGGGCAAGAATAGGATAATTTGGCAGATGAATGTATGGCTGAGGGATTGTTGCAGGGGGCAGGGTTTCAGATTTCTAGACCATTGGTATCACTTCTGGGGAGGGTATGATCTGTACAAAAAGAACAGGTTACACCTGGATCCAAGGAGGATCAGTTTGATAGAGGTGTTGGGGAGGGTTTAAGCTAATTTGGCAGGGTGATGAGAACCGGAGTGACAGGGCTAAGTACAAGGCAATTGGTTTACAAGAAGATGCAGTACTGTATGTAGTGAGACTGTGAGGAAGTTCAGGCGGATGAGAGGGCAAAATTGCAGTCAGTGACATGAGTTGAAGTGTAACATGGGGGAAAAATCAAAAGGGCGATGAATGCAGGATTGAAGGTGTTATATTTAAATGCACACAGTATACAGAATAAGGTAGATGATCTTCTAGCTCAGTTAGAAATTGGCAGGTATGACGCTGCAGGCATCACTAAGTCATGGTTGAAAGAAGATCATAGTTAGGAGCTTAGCATCCAAATTTAAACATTGTATTGAAAGGACAGGTAGATAGGCAGAGGGGGTGGGGTGGCTCTGTTGGTAAAAAAGAAGATATCAAATCCTTAGAAAGAGGTAAAATAGATCTGGAAGGTGTAGAATCATTGTGAGTAGAGTTAAAAAAATGCAAGAGTAAAAAGACCCTGTGTGCAAGCCTCCAAGCAGTAGTCAGAATGTGGGCTACAAATTACAAGGGGGATAGAAAAGGCATGTCAATACGGCAATGTTACAATAGTCATGAGGGATTTCAATATGTAGGTAGATTGGGAAAATCAGGTTGGTGCTAGGTCCCAAGAGAGAGAACTTGTAGAATGCCTGCAAGATGAAGAAGTATTCTAAAGGGAGGATGAGGCAACTATGGCTGACAAGGGAAATCAAAGACAACATAAAAGCTAAAGAGTGGGCATATAATATAGTAAAAATTAGAAGTTAGAGGATTGGGAAGCTTTTAAACACCAACAGAAGGCAACTAAAAAAGACATAAGGAGAGAAAAGATGAAATACGAAGGTAAGTTAGCCAATAAAATAGAAGAGGATAGCAGCAGATCTTCAGATATATAGAGAGTAAAAGAGAGGTGAGAATGGATATCGGACAGCTGGAAAATGAAATGGAGAGGTAGTCATGCGGGTAAACCTATTAAGTATTTAGAGTCAGTCTTCACTGTGGAAGACACTAACAATATGCCAGAAATTTGAGAGTGTCAGGGGGCAGAAATGAGTGTAGTCACTATGACTAAGGAGAAGATGCTTGGGAAGTTCTGAAGGTAGGTAAGTCATCTGGACCAGATGGTCTACACCCCAGGGTTCTGAAAGAGGTGGCTGAAGATATTGCGGAGGCATTAGGAATGATCTTTCAAGAACCACTAGTTTCTGGAATGGTTCTGGAAGACTGGAAAATTGCAAATGCCACTCCACTCTTTTAGAAGAAGGGAGGCAGAAGAAAGAAAATTATAGACTAGTTACCCAGACTCAATGAGTCGTACTCAACAAGGTGAAATCCTGCCTAACAAATCTGTTGGAAGTACAGACAGGAAAGACAAAGAGGAGTCAGCAGATGTTCTTTACTTGGAATTTTAGAAGGCCTTTGACAAGGTGCCGCACATGAGGCTGCTTAACTGGACAAGAACCCATGGTATTACAGGAAAGATGCTGGCATGGATGTCAGGAAGGAGGTAAAGAGTATGAATAGAATGGGCCTTCTCTGGTCGGCTGCTGATGATTAGCAGTGTTCTGCAGGGGTTGGGGTTGGGGTTGCTTCTTTTCACGTTATATGTCAATGATTTGGATAACAGAATTGATGGATTTGTGGCTAAGTTTGCAATGATATAAAGAGTTGAGGAATCATGGAGTCTGCACATGGACTGGGAGAATGGGCGAAGAAATGGCAGATGGAATATAGTGCAGGGAAGTGTACGGTCATGCACTTTGGTAAAAGGGATAAAGGAATAGATTATTTTATAAATGAGAAGAAAATTCAAAAATCAGAGGTGCAAAGGGACTTGGGTGTAGACTACGAGAGTTCTTGTGCAGGACCCCTCAAGATTAACTTGAAGGCAAATACATTGCTAGCATTCATTTCGAGAGGGCAAGAATATGAGAGTAAGAATGTAATTATGAGGCTTTATAGGGCATTGGTCAGGCCATACTTGGAGTATTGTGTGCAGTTTTGGGCTCCTTACCTAAGAAAAGATTTGCAGGTAGTGAAGAGGGTCCAGAGGAGGTTTGTGGGAACAATTCTGGGAATGAAATGGTTAATGTATTTGATGGCTCTGGTCCTGTACTCACTGTAGTTTAGAAGAAAGAGGGAGTACTCATTGAAAGCTATCAGACATTGAAAGGCCTAGACAGAGAAGATGTACAGAGAATGTTTCCTATAGTGGGTGAGTCTAGGATCAGAGAGCACAACCTCAAGTAAAGAATTGTCCATTTAGAACAGATGAAGAAGAATTTCTTCAGCTAGAGGGTGGTGAATCTGTGAACTTCATTGGCACAGATGGCTGTAGAGACCAAGTCATTGAGTATATTTCAAGTGCAAAGATGATAGGTTCTTGATTATTCAGGGTGTCAAAGGTTACGGGCAGAAAGCATGATAATGGGTCGAGAGGGATAATAAATCAGCCATGGTGGAGCAGACTGGATGGGCTGAACGGCTTAATTCTGCTCCTATATCTTATGGTCTTTTTCTTGTGGAAATACACCATTGTCAGTTTGCCTTGACATCTTGATACTTCACCAGTATCAATTTTAAGATATCTTTGATTTCTGCTGGATTAATTTTTTTCTTTTTAAGAAACTTTTCTCTCATCTTGTAAACTCAGTCTTGTCACTGTTCCCCCGATCTAAGCTCTTATTGTTTGAATTAAACTTGGTATCTTCACGTTCTATCAAATCCACACAGGCTTGAGAAAGAAACAAAAAAACTTGCTCATGTCTGGAAGGAATCAAAGTCAACTTCTTGCCTCATTCCTTGTTACCTTTGCCTGGATACAGGGGCAAAGCTTTGTACTCCTTCCCCTCCCCTTAACATCCTCAACAATGAGATTGGTTTCAGGAGCACGTTACAATCAGCTGCCTACAGAAGTTTGCCCGTTTGTCTGTTTTGATCTAATTTCAAGGTTAAATCAAATTAACTCAAGGGATTTGTTCTTGTCTGGAACAAACCAATGTGGATACAGATGTATTAGTTATTAGCATGATAGATTTACTAAGTACATTGCATCTAATAAAAAGAAGCAACACTAAACAAAACCAGTAACTTCAGTCTGTTCCTTAAATTTGCCGAGTCCACCTCCTGAATGACTGGTGTTGTCTCTTTTCTCTTTGTTGTGTCTCTGTGTCCTGATGGCTGCACATTTGTGTGGAGCATGACTTCGACCCTATCTATCTTCCTCTCCCGTCCCCCTCCCCCCTCTCTCATTCCCCTCCCTCCCCCTCTCTCTTGCAACACCACCCACACCCCCAATCCCTCTGGTATTTACACTGAACTATCTGACTGATTTCTAATTGCTGCCTGAGCAGTTCCTTATCATTCTTGTTCACTCTCTTGCAGATTAAACTACTTCTTGACTGAGACCCCCGCATGAACGAACGAATGGTCTCACACTACAAATGCCCTTTGCCTCAGTTTCAACCTCTTTTGTATGTTTCAATCCCAGCATTCTCTTTATTCGGTGTTCTGGCCCTGGTTGTTACACTTGCTGCCCTCTCACGTACTTGTGCTCTCACAGATAACCTGTTGCTTCCAGCATAACACCACTAATGCCCTGGCCCTGAGGTTTTAAACATTTTATACTGTTTCAGCTCATTCTTTGCCTCTGTGTCGCTTTAACAAAGTTGATTATTATGTTTGCCTCATCTCTACTGCACTTCCCATTGCAGCAACAGGATTAAAGCACTACGATACACCAGGAAAACTTTAAAATGGCCTTTTACATTTCAAATATCTTGCAATGGGAAATGGTAATTTGCAATAAAAACTAATTTTATTGCATCACAGTCTGGTATGGAAACAGCAATGACCTTGAGCAGAAAATCCTACAAAATGTAGTGGATACGGCCCAGTCCATCACGGGTAAAGCCCTCCCCACCATTGAGCACATCTGCATGGATTGTTATCACAGGAAAGCAGCATCCATCATCAGTAACCGCTACCATCCAGGCCATGCTCTCTTCTCACTGCTACCATCAGGCCTCAGGACTCACACCACCAGGTTCAGGAACAGTTACTACCCCTCAGCCATCAGGCTCTTGAACCAAAGGGGATAACTTCACTCAACTTCACAGTGATTGAACGCTCAAGTTGGTGCAGTCTTTCATTGATTCTATTATGGCTATTCTGTTGTGGAGTTATTGAGTAAGCTAGCAAGAAAATGAATCTCAGGCTTGTATATGGTAACATATATGTGATTTGATAATAAATTTACTTCGCAGCTAGATAGCAGCTTTACACTATGGCGTCCCATAAATCAGACACCTCGGATATGATGTAGTGAAATTTGTACAGAGAAATTTTCCACAACAATCGTGAATTGATTTCAAAATAAACTATTGGCAAGGGCGTCATGGAAGTTTTTACATCCACTTGAAAGAGCAGGCAGCTTGGGTGTAACATCTCACCTGAAAGGAGGCAGCCTTCTACCTTGTGGCACTCCCTGGCACTACATTGAAATGTTGGCTTACATTTAATGCTTAAATCTGGAATGCCTCTTTGAAACATGACTATTCATCAGCAGCAAGATATTAATTTAAGCTACTTGCCTGGGTCTAATAGTTGTAAATCTTCACTTAAAAATAAATGATTTAACATGTTCATTAAATGCCATAATTTTTGGGATGGATTGAGGAGAAGGGAAGAACTGAATAATATTTCAAACGGATTAATTCATAGTTTATTTTGTAATGGAATTCTAGAATTTAATGGTACACTTGATTTCCTGACAGGACAGTGGACTAAATACTTAGATTAGTTAAATAGGCACTTTTAAAGTTGACAATGGCAATATCAAGTCACCACTTGTGCTTTCTTTTCCCACGTCCTGCTGGAGCTGCGGCTGATCCAGCATGGTGCTCCGATGCAATGGTCTGACCCGGCATCTGCGAGCAGCTGCTTTGCTTGCAACTTCCTGCCAGCCTTCGGGGGAACCTTGTCACTCGGCTAACCCGCGGCGCTGCCCACGGTTGTGCGAACCCCGGCGAACGCGTTGCCACACACCCGGTTCCCCGTATGTGAACGGGAGGGCAAGTTGTGTTAGTGACAGACGCGGGAGTGCTGACTTGACATTTTCAGTATGGTTTCCGTGGAAACAGTGGAGGAGGTCCAAATGGGGGAGCTGAAAGTGTGACACTAGAAAAATGTCTGATTGAGAAGCATTGTGCTTCAAGTGCCATGAAACAGCATAGTTTAGCAAATGTTGTAATAATAGCAGAGAGCTGGGGGGGGGGGTTAAAACCCCAATAATTTTGATTTCTGCACCTTGTCACTCAGAAAATAAGTGTAATCGTAGCTCGTATTCATTCATCGCCACCTACCCGATTTATTTCGGAGAGCTATATTCTAAATCTGTTTTATTTATTTGCTGATTTTAATTGTATTTTTCTTTCCTCTCTCAGCAGAATATTTCCTTTTTGAGCTTGATTGAGAGGAAGGAAGATATACCGCATCTAGGCTTCATTTTGTGCATGTAATTTTTTTCTCTCTCTCCTTCTGAAAGCACAGGGTTGGTTGGTTTCCGGACATGATGTGGTTTAAGCTGTCATCGTAATGGAAATTCACTGTTGTAGCCATGGCAAATCGAGTGTCTGCTCTGCCCTGAATGCATTAGTTTAATGAGATGTTTGCAGCTGGAACACTAGCCTGCCAGAGTCTTGGTTTACAACGAGCAGCTTTGCAAAGATGGGCTTTGCCAGCTTATTGTGCCCATGCAATAAGTGTCTTCTTGCCTCTCTTACTTTAGAGGTCTAGCAACAAGGTAATAAGATGTAGTGACAGCATGTCTGCATGATCGTAATTCTCGATTTAGAAAGAGCGATTTAATACAAAATGGCTTTGCAAACAAATTTAATTCTGTTTTGTATAATTTAAGTGTAAATCTTATTGACACACACGAGTGAATACATCATTACGAGATGGGTTTACATCTATGTATGCATGTGTATCTAGAATGCTTAAAATAGTGTATCAAACGCTGAAGAATGACAAAAAGAATGGGCTTTAGAACTATCATGTGCTGCTAAAAAATTGGTGAAATTCACAGTGAATTTTTAGACCATTTTCTCCCCTGTCATTTAAAGTCTTCTGTCTCTTTTTTTGTCACCTGTTTCATTTATATCCTGAAGAACATTGCTTCTCCCACGTCACCACGATCTGAAGAGAGTGAAATGCAGTCTGCAATGAAAGTAGCTTCAGAACATACACCCGGACGAAGAGGGAGGAAGCCAGGAAGAAAACGGAGACAGGAGCTCCTTCAGTCAGCTTTCAAACTGGCCGTGCAGAATGCTGCTGCAGCTGCTCCGAAAGCTATTATACCCCTGAAAATACCCAGAAAACGAGGACCAAAACCTGGAAGCAAGGTAAATATGACCGGGTTCCTGTCACGCTACTGAGTGGAGTGAACGGGTGCACTTTGGTGCAAATTGCTTGAAGTCACTCCGAAATGTTTCAAGTCCTACTAAGGAGGCAAATAGCCAAAACAAAAAATACAGTCGTGTGAAGGCGCAACCTTTTTGTGTGGATAAGTTTTATTTTTAATTTGCGAAGATTACTTTTTTTTGATCCGGCAAAATCAGATGCATTGAGCAATCAGGTGAATTACTCGAGGGATTACATGCATATTTTGTGGCACGGATCAGTTGATTTAAAAGCTGTGTTGGGGATGTTGTTAAGTTGTAACCAATTGAATGTTTTGCTTCTTTTCAAATGATACGAGTTTATAGGAAATACAATGTTGGTAATTGGGATTGAATCTTCGACTTAATGCTTTTTTTATAATAATGTTCTTAAGATTGTTTGTTTAAAAATTCAACAGGCAATCTTACTCGTGTTTTAAATCGATCATTAGATCCATGTGCTTCCTACCAAAATGGTTCAAGATTTAATTTCAAATATAATATGAGCTAAATAATAACTTTAGTTTACATAAGACTGTGGAAGGCAGTGACTTTGAGGACTGCTAGGCAGAGCACTAACTATGCTAAACCTGTTAATATTTTATCTCCATTCTGCGTGTGCATATTAATGATCTTTCTCATACTTGTTACTAAGGAAACAGGGTAATTTAATTTTCATAGAATGTCAGTCTTAACTGTTCTACTCAGCTTCTGTAACAACCCAGAAAAAAAGCTTTGTGCCTGATATAAACCTCAGGTTTTTAAATTTCATTTAGTTGCCTGGACTATTAATATTAAAGAGCAAGGAGAAAAGAGACTATATTTCTTTTATTTAAACATTATTTTGGGATTGGTTTTTTATAAGTACCTTTATAATGAATGTGTTTATGAATTTTCTACAAATAGCAAAGGAGAAAATGTGTTTGAAGTTAAGGTGATGGCTGCATTGAAATCCATTGTGAGAGTGATCAGATTTGTTTCAAAAAGCAGTTCTGTATTATTATTACTGCTCCTCAGGTTTCTAAATTTTAAAATGGTAAAAAAGCAGAGGGGTATAGAGTTAATATGAAGCTATCAGAAATATCTGAAAAAAGATTGAGCAAATATTACCCAATTTTTTGAAGGTTCAAAATTAACTTTTTTGTTGATAATGCTAAATTATTTTGTACAAATTTTCAAGAAGCAGAATACAGTTAACAGCCAATGCGGCAGTAAAGGGAGTTAATATTAATGTAACATTTCATAATAAAGCAGTCTGCCTCTCCAGTCTGATAACAGTGCAGCCGTTGTTTTTTTTTAACACAGATCATTGACTCGGAGGTAACATTATATAAAGGTGATTTAGATCTGTATAGTTTAAACTGGACATGTTTTGATATATTAAGGAGCTCATGATATCTACCCATCCATGCCAACAGCCGTCTATCTTGTATTTATAGACTGACTCACGTGGAACTCGTGCAGGAGTGTTCTTGTAAGGCTTGAAGTTCCTCTTTGGGCACTCACGTTAAATGGGTGGTTTGGTATCAGCTGCCTATGGTATTCTGTGCTGAGTAATTAGCTTGATTGCTTCATTGGGAGCAAACACTGGGAGGGCAGTAGAACAAGCAGCGGTGTAGGAAATTGTGTAGAAAATTCATAGTAGTAACTGAAAGGAAAGTTCTCTATATTTGTATTTATAGATTGTAAGTGGGAGTTGTGTGGGAAGATGGGAAGGAACCTTGGGACAAGCCCCTCCCAGCTCACAACCAAATAGTCATGAAATATGTTAAAGGCTGCATGTATATGCATATATACATATTATTTGCATATATTTAATTTCTCCTCTAATAAATGGTCTAATTGAAATTTTTGCATACATCTTTATTTGCACAATTTTAATAAGAAAATAAAGCCTTTGATTTAGTCTCTATACTAAAACAAGAACACGCCACTTCAGTTTTATTTCTCTGTTTCGCAGAGTTTAATGTTTTTCACTTTCTCTCCATCTGAATACTTCCTAGTGCAGGGGAAGTCCGAGGCATGACCCTTCTGTTTGGAGTTGGCTGCATATACTGGAGACACTGCTTCACACAGCGAGCTGTGCCCATCAGATCAGTGACAGGGGCCAAACTGTCAGCAGTCACTGCTCTATCCCCGCTGCTTTGACAAATCACAGATTATTGGGGAGTAGAAATCAGTCACACAACCTCCTTCGGCAGACATGCGCAAGGGGTGATTCCATAGTACTGGTTGCCATAGGAAAACAGCTGATGGTAGGCAAGCTGAAAGGGCTGAGGTTTCAACTTGCTATTTGCATTTTGATGATTTAGCCAGTTATGTGCCAATGATGTGTGAATCGGTAGAGATTGGGATCCAGCCAAGTAGCTTTCCTTGCACTGAGTGTAAGTGCTCTTTGTGGATTTCTGCCTCCTGCACCTTCTCAGTGGTGTGAAAAGGTAGTAGGAACATGACTCCCAATTCACCTTTACAAAAGAAGAGCCAGTGTCTGTAATAGTAATATACGTTTCCTTCCTCCCCTAATTATCTTCCAGCCTTTACAATCAGCCTTTTAGCAATAGTTCATTTTCCACTCATTGACCAGGACTAAAACAAAATTCAAGTTTAAAGACACTTTACCAATTGTTCCCTTATTTATGTCTCTTCCCCTTCCCGCCATAACTCTTTCTGGATAATTGGGAGAAACGAAACATCTTGAGAAAACCAAGTATTTCAAGGCCTTGTTGCACAGACAAAAGCCAGTTATTAAAATTTTCTACATATATGGGAAGAAACTCACATTTAGTTCTGGTACTGCCATATCCTGGTGATGGCAAACAACTTTAAAGTGTAGTGTAGAATTGTGAAAAGGGATCTCCACTCTCTGATTTATGTTGTATTCCAAATGAACATTTTGGCAAAGCATCTTGAAAGATCTTGCTTTGTGATTACCTGTGAGCAAGCAAATTTCAAGGTTTTATTATTTCTACATTCTTTGATAATAAATGAATCTTGAACTTCTGGAGTCTAGTATGTAGAGGTGAGTAAACTGAGCAGCCAGTGCTCATCCACAATAGACTGATTTTAATCAAGGTCTGACATCATCCCCTTGAGGGCTACATGAGGTCCTTTACTCATTCATTATGATTTCCTCTGTGATACAGACTCTCGCCAGTCGAGGGAAGCTACTGAATTCTGCCAAACTAGGAGTTAGTAACATTTGTAAAAGCTATAATTGGATGTGTGTCTGAGAGATCATGATCCCCGTCGTTGGGCTCGGCCGAAAGTGGGAGTCTTACTAATCAAAGGTCACAGATTTAAAATGAACCGGTGGCGAGTGAAGATGGGGAGAAAGTATTCGTGCCGCGGGTGTTTATGGTCTGAAGTGCATCAGCCTAAGGATGTGGTGGAAAAACACGTAGTTGAAAAGGAGCAGGGTGATATTTGAAGCTGAACCAGCAGGCAAATTGGGTCCAACTTGAAGGCTGGGTACAAACTTAGAATGTCCTCCAGTGACAAAGCATTTCTGAAGTAGATTCAAAACATATGAGTTTTGCGTTTATTGTAGAGAATGATCAACTGGCACAACACACTATTCATTTTGAGAGATTCAGTATATCAAATTGCAAGCACAGGGCAGAATCCTTGCTAGATCATTAATTTATTTAGTTGTATTTTACATACCTTTGTGCAGTAGATCCTTGCCACAGTAACTCATCTTTAATCTGGACTTTTGTCTCTTACTTTTCCACCAAATACTGAAATAGTTAAATATATTTTAAATTACAATGCATAGAAATAGATTAAGGGAATTTTTAAAATGCTGACATACAAAAACTTAGTAATTTGTTTTGAGTCATAGCAAGCGATGTTACATCACCCAACCATTTCACCTAATCTGTAAAGGACGGTATTACATAGAGTTTCACATTCAATATCCCTCCCAAGAGAAGTGGTGACCATTGACAACTTTGGAGCTTGTGACTTATCAGTGGAAAATCTGACTTGTTGAATATAAGTTATAAGACTGTAAATTTTGAGTCATAAGGCTGTAAATATCATAACAGCATCCTGTGGTTGACCTGATAATTAGTGAAAAACGATCTGTTGTTCTTTTAGCAGTGTGCACCTCAAAAGTACTTCACTCTACCCTAGGTTGTTATTAGTGCAAATGTTCTTTCTGTTAAGTTAGCTGCTCCTTCATAAAGTAAGTGATGACATCTGCTCAAATATGATAATTGCAGGCAAAAGTAATCAGAATATTTTTTGAAAATTTCGCCGGTCATTTCAAATTCTTTCTTGTTATGGCAGAGGAAGCCCCGTATTCCACAAAATCCTCCACCCATCTCGCCCACCTTAAGCACTCCAGAGCCAGACACCAGCACTGTTCCTCAGGATGCAGCGACTATTCCCAGTTCAGCGATCTCCCAAGCACTGACAGGTAGGAGGAGAATCGAACTGACGTCTCTGGGGCACCGAGGACAGCTTAAAGAGTGGGATTGATTTCAAATGAAATTAGCATTAATACACAGCTAGTGTGATGACCAGAGGCTGGGAATTAATGTACTGTTCCATTAAATCGAGCACTTAGCACAGTCTGTATAACTAGTAACCTATGAATTTTCCAGAGCGTCTGGATGTGTGTTAATTAATGATGGGCTTGATCTTACAATTAATTTACTCAGTTTTGTTCAATGAAAGTTGGGTTCCCTGCTTATTAGTGGGAGATTTGCAACGTTCACTTGCATGGCTGTTTCTGCTTTGTGATGCTGGCAGATGAGCTTGTGTTTACAAAGAGGATATGGATGATATTTCTAACCCCCCACCCCCACCCCGCCCATGCATTAAGGGCCAATTTAGTCATGTGGACTTGGAATTGCATCTAAATCAGACTGATCCCTTCCTGAATGGAATTAGTGAGTTATAGAACCATAAATGCAAGAGCAAGAACTTTGTGGTAAATGGTTGGGGACTGCTGATTAGCTAGAGTGTTGTGATCAGTTCTGATCACCACTCTTTATGGAGAAAGTCAAAGTTTGGCAAGGGTTCAGAGGTGAAAGACCAGTCGTAAGGAGAAACTAAGATGGTTCTTCTTGGAGCAGAGATTTCACAGAAGTGTACAAAATGATTTTGGGGAGAGAAAGGAGAGAGTAGCGATGGTTAGTAAACAGTTTCAGCAATTAAGATAATCCTCATAAAGTAAGGAGAAAATGTCAATTAAAACAGAAAGGCAGTACCTGTGGAGAGTGAAGCAGAATTAATGTTTCACTTTAATGCCCTCTCATCACAATATAGAACCAAGATGTGGAGAATCTTGTTAGACATAAGCTCTGATTTAGCAGTCAATGTAGTTTCAATAGTGGCTTGTAGAAGAGACTTAGCAGAACATTTTAAGAAGAACATTTTGGAAAGCCATGGGGTCCATGATAAGCCAAGTTGTCTCTTTCACACTTCCCTGCATAAAAATTAATCTGCCCATTTCATCAGTATTCTCTGATCTCATCAAGTCTGTCACAATACTAAATGCTGTTTCATATATTTTTGAGTTTTGTGTCAAATACAAATTTTATAACAAAATCAATTTGCATAAATCCAGTTGGAATGTATGTGAAAAGGCCAATGATTCCAGTGGGGAAGTGATATGACTGCCCTTCCTCTCAAACTGGAAAACAGCCTTTCACCACTCTTCAATGCTTTCTGCTCCTTAGCCAATTTTGTATCCACACAGTCGATGTTTGTTCAGTCTCATGAGCTTCTACTTCGTGGACTTGTCAATAATTAGATAGTTCATCAAATTGCTTGGAGGCTTTTTGGAAGTCAAATATACAGATTTTTACCAACACCGTGTCATCAACCCCATCTCAGCTACTTCATTTAAAGAGCTCAACCAAGTTGGTTATATGTGATTTGCCTTTAATAAATTTATGCCAATGTTCACTTACTGTACTTTTTCTTTCTGGTGCCAACCAGTTCTGTGCCAAGTTACTGTCTGTAAAGCATAAACACAAGAAAATCTGCAGATGCTGGAAATCTAAAGCAACACACACAAAATGCTGGAGGAACTCAGCAGGTCAGGTAGATTCCATGGAAATGAATAAACGGTTGACATTTCAGGCCAAGACTCTTCTTCCAGAAAGTGTGTTGGTCTATAAAAGCTCCCCTGCTACTGAAATTAGCCTGACTGGGGCTGGGCTGTGTTTGAACAAGGCAGTACAGTAGCAGTCTTTTTGGTTGGGAAGATTTGTTTTACTTCATATGTTCCTGTTTCAGAATGTACTCTAAGTTACATTTCAGAAAGCATTCAAAAGCTATAAGAAGCTTAAAAGAAAATATTCATGCTCATTATTGCTTCATCTCCCACCCTGTTGCTCTGACAGCTACCTGCACTATATCCATCCTCCCACTGTGTTACTTGTAAAAACACCACCCCCTTCTCTCAATTCCTCCGTCTCCACCGCATCTGCTCTCAGGATGAGGCTTTTCATTCTAGAGTGAAGGAGATGTCCTCCTTCTTCAAAGAAAGGGGCTTCCCTTCCTCCACCATCAATGCTGCCCTCAACCACATCTCTTCCATTTCGCACACGTCCGCTCTCACCTTATCCTCCCGCCACCCTACCGGGGGTAGGGTTCCTCTTGTCAACACAAAATACTCTGCAGATGCTGGGGTCAAAGCAACACTCATTACACACTGGAGGAACTCAGCAGGTCGGGCAGCATCCGTGGAAACGATCAGTCAACGTTTCGGGCCGGAACCCTTCGTCAGGACTGAAGAGAGAAGGGGCAGAGGGTGGGAAGGAGAAGGCTGGTAGGTGCCAGGTGAAAAACCAGTGAGGGGAAAGATAAAGGGGTGGGGGAGGGGAAGCAGGGAGGTGATAGGCAGGAAAGGTGAAGAAGGAATAGGGGAAAGCACAATGGGTAGGAGGTTCTAGGAGGTTCTGTGGTCGTGACAGAGAATCCAGGATGGTTTGTTGCCTCCCGGGTGCCAGGGTCAAGGATGTCTCTGATCGATTGCATGACATTCTGAAGTGGGAGGGTGATCAGCCAGATGTCGTGGTGCACATCGGTACCAATGAGATAGCAAGGAAGAGTGAGGAGGTCCTGGAGAGTGAGTATAGAGAGCTTGGTAGAAAGTTGAAAAGCAGGACCTCGAGGGTGGTAATCTCAAGGTTGCTACCTGTGCTACATGCCAGTGAGGGTAGGAATAGGATGCTCTGGTGGATAAACAAGTGGCTGAGGAACTGGTGTAGGGGGCAGGGTTTCAGATTTCACGATCATTGGGACCTCTCCTGGGGCAGGTGGGACCTGTACAAGAGAGACGGGTTACACTTGAACCACAGGGGGACCAATATCCTTTCAGGGAGGTTTGCTAGTGCTGTTGGGGAGGCTTTAAACTAGATTTGCAGGGGCATGGGAACCAGAGTGCCAGAGCTGACAGTGTGGCTGGGGTGAAAATAAATGATGTTAAAAGTTCAAGCAAATCCGCTAATAGAAAGGTTGTGAGTGGTGGTAAAAATCTTCTGAGGTATATATATTTCAATGCTAGGAGTATTGCGGGGAAGGCGGATGAGTTGAGGGCGTGGATTGACACGTGGAATTATGACGTTATAGCAATTAGTGAAACTTGGCTACAGGAGGGGCCGGACTGGCAGCTTAATTTTCCAGGGTTCCGATGTTTCAGATGTGATCGAGGCAGAGGAATGAAAGATGGGGGAGTAGCATTGCTTGTTAGGGAAAATATTACAGCAGTGCTCAGGCAGGACAGATTAGAGGGCTTGTCTACTGAGTTCTTATGGGTGGAGCTGAGAAACAGGAAAGGTATGGCCACAGTAGTGGGATTGTATTACAGACCACCTAATAGTCAACAAGAATTGGAAGAGCAAATCTGCAGAGAGATAGCAGGCAACTGCAGGAAACATAAAGTTGTGGTGGTAAGGGATTTTAATTTTCCATATATTGATTGGGACTCCCATACTGTTAGGGGTCTAGATGGTTTAGAGTTTGTAAAATGTGTTCAGGAAAGTTTTCTAAATCAATATATAGAGGGACCAACTAGAGGGGATGCAATATTGGATCTTTTGTTAGGAAATGAGTTAGGACAGGTGACAGAAGTCTGTGTAGGGGAGCATTTTGGTTCCAGTGATCATAACACCATTAGTTTCAACTTGATCATGGATAAGGATAGATCTGGTCCTAGGGTTGAGGTTCTTAACTGGAAGAAGGCCAAATTTGAAGAAATGAGAAAGGATCTAAAGAGCATGGATTGGGACAGGTTGTTCTCTGGCAAGGATGTGATTGGTAGGTGGGAAGCCTTCAAAGGAGAAATTTTGAGAGTGCAGAATTTGTATGTTCCTGTCAGGATTAAAGGCAAAGTGAATAGGAATAAGGAACCTTGGTTCTCAATGGATATTGCAACTCTGATAAAGAAGAAGAGGGAGTTGTATGACATGTATAGGAAGCAGGGAGTAAATAAGATGCTTGAGGAGTATAAGAAGTGCAAGAAAATACTTAAGGAAGAAATCAGGAGGGCTACAAGAAGACATGAGATTGCCTTGGCAGTCAAAGTGAAGGATAATCCAAAGAGCTTTTACAGGTATATTAAGAGCAAAAGGATTGTAAGGGATAAAATTGGTCCTCTTGAAGATCAGAGTGGTCAGCTATGTGCGGAACCAAAGGAAATGGGGGAGATCTTAAATAGGTTTTTTGCGTCTGTGTTTACTAAGGAAACTGGCATGAAGTCTATGGAATTAAGGGAAATAAGTTGTGAGATCATGGAAACTATACAGATCGAAAAGGAGGAGGTCCTTGCTGTCTTGAGGAAAATTAAAGTGGATAAATCCCCGGGACCTGACAGGGTGTTCCCTCGGACCTTGAAGAAGACTAGAGTTGAAATTGCAGGGGCCCTGGCAGAAATATTTAAAATGTTGCTGTCTACAGGTGAGGTGCTGGAGGATTGGAGAGTGGCTCATGTTGTTCCATTGTTTAAAAAAGGATCGAAAAGTAATCCGGGAAATTATAGGCCAGTAAGTTTAACGTCGGTAGTAGGTAAGTTATTGGAGGGAGTACTAAGAGACAGAATTTACAAGCATTTGGATAGACAGGGACTTATTAGGGAGAGTCAACATGGCTTTGTGCGTGGTAGGTCATGTTTGACCAATCTATTGGAGTTTTTTGAGGAGGTTACCAGGAAAGTGGATGAAGGGAAGGCAGTGGACATTGTCTACATGGACTTCAGTAAGGCCTTTGACAAGGTCCCGCATGGGAGGTTAGTTAGGAAAATTCAGTCGCTAAGTATACATGGAGAGGTGGTAAATTGGATTAGACATTGGCTCAATGGAAGAAGCCAAAGAGTGGTGGTAGAGAATTGCTTCTCTGAGTGGAGGCCTGTGACTAGTGGTGTGCCACAGGGATCAGTGCTGGGTCCATTGTTATTTGTCATCTATATCAATGATCAGCATGATAATGTGGTAAATTGGATCAGCAAATTTGCTGATGATACAAAGATTGGAGGTGTAGTAGACAGTGAGGAAGGTTTTCAGAGCCTGCAGAGGGACTTGGACCAGCTGGAAAAATGGCAAATGGAGTTTAATACAGACAAGTGTGAAGTATTGCACGTTGGAAGGACAAACCAAGGTAGAACATACAGGGTTAACGGTAAGGCACTGAGGAGTGTAGTGGAACAGAGGGATCTGGGAATACAGATACAAAATTCCCTAAAAGTGGCGTCACAGGTAGATAGGGTCGTAAAGAGAGCTTTTGGTACATTGGTCTTTATTAATCAATGTATTGAGTTTAAGAGCTGGAATGTTATGATGAGGTTGTATAAGGCATTGGTGAGGCCGAATCTGGAGTATTGTGTTCAGTTTTGGTCACCAAATTACAGGAAGGATATAAATAAGATTGAAAGAGTGCAGAGAAGGTTTACAAGGATGTTGCCGGGACTTGAGAAACTCAGTTACAGAGAAAGGTTGAATAGGTTAGGACTTTATTCCCTGGAGCGTAGAAGAATAAAATTATGATGGGTATGGATAGAGTGAATGCAAGCAGGCTTTTTCCACTGAGGCAAGGGGAGAAAAAAACCAGAGGACATTGGTTAAGGGTGAGGGGGGAAAAGTTTAAAGGGAACATTAGGGGGAGCTTCTTCACACAGAGAGTGGTGGGAGTATGGAATGAGCTGCCAGACGAGGTGGTAAGTGCAGGTTCTTTTTTAACATTTAAAAATAAATTGGACAGATACATGGATGGGAGGTGTATGGAGGGATATGGTCCGTGTGCAGGTCAGTGGGACTAGGCAGAAAATGGTTCAGCACAGCCAAGAAGGGCCAAAAGGCCTGTTTCTGTGCTGTAGTTTCTATGGTTCTATGGTTCTATGGGTAGTAGAAGGAGGCAGAACCATGAGGGAGGTGGTAGGCAGCTGGGGAAGGGGGCAGAGTGACATAGGGATAGGGGAAGGGAGCGGGAGGGAATTACCAGAAGTTGGAGAATTCTATGTTCATACCAAGGGGCTGGAGACTACCTAGACGGTATATGAGGTGTTGCTCCTCCAACCTGAGTTTAGCTTCATCATGGCAGTAGAGGAGGCCAAGTATGGACATATCCGAATGGGAATGTGAAGCAGAGTTGAAGTGGGTGGCTACTGGGAGATTCTGTCTGTTGTGGCGATGGAGCGGAGGTGCTCGACGAAGCGGTTCCCCAATCTGCGTCGGGTTTCCCCGATGTAGAGGAGGCCGCACCGGGAGCACCGGATGCAATAGATGACCCCAACAGACTCACAAGTGGGGTATTGCCTCACCTGGAAGGACTGTTTGGGGCCCTGAATGGTGGCAAGAGAGGAGGTGTAGGGACAGGTGTAGCACTTACACTTACAGGGATAAGTGCTGGGTGGGAGATCCATGGGGAGGGACATGTGGATCAGAGAGTCGTGGAGGGAACAATTCCTGTGGAAAGTGGAGAGGGGTGGAGAGGGAAAGATGTGCTTCGTGGTGGGGTCTTGTTGAAGGTAGCGGAAGTTGCGGAGGATAATATGCTGGATCCGGAGGCTGGTGGGGTGGTAGGTGAGGACAAGGGAAACTCTGTCCCTGTTATGGTGGCGGGAGGATGGGGTGTCATTGATGACAGTTCCTCTTGTCCTCACCTACCACCCCACCAGCCTCCATGTCCAGCACATAATTCTCTTCAACTTCCCCCATCTCCAATGAGATCCCACCACCAAACACATCTTTCCCTCCCCCTCCCCACCCCCATTTTCTGCTTTCCGCAGGAATCGCTCCTTATGAGTCTCCTTTGCCCATTCGTCCTTCCCCACTGACCTTCCTCCTGGCACTTACCCTTGTAATCAGAACAAGTGCTACACCTGCCCCTACACCTCTTCACTCACTACCATTCAGGGCCCCAAACAATCCTTCCAGGTGAGATGACACTTCACCTGTGAGTCTGTTGGGGTCATAAACTGTGCCCAGTGCTCCCGGTGTGGACTCCTGTACATCGGTCAGACCTGACGTAGATTGGGAGATTCAGCGTAGCCTGGGAGACTGCTTTGCCGGGCACCTACGCTCCATCTGCCAGAAAGGGTGGGATATCCCAGTGGCCACCCATTTTAATTTGATTTCCCATTCCCATTCCAATATGTCAATCCATGGCCTTCCCTGCCACGATGAAGCCGCACTCAGTTTGGAGGAACAACACCTTGTATTCCATCAGGGTAGCCTCCAACCTGATGGCATGAACATCGATTTCTCGAACTTCTGGTAATCTCCCCCCCCCCCACCACCCTTCACTATTCCCCATCCCCTTTTCCCTCTCTCATCTTATCTCCTTGCCTGTTCATTGCCTCCCTCTAGTGCTCCTCCCCCTTTTTCTTCTTCCATAGCCTCCTGTCCTCTCCTAAAAGACTCCCTCATCTCCAGTCCTGTATCTCTTTCACCAATCAACTTCCCAGCTCTTTACTTCACCCCTCCCCCTCTCGATTTCACCTATCACCTTGTGTTTCTCCCTCCCCTCCCCCCCACCTTTTAATTCTACCCCTCATCTTCTTTCCTCCAGTCCTGCTGAAGGGTCTTGGCCCAAAATGTCTTTTCCATAGATGCTGCCTGGCCTGCAGAGTTCCTCCAGCATTTTGTGTGTGTTGCTTGGATTTCCAGCATCTTCAGATTTTGTCTTCTTCATTATTGCTTCATAACAGGTTTTCTATGAAAGTTTATTAAATCATATTACTGATGCACAAATATGTAATGATAACTTGTGGCTGAAGGTTACTGTGGCCCTACAGTAATGAAGGTGATGTCTCGGAAGGCTCTTCAAATGAGTATAACTTAGACTCTTTGTGGATTGAGGGAAGCATGAGGAGTCGAGGAAGAATAGTGAAGCATCGACCTCAATTCTAGACCCACATGTTTAGTTCATAGTTCATAGTTCAAGTTTAGTTGTTATTCAACCGTACATGAATACCCATGAAATCAGCCAAACAAAACAGTGTTACTCTAAGGCAAAGGTGCAAAACACAGTCCCAATATCACATAGAGCACAAAGCACATACAGCTCATGTAAGTTATCAGTAAATTACAGTTAACACAAAAAAATATATATAGTCCAAAATCCTGAGTCCATGAACATTGCAGAAATCTGCAGTCAAATATAATACGGCTTATTTTCTGCCAAACGAACACTGGGGGGCAGCACTGACCCCAGCTTGGACGCCACGCCACACTGCCTCCGATGGAGCACGCCAACTCGGATGCCTCCTCCTGACCAAACTTCGCTGAGAGTTCTGCAAGAAAATTTGGACTGTTTTGGGTACAAAGGCTTTCCCCCAGAAAAGGTGGTAAATTTAGTTCAAGGTTCCTTGGTTCAACTTAGTTAAAGTTATGGTTAAACATTAACCCACTGTTCTGTACCACCCGTATTGTGGCATTAATTAACTTTGTTCACTGCAAAACTGAGGCCGAATTGACAATTAATTGTTACTTTAAATTGAGAAGCCAAGATGAAGGGGTAGTGAGCCAGCAAAGGACTTCACCACAGCACAAAGCAAATCAAATAGAGGTGATGTGAATTGAGAAGCAGCAGGTAGCTGCTGCCAAGCTGAACTATGCAGGCTGTGGCAATGTGAAGAGTTATGTCATCCCGAGTCTTGTGTTGGAATAAAATAGTGGAGGGTGGCATTGAATTTGAAACACTGGGCAGGCAGGGGATCCCAAGGCAAAGGAGGATCTTGGACTTCCATGGTTCCTTCTGTGATCTCTTGCTGTCCCGAAGCACATTAAATAAGTGAAGTCCTTTTGAAGTGTAGTCATAGTGCAAATGCAGGGAGTTCAGAGTACACAAAGCAGCCACTAATAAACAACACACACAAAATGCTGGTGGAACGCAGCAGGCCAGACAGCATCCATGGGAAGAAGCACAGTCGACGTTTCAGGCCGAGACCCTTCGTCAAGGCTAACTGAATTAACAGCATCTGCAGATTTCCTCGTGTTTGCACTAATTAACAAACAACATGAAATCTGCTTGAATTGAGTTGAGGG
Source organism: Mobula birostris (assembly GCF_030028105.1). Lineage (NCBI taxonomy): Eukaryota > Metazoa > Chordata > Chondrichthyes > Myliobatiformes > Myliobatidae > Mobula > Mobula birostris. The sequence continues at coordinate 110,699,145 of NC_092371.1, read as the reverse complement.
GTAGTGATCAGGCAGGTATAGCTCCATGGTTCTTTAAAACACTGTCATGGTATCAGTAAAGTCAATCAAAGGAAGCTAGAAGGGTTGTGTTTCTCTTTCCCAGAAGTGGAAATGGAACTCATTCAGAAAGGTGCGGAAAGATATCTCAGGGTTGCGTTGTCTGTTGTACGTCCAGGACAAGCTGAGCATTGTTCTGTTATCAATGTACAGCCCAGCGGTGAAGGCCAGCCGCCAAGTCAACTCGAGTCACTTGCACCAGCACCATAGGCAGGTAGTTACAGACAACACAGAGAATTTAAATTAGACACACATTTATACCAGTGAAACAGAAAAAAACAAAAGACTCTGCAGTACAAGTACTTAGTGCAAAGAAAACAAAGGTACGATAGAAGGCAAGTCTTCGCTGGTACAGGAAGTGGCTCGTAGCTTTCCATTGTTGAGGCAGGGTTGGGGGTGTGTAGATCACTTCAAGAAAATAACTTGTGGGAAAAGTCTTGAACCCACTGGTGTGGGACCTCAAAATCTGTAACACCTTGTCCCAGATGGTCGAATCCTTAATGACAAATGCCATCGTAATGAGGAAGCAACTGCTGTACATGCTCTCAGTGGTGGGAAGGGCTGTGCCCAAGATGGATGAGGCTGGGATTCTTCAGATTCACACTGGGGCCTCTACTGCCAGCCAGGCCTGGTGTAGGGAGGTCTGTTTCATTATATTTTATAGTTTTTACTTTATTTTAATATGTCTAATGATCCTTGAATGCTGCAGTTTGTTTTCAGTGCTTTAAAAATTCAGAGGATTGGACCCATGCTAGTATGGGTGTGGGGAGAGAGCAGGACTATGGATAATTGAGTATGATTTAGCCCATTGCATTACATTAGAATTTTTATCTTTAACTGGACTCCATCTTTATTAAACTATTCATCGACTCCTTATGTACTTCTAAAAGCCCTTGTCAAGGTGTAATTCTGTTGCCTTTTTTCAGATACCTCGTTTGCATTTCTCACTCCCTTCTTATGGTTCTCATCCAAACTATCATTGCTGCACTAGCCATTTTACATCCACATAACATGCATGAGCTACCACCACCCAGTCCACACTGTCTTCTCACTGCTGCCATCAGGGAGAAGGTAGAGAAGCCTCAGGCCTCACACTACCAAGTTCAGGAACAGTTTCTACCCCTCAACCATCAGGTTCTTGAACCAGAGGGGATAACTTCACTCAACATCATTGAAATGTTCCCACAACCTATCGACTCACTTTCAAGGGCTCTTCATGTCAAGTTCTTGATACTTATTATTATTACTACTTTCTTTTCGTATTTGCACAGTTTATGCCTTTGGCACACTTGTTGAATGCTCAAGTTGCTGGGGTCTTTCATTGATTCTAGTACGGTTATCATTCTATAATGGATTTATTGAGTATGCCTGCAAACAATGAATCTCGGGGCTGTATATGGTGACGTGTGTATTTTGATAGTAAATTTACTTTGAACTTTGAACTTAGTCAGCTATAGGGTCCATTCTTTGGCGTTTTCCCTTCTACATGGGAAGTATTTAACCTGTGTGGTTTCCAAGGTGTGATGCTGCCTCTGGGGTGGTGTGTCTTGAGCAGTTCGGTAGGTTACCTGCATTCCAAGGATGGCAATTATGGCACTGCAACCTATATGGAATACAAGTTATCTCCAAATTCCAGTCTGGTGTTTGACCTATAATTATTTCAACCATTTTTTTTTACTGCTCATCTTAAAGTAATAGACAAACTTCCAGCGAAATATCTCTTCCCTGGACTTTTTAAAAAATATTCCTATTTTCTATGTGAAATAGAACATTATGATGACTATGTACGGTAGATCCCATGCTCTTAACAAGCCAGAAACATTTCAATAGCTTGTCAGTTGGAGATAGTGCCCCAATGGTGTAGCGTCTCTCCTGTGATTAATATTTCCCACAGACACGGGAATTACTTCTTGCTTTCTGTGTATTATGCATTCAATCAGCTCACATCCTCTTATTTATCCAAGACTGAGCTACCACTGGACTTGTCTTTGCTGTCAATCACTGCCTTTGATCAGAGCCTCAGCTGTTTTTATATAAACTGTTGCGTTAGTGAACTTGGGGTTCAGTTTGGAACACTGACGCATGGCAGCTCGGGTAACTGAGGCTGGGGTGACCTTTGCCTTGGCGTGGCGGTAATGTCAGTTTTGTCTTGTAGTTTAGAACCTCGTCAGCAGGGTACTTACTGGAGAAATACCAGGGAGAGAAAGATTGATAAAGGTATTACAGTGATTAGCAACATGCACAAAATGCTGGAAGTAGCAAGTCAGGAAAAATATAAACAGTTGAAGTTTTGGGCCGAGACCCTTCATCAGGACTAGAAAGGAAGGAGTCAGAAGGGGTGATGAGACAGCTCGTACCAATGCTGGGTCTGTTGCAGACTTGCTGGTTAAGATGATGGACCAGAGATTCCCAAAAATTCTCATTTTTCCTTTCTATTCCACCTGAAAAGTAGTGACTGTTGTTCCCTGTTCTTTACCTGGCTCAAGGCAAAGATGAAATTAATACTTCTAGGGTTAGATTAGATTATGAGAACACTCAGTCCTCTTTTATTGTCACTTAGAAATGCATACATGCATTAAGAAATGATACAATGTTTCTCCAGAGTGATAGAACAAAAAACAGGACAAACCAAAGACTAACACTGACAGAACCACATAGATATAACATATAGTTACAGCAGTGCAAAGCAATACCATAATTTGATAAAGAACAAGCCATGGGCATGGTAAATAAAAGTCTCAAAGTCCCCGAGTCGATTGACTCCCGAGTCCCCAATCGCAGGCGGCAAAAGGGAGAAACTCCCTGCCATAAGCCTCCAGGCACTGTCAACTTGCTGATGCCTTGGAAGCAGCCGACCACAGCCGACACTGAGTCCGTCCATCCGAAAACTTCGAGCCTCCGACCAGCCCCTCTGATACAGCCTCCCGAGCGCCATCCTCTGCCGAGCGCCTTCGACCTCTCCCCTGCCACTGAAACAAGCAAAGCTGAGGATGCGGGGCCTTCTGCTCCAGAGATTCCGGTTATCACACAGTAGCAGCAGCAGCAAAGCGGGCATTTCAGAGGTTTTCCAGATGTTCCTCTGTACCCTCATGTCTGTCTCCATCAAATCAGAATTGTGCACGCTTGGTTAATGGTGAGGGTCTCCATTTCCCCAATGAACAATGCAGCCATGACAAGTTCTTACACCAGAGTTCCTATTTCTCATACCCAGCTGAACCTACACTTTTTAATTTCTTTGCTCCTCTAAAATACTTCCAGTCTATCCACAACACTGAAGGATTTTCTCCTTAGCCATCCTCATCTCTTTTAATCCTTCCTAATCCATTTGCCTTCTTGGAAAGCCCATTGTTTTACCTGAAGCCCATCTTGTATGCCCACAGTTTCCCTTAGGCATATATCTTGCCCAAAGCTCTAGAAATCTAAGAGGACAACTCTGTTGTTGACTTAATTAAGCTATTTCTGTTTATCACTGCATGAATTTTTTTTATTAGTGTGAACAAGACAAGTTTTCTAATCCTGCCCTAATTTCATAAACTCCCTGTGGAAGAGTGCATACTGAGCACAGCTAAGCATGATTGCAGGAGCTGACATTAAATGCCACAGTATCCCATCAATTGTATCCCACATGGGAAAGGATACAGGAGTCCCTTTCAAGGTTTGAGCCGAGCAACTGTGTATGAGAGGACTGTCGGATCTGAAGTCTGTTTCCAGTGATGCATACAGAGACAAGCTTCAATTGCTATTGAAAGATCACTAAGCAAGTGAAGGGTGAAGTCTGGTCTTCCCACAATTTGTTGGTCTTCTAGTTCAATGGGATAAGGGAATGGAGCTTACTGGCACATCCAGACTGTAAGAGTATGTGCCATGGATACACTTCAGCTTGTTGCACCTGATGCAAAGCTTTCTCAGGAAGGAGTGCAGTCAAAGGTCCTTCTGCCACTGGACACTGAGCCCTGAGTAACAGCCTCTCAAACATTATGAGTGTCTATCATCGAAAGATTGGCAATGGAATCTTGTACATAAAATAAACACTATAATGTAGAGACTGGTCGACACTATGAGCTTAAAGAAAGCCACACACAATTGTTTCTGTTTCTCATTTAACATCCTTTCCAACATCTGCTGGCACAAAGGATGTAAAAGAAGTTCTCCACTTGTCTGGATAAGTGCAGTTCCAGATATAGTGAGAGCAATGCCCGTCTCCTCTTTGGCGATTTGGCCAAGAATTTAATCTATGCACTTTGGCTCATCTGTGAAGAGTTAAAGCATTCTACAGCACAACTGTTACAGGGTTTACATTGCATCATGCTAGGTAATGTGTGTACATTTCAGTTGTGTGCATCATTGTGATTCCAGAATACACTTACCGGCCTGCTCACGATAACAAATAGATCGGGTAGAATGCATTTCATTCTGATGCTGAACTGCACCAGTTTAGAGCTTGTTGACTCCCTGTCCACCCATGCAAAATCCTCTCCTGTGCTCACTTTAAAGTAAAGGTGAAGTTGGCCTTGCTTGTACACTGAAATATTTATTAATCTGTTGCTGCATGTGTGACCAGGTGATAAGTCTAGATGAGGGAAAATAGGTGCTGAGGTTTACGTGCCAGGAGCACGAATCAGAACATTGTGCAGAGACCTACCGGGCATGTTTTCCAGCTCTGCATTTCACACTCCTGCATACTTCTGTCAAAGTTCTTCTGCCTTTGTTTTCATTCTGTAGCTGTTCCTATTCCCTCATTGACTAGATAGCCTTGAACCTATCAACCTCTGCTTGAAATGTAACCAATAACCTGGCCTCCACAGCTACCTGTGACAATGAATTCTACAGATTCACCCTCTGGCCGCAGAAATTCCTCCTTGTCTTTGTTCTAAAGGGACATCCTTTTATTCTGAAGCTGTACCCTCTGGTCCTTAAATCCACCACTATTGGAAGCATCATCTACACGCCCACTCTTTCTAGGCCTTTCAATATCTGGTAGGTTTCAATAAGATCCTCTCCTTCCCATTCTTCTAAACTCCACTGAGGATAGGTCCAGAGCATCAAACACTTCTCATTTGTTAACCCTTTCATTCCTGGAATCATTCTCGTAAACCTCTTCTGGACTCTCTTCTATGCCAGCACATCCTTTCTTAGATATGGGGCCTAAAACTGCTCACGATACTCTGAATGTTGTCTGACCGATGCATTACAAAGTATCAGTATTACGTCCTTGCTTTTGTATTCTGGTCTTCTCAATATGATTGCTAACATTGCACTTGCCCACCTTACCAATGACTCAACCTGCAAGTTAACCTTCAGGTAATCCTGCACAGGGACTCCCAAGTCCCAGTGCACCTCTGATTTCTGAATATTCTCCCCATTTAGAAAATAGTCTATGCCTTTATTCCTTCTATCAAAGTGCATGACCATGTACTTCCCTATACTGTATTCATCTGTGACTCCTTTTCCTAATATATCCAAGTCCTCCAGCAGATTCCCTGCTTCTTCAACATTACCTGCCCCTCCACCTACTTTATATTATCTGCAACCCAGCCACAAAAGCATCGATTCTGTCAACCAAGTCACTAACATATAACGTGAAAAATAGTGGATCCAAGACCAACTCCTGTGGAACACCATAAAGGCCCTCTTGATTCTCACTCCTTGCCTCCTACCAGTCAGCCGACCTTCTATCACTTTGGCTATTATGTGGTATGATATATATAGCTCCTTGCCAATTATTTGTCTTCAACTAATTGGGGTGGCACGGTAGGGGTTAGCACAGCACTTTGCAGTAGGGGCAACCAGGGTTCAATACCAGCCGCTGCCTTTCTGGAGTTTGTATGTTCTCCCCATGACCGTGTGCGTTTACTTTGGATGCTCCACTTTCCTCCCACAGTCCAAAGATGTACCAGTTGATGGATTAACTGGTCGTAGTAAATTGTCCAGAGATTAGGCCGGGGTTAAATCGGGGATTGCTAAGTGATACGGCTCGAAGGGCCTATTCCACGCTGTAGCCAATAAATAAATAAATGTGTGTGGTAATTCGCATTGATGCTATGTACTTTCATTCACAGATTGTTATGATGTTGGGTTGCATGCTTTGTCCATACCGTATTTACAGAGATACTAAATGGGCAATAGGTCACTGAGAAGGTGTGCTGCCCGGATTATACTGATATTCACAGACTGAAAGGGCCTGTGGTTCAGCGCACGCTGTGCTGTGCACACAGCAGAAGAGACAAGGTTAACAGTGTGGGACATCTGCAGTTTCCACAGTGTCTGCTGTCTAAGAATAACAATCAGACAAGGCTGCTGATCCTGACCACAAGTGAGAGAAGATGAAATCAGACTGGACTCATCACATGATGTATACAGATGATGAACAGACTCCTCTCCAGTAAACAGGATTAATCTCTCAGCACATGTTCTGAGTCCAGACATTCCACAATCCCCATTCCATCTGATTAATCTTTGCTGAACAGATGAAAGTTCAAAGTACATTTATTATCAAGGTAGTTAATTGGACCCTTTTCTTCTTTGAGGTTCATTTTCTTGCAGGCACTTGCAGGAAAAAGTAGAATTTTGAGGGAAAAGAGATTCATGAGCATGCAAAGACTGACAAATATCAGTGTGCTAAACAAGACAAACCATAAATAAAAATAACACCGGGAGCATGAGTTGTAAGGAGTCCCTGTGAGTGAGTCTCTAGGTCATAGAATCAGTTCGGAGTTGTGGTGAATGAAGTTGCCCAGGAGCCTGATGGTTGTTCCTAAACCTGGTGGTGTGCGATCTAAGGCCTGATGGCAGTAGTAAGAAGAAGACATCCGGAATGTATCTGTTACATGTGAAAAACAAACTGCTGGAAGAACTCAGCAGGTCAAGTGGAACTGTCAAGGAAATGGCGATGTTTCGGGTTGAGGCTCTGTCCCGATGCAGGATCCTGGCCCAAAATATTGGTGATCTCTCTCCCTCCACGGATGCTGCCTGACTCACCGAGCTCCTCAGGTAGTTCGTGTTTTGTTCTAGATTGCAGCATCTGCAGTCTCTCATCTTTTACAGTAGCTTTTTATCGGGAGGGAGGTTTGTTTAAAGGTCATACTTTAGCGGGAAATAATGATCGAGGTGTAAGTTTTCTTTCTTACGTACTGTGCTTTGTCATTGTGTTTGTAGAAGGGTATCTGGTACCTCTGCCCCTTGGCACCAGGGGTAGTTTTTGTAACGCTTTTCTTTGACATTTGCAAGCTTGACTCTTTCCACTTGCTTTTATGGTTGCACTGCCGGGTTGGGCTGTTTAACCATGCATGCCAAAAAACAAGTCATTCGGTCAATACGTGGGGGCTCACTGGCTCCTGCGGGAATCACCGCTGGATAAATAATTGCCTTTAGGACAAGGGAAGAAAACTGGGCACACAGTGACACCAGAAAGACTCCAGATGCTGGAAATCTAGATCAGCACACACAAAATGCTGGAGGAACTCAGCAGGTCAGGCAGCAGCTATGGAGGAAAATGAACAATTGACATTTTAGGCCGAGACCCTTCGTCGGGCTCTCTTCGTCAGTGTCTGATGAAGAAAATTGGTCAGGCAAGGGGAATCCCTTAAAGCACTCTATAATCAGGTAGGAATTTATGAGAGGATTTACTCCAATGAGTCTTAGAACACAACGTAGTATAAATATGAAATGTGCAAAAGCTTTTTGGACACTTCGAAATCAACAGAAATGGACATTCCCTGCAGTCTAGCAATTAGTGAACTTCAGGCCACCCCTGCATTACTGGGTTGGGGTGGGGATAGGGTGCATTCCTAGAGAATAGTCCATATTATAATTTTCTGTAACACCAAGACACATTACCTGTGCACTCAGCATTAAGAAACATAACTTGGGAAAAAAAGATAATTTTTTTCTATATTTTATAGATAAACTTTGTGAAAGCAGATTTTATTGTGTATCTCAATTTTTTTATGTTGTGACTTGTGAATTCTGTAAGGAGGAATTTCCATACCCTGACTGGGTGGGGTGTGGGATCACCTGTACTGCTGGAGTCCCTATTGGATTGATAAGGACAGTGTATGATTATACTATTTGTGTCATGGTCCCAACTGAACAGCAGCAGGCATCTAAGTTTTGGCCCTTCAATTCCCCAGAGCTACCCCTATCCTTTTAAGATTCAGATTGCCAATTTTTGCTCGCCACATTCTTTCATGGAAAGTCTGCACTTAAAGGCCTCATGCTGAGCACTCTGTGCTTAATCATAGGAGTTCCATTTCTAGTGCTACTGTTTGTGATTGTGCCTTTGGATTTTGTTCATGTTGTCTTGGTTATTTTGAGTCTGAGTTATTTGTAGACCTTAGTCTGCACTTGGGTTCACCACCAACCAAAGCTCCCTCGTTATAGTTTAGTGATATAGCAGCAAAGGATGCACCGTGGCTGAGGATTTGGACCCACCAGGGACTGATTCGGCTAGTGGGAGATGAAGCAGAAGGCAGGAGATTGAATGGGGTGACTGAGACTGTTATGGTCTCCCTCAGTGTGTTTCTGATCTTGTTGTTGATTTTACTGTCGGAGCTCTGTGGAGCCTCTTTAGAGTGGATACTTGTGATTTCTGAGCACTGCGATCTGACATTCCAGTCTTGGCCAGCTTGCTTCCTAGACTGCTGATAGATAGATGCAGTTACTTTCTTACCACCATGTGTTGGCCACTGGGGCTTCAATGTTGCTTGAAGCCTAGAAGTCATTCAGGCCTGAAGATTTAGTCGCTGTTCAGGCTTTCCTACTCTTGTGAGATACCATTATTCCTGGTGAGGGGGATCTCTGCTTGGCAGGTGAGACTAGTGGTGTGGAACAGTCTCAGGTTCTGGGGCCTCCTCCATGGGGGTTGTACTGTAGAAGATGACTCTGGGACTGCAGGAAGTGGTTCTGACAGCTCTAGACACCTTCCTTCTCCGCTTCTTCACTTTTATCTCTGGATCCACTTCAATCCTTGCTTCTTTCTCTCTCTTTATCCCACTCTTTTTCTTCTTCCTAAGATTTGCATCTTGATCTTGGGAAGGTGCATTTAGTTACTGGAGTATCCTCTTACTAATCCTTCTATTGCTCCCTTACTGATCCGATCTCTCCTCTTGGTTTTCTTGTCCAAAACATCATCTTTTCTGTATCTCCATTGACTCCTTTCTTTTTGGCCTTCCATTCATCTAGCTGGGCTTTGGTCTTTGCATCTATTTTTACAAGCAGCTTTTTGTCTCCCACTTGAAGTTCATGCAATAACCTTAATGCACACAGAGTAGATTCTGGTTCTTTATACTCACAAAAACTGAATGCTTGCGACTTTCCTGAAGCTCCTTGAACTCTTTACCAAAACCAATCCACATTTCACAAGTAACTGCCTGATTAACATGTCAGAAGCTTTCTCAGATACATTGCCTATAAAAACTGTTGTGGTCGGACCACTGCTTTTATCACTTTCACAATTCATCTGAGCAATATGGTCCTTCTTTGATCCAACATTCTTTCCAATCAGCGGCACAGAGGTCAGCCCTAACTCCTGTTTGCCCTTTGGGCAGCGGTTCATGATGACCAGCATTGCGACAGATGTAGCATCATCCATGCCTTTCTTGATCGGCTTGCAGCTGACTTTTTTGCAGGGGATGAAGCATGCAACTGGTGAATGGATCTCCAGGTTGTAGCTGTCTCAGCCAATCATGTCCTACAATGCTGGGTTTCCTGTTTTCACCACATACAAGCCCAAATATTTCACTGTTACAAATGTCATTCCCACAGGAGTTATCTTTTCTCCAGTGTAAGTTCCAGATGGATATCTGCAGACTTCAGTTCGGTATCTTTGAAATACTGTTTAAACTCATTTTGTGAAATGACTGAAACAGCCAAGCCAATATCCGTTTCCACTTTAATTAATTTGCTGTGCATTTCTGCCAGAAGCCATATTGATTTTCTATTGTTCATTTTCACATTGTAAATCTCAAGGCTATTCAGTCCTGTGCCACTCTTATCATTATCAGACTTTTCATTAACAGCATGCAGATTAAAGCTTGACTTTTTATCTTTTTCTCTACCCTGTGCAGTCCATTTTAATTTTATCTGCTGGACATACTACTTGTACGTGTCCTACTTTGTTACATTTCCTGCAAATGTCACCTTTAAACCTCTGTTGGTCTGGTCTATAAGAGCCCTTGCCACAACAGTAAGACATTTTGATCAGCCAGACCGGTTTCCATTTGGGCATTGCAACTTTGTTCAGGCTCACAGTCATTCCTGACCACAGCTCAATTGCGTCTCTGTCTGCTGTTTCCATTGATACAGCTCTTTCATCTGCTCTTTTTAAATGTAAGTTGTGCTTCAGTTAGGAGCCGTAAGAGTCCACAAACTAAATGCTCAGTTAATCTCTTCAATTTGTCCACATGTGCCGAATCCTCCTCCTTTTGATTCTGCTTATGAAACCAATGTGTTCTGCAATCAGCAATGTTTCTGGTTCTAAATGTTCCTGTATCACTTTCACAATATTAGCAAAACTCATTTCAGCTGGTTTGGTTGGAGCAGTTAAACTTCAAAGCAAACTCTACCTTTAAATCCAATGTACTCAGCAAAGTTGGCACTCACCTCTCATTGGCAATTTCATTTGCTTCAAAATACTGCTCAATTTTCTCAGTATATGAAATCGAATTATCTGTTGTGGAATCCAATGCATCAATCTTTCCAATACAGCCAGCCATCTCTGCTCTTTTTTATGATTATTATCACCCGGTACTCACTGTTTATGAACCCATTAATTTGCCTTTCTTCTGCCTTTTTAAAAATTTGACGTCTCCATCCCCTTGCGAAGAAGCAAATGCCGTGCTGCTTTTTTTTAAAAACTAGAACACTTGATGACTTCAAGTAGGTAGTCATCTCAGGTTCATTTTAAAAATACCTTGTTGCCACTGTTATGCTTTGTAACTCCAAAACATAAAAGCTAATTGAAATAAAAACATGCAGCTGGGAATGTGAATTTACTTTAAGCGAGGTGCGCACGTATCATGTGGTAGTGTCATGACATATGCAATTCATGTATTTTTACATATTAAAGGCATCCATTAGTCTTGCGAGACCATGGATCTGCGCCTGGAAAGTCTTCACTCTCCAGGGTGCAGGCCTGGGCAAGGTTGTATGGAAGACCAGCAGTTGCCCATGCTGAAAGTCTCCCCTCTCCATGACACCAATGTTGTCCAAGGGGAGAGCATTAGGACCCATACAGCTTGGCACCAGTGTCGTCGCAGAGCAATGTGTGGTTAAGTGCCTTGCTCAAGGACACAACACGTTGCCTTGGCTGGAGCTCGAACTCACGACCTTCAGGTTGCTAGTCCAATGCCTTAAACACTTGGCCACGTGCCCACATTTTACAAACGTACATATAACCTGCAATGAATTATTTAAGTGAACAAGAATGCTTAATCAAACAATATTACAATGTTACTCAAATATTACTGGAATATTAAATACACAAATCCAGAGGCCTTTACAGAGATACTTGCTTGATCACTAGCCTCTGGTGAAGTTCCTGAAGACTGGAAGATGGCTAATGTTGCTCCGTTTTTTTAAAAAAGATAGCAAGGGTGAGCCAGAAGAAATTCAGGCTTGTGAGCCTGACATCAGTCATGGGGAAGTTGCTGGAGGGAACACCAAACCGATGTCCAACAGGGTTTTGCAGTCTCAAGAAGAACATCCAAGATGATCAATCACTGTTAGGTTGCACACCACCTTTGCACACCAACTCCGAAGCCTTCCTGTAGCAGGCAGCAGCATGGTCCGCACCATCCGGCTCCTCTGCCAACGAGCAGCTCGCTGATGTGGGTAGACTTGCAGTACTTGAAGTTCTTAATGTCCCACTTTGGATTGAAATCGTAAAAAAAGACAAAAATCCCTTTGTCCCTGGAGAGGTCATTGTGTTTGAGGGTGCTGCCATCATACCATCTTAAATACAGGAATTACGACTAATGCATTGCTTATGGGTGGCTTTCACACAATTTCCTTGCTGCAAGAAGTGGATAAAAACATGCTTTGTGCAGATTATTAAAGTATTAATGCCGCAGGGTGAAACTGAGTGCAGTGTGTGTTTTAGAGGACAAGGTCGTTACAAAGAAAATTCAGTGCCTGCAAATAGTTAAAGGTTGTTCCTTCTTTTCCAAAACTGAATTTGAAGCAGAGTTTTGTTTATCCTTCCCTGTAACAAAATTACCACTGATGCCGAAGTCTTAGGAAATAAGACTTGGCAAGTAATAGGAGTGTCTGTGGAGGATCACTTTGGAAACAGTGGCTATAGTTTGTAAGTTTCACAGTAGTCATCAAAGTACACTAGGTTTGTCCTTGACTTCAAGTATTAAATTGTGAGAGGGCATATTTAAAGTCACAGAATCATAGAACACCATAACACAGAAACAGGCCCTTCGGCCCACCTAGTCCATGCCAAACTATTAATCTGCCTACTCTCACTGACTTGCACCCAGACCACAGCACTCCAGCTCCTCCCCACCCCATCCATGTACCTATCTAAATTTGTCTTTACTGTTGAAATCAAACCCGCATCCACCACTTCCACTGGCAGCTTGTTCCACACTCTGTTCCCCTTAAAATCCCCCTCATATTCACCTTCCACCCTTAACCTATGACCTCTAGATCCAGTCTCACCCAACATCAATGAGAAAAACGCCTGCTCACATTTACATTACCTATACCCCTCACAATTTTCTATACCTCTCTCATTCTCTGGTCTATGGAATAAAGTCTTAGCTATTCAACCTTTCCCTATACTCTTTCAATCATATTGAAATCTTTCCTGTAAGTAGGTGACCAAAAATGAACACAACACTCCAAATTAGGCCTTACCAACGTCTTATACAACTTCAACATAACATGCCAACTCCTGTACTCAGCACTTTGATTTATGAAGACCAACATTTACGGTCCTATCTACCTTTGATGGTCGCTTTCAATGAATTATGGATCTGTATTCCCAGATCCTTCTGTTCTACCACGCCCCCCTGCGCCCTACTGCTCATCTTACCCTGGTTTGTCTTCCCAAAGTGCAACACCGCGCACTTGTCTACATTCAATTCCATCTGCCATTCAGCCCATTTTTCCAACTGGTCTAGATCCCGCTGCAAGCTTTCATAGTCTTCCTTGCTGTCTACCACACCCCCAGTCTTGGTGTCATCTGCATATCTGACTGGACCAACCCCCCATGCAGAACCCTGTCAAAGGCCTTGCTAAAGTCCATGAAGACAACATTCACTGCCTCGCCTTCATCAACTTTCCTGGTAATTTCCTCGAAAAACTCTTAAGATTGGTTAGGCACGACCAACAATTCCACACACAAAGCCACGTTGACTATACCTAATTAGTCTCTCTTTATCCAGTCCTTCAGAATGCCCTCCAATAACTTACCCACTACTGATGCCAAGCTCACTGGCCTATAATTTCCCGGGTATAAGGTAGCACCTCCCCAAAGCAGATTTATGAGAACCTACTAGAGCAGGGGTTCTAACCACCTTTTTTTTTTATGCCATTGACCCCTACCATTGACTGAAGGGTCCATGGATCCTAAACAAGAGGGGGAACAGTGGCGTGGAGGTGTTTTAGGGTGAGATGGTAGGAGGTCTGAGGCTGCAAGGGTAAGGCTATTAAACAAAATGGTCAGCTTTGGAAACCAATGGTTTAGAAAGGAAATTGATCAGAAGTAAGAAGGAAGTACATATATATAGTATGAAGCGAGTGCTTTGAGGAGAGGTATGATAAAACTTGTTGAGGAAATTAGGAGCGCAAAAAGAAGACATGAAATGGCCTTGGCAAGCAGGATTAAGGAGAATCACAAAGTCTTTTATAAATGTATTAGAAACAAGAGTATAGATGGTGAATCAGTAGGTCCTGTCAGGAAGCAAAAGTAATATCTTATGTGTTGAGTAGGGGGGATACGTGTGGGATTCCAAATTATTCCTTCTCATTGGTATTCACTGAGGATAAGGGTGTGGTGGATTGAGAGTTAGAGGTGTGCTGACAGAGCAGGGAACATTACAGCACAGTACAGGCCCTTCAGACCTTTTAAGCTACTCCAAGAACAAACCCTTCCCCCCTATATAACACTCCATTTTTTTTATCATCCACCTGCCTATCCAAGAATTTCTTCAATGCCCCCAATGTATCTGCCTTTACCTTTGTCCCTTGAAGTATTGCTATTCCAGAATATGTCTGTATCAGGAAGGAGGAAGTATTAAGGTATATTTATGAGCATTAATGTATGTAAATCCCAAGGATGTGGTGTTATCCATCACTGTGGTGTTGGAAGCAAGGGAGAAGACTGCTGAGGATCTTGCAAAGATTTTGCATCTTCATTAGCCAGGATTGGGTGCAACAAGTCTTGAAGATAGTGTAAGTTGTTCTCTTATTCAAAAAGGGCAGTAGCCATAAGCAAGGTAACTATAGGTCAGGAAACCTTTCATCAATAGTAGGGAAATCACTGGGGTGGGGGGAGAAGGGATTTATGGTTACTTGGAAAAGGCAGAGACTGATTAGAAGGAGTCAGTATGGTCTTGTGCAAGGGAAATACTGTCTCACAAATCTGATGAAGCTTCTTCATGAATTAACTGAGAACATCGATAAAGGCAGGTTGGTAGACGTGGTTTACCTGGACCTTAGTAAAGTTTTTGACAGGGTTTCATGGGTAGGATGGTCCAGAAGGTCAGGGCACATGGGGTTCAAGGTGTGTTGGCAAATTGGATCAACAATTGCTTTGGTAATATGAGACAGAGGCTAATGGTGGAGAAATGATTTTCTGACTGAAAGCCTGAAGCTAGTTGTAAACCACAGGGATTGCTGCTGAGCCCATTGTTGATTGTCAGAAACATATAAATGGCATGGCTGAGGACGCAGGTTGTCACGGTGTATTCTGGCATTGTTGGAACCCAAAAGCGGAGGAAAGACCTACTCCAATGTAGAGATGGGGACCAGAGTTCACCTATAAGAATTACGACAGAACATCAGTGACTTGGCCGAGCAACACTGCGAGATGATGCTGAGATGCACCCTAGGATGCACCAGGGCACATCGTCAGTGATGTAACCTGGGGTTATCGGGTGTTTTGGGTCTTTCAACATCAGACACCCTCAGCCAGGCGACCCAGCCGGGGTTGATCAGGCTGTGGCTTGTGTTTCAGCAGCACTGGTCCACAGGTCACTCCTCTTGATCCAGCATTCTCAAGTCTAGGACCCCGCGATTAGCGCTAACCAGGCGTCCGCTTAAATAACACAAGTAAAATGGAATCCCCGAGCCTATCAAAATAATTTTAACAGAAAACATTACAAAGAGAAAGAACAACGTAAGGAACTCTAAACGATTGATCACTCTCATCAAACAACAATTAACCAATTCAAATGCTCTAAAAACCTTGGAGCCCAACACTGTCCGGTGCCCCGCACAGGTCTGACAGGCTCTTTACATGGGTGAACTGGTGGGTAAATTTCCTGGCAACACACAAAATCATGGAGCCATAGACAGAAAAATAGTGGATAATTGAAAGCATACAGAGAGACCTAGATCAGCTAGAAAGTTGCGGCAGATGGAACGTAATCCAGCCAGGTGCGACTTTATGTATTTTGGGAAGTCAAATACTAACAGGGCGTATACAATAAATGATGGGATACATAGAGGGTCCCTGGGGCCCAAGTTCAAAGTTCCTTGAAAATGGTGACCAAAGTGGATAGAGTAACGAAGACCAGAGGAAATCTGCAGATGCTGGAAATTCAAGCAACACACATCAAAAGATGCTGGTGGACGCAGCAGGCCAGGCAGCATCTATAGGAAGAGGTACAGTCGAAGAAGGCATTTTCCATGCTTGTCTTCATTGGCCAGGGTATTGACTATAAGAGCTGGGATGTAATATTGCATCTGTACCAAATATAAGAGCTGGGATGTAATATTGAATCTGTACTAAATATAAGAGCTGGGATGTACTTGCAGTATTGTGTACAGCTCTAATTAACACACTATGGGAAGGATATGGTAGCATATGAGAGTGCAGAAGAGGTTCACCAGGAGGTTTCCTGGAATAGAGGGGTTTACTTACAAGGAGAGATTGGATAGGCTTGGTTTATTCACAGTAGAATGTAGGAGGTTGAAGGGTGTTTAACAAAGTTTGAGGAACTTAGATAGGATTGACAGTCAAGCTTCAATCCCAGGGCAGGGGAGTCTAGAATTAAAGGGCATGTATTTAAGGCAAGACGGGAGAAATTTAAAGGTGACCTGAGGGTCAAATCTTTCATACACAGAGTTGCAGTTATTTGTAAAAAGCTGTCAGTAGTAGAGGCAGATTCAAGTAAAATGTCTAAAAGACATTTGAATAGGTGCTGGATAGAAAAGATTAGAGCGGGGGTTCCCAGCTTGGTTAATGGTATTGGTCCATGGCATAAAAAACATTGGGAATCGCTGGCTGAGAGGGATATGGCTCTATTGTGGGCAAACAGCACTGGTCTGAATCAATCTGAATGGACAAGGTGGGCCACAGTTTCAGCCCAAAGCGTCTGAGAGTTAAAGTGTTTCCATACTGTGCAACTCTCTCCTGTGACTGCAGCTTTGCAAATTTCTGTAATTTCCTAATCCAGATCAGCCAAACTTCAATTCAGCTGTGAGGTATTAAACCATCACACAATGAAGTTGCACGATGAACATTAGGACACTATCCTGACCATTTTCTGATCCAGCTATTTTGAGATCAGGTTTGCCAATTACTGTACTACATAATGTGATACTTGAAGGGGTGCTTAATGTCTAGAAGGGAAAATAACATGGATACTGGAAATGACAAATGAGCATAAAGTTATTGAAGTTCTCTCCATGGATAGAGAACCAAAATTAACTTTTCATATCTGAGGCATTAGTCAGTTATGCAGGGAGTTAAGTGATCTCATTCCTTAACTGTTATTTTCTCCATAGATGCTGTCTGATCCACTGAGCATATTTTAGATTATTAGATTATGAAGACACGCAGTCCTCTTTTGTTGTCATTTAGTAATGCATGCATTAAGAAATGATACAATATTTCCTCTGGTGTGATATCACAGAACACAGGACAGACCAAGACTGAAAAAAACTAACAAAACCGCATAATTATAACACATAGTTACAACAGTGCAACAATACCATACCTTGATGAAGAAGTCCATGAGCACAGTAAAAAGTTCAAAGTCTCTCAAATGTCCCACATCTCACACAGATGGGAGAAGGAAGAAAAACTCTCCCTGCCATACCCGACCAAAGTCTGACTCTGAGTCATCTGAAAACTTCGAGCTCTGATCAGCTCTCCGACACCGAGTACTGAGCGCCATTTCTATCCGAGCAATTCGACCTCCATCTCGGTCACCAACAGCAGGCAAGGCCGGGGATTTTGAGGCCTTCCCTCCGAAAGATTCCCGACCACGCAGTAACGACAGCAGCGAACGAGCGTTTCAGAAATTTTTCCAGATGTTCCTCTGTGCTTTCACGTCTGTCTCCATCAAATCAGAATTGTCCACAGCCCCTATTTAATGGATATGATATCATTTTTCACTGGAGGGCTGCGCACGTGCGGCGCGCTGCTTTCTCTCCACCCGTTATTCAATATTCAATATTTTCTGTTGTTGCTGGTGGATAAGCAAATAGAAAAATTGTCAGATGCACCAAAATCACTCCTGTCAGTGATGCAAAACCGGTGGGAGAGCTATGTTAGTGACTGGTTGGCATTCTTCAAAACATATTATCTGTACGTTGGTTCTGTTTAGACCAAAGGTCTGATTAGAGGTACACTGTGCATCCATATTTATCAAAGTTCAGGGTACATTTATTATCAAAGTATTAGCTGGCAGGTGGTTTCGTGGCATCTGCACCGGACTTCGAGGCACTTGGTCCCGGGTTTGAATCCAGCCGGCCGCTTGCATGCTGGGTTGGGAAAAAAGAACAGACAAATGATAAAGAAAAGGCAATGGTGTCACCCAATGCACCATAAGGCACAGAGAGTGATAAATAATTTTAAAAAAATGTATACTATAAACGGCCCACAGTTTCATCTTCTTACAGGCAGCGACAAAACAAAGAAACCCAATAGGAAAAAATTTAAAAAGAATATTGTCAAACATACAAAGTGCAGAAAAAGAACAAACCATGCAAGCAATGAAAGTAAGAAAATAACATTCAGAACTGAAGGCACAAAAGTGAGCCCACAGCCACTAGGCCAGTCACAGCTGATCCAGGAGCCCGTCAGTTGCAGGCCACAGCCTCAGCTCAGCACAGATTTGAGTAAATTGTGGGCCGAAGGGCCTGTAATGTACCGTAGATTCCTATGTTCTTATGTTCTGTGTAACCTTGTGAGCAGCAAGCTGAACACCGGCCAGTCCCTCTCCTCTGGCGCAACACCCCGATATTTTCCAATCTGGCCTGGCACTAAATCAGCCAAACAGTGGGTTGTTTCTCGCTTTGGGCCCTGGGCCCTGCCACTTTGATACACTCTCGGGCCCAGGATCCACCGATTCAATTCAGCCTGTACCCGACCTTTCTAATCTGATGCGGCACTTAAGTCAGCCCAAACATCGGCTTGTTCCTCGCTCTCAGGCGAAACATAATAATAAATTTATCTATTTATTTTAGAGAGCACCCACAGAAATAGTAAATGCTGATGCTAAATATTCCTTGTGATTAGATGAAATGGCCCCTCCAGATGATGACAAGATGCAAGCTAGCAATTCTCTATCCGTTGGCGCTGGCTGACCCAGGAGAAAGTCAAAAGTGTTCTGTTCTTTTCACATTAAAAGTATCCACAGCACTTCCCTCCTGTGAACAGTAACTACCCTTTCCCCTGTCACATTGTGCACTGCCAATCACACCATGAAAGCACAAATATGCTTCCCTGTAGTATGCTGTGAGCAGTTGTACTTGAGCATGGCTCCAGGAGATTTGCTAACATATAAAGGCCGTGCTCCAGGAAGGGTTTCTTTGCTGGTACCTGTATCATGCCTCTTCAAGCAGTTTTTCAAGTCTTCTAAATATTGTGGAGTTTCTAAATCAAGGGTTGCGAGTGTAATTTTGTTGTGTTTTAAAAGAGCCCCAGATTATGCGGAAAGTGCTTAGAAGATAAAGCCCTATATTTGCTTTAATTAAAGAGTGATGGTTCATTTTATTTGCATACAGGAATGCATTTTTTTTAGGGTAGGGTCTACTTTAGAATTCTTTCCAACTTGAGCACAGCTGTTAGGATGTGGCAGTGAGCTCAGTGTAAACACCATGTTATCATTTATCTGCTTCAATTGCTGCTGCACTGTCTTTGTCAAACCACAATGATGGTATCTACAATAGAGGGGTAACAGGTGTAACTCTGTACCAGACAACATTTAAAGTTAATTTTTAAAAAACATAACATATCCACCCTGGTGAAGGGTCTTGGCTCGAAACATCGACTGTTCATTTCCCTCCATAGAGCCACTGATGCTGCCTGACCTCCTGAGTTCCTCCAGCATTTAGTGCGTGTTGCAGTATGGCACGGCACAGTAGCGTAATGGCTAGCACACTGCTTTACAGAGCAGGCGGACTGGGTTCGATTCCCACTACTGCCTGTAAGGAGTTCATACATGGGTTTCCTCCCACAGTCCAAAGATGTACTAGTTCATAGCTTAAGTTGTAAGTTGTGCCGTGATTAGGCCAGGATTAAATTCAGGAATGACTTCAAGAGCTAGAAGGGTCTTTTCTTTGCTGTATCTCAATAAATAAAATAGATATACTGTATACCTCACCTCGATGTATATGAGAGCCACCCACAGTGGAACTCAGCTGATACCACCTGCTGTTCACTGATGTTCCTCCAATAAAAATTGTGTGTAATTAATGTTTAGTTCATGCTTTTTTTGTGAAATTGTGTATCTGATGCTACAGTATGTGCCTGTGATGGTGCCAAAAGGTTTTATTTTCCATTATGCGTACACATACTTACAGATATGACAATTAACTCTGCTTTAGAACGTAAGAAATAGGAGCAGGAGTCGGCCATTTGGCCTGTCGAGCCTGCCCCGCCATTCAATAAGATCATGGCTGATCTGGCCATGGACTCATCTCCACCTACCTGCCTTTACCCCATAATCCTTAATTCCCCTACTATGCAGAAATCTATCCAACCTTGTCTTAAATATATTTACTGAGGTAGCCTCCACTGCTTCATTGGCAGAGAATTCCACAAATACACCACTCTCTGGGAAAAGCAGTTCCTCCTCATCTCTGTCCTAAATCTACTCCCCTGAATCTTGAGGCTATGTCCACTAGTTCTAGTCTCACCTACCAGTGGAAACAACTTTCCTGCCTCTATCTTATCTATCCCTTTCATAATTGTATATGTTTCTATAAGACCTCCTCTCATTCTTCTGAATTTCAGCAAGTACAGTCCCAGGCGACGCAACCTCTCCTCATGGTCTAACCCCCTCATCTCTGGAATCAACCTGGTGAGCCTCCTCTGTACCGCCTCCAATTCCAATATATCCTTCCTCAGGTAGGGAGACCAGAACTGCACACAGTATTCCAGGTGCAGCCTCACCAGTACCCTGTACAGTTGCAGTATAACCTCCCTGCTCTTCAATTCAATGCCTCTGGCAACGAAGGCCAACATCCCACTTGTCTTCTTGACAGCCTGCTGCACCTGCAAACCAACCTTTTCTGGTTCATGCACAAGTCCCTCTGTACAGCAGCGGGCTGCAATTTTTCTACCATTTAAATAATAATCTGCTTTTTCATTTTCCCTTCCGAAGTGGATGACGTCGCATTTACCAACATTGTCCTCCATCTGCCAGACCCTTGCCTACTCACTTGACCTTTGACTTTGACCTGTTGAAAACTCAGACTTGCCTATATTGAAACTGCCGACAATTCATATTGGGCTCGAATGTGTGCTAATGTACACTGGTGGCCATTTCTGTACATTGGCATATATGGAGGCAGAGAGAACCGCATTGATTTGCATGCTACCTAGACAGCTCATTCCATACATATAGTGAGTAGAATAGGGAAAACAGCAACACAGTGCAGAATATGATGTTGCAGTTAAAGAGAAACTGCAGTGTATCTTAACAAACAAGGTACAAGGGCCACGATGAAATAGCCTGTGAAAACGGGAGTTCATCTTTATCATACAAGATATCCACTCAAGAGACTTTAATCAAAGTCAAAGTCCAAGGTCAAGTTTATTGTCATATGGCAGTCATGATGGTGCCGAGATGTGATGTCCCTCAATGTCGTGGCTCTTACTTAGTTGTGTTTTATAGGTTTGTAGGGATAGTTTTTGGGATAGAGAGGAGAGTTACATGTCAGGTTAGGGTTTAGGGGCAGGGATGAGGGGGAGTTTGTAGGTCAGGGGTAGTATATGAAGCATCTGGGCTGGAGTTTGAGTCCAGGCAAAGTGTTCCACGGTCAAATATCAGTGATCCCGGAAATCGTGTAGCAGGAACCAGTCATTCCTGGTTGGAGAATGGTCTGGGAACAGAAGTCCATAGTGGCAGCAAGTCTCGGATACTTGCAGGAGTCACAAAGACCAGTGACCTCCCACCCGTCAGGTTGTTGGGGCCGGAGGTCCATGTGAGTCTGGAACAGAGGGCCAAAGGTCAAACCAGTGGCCCCAAGGGCTAAGGCTTCTAAAACCAAAGGTAGAAGCCGAAAGGAGTCGTGAGGGCCCGAAGGAATCACGAGGGCCTAGTTCACAGGGTTGGAGGTCTGTGCAAGTCCAAAGGTCAAGGTCCGAAGGTCAAATCCATGATCAACGTCCTGGGGTGAAATCCAAAGTTGGAGGACTGATCTTTGCAAACCTGAGAATCCATGGACAGGAACAGTTGGACCAGAGGTGGCCTGTCCTGGGGTTAGAGGCCTATCTGGGTTTGTGAGAGGGTGGGAGGAATGGGAAAGGGGCTTCTTTTGCTGTTGTTTTGCTGCTGCTGTTCTTGCTGGTGTTGTTCTCTGGAACCTTTGTGGACATGGTATGTTCGCGCAGGAATGCGTGGTAACACTTGTCCCCAGCACATCCTGGGGTGTGCAGGTTGTTAATGTAAGCGATTGTTTGCTTCAGTGTATGGTTTGATGTACTGTACGTGTGATAAATAAACTGGAATGTGAATTTGCACAAGTACATGCATGCACAGGTGTAAAAAAACACTTATTTGGAGCAGCATCGAAGGCACATAGCATCATTCACAAGCAAAACATAGATTAAACATATTACTCATTTGAATACAAATATTTAACTGTGATAGGTATAGAAAAATATTGGAGTCAGGTTATTATCACCATCTTATATGATGTGAAATTTATTGTTCTGTCGCAAGAGTCGCTGTGGCTCTGAAAAGAGCTTATGCACAACTTTTACAAGAAATAATACAATTTGAACAAAAAGAGCCCATTTTAGTGCAAAATGTTAATGTTGCTAAATTGTAGTGATTAGGGTTGCATTGGTTATTCAAGAACTGATGGACGATGGGATCTTTGATAGTGATTAGGGTTTTGCCATTTGGTTCAAGAAGTGATGGACGATAGGATCTTTGGTGACTAGCATTTTGCTTTTGGTTCACAAATGATGGATAATGGGATCTTTGGTGATCAGGATTTTGCTTTTGGTTCATGAATGATGGACAGTGGGATCTTTCGTGATTAGTGTTTTTTCAGTTGGTTCAAGAACTGATGGACAATAGGATCTTTGATGATAGTGATTCCGGTGCACCAGTTGGTTCAAGAGCTGATGGATGATGGGGATCTTTAATGGTAGAAGGTGGTGAAACAGTCCGATTCCAAATGGTCAACCCCTGTAGCCACAGGACTTTGAATGATGTATTGTTCTTGGGTTGGAAGTTGATGGAGGGATTTGTGGATGATATGGGGATAAGGACAGTTATCGTTACACCTGCCTATTAGCTGGAACATTTTAGAAAGTGGCAAATCCATGTCCTCTTTGGACACTGCCAATTGTCCGGTTGTCATCAAACAATGTGCTGGAGGAGCTCAGCGTGTTGAGCAGCATCTGTGGGGTGGGGAGGGGGAGGGTGGAGGAATTCTCCACATTTTGCATCAAAATCCTACATCAGAAATGTCAAATTCTATTTCTTCCTTTCTTTACTTGTTTTTTGAGATTCAGCATGGAATAGGCCCTTCTGGCCCTTTAATCCATGCTGTCCCACAATGCCCGATTTAACCCAAGCTTAATCTTGGGATAATTTACAACGACCAATTAACCTCCCTATGGGAGGAAACCGGAGAAGCCCCTGTGCAGTCACGGTGTGAACGTGCAAACTTGTTACAGACAGTGGGTCACTGGTACTGTAAGGCATAGTCGAACCACTATGCTGCCCCAATTGTGAGGCCATTCAGAACGTGCAAAATTGGAACAAATGGCCGACATTTTCAAAAATGTAAATAATCAAAAGCATATTAAATACAGATGTAATGTGGGCAAATGGAAGTAGTACAACAGAAATTGGTACAACATTGGTATTGAGGGTGTTTAAGGAGGAGATTGGTAGGTATCTAATTAGTTAGGGTATCAAGGGATATGGGGAAAAAGCCGGAAATTGGAACTAGATGGGAGAATAGTTTAGCTCATGGTGGAGTGGTGGAGCAGACTCGATGGGCTGAATGGCCTACTTCTGCTCCTTTGTCTTGTGATCTTGTGAACAGGTGGTAAGGGCGCGGTGGGTCAAAGAGCCCATTTCTGTACTGTATGACTCTGTGGCTTGCTCTATATTCCTCACAACTCCGCTGATCCATTCAGAAGAATGGGCTGGCTGTTGTATCACCAGATCTAACCTGATATAAGTCCAGTGGACAAAGTTCCCAACAGTTGTTGCTGGGAAGTTGCAGAAAGTGCACACTCTTGCTCCACTCATTAAGGAGTCCAACTATGGAATTACAATTGTCCGATTACCAATGGAGCTCATTCAAGAGGAAGAAATTTCAAAAGAATTTCACTCAAGAGACAGGAAATTATGGGCTTGTTAGCCTAACTTCAGATGTTGGAGTCCTGATGAAGGGTCTCGGCCTGAAACATTGATTGTTTACTGTTTTCCATTGATGCTGCCTTTCCTGCTGAGTTCCTCCGGCATTTTGTGTGTGTTGCTTATATGTTGGAGTTCATTATTAAGGATGAGATTTCAGGGTACTTGAAGGCACATGATAAAATAGGCTAAAGTCAGCATGCTTTCCTCAACAGAAAAACTTGCTTGTCAAATCTGATGGAATTCTTTGAGAAATTATAGGCAGGATAGACAAAGGAGAGTCAGTCGATTTTGCTTAGTAGGGTCTTCAGAAGGCCTTTGATAAAGTGCCACATGTGAGACTGCTGAAAAAGATAAGAGCCCATGGTATTACTGGAGCGATACCAGCTTGGGTAGAAGGCTGGTTGATTGACTGGAGGCAAAGAGTGGGAATAAAGGGGGCCTTTTCTGGTTGGCTGCTGCTAACTAGTGGTGTTCCACAGGGGGTCAGTGTTGGGACCACTGCTTTTCACAGTATATGTCAGTGATTTGGATGATGGAATTGATGGCTTTGTGGCAAAGTCTGTGGATGATACAAAGATGGGTGGAAGAGCAGGCAGTGTTGAGGAAGCAGGGGGTCTTCTGAAGGTCATAGATTAGGAGAATGGCAGATGAACTGTAGTATAGAGAAGTGTATGGTTACGTGCAGACTAAAAGCATAGATTATTTTCTAAACAGGGATAAAATTCACAAATCAGAGGTGCAAAGGGACTTGGGAGCCTTGTGCAGGATTCCCTAAAGGTTAACTTGCAGATTGAGTTGATGGTAAGGAAGGCAAATACAATGTTAGCATTCTTTTCGAGAGGACGAGAATAGCAAGGATGTAATGCAGAGGCTTTATAAGGCATTGGTCAGATTGCACTTAGAGTACTGTGAACAGTTTTGGGCCCCTTAGTTAAGAAAATATGTGCTGTCATTGGAGAGGGTCCAGATGAAGTTCACAAGATCTCAAGACAAAGGAGCAGAAGTAGGCCATTCGGCCCATCGAGTCTGCTCCGCAGCTCCCCCATGAGCTAAACTATTCACCCATCTAGTTCCAATTTCCGGCTTTTTCCCCATATCCCTTGATACCCTGACTAATTAGATACCTGTCAATCTCCTCCTTAAACACCCCCAGTGATTGGGCCTCCACAGCTGTATGTGGCAACGAATTCCACAAATCCATGACCCTCTGGCTAAAAAAATTTCTCCTCATCTCTGTTTTAACTGGGTACCCTCTAATTCCAAGACTATGGCCTCTTGTCCTGGACTCACCCACCAAGGGAAACAACCTTTCCACATCTACTCTGTCCAACCCTTTCAACATTTGAAACGTTTCTATGAGATCCCCTCTTATTCTTCTATACTCTAATGAATACAATCCAAGAATCGACGAATGCTCCTCATATGTTAGCCCCTGCATTCCAGAAATCATCCTCGTAAATCTTCTCTGAACTCTCTCCAATATCAGTACGTCCTTTCTAAGATAGGGGGCCCAAAACTGTACACAGTATTCCAAATGATGTCTCACTAATGCCCCATAGAGCCTCATCAACACCTCCTTACTCTTATACACTATTCCTCTTGAAATGAATGCCAACATAGCATTCGCTTTCCTTACCGCCAATCCAACTTGGTGGTTAACCTTTAGGGTATCCTGCATGAGGACCCCCAAGTCCCTTTGCACTTCCGATTTTTGAATTTTCTCCGCATCTAATAATAATCTGCCCGATTATTTCTTCTTCCGAAATGTACAAGCGTACATTTGTCAACGTGGTATCTCATCTGCCATTTCTTTGCCCACTCTCCTAAACTGACCAAGTCTCTCTGCAACCTTTCTGTTTCTTCAACATTTCCTGCTCCTCCACCTATCTTGGTGTCATCCGCAAACTTAGCCACAAAACCATTTAATCCATAATCCCAATCATTGATATACATCGTAAAAAGAAGCGGCCCCAACACCGACCCCTGTGGAACACCACTAGTAACCGGCAACCAATCAGAATAGGATCCCTTTATTCCCACCCTTTGCTTTCTGCCTATCAGCCAATGCTCCACCCATTTCAATATCTTTCCTATAACTCCATGAGCTCTCATCTTATTAAGCACCCTCAAATGCGGCACCTTATCGAAGGCCTTTTGAAAATCCAAATACACAACATCCACCACCTCTCCCTTGTCAATCTTATTCGAGATTACCTCAAAAAATTCCAATAGGTTGGTGAGGCAGGATCTTCCCTTCATGAAACCATGCTGGCTTCAGCCTATCTTGTCATGCACCTCGAGGTATTTCATAACCTCGTCCTTGAGGATTGACTCCAATATCTTTCCAACTACCGATGTCAGACTAATAGGTCTGTAATTTTCTTTTTGCTGCCTCCTTCCTTTCTTAAATAGCAGAACTACATTTGCAACCTTCCAGTCCTCTGGAACCATGCCAGAGTCTATTGATTCCTGGAAGATCAACCTCATGAGGGTGCACCTCATCCGGACCGGGAGACTTATCTATTCTTAGTCCACTTAGCTTCCCAAGCACTTTCTCTCCAATAATCTTGACTGTACCTAATTCTATTCCCTGATACCTCTGGCTATCAGGTATATTGCTCATGTCTTCCACTGTGAAGACTGATGCAAAATACTCATTCAGTTCCTCCGCCATCTCTTTGTTATCCATTATAATTTCTCCAGCATCATTTTCAATCGGTCCCGTATCTACACTTGTCACTCTTTTACTCTTCATATATTTAAAAAAACTCTTAGTATCCTTTTTTATGTTAATTGCCAACTTCCTTTCATAATTCATCTTTTCTTTCCTAATGACTTTCTTAGTTTCCTTCTGTAAGGTTTTAAAAGTCTTCCAGTCCTCATTTTTCTCACTAATTTTTGCTTCCTTGTACGTCATTTCTTTTGCTTTTATTTTTGCCTTAACCTCTCTCGTTAGCCACATTTGTGCCATTTTTCCATTCATGATTTTCTTTTTTCTTGGAATATATCTTTCCTGCATTTTCCTTATTTCTTGTAGGAATTTCATCCAATTCTGCTCTGCCGTCCCTCCATTTAGCTTACTTTTCCAATCGACTTGGGCCAGTTCCTCTCTCATACCACTGTAATTTCCCCTGTTCCACTGAAATATCGATACACCTGATACCAGCTTCTCCTTTTCAAATTTGAAATTGAACTCAGTCATATTATGGTCACTACTCCCAAGGGGTTCCTTTACCTCCAGCTCCCTAATCGCCTCAGGTTCGTTACACAGCACCCAATCCAAAACAGCCGGTCCCCTGGTGGGATTCTGGACAAGCTGCTCCAAAAAGCCATCCTGTAGGCATTCTACAAACTCTCTCTCCTGAAATGCATTACCTTCCTGACTTTCCCAATCCACTTTCGTATTAAAATCCCCCATATTTGACATTTTCCTTCTGACACGCTTTTTCTATTTCCAGCTGCAACTTGTAGTCCACATCCCGGCTGCTGTTTGGAGGCCTGTATATAACTGCTATTAGTGTCTTTTTACCCTTGCCATTTCTTAACTTGACCCATAAGGATTCTACCTCTTCTGATCCTATGTCCCTTCTTTCTAGTGATTTGATATCGTTACTTACCATCAGGGCCACGCCACCCCCTTTACCGACCTTCCTATCCTTCCTGTACACTGTGTATCCTTGGATATTCAGCTCCCAATCATATCCATCATTTAGCCATGACTCGGTGATGGCCACAATGTCATATCTTTTAACCTGCAGCTGTGCAGCAAGGTCATCCACTTTATTTCTAATGCTGCGTGCATTTAAGTACAGTACATTTAGATCAGTATCTGTTGCCGATTTTGCTATATTTCTATTTTGCAGCAAATTATCCTGTATATTCTCCAGCCTGTCCTTCTTGCCATCTTTGCTGCACAGTATTTTTGACTTATTTCTATTTTCCTCTTCCTCGACCGTAACACTTTGGTTTCCTTCCCCTTGCCAACTTAGTTTAAACCCTCCCTAACAGCTATATTAAACAATCCCGCCAGGATATTAGTACCTTTTGAGTTCAGGTGTAATCCATCTTTTTTGTATAAGTCATACCTTCCCCAAAATAGATCCCAATGATTCAAGAATTTGAAGCCCTGCCCCCTGCACCAGTTACTTAGCCACACATTCATCTGCTTAATTCTGCTATTCTTACCATCATTAGCGCGCAGCTCAGGCAGCAATCCTGATATTATTACTCTGGAGGTCCAGCTTTTCAATTCTCTTCCTAGCTCCCAGTAATCTTTCTTCAGGACCTCCTCTCTTTTTCTGTCTATGTCATTGGTACCAACATGTACCAAGACTTCCAGCTGCTTGCCCTCTCTCCTCAGAATACTCCGGACTCGATCTGAAACATCCCGTACCCTGGCACCAGGGAGGCAACACACCATCCGGGTATCCTTGTCCGGCTCACAGAATCTCTTGTCCGTCCCCCTTACGATGGAATCCCCTATAACTACCGCATTTCTTCTTGCTCTCTTGATTTCGGCACTGGGCAGAATGCCAGAGTTTAATTCACTGTGGTCCTCCTCTGTCAGGTCTGCCTCGTCAACGGTATCCAAAACGATATATCTATTTCTGATGGGGACTGTCACAGGGGTGCTATCCACTACCTCTCTATAGGTAGTATCTATCACCTCCTCACTTTCCCTAATTAGCCGAAGGTCATCAATTTCCATCTCCAGCTCCTTAACACGGTCCTTCAGGAGCCTCATCTCAGTGCACCTGGTGCAGATGTAATCCCTGGGGGAGGCTGGGAGTCTCCCAGGATCCCCACATCTGGCACTCCAAGCACAACACTAATCCTAGATACATACCTCTAATGCTACTGTTTGTACTAAATACCAAAAAACTGTAACTTACTCCGTTACTATGAGACTCAACGGTTGCAGGAAGCCTCTTCCCGTCTCCGCCGAAGCCCGTTGAGCCAAAGCCCTTTCACTCTGCACCTTCTCACTCCGCAGCCCGCTCCAACACTGCCCGCTGGATATGGCGGTTTTCTTTTTAAATTGTTTGCGCTCAACTGGCTGACGTCACGCGCCTGCGCAGTCTGGCCTCTCTCCTACTCCGAGAAATAAAATGTCTTCTCGCTGGAAATCCTTAGCCTCTTACCGCTGTCTTCTTGATCCGAAGAGAAAAAGTTTGTGACAAGTTCTTGAGAAAGATTCCAGGAATGACTCTGGGCCTGTACTTGCTGGAGTTTAGAAGAACGAGTGGGATCTCATTGCAACCTATTGAATATTGAAAGGCCCAGATAGAGGGAATGTGGAAAGGATGGGTTCCATTGTGGTAGAGTCTAGAATCAGAGGGCACAGCCTCAGAATAGAGGGATGTCCCTTTAGCACAGAGATGAGGGTGCTGAATCTGTGGAATTCATTGCCACAGACACTGTGGAGGCCTGGTCATAGGGTGTATTTAAAGCAGAGGTTGATACAGTATGTTCTTGATTAGTCAGGGTGTCAAAGGTTAGGAGGAGCAGGCCTAATTCTGCTCCTATGTCTTATGGTCTCATGGTTTGACAGGTGTTCTGTGCTGGTGCCTACCTCCTGCACTGCCTGGCGCTTATGGAGGTAAATACGGACAGTTTGACATGGAACCGCTGGCAGTTCATAACAAGTTCTGGTCCATTGTGTTATTTAACGTTCACGCAGTCCCACTCCCTCCTTTTGAGATTTATAAACATCTGAATTTCTGCTCCCATGTCCAGCCATTATTCTTGTACTAGATGATCAATCTTTGACTTTTGTTGCACAGTGTGTAACTTACAGTTCTGTGCAAAAGTCTGAAACACCCACATATATATAGCTAGGGTGCCTAGGTGTTTTGCACAGTACTATATTTGTCAATGTGGAGCAGAGAGCGAGTTCGTAAATCTGGCGGGAGCAAAGGATTTTGGGAGTGGTGAGGGTGGAGTGCCGCGGGAAGCGTGTGGTACAGGTGGCAGTGAAGAAGTGCCAGGGTCAGGGGGTGCTTGGCATGGGTGCAGACACACCCAGCCCCGAGACACCAGGCAAGGTCATTTGATTCCAAACAATTGGTTTATTGATCATTACAGAATGTCTCTCTGGTGCTTCCTGCTCCCTCCCCTCTCTCTGACCCCTTCCCACTCTCAGTCCACTATAGAGATCCATATCAGAATCAGGTTTGTCATCATTCATGCGTCATTAAATTTGTTTTTGTGTTTGTGGCAGCAGTACAGTGCAATAAATAAAATTACTCCAGTACTGTGCAAAAGTCTTAAGCACCTTAGCTACATGTATGTGCCTAAGACTTTTGTACAGTACTGTATATAATTACCTCCATTATTTTAAGAAGTCCCTGAGGCCTTTTCCTGCTCACTTCAGCTCTATAATCCTAATTGATTTATGTGGCCCCGAATTGTGTTATTGATCATCTTAGCGACTCTACTATTTGTTACCTTGTCTACAGCTACCAAAGACATCTGCCCTCATCCCCCTTCTTTCCCCCTTTAAGATGATTCACTTTGTCCAAGGACTTGGTCATCTGTCCCAGTCTGGCTTTATGAACTACTGTAGGCTATTTAGA
The DNA here is from genome assembly GCF_030028105.1 of Mobula birostris. Taxonomy (NCBI): domain Eukaryota; kingdom Metazoa; phylum Chordata; class Chondrichthyes; order Myliobatiformes; family Myliobatidae; genus Mobula; species Mobula birostris. The sequence goes on along the minus strand of NC_092371.1, from coordinate 110,668,502 downwards.
ACATGCAAAAGCTGTAACATATCAGTTTAACCATTTCAGAGCATAAACACAGGACAGTACAGCACGTGGACAGGGCCTTCAGCCCATGATGTTGTGTTGAACTAATTTAACTAATCATAAAAACTTAATAATGAAAATAGTTTAACATAATTGAGAACACTGAAGCAAATTCAATTAGGTTTTGTTTGCTATGGCTTGTACGGAGTCATATTTTACAGTGCTAAGGATATTGCATGCAAGCAATGTAAGTGTAGGTTTTGAAGTATAAAAAGGAATAACTAGGAAAAGCAACACACATCAAAGTTGCTGGTGAATGCAGCAGGCCAGGCAGCACCTCTAGGAAGAGGTACAGTCGACGTTTCAGGCCGAGAATCTCGGTCTGAAACGTCGACTGTACCTCTTCCTAGAGATGCTGCCTGGCCTGCTGTGTTCACCAGCAACTTTGATGTGTGTTGCTTGAATTCCCAGCATCTGCAGAATTCCTGTTGTTAACTAGGAAAAGCAGATCGGCCATCAACGAGAAAAAAGCTATAAGATCTTAAGACATAGGAGCAGGATTAAGCCATCTGGCCCACCAAGTCTGTTCCACCATTCAACCATGCCTAAATTTTTTCTCAACCCATGCTCCTATCTTCTTCTCGTAACTCTTAACCCCCTTACCATTCAAGAACTTATTATTCTCTGCCTTAAATTCAGCTGATGACCTGGCTACCACAGCCTTTTATTGGCAACAAATTCCTCAGATTCACCACCCTCTGGTTAAAGGAGTTTCTTCTCCTCTCTGTTCTTAAGGAATGTCCCTTTTTTCTGAGGCTGTGCCTTGACATCCTATACTCTTCTACTAATGGAAACACCTTCTCCACGTCCACTCTAGCTAAACCATTAAAGCTTTGTGCATGCTTATCAAACTTGAGAGCCTTGGCAGGAGATACTGAAATTCCAGGCATTACCAGACCATGCTGCCATTTACTTGTTGTGGAATGCTCTATAGCAGTTTGTTCAACACACAGAATACCAATTCATCTAAGCTTTGAATAAAACCTTAGATTCTTAAAGCCATAAAAAATGAATATTAAAGTTGAACTTGTAGCAATATATAGTTTGTTGCAAACACTTGAGCAACAAAGCTTTTCAAGCGGTACAGTGCATAAATATCCATTAGGGGATAACAACATAAGAGGTTTTAGGAATTAGAAAAAGCCATTAGAGCCAAAAAGCATTTTTCTTTCCATGGTTAGTTTCGCTTCTCAATACCCATGCCACTCCCTTCTCAAGAACCACTCAGTGTTATCCACTTTCGTGGCATTTATTTCACTAAAAATGCTTTTTGGAGCTAGAGGTTTTTCCTGATGGCCCTTCCTACTCCTGACTTTCCATTTGCTGTCACTTAACCATCTGTCATCTGCGCCTAAAGCAGAGTCTTCTACTCTGCAAAACATCCTCCAACCTAATCAGCACCAGCTTCCGCTTACCAGAGTAAATGAATCCAATTTCCCCATAAATCACTTACAAGTGTAGTTGGGTTGAGGCACAGTAGGGAGGTGTGTGGCGTTGGGAAGGCACGCATTACTGATTTTTGAAAGGACTTTAGTAATTGTCTCAGGGAGTATTTCCTCTTTTAAGACGCATTCAGTATTTTTGCTGCATTTGCTGAACTCGGCATATCTTTGGGATCACGATTTGAGACCTTGCTTTGATGAAGACTTCCCACTGCCACTGCCTATTTCTTACCACAGTCCAAATTAAACATAAAAACATAGAAAACCTACAGCACAATACAGGCCTGTCGGCCCACAAAGTTGTGCCGAACATGTCCCTACCTTAGAAATTATTAGGCTTACCCATAGCCCTCTATTTTTCTAAGCTCCATGTACCTATCCAAAAGTCTCTTAAAAGGCCCTACCATATCCGCCTCCACCACCGTTGCCGGCAGCCCATTCCACGCAGTCATCACTCTCTGAGTAAAAAACGTACCCCTGACATCTCCTCTGTACCTACTCCCCAGCACCTTAAACCTGTGTCCTCTTGTGGCAACCATTTTAGCCCTGGGAAAAAGCCTCTGACCATCCACACGATCAATGCTTCTCTTCATCTTATACACTTCTATCGGGTTACCTCTCATCCTCTGTCGCTCTAAGGAGAAAAGGCCGAGTTCACTCAGCCTATTCTCATAAGGCATGCTCCCCAATCCAGGCAACATCCTTGTAAATCTCTTCTGTACCATCTCTATGGCTTCCACATCCTTCCTGTAGTGAGGCAACCAGAATTGAGCACAGTACTCCAATTGGGGTCTGACCAGGGTCCTATATAGCTGCAACATTACCTCTCAGCTCCTAAGTTCAGTTCCACAATTGATGAAGCCCAATACACCCTACGCCTTCTTAACCACAGACATACTGGTTTGTAGGTTAATTGATCATTGTAAATTGTCCTGAGGTTAGGCTAGGGTTAAATCAGGGGTTGCTGGGTCGTGTGGAGTGGATTAAAGGACCGGGAGGACCTACTCCATGCTATATCTCAATGAATATATAATACTTAATTTTACTTTATTGTCACCAAACAATTGATATAGAGCGTACAATCATCACAGCTTCGCGCTCCCTGGAGTACAAATCGATAGTAAATATTAAAAATTTAAATTATAAATCATAAATAGAAAATAGAAAAGGGGAAGTAAGGTAGTGCAAAAAAACAAGAGGCAGGTCCAGATATTTGGAGGGTATGGCCCAGATCCGGGTCAGGATCCGTTCAGCAGTCTTATCACAGTTGGAAAGGAGCTGTTCCCAAATCTGTCCATACGACTTAGATCAGAGGTCCCCAATCTTTCTTATGCATTGAGACTTACAATTAGCCAAGGGCTAGGTTCCCCTGACTTAGAGGAAATATTACTCAAGGATGTAAATTGAACTGTCGGAAGACAGAGGTCGAAACATGCTGAACCTCCTCACTGTGGATAATGTGTTCAGCATTGAATGATAATTTCTCAGGAGTTGCTAAAAAAAAAAGTGCTGTTACTTATGTTATGATAAGCTGTCACAAATGTGCTTGCCATGTCCAACTTTTCTACTTTTGCAGTTTGCATTTATGTCAACAAACACGCCTTTGCTGGTCCGCACCTCGACAAGAAGAAGTTGCAGCAGCTTCCAGACCACTTTGGACCTGCCAGAGCTTCTATGGTACTGCAGCAGGCTGTCCAAGCGTGCATTGATTGCGCCTATCAGCAGAAGGTAGTCTTTTCCTGCCTGAAGCAAGGCCATGGCGGTGAACTGATATCAGGTATGTGGTTCAATGTGTTCCCTATGATTTGTACATGCCGGTAAATTGGTGAAGTGAGTGTGGTAAAAGCAGCTGACGATGATGATTCACAAAGACTAGCAGACATTACGGAGATTATTATCTGCAGTAACATCAGCTTTCGTGTGTGTCTTTTAAAGTGGGATCTTGTTCGTCTTTTCTGTGCATCCAAACTTTAGCGGCCCAGGGTTGGTGGAACTTTTTGAGAGCGTGTGCCCAAATTGGGATAATGGTCTAACAATTTTTCTTGCGTGCAGAGATTATCTTTGATTAATTAATAACAATAATTATAGAGTTTTTAAGGAGAAAAGATGAGTCTTGTTGCTTATTTACATATATTCATCAGTTTACAATGAGTAAAACTGTAACAGACAAATTGAAATAGATTGAAGCATTTTATAGAATCTGTTCAAAAATTAATATTGTGGCGAGCATTTGGTCCATAATGACAGACGAGGAAGCTCTTTAACTCAGCAACAAAACAGACACAAAAGAGACCGGGCACCATGACCCAGAGAGTGAACCCAGCCAGTCTCACACTGACGGGGGAGGTGATCATCACACACCCCGGTTACAGTCAGGGTGACCCACAAACACACAAACAAATAACTGTACAACCCAAGCTAAAATGTAACAGTAAATGAACTGGATCCTCCCACCATAATCTCACAAAAGCATTCTAACACAAGAACAATAAACAGTACTGGTTATTAGAAATGCAGGGGCCATGCCCCCCCCCCAGAGCATCACACTATTAATCTTTTAAAAAGGCAATTGGCAAATTACATAATTTCTAAATAGTCCTGTTATTGTAACTATTTACAATCCAAATACCGATACTCACACCAGGTTGGCAAATATTTCAAAATGTATCATCCAATGTCACGTGTTCTCTCAACCAGCTAGCAGGCACCAAGCCAGCATGAGACGTATCTTGTGAAAACATCTCATTGCTCCCCAGTTGTAGAAAATCATTTGCTGCTTCATTTGACAGTAAAGATAATCATTTTACTAATGATTAATGGTAGGGTTAAAGAATCGGGCGGGACGGCACTGCATGCTGCGTGCCAACAAATCTTTTGCGCATGCCACAGGTTTGCCACCCCTGCTTTACACAGTCTTGGAAATTGCAGAGATGCTTTAAAGCAGGAACATAAGGCAGTCAAGTACGTTATCAAAACACGAGTCACCACCAAACATGGTGAAAAAATATAAATAAGATTCTTCCTCATTTTTTTGGAAGTTCATATTACAGATAATAAACACCCTATTGCCAGCCTGAGAAGTATTTTTTCAAAACAATGCAGAATTGTCAAGTTGTGTTTCACTTCGATTCATTGAGGCACTGGTGTCGGATGTGAAGTAGAGTGAGGGGAAAGTGAAACCGAGGAAACCCAGGCCTGGTCATCTGGAAAGGAAGGGGCTACCAGAAGATAGGTTGGCACATATGATGATTCACTTTATGGCAAACGCCCTAAAAAGAGTCTGGGTCTGGTTCATCGGTCTGTTAGCTACTGGTGTGTGGCACTGAGATCCCTAGTTGGTATCTAGTTCTGGTTCAGGTGTGTTGTAATGATTGTTGCCTTAAATTTTCATGTGGGTGGCTTAGCTATTTACATCAAATAAAAGCTAACTTTTTAAACTTCGGGTAGTGTTGTGTATCTAATATTTCAATAATATTTGAGTAATCTTGTATGTATGTTGTGTGATTAAACATTTTTGTTTATTTAAATAATGAATTATGGGTTATGTGTAAAAATAGTTAATTACATACGTCATCACGGTACCACATGATACGTGGGCGCCTCGCTTAAAGTAAACTTGAAGTTAAACCTACACTCCCAGATTCCCATGTGTTCCTTTGAATTGGTTTAATTTTTTGTAGTTTCAAAACATAACATTGGTGATGAGCATACTTGGTTTGATTGAAGAGATTGTCTAAGCATTGTCAGTTCAGTAATGATACACTAAGAGATTGTTTAGTCTGTGGAATCTTAAAAGAAAGCATTTAAAACTGGCTCCTAACTGAAGCACAGCTTGCATTCAAGCAAACAGTGGAAATTGTCGTTTCAATGGAAACTGCAGGCATAGTTGCAATTGAGTTGCAGTCAGGAACAAAAGTGAGTGTGAACAAAATTGCATCCTCTAAGCAGAAACCAGCCTGGCCAAACAAATTGTGTTACCAATGTGGCAGGGGCTCACATACACCTAACAAATGCAGATTTAAGGGTGAACTTGCAGAAAATGCAACAATGTAGGTCACATGCAAAGAGTATGTTGGGCAGACAAAAATAACTGGATTGCACAGAGAAGAGTAAAAGATAAAAAGTGAAATTACAGTTTCAAAAAAGCACTAATCTGAATGTTAATGAAAAATCTGATAATGATCAGAGTGTCACAGGACAGTATACTTTTGAGATTTATAATTTGGAAATGAACAGGAGACAAGCCATATGTTTATACCAGAAGTGAATGGCAAATTAATTAATATGGAATTGGATAGCTGTTTCAGTCATTCCACAAAATGAGTTTGAGAGGCATTTCAAAGATACTGAACTGAAGCCTGCGGATATCCAACTAAGAATTTATACTGGAGAAAAGATAACTCCTGTGGAATGACATTCATAACACCTGTGAAATGCAACAACCAACAAGCCACATTGGGCTTGTATTTGGTTAAAAAAAGCAAAAGGACCAGCTTTGTGGGGACAAATAATCTTCCAGAAATAGTAGGGGACAGAGGGTCCAGTGAGATGGAGGAACTGAGCGAAGTACATGTTAGTAGGGAAGTGGTGTTAGGTAAATTGAAGGGATTAAAGGCAGATAAATCCCCAGGGCCAGATGGTCTGCATCCCAGAGTGCTTAAGGAAGTAGCCCAAGAAATAGTGGATGCATTAGTGATAATTTTTCAAAACTCGTTAGATTCTGGACTAGTTCCTGAGGATTGGAGGGTGGCTAATGTAACCCCTCTTTTTAAAAAAGGAGGGAGAGAGAAACCGGGGAATTATAGACCGGTTAGCCTAACGTCGGTGGTGGGGAAACTGCTGGAGTCGGTTATCAAAGATGTGATAACAGCACATTTGGAAAGCGGTGAAATCATCGGACAAAGTCAGCATGGATTTGTGAAAGGAAAATCATGTCTGACGAATCTCATAGAATTTTTTGAGGATGTAACTAGTAGAGTGGATAGGGAAGAACCAGTGGATGTGGTATATTTGGATTTTCAAAAGGCTTTTGACAAGGTCCCACACAGGAGATTAGTGTGCAAACTTAAAGCACACAGTATTGGGGGTAAGGTATTGATGTGGATAGAGAATTGGTTAGCAGACAGGAAGCAAGGAGTGGGAATAAACGGGACCTTTTCAGAATGGCAGGCAGTGACAAGTGGGGTACCGCAAGGCTCAGTGCTGGGACCCCAGTTGTTTACAATATATATTAATGACTTGGATGAGGGAATTAAATGCAGCATCTCCAAGTTTGCGGATGACACGAAGCTGGGCAGCAGTGTTAGCTGTGAGGAGGATGCTAAGAGGATGCAGGGTGACTTGGATAGGTTGAGTGAGTGGACAAATTCATGGCAGATGCAATTTAATGTGGATAAATGTGAAGTTATCCACTTTGGTGGCAAAAATAGGAAAACAGATTATTATCTGAATGGTGGCCGATTAGGAAAAGGGGAGGTGCAACCAGTCATTGAAAGTGGGCATACAGGTACAGCAGGCGGTGAAAAAGGCGAATGGTATGCTGGCATTTATAGCGAGAAGATTCGAGTACAGGAGCAGGGAGGTACTACTGCAGTTGTACAAGGCCTTGGTGAGACCACACCCGGAGTATTGTGTGCAGTTTTGGTCCCCTAATCTGAGGAAAGACATCCTTGCCATAGAGGGAGTACAAAGAAGGTTCACCAGATTGATTCCTGGGATGGCAGGACTTTCATATGAAGAAAGACTGGATGAACTAGGCTTGTACTCGTTGGAATTTAGAAGATTGAGGGGGGATCTGATTGAAACGTATAAAATCCTAAAGGGATTGGACAGGCTAGATGCAGGAAGATTGTTCCCGATGTTGGGGAAGTCCAGAACGAGGGATCACAGTTTGAGGATAAGGGGGAAGCCTTTTAGGACTGAGATTAGGAAAAACTTCTTCACACAGAGAGTGGTGAATCTGTGGAATTCTCTGCCACAGGAAACAGTTGAGGCCAGTTCATTGGCTATATTTAAGAGGGAGTTAGATATGGCCCTTGTGGCTACGGGGATCAGGAGGTATGGAGGGAAGGCCGGTGCAGGGTTCTGAGTTGGATGATCAGCCATGATCATAATAAATGGCGGTGCAGGCTCGAAGGGCCGAATGGCCTACTCCTGCACCTATTTTCTATGTTTCTATGTTTCTAACTACAGCTTGATTGGAGATCCATCCACCATTTGCATGCCACATCTCCTGCTAACTGAAAGCCAATTAAGGAAGGCACTGGATGATGCCACGACAGTTTCCATGCTAAATACCATGAGCTCTTACCCAATAGAGGACAAACAGGTGTTGATGTTTGTCTGTGCCTCTGGTGGGAAAGCATACTGGATCAAGGGAGGGCCATGCTGCTCAGGGGAAGTGTGGCAGTGACAAAAGCAGTTGTCCGACTACAGCAGTTTTCATAGGCAACGTATCTGAGAAAGCTCTGATATGTTAATTAGGTGGCTCCTTTCAAAATGTGGCTTGGTTTTAAGCTGAAAGAGAGCTCAAGGAGCTTCAGGAAAGTTACAAGCGTTCGGCTTTTGTGAGTATAAAGAACCAGAATCTACACGGCGTGCATTAAGGTTACTGCATGAACTTCAAGTGGGTGACAAATAGCTGCTTGTAAAAGTAGATACAAAGACCAAAGCCCAGCTGGATGAATGGAAGGCGAGAAAGAAAGGAGTCAATGGAGACACAAAAACAAAGGATTTGTCAGATGATGTTGTGGATGCAGAAACCAAGTGGAGAGATCAGATCATAAATAGAAGGAGTAATTAGAAAATACTCCAGTGAACCGAATGCACCTTCCCAAGACCAAGATGCAGAAACTAGAAGAGGAAGAAAGGTGGCTACTGCTGTCAGAGCCACTTCCTGCAGTCTCAGAGTCAACTCCTACAATCACCACAGAGGAGGCCCCAGAACCCGAGATGGTTTCACAGCCACAAGTCTCACCTGGCAAGCAGAGTGATCCCCCCTTGTCAGGAAAAGCGTCACCCCACAAGAGTAGGAAATCCTCTACAACAATTAGATCTTTTGGCCTGGGTGGGACAATTCAAAATTTACTATGCTGTGGATGTCTGTGTATAGTAGTTGTGATATATAATACAGTGTATATAGTTGAGATGGTTGAATTGGAGTTTATAGCTAAGCAGGGAGTATTGTGTATTTAATACTTAAATAATATTTGAATAATCTTGTATATATATATATTATTTGGTTAAGCATTCTTGTTTGTTTAAATAATTAATTATGATTATGTGTAAAAATAGGTTTATTACATCACACTATACATGTGCACCGTGCTTAATGTAAACCATTAAACCTGCATTCCTGGACTCCCTTGTGCTCTTTGAATTAGTTTAATGTTTTGAAATTACAAAACATAACCGGTAGGATTACTCCCAAACCAATTATCCTCTTGCACCCCCCCCCACCCATCCCAATCTCACCACCACCATGAGGTGTAAAGTTAAAAGAAGTAAAGGCAACTTAAAAACATCTTTTTTTTTGTATTTATAGTGGGGTATTGGAAGTGTAGGAAACAAGGCTCTCTGAAAATGGTCACTACAGAAGTCTGTGAGCCTCTGACTTAGAGCTTATTGTGCTGAAAATGGTTAATTTTTCAATTTACTGGATGCTACATTTATGTATAATTTAATGTGGATGAGAAACAGAAGTGGCAGAGACTGGCTTGTCCTCCCTCACATGCCCGTTCTGCCAGTCAGTAAGACCCATGGCTAATTTCCTTCTACCTCACAATTACTTTCCTGAGCTAAACTATATCCCTCAATCCCCTGGTGTCTAAAAATCTATCTGTCTGTCTTGAAGATTGGTGTTGGGTATTGGTTTTTTTTAATAGGTAGAGAGAAAATTGTTTAAGTACCATCCAGATATTCAGCTGCTGTCCTGGGTAGCAAGTTCCAAAGATTCACACTCCCTAGGTAAAGAAATTTACTCTCATCGCTGTCCTGAATGGCCAGTTCCTTCCTTTGAGTTTGTTACCTATGATTCCCAACTCCGTAGCATCCACATTACCAAGCTCTTAAGCACTTTGCGTGCGTCACGGAGGCAGGGAGTCATGCACGTCCTTCAGCCCATCATATCCATGCCAACCTTTTGCTCAGCTACACTAACCGCAATTGCCTGCACTGCATGTGTGTATGCTTTTATGCCTTGTCTATTGAAGTGATCGCATAAATATCCCCTAAACATAGCAATTGTATCTGATTCCACCGCCTCTCCTAGTAGCGAGTTCCAGATATCAATCAAGCTCTGCTGAAAACTTCCACCTCACATCCTCTATAAGACTCCCTCCTCTCACCTTCAACCTCTGCCTCGTGGCATCTTTTTCATTTGCAAGCTGAAAAGTCTGATTTGATATTCTCACTAGTGTGATAGTTACTGAATCAATCGGTTCAGCACTGTGATGGATTCAGACCACAGCCGCAGAGCCAGTTCCACGCTGAAGCACCACAATCAAATCGCGTAAATAGTAAATGGCGTTCGGCACTGAAGACATCAAACCGCAGCCAGAAGTGAGTCCACAACCACAAGCCCCTGAGGCGATTGAACTTTGAAGTTTGGGACCCAAGACTCCTGCACCTTCCACCAGCAGCAGCGAGAGGGAGACTGGTTAAACAAAGGCAGACCACACTGAGTGCCCATTCATTTTCCTCACTCATCCTGGTCGATTTTAATCTTGCTCAATGCTTTAATCGGTGTGGAGTAACGGAGCTGACTACAGGTTCTGCCACAAGGAATCAACGAGTACACCCCCCAGTGATGGCCATAGCTGCACTCCACGTCAAATCCCCAGAAGACTACAGAAGCACCAGATCGTTCAGTCAGCCTAGAGGGAAATTACAGGCTGCAATCAATCCCATTTTAGAAGAAGAAAAGAAGTATATTTAGAAGGAGATAAAGAGCATCCGCTGTTTTGTAAGATGTCACTGTTAGTCACTAGCGCCATCTTGCCACACTCATCAAAGTTGCTGGTGAACGCAGCAGGCCAGGCAGCATCTCTAGAAAGAGGTACAGTCGACGTTTCAGGCCGAGACCTTTCGTCAGGTAAGTGAGCTAGTAAGAGATTTGGAAGTGGGAGGGGGAGATCCAAGATGACAGGAGAAGACAGGAGGGGGAGGGATGGAGCCAAGAGCTGGACAGGTGATTGGCAAAAGGGATATGAGAGGATCATGGGACAGGAGGCCCGGGGAGAAAGAAAAGTGGGAGGGGGGAACCCAGAGGATGGGCAAGGGGTATAGTGAGAGGGACAGAGGGAGAAAAAGGAGAGAGAGAGAAAGAATGTCTGTATATAAATAAATAACGGATGGGGTACGAGGGGGAGGGGGGGCATTAGCGGAAGTTAGAGAAGTCGATGTTCATGCCATCAGGTTGGAGGCTACCCAGACGGAATATAAGGTGTTGTTCCTCCAACCTGAGTGTGGCTTCATCTTTACAGTAGAGGAGGCCGTGGATAGAGATGTCAGAATGGGAATGGGATGTGGAATTAAAATGTGTGGCCACTGGGAGATCCTGCTTTCTCTGGTGGACAGAGTGTAGGTGTTCAGCAAAACGGTCTCCCAGTCTGCGTTGGGTCTCACCAATATATAAAAGGCCACATCGGGAGCACCGGACGCAGTATATCACCCCAGCCAACTCACAGATGAAGTGTCGCCTCACCTGGAAGGACTGTCAGGGGCCCTGAATGGAGGTAAGGGAGGAAGTGTAAGGGCATGTGTAGCACTTGTTTCACTTACAAGGATAAGTGCCAGGAGGGAGATCAGTGGGGAGGGATGGGGGGGACGAATGGACAAGGGAGTTGTGTAGGGAGCGATCCCTGCGGAAAGCAGAGGGGGGGGAGGGAAAGATGTGCTTAGTGGTGAGATCCTGTTGGAGGTGGCGGAAGTTACACAGAATAATATGTTGGACCCGGAGGTTGGTGGGGTGGTAGGTGAGGACCAGGGGAACCCTATTCCTAGTGGGGTGGCGGGAGGATGGAGTGAGAGCAGATGTGCGTGAAATGGGGGAGATGCGTTTAAGAGCAGAGTTGATGGTGGAGGAAGGGAAGCCCCTTTCTTTAAAAAAGGAGGACATCTCCCTCGTCCAGGAATGAAAAGCCTCATCCTGAGAGCAGATGCGGCGGAGACGGAGGAATTGCGAGAAGGGGATGGCATTTTTGCAAGAGACGGGGTGAGAAGAGGAATAGTCCAGATAGCTGTGAGAGTCAGTAGGCTTATAGTAGACATCAGTAGATAAGCTGTTTCCAGAGATAGAGACAGAAAGATCTAGAATGGGGAGGGAGGTATTGGAAATGGACCAGGTAAACTTGAGGGCAGGGTGAAAGTTGGAGGCAAAGTTAATGAAGTCAATGAGCTCAGCATGCGTGTGGGAAGCAGCGCCAATGCAGTCGTCGATGTAGCGAAGGAAAAGTCGGGGACGGATACCAGAATAGGTTTGGAACATAGATTGTTCCACAAAGCCAACAAAAAGGCAGGCACAGCTAGGACCCATACGGGTGCCCATAGCTACACCTTTACCTGGCCAATCACCTGTCCAGCTCTTGGCTCCATCCCTCCCCCTCCTGTCTTCTCCTATCATTTTGGATCTCCCCTTCCCCCTCCCACTTTCAAATCTCTTACTAGCTCTTCCTTCAGTTCGTCCTGACGAAGGGTCTTGGCCTGAAACGTCGACTGTACCTCTTCCTAGAGATGCTGCCTGGCCTGCTGCGTTCACCAGCAACTTTGATGTGTGTTGCTTGAAATTCCAGCATCCGCAGAATTCCTCGTGTTTGCCATCTTGCCAGACAGTTTCATTTTGATGTCAATCACTTCCAATTTTTGTTAAGGTTATATCCTACTATGTGCATTATTTCCTAAATGCCTTTAAATATTTTTTCATCAATTAACTGAGGATAGCATACTGAATCTGAATTGCACTTTTTCCTTACACTTCATTAATTCATCCTCCACACAATTGCATTTGTTTGATGTTGCAAGCACTGGAGAAACTCAGCGGGCCAGGCAGCACCTATGAAGGGAAACGATCAGTTAAAATGAACAGTCAATATTTTGGGTCGAGGCTGTCCAAACGAGGGGTCTCGACCCGAAATGTCGATTCACAGGTTCTCTCCACAGATGCGGCCTGATCCGCTGAGTTCCTCCAGGGCTTCATGTGTTGCTGCAGGTTTCAGAATCTGTAGTCTCTTGTGTATTGACTTTGTTTGATGTTATCCTGTTTGTTTAGACTGAAAGACTTTTAAACTTGAAGGTAATTATGAACTAATCAGGCAACTTTAGCAATCGTAACCCTAACCACACACCTAGAGCGCCATCTCATGGCAAATTATGAAACTACATCAAAGGATCCGCATAGAACATACAGAGGGCCAGGCGTGCAATGCAGTATCTGTGCTGATGGGGTTTTCTTGATAAGAAATAAGTAGTTCATTGAAAACCTTTCCCATTGTGCCCCTTCGGGGTGGTATGGCAGCGTAGCGGTTAACCTAATGCAATTACAGCACCAGTGACCCAGGTTCATTTCCTGCCACATCATTTGTATGTTCTCCCCGTGACCGTGCATGTTTCCTCCGGGTGCTCCAATTTCCTCCCACGTTGCAAAGACGTATGGGTTAGTAGGCTAATTGGTCACATGGGGGGTAATTGTGGGCTGGTTGGGCCTGTTATTGTACTGTATCTCTAAATAAAAGTACATATCTACAAATATAATCAGCTTGACAATCTACTATGTAAAAGAACGATGGCCATTTCCAATATGATCATGACTGATCTTCCAAATCCAATTCCCTGATCCAGATTTCTCCCCATACACCTTTATCCCCCGAGCCGTAGGAACAGTATCTAATCCCTTCAATATGTTTTAATGATTTGGCTTCAACTGTTCAAACTTCTAAGTAAATTTATTATCGAAGTACTGTACGTATGTGTCACCAGATACTATCCTGAGATTCGTTTTCAAAGGAATACAATAGAATCAATGAAAAGCCTCATGCAGACCGACAAGCAGTCAATGTGCAAAAGATGACAAACTGCGCAAACACAAAAAGGCAATAATGGTGATAAATAAGTAAATAAATAATGCTGAGAACATGAATTGTAGAGTTCTCGAAAGCCAGTCCATAGGTCGTGTTCAGTGATCAGTTCAGTTTTGTGGTGAGTGAAGATGTCCTCGCTGGTTCTGAAGGGTAATAACTGTTCCTGAACACGATGGTGCAGACCTTGGCTCCTGTACCTCCTTGTGATGGTAGCAATGAGAAGAGAGCATGGCCTGGATGGTGGAGGTCCTTGATGATGGATGCTGCTTTCTTGTGGCAATGCTCTTTGTAGATGTGATCAATGATGGGGAGGGCTTTTCCTGTGATGGACTGGGCCATATCCACCACTTTTTGTCAGCTTTCCATTCATGGGCATTGGTGTTTCCATACCAGGCTGTGATGCAGCCAGTCAGGATACTCTCCACTGTGTATCTATAGAAGTTTGTTTAAGTTTCAGATGACATGCCGAATCTGCACAAACTTTAGAAAGCAGAGGTGCTGCAGTGCCTGCTTTGAAACAGCACGCACGTGCTGGTCCCAGGACAGATCCTCTGAAATGATAACGCCCAGGAATTTAAAGTCACCGACACCCTCCACCTCCAAGCCCCTAATGAGGACTGGCTCATGGACACCCAGATTCATCCTCTTGTGGTCAATGATCAGCTCCTTGGTTTTGCTGACATTGAGTGAGGCGTTGTTGTGACACTGCTCAATCCCCTTTCCGTGGTGGAGAATTCCATGGGATCACCAATCTGAGGGTGAAGAAATGACTCATCATCCCAGTTTTTAATTTATCCTTAGACGGTGGCCTCTGGTCCTGAACTTAACAACCATTAGGAACATTAATTTGCCTTTCTCATTCCTAAACTTTTCTGTGTAAGGTGGTAATGGGTGTTGTAGGTTTCCCTGAGAAGCTCCAGCTTGTGCTGGCCACGTGTGAAGAACTGTGTGCTTCATATGACTCTTCCCCTTGTCCTGACCCTAGCATTGGAAGCATTATGAATGGAAGCACTGTATTGTTGAGAAGCTGTCCTGTCCAGCTCCTCTTGCATAGCCACTGCTCGAGCACCGAAGGGAGTTTGCAAGTGGAACCACAAGCAATTCACCAAGTAAATGGGTAGTGAGTCACGGATGAGTGAATGCCTCTTTCTCTTTCACTTCCAGTTCCAGAAAGAGGAAACTGTCAGGTGAACGATGAGGCAATTATAATTGCTGTTTCAGGATGCTAAAGCATTAGTTATAAGAACAAAACAGCATAGCTGAAAGGGATTATGTTAAATGCAACACTGAAAACAAGCAATTCTGTGAAGAAAGTAAGCATTTCGTGAACGATTATTATAATTGGATCGGTATCCCATTAAGCTCAGGAAAAATTAGGTTAGTGGAAACCTGGAAGTTGTTATCTATTCCTGGTCTGCTCCCTCAGATATTGCAGTATGATACAAGGAAACATGATGGTTAATTGCTGACATAGATAGTTTGGACCAAATAACCTATTTGCAGGTCATGATTTTTCTGGGACTGGGTGCACACCAGAAGAAAATAGACAGCAAGTGTTGGCAGGGTCTTTGAGCAGTAGTACATTGGAATTCTCTTTTTGCCGTCTTGTCCACTTGCTTATTTTGTTAATAACACTCAACGAAACACTGCTTGCATTCAAGATGCTTACAATGGCATCTAGCCTCATGTTACAGTGGTAAGGATGTGGTCTACAAATTACAGTGGTAGATAGAAAATTCATGCCAAAAGGGCAATGTTACAATAGTCATGGGGGGGGGGTGGAATTTCACTATGCAGGTAGACTGGGAGAATCAGGCTGGTGCTGGATTCCAAGATGGGGAATTTCCAGAATGCCTATGTGATGGCTTTCTAGAGCAGCTCATGATTGAGGCCACTAGGGGATTAGCTATTCTGGATTGCGTGTTGTGCAGTGAATCAGATTTGTTTAGTGAGCTTAAGGTAGAAGACTCATTAGGAGCAAGTGATCATAATTGAACAGATTCACCCTGAAATTTGGGAAGGTGAAGCTAAAGTCGGATGTATCAGTATCAGAGAGGAGTTGGCCAGAATTGATTGGAAAAGAGCACTGGCAGGGATGATGGCAGAGCAGCAATGGCTGGAATTTCTGGAAGCAATTTGGAAGGAACAGGATATATATACATCTCAAAGAGAAAGACGTACTCTCAAGGAAAGATGGCTTTCCTTTACCAATGAAGTCAAAGTCAACATAAAAGCCAAAGAGAGGGCATATAATAGAGCAAAAATTAGCGGGAAGTTAGAGGATTGGGAAGCTTTTAAAAATCAACAGAAGGCAACAAAAGTCATTGAAAAGGTAAAGATGGAATACAAAAATAAGCTATCCAATAATTTTAAAGAGGATACCAAAAGCTTCTTCAGATACATAAAATGTAAGAGAGGCAGGAGTGGATATTGAACCGCTGGAAAACGATGCTGGAGAGGTAGCAATGGAGGACAAGGCAATGGCGGATGAACTGAATAAGTATTCTTTACTGTGGAAGACGCTAGCAGTATTGTGGAAGTTCCAGGTGTCAGGGGTCATGGAGTATGTGACGTTACCATTACTAGAGCAAAGGTTCTTGGGAAACTGAAAGGTCTGAAGATAGATAAGTCACCTATACCGGATGGAATACATCCCAGGGTTCTGAAAGAGGTGGCTGAAGAGATTGTAGAGACATTGGTAATGATCTTTCAAGAATCACTAGATTCTGGAATGGTTCCAGAAGACTAAGACATTGCAAATATCACTTCACTCTTTAAGAAGGGAGAGAGGCAGGAGAAAGGAAATATACCAGTTAGTCTGACCTCAGTGGTTAGGAAGATATTGGAGTTGATTGTTAAAGATGAGGTCTCAGGGTACTTGGGAGTACATGATAAAATAGGCTGTAGTCAGCATGGCTTCCTTGAGGAAAAATCTTGCCTGACAAATCTGTTGGAAACCTTTCAAGAAATAACAAGCAGGATAAACAAAGGAGAATTGGTTGATGTTGTGTACTTGGATTTTGAGAAGGCCTTTGACAAGGTGCCACACATGAGGCTGCTTTACAAGCTACAAGCCCTTGGTATTACTGGAAAGATACTCATAAGGATAACGCAGTGGCTGATAGGCAGGAGGCAAAGAGTGGGAATAAAGGGAGCCTTTTCTGGTTGGCTGCCAGTGACTAGTAGTGTTCCACAAGGGTCTATATTGGGACCAATTCTTTTTATTGCTATATGTCAATGATTTGGATGATAGAATTGATGGCTTTGTTGCAAAGTCTGCAGACAATATGAAGATAGGTGGAGGGGCAGGTAGTATTGAGGAAGTAGAGAGACTACAGAAGGACAGACAGATTAGGAGACTGGGCAAAGAAGTGGCAGATCGAATACAGTGTTGGGAAATGTATGGTCAAGCACTTTAGAAGAAGAACTGAAAGAGTTGACTATTAGATTAGATTATGAGAACACTCAGTCCTCGTTTATTGTCATTTAGAAATGCATACATGCATTAGGAAATGATACAATGTTCCTCCAGAGTGATATCACAGAAAAACAGGACAAACCAAAGACTAATACTGACAGCACCACATAATTATAACATATAGTTAAAGCAATGCAAAGCAATACCATAATGTGATAAAGAACAGACCATGGGCACGGTAAAAGGAGTCTTAAAGTCCCGAGTCAATCAGCTCCCGAGTCCCCAGTAGCAGGAGGCAAAGGGAGAAACTCCCTGCCATAAACCTCCAGGCACCGACAACTGCTGATGCATTGGAAGCACCAGACCACAGCCGACACTGAGTCCGTCCATCCGAAAACTTCGAGCCTCCCACCAGCCCCTCCGATACAGCCTCCCGAGTGCTATCCTCTGCCGAGCGCTTACAACCTCTCCACGGCCACCGAAACAAGCAAAGCCGAGGATTCGGGGCCTTCTCTGGAGATTCTGGACCACACAGTAACAGCAACAGCGAAACGGGCATTTCAGAAATTTCTCCAAATTTTCCTCCATACTCACGTCTGTCTCCAGCAAATCAGAATTGTACATGGTCCCCTACTTGACAAATAACAGACATCACCACCGAAGTGGCCACGCACGCTGCGTCACGCCGCCATCTCCTCATCCTCCTGACTATTTTCTAAATGGAGAGAAAAAAAAACTAAGGTGCAAGGGGACTTGGGAGTACTTGTACAGAATTCCC
Organism: Mobula birostris; assembly: GCF_030028105.1. Classification (NCBI taxonomy): domain Eukaryota; kingdom Metazoa; phylum Chordata; class Chondrichthyes; order Myliobatiformes; family Myliobatidae; genus Mobula; species Mobula birostris. The sequence continues at coordinate 110,650,733 of NC_092371.1, read as the reverse complement.
TAAAGGTTAATTTGCAGGTTGAGTCTGTGGTGAGGAAGGCAAATGTGTTGTTAGCATTCATTTCAAGAGGACTAGAATATAAAAGCAAGGATGTAATGTTGAGACTTTATAAAGCACTGGGAGGCCTCACTTGGAGTATTGTGAGCAGGTTTGGGCCCCTTAGCTGTGAAAGGATGTGTTGAAACTGGAGAGGGTTCGAAGGAAGTTCAGGAAAATGATTCCAGGATTGAATGGCTTGTCATATGAAGAGTGTTTGTTGGCTCTGGGCCTGTATTCACTGGAATTCAGAAGAATGAGGTTTAATCTAATTGAAGCCTATCAAATGGTGAATGGTCTTGACAGAGTGGATGTGGAGAGGATATTTCCAACGGTGGGGGAGTCTAAAACCAGAGAACACAGCCTCAGAATAGAGGGATGTCCTTTTAGGACAGAGATGAGGAGGAATTTCTTCAGCCAGTGAGTGGTGAACTTGTGGAGCTCTTTGCCACAGGCAGCTGTGGAGCCAAGTCTTCATGGCGGAGCAGACTTAATGGGCCAAATGGCCTAATTCTGCTTCTATAGCTATTGGTCTCATGTTACTGGCAGCTTTGGATACCAACTTTAATCGCCATCTCTTCATTTTCTAAGGGAGAATCTCAGGATTCAGGATGACTAACAACCACATCAAAGTTGCTGGTGAACGCAGCAGGCCAGGCAGCATCTCTAGGAAGAGGTACAGTCGACATTTCAGGCCGAGACCCTTCGTCTCTGCACCTCTTCCTAGAGATGCTGCCTGGCCTGCTGTGTTCACCAGCAACTTTGATGTGTGTTGCTTGAATTTCCAGCATCTGCAGAATTCCTGTTGTTTGACTAACAACCACCCTGGTTTTGTGCACTCTGAGGCAGCCGATGATGACAAAGTGGGAACAGCAATCTCGCCTGCACCTACTTTGTGCATTTTGTAATTCTTCTTTGCAGAAAGACTACACAATGAACAGTTAAATATTTAATTTGAACTTGCAGTGCAATAAAGTAGAAGACACTGACCATAAAACCACATAAAACGTTTGACATTTTGAAACTATTTTCCATACAACCTCCCTTTCTGTCTGCTCATTCACTCAAACACAGTAACATTTTAAAGGTAAGATATAGTGGAAATGTAGAGTTATGGGAGGTTATTATTTAATTCTATTCTACTTTCACTTCTGCCTATTCTATTGTTTATGCATTTCAGTGGGATATTATAGATCACAGAAAGAACAGCTAAACAGACTTGTCAGCTCCCAAATGTTCCTCAATGACCTGTAATGATGTAATATATGCTACAGTTATTTCATTCTAAACGGGCGATAGAAAGAGAGAAAGTGATTGAGGAATGCAATTCCATTTTGGCTGAAGGAATTAAAACTGGATGTTTTCTTAATGATAGAATATTGCAGAAGAGAAAATTGATTTAGATGGTGTCTGTGAGCAGCCAGTCCATAAAGTAACAGAAGTAATCAAAAAGACAAAATTCAGTGTTTTCATTTATCTCCTGGCGTGTGAGGTTTGGAAGTGAGTTAGCCCTCTCTGGAATACTGCACCTTCAATCGAGTATATTCAAGATTCAGGTGGACAGAGTTTTGGTCTACTGGGGTTGGGGGTGTCAGGAGCTAAGGGGATTGCGCAGAAAAGTGGCGTTTAGAGTGGCCGTGATCTTATTGAATGGTTGAGTAGGCTTGAGGGGTCATATGATTATTGTGGTCATGCTCCTATACCCGATAGATAGATAGATACTTTATTGATTCCAAAGGAAATTACAGTGTCACTGTAGCATTGTAAGTGCACAGACATACAAAGATACAAATATTAGAAGAGAAGTAAGAAAGATTATAAAATAAGTTACCTCAAACAGTCTAACGGGGGGGGGGGGGTCATTATAGAGCCTAATGGCCGAGGGTAAGAATGACCTCATATAGTGCTCTTTGGAGCAGTGTAGTTGTCGTAGTCTATTACTAAAAGTGCTCTTCTGTTCAGTCAAGGTGGCACGTAGGGGGTGAGAAACGTTGTCCAGAATTGCAGGATTTTCTGTAGGGTCCTTTGTTCTACCACAGCCCCCAGTGTGTCCAGTTTGACTCCGATAACAGAGCCAGCCTTTCCAATCAGGTTATTGAGTCTGTTGGCATCACCCAGTGTTGATGCCATTGCCGCAGCTCACCACTGCATCGAAGATTGTACTGGCGACAGCAGACTGGTAGAACATGCGAAGGAGAGGCCTGCAGAATCCTGTTCTCAGGGAATATATACTGAAATGGGGGAATTATTGGACAGATTAACCAGAAGATTTCTAGGACATGGCTAGCTTTATTTACTTGTTAGGCAGTCTGTTGTAGTCAAGTACGCTGTAAATAATGTGATTGAGAATGTAGCAGAATAGGTGCAGAGTCTCCATTTCCTGAGGAGACTGAGGTGAATGAGTCTCTCCTCCCTCCCATTTTAACCAGATTTCACAGGCAGACCGTTGAGAGTGTCCTGACCAGCTGCATCACTGTCTGGTATGGGAATTGGGAATTGCAAGCCATCTAATCACAAGTCCCTACAAAGATTTGAGAGGATCATCGGGGTCTCTCTAACACCATTCAGAGATATTTATCAGGAGCGCTGCCTATGCAGGGCCCTTAGCAATGTCAATGGTCCCCCTGCCCATCCGTCCAACAATCTCTTTGACCCCTTACCGTCAGGCAGGAGGTACCCTAACATCAGGACAAGGACTGTTAGGATGGGAAACAGCTTCTTCTCTCAAGCTACAAGATGACTGAACTTCCTGCCACCGCCCAGGTCTCATCACGTATGAAGCACCAGTGGCATTATACTGTTTACCCTTTAATTTGGGCATTAAGTGCACCTTATTGTTTGCTAATTTATTTATGGTAACGCTACTTTGTATGTTGTGTATGTGAGTTATATGTGCTGTGTTGTGCACCTTGGTCTGGAGGAGTGTTACCTCATTTGGCAGTGTACGTGTGTTTGGTTGAATGACGATAAACTGAACTTGAACTTGAAGGGAAGTTCCTTCTAATGGAACAATCCGGAACAAGGGTGCCTCTGCTCTTCTAGCCTTTGATGGTCACCCTGCCCTGGCTAGTTGGTCAGAAACCTTCCCTGATCCTGGGTGGCAAAAGATTGGGTGTGGTATTCCACCACAAACATCGCTCGGTTTAGTGAATTCAAAGACTCAAAATCAAACAACGTCCAAGAAATAAAATGAATACAGAGTTTGTGAATGGTCTGTGTTTTGGACTTTGTGTTCCACCAGCTTTCTTTGATGGAGAACAGCACACCCTCAGTCTTCCAGCAGTCAACAGTATCGTCTTCATCCTGCGCTTCCTGGAGAACCTCTGCCACAGCCTGCACTCAGACAACCTCTTCAGCAGCCAGCCCTTCACCATACACAACACAACCTCCCAGACCTCAGTGGAATATGAGAGTGACAGGATGCATGCAGGTACGGCACTATGTATGTACCGCTGTTGGATGTTATTGCTGGCTTTATAGAGAAATGTCGACAAAGCTAATAAATTAACCCTGCAAATTCTATGTGGGTAGTGGTTTGGGGAAGAGAATTAAATAAATTAAGACAAGTTCTTGATATTTTCAAGGGGAAGTGATGTCTTTGAAGTTCTGGAGGCTTTGTGTTAATATTGTCCAAAACCTGATCTTGCATTAGGCGCCTGGCTGCCAAAAATCATCACCTCAGTTTGCTGCGAGTGAAATAATATTGTACTCTTTAACTGATTCCACCTCATTCCCTTTTATGCTCTTGCTGTAAAATTCACAAATTCCCCCAAATAAGCTTCAAAACCAATGCTTGTAAAGGTGTCTGGTTCCATTATTGATTAAGGCATCTGGTCTCTCTACCTACGAATGATTTCAGCAAAGAATGGTTTGTTGCATGTGGGGACATGAAGTAGATTAGACCTGTGCTCTATGAAGAATGAAAGGTAATCATATTGAAATATATACTGTAAACAAAAATCTTAAAGGGCTCAGTGAGGTAGATATAGAGTTATGCTTCTCCTGCCCTGCATAACTAATCACTTGGAACCCACTGGCCAGTATTATGCATTTTAAGATTTATGGTAGAGCTTTTAATGGAGACTGATCTGGTTAGATGAAATGTGATAACATCGACTGAAGTCAGCATGGCTTCCTTAAGGGCAATTCTTGCCTGACAAATCTGTTGAAATAACAGGTAGGATAGACAAAGGAGAGTTAGTGGATTTTGTTTACTTGGATTTTCAGAAGGCCTTTGAAAAGGTGCCTCACATCAGCTACTAAACAAGATGAGGGCTTGTGGTATTATAGGAAAGGTACTAGCATGGACAGAATATTGGCTCACTGGAAGAATGCAATAAAGGGTCCTGGGAATAAAAGACACCTTTTCTGGTTTCCTGCTGGTGAATAATGGTGTTCTGCAGAGGTCAGAGCTGGGTATGTGACTTTTCACATTATATGTAAATGACTTGGATGATGGAATTGATGGCTTTGTAGCTAGGTTTCAGGTTCAAGTTTAACTTTAATTGTCATTCAATCATACACATGAACACAGCCAAACAAAACAGAGTTCCTCTGGGGCCAAGGTGCAAAACACAGTAACAATAGTCACACACAGCACAAAGCACATATAACACGTATAAGATAGCAGTAAACATAAAGTCACACAAAAATATAGCCCAAATCCCTGAGTCCAAGGATGTTGTCAGCAAGAACAAGCCTGCCGCAATATGCAGACGAACACAATCTAACTTGTCTTCTACCAAACAAGCACAGGAGGGCAGGTAGGGTTGAGGAAGCAGGGAGTCTGCAGAAGCACTTGGGCAGGCTGGGAGAATGGGCAAAGAAGTGGCAGATGGAATATAGTGTAGGGAAGTGTATGGAGGAAGGAATAAAGGCATAGGTTAATTTCTACATGGAGATATATCAGAAATCAGAGGTGTAAAGGGACTTAGGAGAGCTTGTGCAAGATTCAGTAAAGATCAACTTGTTGGTTGAGTCAGTTGTAAGGAAGGCAGATGCAATGTTAGCATTCATTTTGAGAGGACTACAATATAAAAGCAAGCATGTAATGCTGAGGCTTTATAAAGCATTGGTAGGGCCGCACTTGGGAGCATTGTGAACAGTTTTAGGGCCCTCATCTAAGAAAAGATGTGCTGGAGTTGGAAAAGTTCTGGAGAAAGTTCACGAGAAAGATTCTGGGAATTAAAGTATGAACATACGAGGAGTGTTTGACCTGAACTTGTTTAGAAGGATGAGGGGGATCTCACTGAAACCCAGAAGTATTGAAAGACCTGGAAAGAGTGGATGTGGAGAGGGTGCTTTCAGTAGTGAGAAAGTCTAGGACTAAAGGGCACAGACTGAGATTAAAGGGCATCTTTTGAGAACAAACGTGAGAAAGTATTTCTTTAGCTAGAGGTTAGAGAATCTGTGAAATTCATTGACCAGACAGTTGCTGAGGCCAAGAAACTGGGTCTATCTAAAGTGAGGGTTGATAAGTTTTTGATTAGTAAGTGCGTCAAAGGTTACAGGGAGAAGGTGGGAGAATGGGGTTGAGAGTGAATAATAAATCAGGCATGAACGTCATGTGGAACAGAATGGCCTAATTTTCTCCTGTGTTTTCTGTCCTTCTGAATTTATGGATTCTGTAGGGGCTAATGTACGTGCTGAGGAGATATCTGCCACTTGATTAGTAAACAGGTACTGAGAGACTGATCAGTGGTTGACAATACCGAGTACACACTTCTCCATCAGTGGTGGGTTCGGACACATTGCTGGTACCCACCTGTGGCTCTCTGCTCTCCAGAAATTACCTGGCCTTAACGCTGCCTCTGCCTTCCTTTTCTTTTGGATAGCTCAGGGCTTCTGCTTATTTTCCATTTTATCCTTTCTAACTCACCTGCAGTTTAGCAAATTCTCACACATTGTCCGTTGTTTCAGTTTATTAGTCACCAGTAATTGTTATTGATGGTGAGAGCTCTTGTATTTGAATGAAGATTGTGCTAATCAGACTGAATAAACAAATGCACCTCCACAAATATGCACACTTCCCCTCACTTGTACATTTACACACTCATACACACTTCCCCTCACTCATACATTTACACACACACACTTCCCCTCACTCGTACATTCACACACATTTACACACTTTCCCTCACTCGTACATTTACACATATCTACACACTCATACATTCACACACTCTACACACTTCCCAACACTTGTACATTCACACACATTTACACACTTCCCCTCACTCGTATATTTACACACACATCTACACACTTCCCATCACTTGTACAGTCACACACACCTACACACTTCCCCTCACTCGTACAGTTACACACACATCTACACACTTCTCATCACTTGTACATTCACACACATCTACACACTTCCCCTCGCTCGTACATTTACACACACATTTACACACTTCCCATCACTTGTACATTCACACACTCTGCACACTTTCCATCACTCCTACATTCACGCACATTTACACACTTCCCCTCACTCATACGTTTACACACATATTTACACACTTCCCCTTGCTCGAACATTTACACATATCTACACACTCGTACATTCACACACATTTACACACTTCCCCTCGCTCGTACATTCACACACCCTGCACACTTCCCCTCACTCATACATTCACACACTCTGCACACTTCCCCTCACTCGTACATTTACACACATTTACACACTTTCCCTCACTCGTACATTTACACATATCTACACACTCATACATTCACACACTCTACACACTTCCCAACACTTGTACATTCACACACATTTACACACTTCCCCTCACTCATATATTTACACACACATCTACACACTTCCCATCACTTGTACATTCACACACACCTACACACTTCCCCTCACTCGTACATTTACACACACATCTACACACTTCCCATCACTTATACATTCACACACATCTACACACTTCCCCTCGCTCGTACATTTACACACTTCCCATCACTCGTACATTCACACACTCTGCACACTTCCCCTCACTCGTACATTTACACACATAAACACTTCCCATCACTCCTACATTCACACACATTTACACACTTCCCCTCACTCATACATTTACACACATATCTACACACTTCCCTCGCTCGAACATTTACACACATCTACACACTCGTACATTCACACACATTTACACACTTGCCCTCGCTCATACATTCACACACCCTGCACACTTCCCCTCACTCATACATTCACACACTCTGCACACTTCCCCTCACTCATACATTTACACTCACATCTATACACTTCCCCTCGCTCGTACATTCACACACCCTGCACACTTCCCCTCACTTGTACATTCACACACTCTGCACACTTCCCCTCACTTGTACATTTACACACATACACACTTCCCATCACTCGTACATTCACACACATTTACACACCTTCCCTCACTCGTACATTTACACAAACGTCTACACACTTCCCCTCCCTCGTACATTCACACATATCTACACACTCATACATTCACACACTCTACACACTTCCCAACACTTGTACATTCACACACTCTGCACACTTCCCCTCACTCGTACATTTACACACACATCTACACACTTCCCTTCACTTGCACATTTACACATACATCTACACTCTTCCCATCATTTGTACATTCACACACATCTACACACTTCTCCTCGCTCGTACATTTACACACACATCTACACACTTCCCTTCACTCGCACATTTACACACACACCTACACACTTCCTGTCACTTGTACATTCACACACTGCACACCTCCCCTCACCCGTATATTTACACACACTCTTACACACTTCCCCTCACTCGTACATTTACACACACATCTACACACTTCCCCTCTCTTGTACATTCACATACTACACACACACACACACACACACACACACACACACACACACACACACACAGAAACATACACACACGCGTGCACACACACCCACACTAGTCAGGGGAATAGAGACAATTCTCTGTCACTAGGATGGAGAGTAACAAAGGTTGTGTACTTGCCTCGTGCCCATGATCAGTACATCTCATATGATCTGCAGAGAAATTTAGATCCAGTTGTTGTAGTCTATATGGGTTCCAACAGCCTAGGGAAAAGAAGGAAAGAGGTTCTTCTGAGGGAATTTGGGCAGTTACAGACTAAATTAACCAAGAGGGGCTGGTGCGAGGCTATTACTGCTCGGGATGTCAGAGTTTGGAATTCATTTCAACACTATCTGTAAACAGTTTGTATGTCCTTCCTTCCTGTAATCACATGGGTTCCCTCCAAGCTCCGGTTTCCTCCCACATACCAAAGGCGAACCAATTAGTGTGTTAATTGGTCATTGTAGATTGTCCTGTCATTAGGCTGGGGTTAATTAGATGGGTTGCTGGGCATGTGGCTCGTTGGTCGGTGAGGGCCTGTTCTGTGCTGTATCTCCAAATAAGTAGCTAGATGGGTAGATAGAATGATAAGTACATAAGTAAATAGGTAGATAGATAAATAAATACATAAAGAAATAGATAAATACAGCAATAATCTTTGGATTGTTACCTAGGGCATGTGCAAATTTTTCTTGGGTTCATGAGATCAGAGAGCTAAATGTGAGGCTCAAAGATTGTTGTGGGAGAAATGAGTTTGAATTTGTGAAACATTCACGTCAATCTTGGGGAAGGAGGGAGCTCTTCCAATGGGACACTCAATCTGGACCATATTGGGTCCAGGCTCCTGGCAAATTGCAATAACTAGAGCTATGAATAGAGCTTTAAACTAAATAACTGAGGGTTGAGTTCCACAGCTTGGAAAAGTGAGGATAAAGTAAAAGGAAGGGGAGTACAGGAGAGGTTATGGAAGTCTTCAGAATAGAGAATATAACTAGAAAGTGGAAAGGATTTAATCGAAGGCAACATGGAGACAAAAATGAAAGCATGCAGTATATGGAATAAGGTAGATGTTTTCTGGGACAGCTAGAAATTGGCATGCATGACGTTATGGGTATCAAAGAGTCATGTTTGAGGTAAGATCACAGCTGAGAGCTTAACATCCAAGGATAGACATTATATCAAAAGTTCAGATAGGTAGATAGAGGTGTTGGGGATTTTTTGGTTAAAAAAAAATGAAATCAAATCCTTAGAAAGAAGTGGCATAGGATCAGAAGATACAGAATCCTTGAGGGTACAGGTAAGAAACTGCAAGGATGTAAAGAAACAAGCAAGAGAAAATCTGCAGATGGAAATCCAAGTAAAACACACAAAATACTGGAGGAACTCAGCAGGCCAGGCAGCATCAATGGGAAAGAGTAAACAGTTGAAGTTTCAGGCCAGGACCCTTCAGCAGGACTGGAAAAGAGAGATGAGAAGTCAGAGTAAGAAGGTGGGGGGAGGGGAGGGAAAAGTACAAGGTAGTAGGTGATAGGTGAAACCGGGAGGGGGAGGGGTGAAGTAAGGAGCAGGGAATTGACTGGTGAAAGGGATAAAGGGTGGAGAAGGGGGAATCTGATAGGGGAGGATGGAAGGCCATGGGAGAAAGGGAAGGAGGAGGAGCACCAGAGGGAGGTGATGGTTGAGAGAGGGAAATGGGAATGGGGAATGCTGAAGGAGAGGGTGGAGGCAATTATCAGAAGTTGTACTCAACTCAAAAGAATAATGTGGGCTGCATAGGTGACTATCGCCCGGTGGCACTCACATTGACAGTGATGAAATGCTTTGAGAGGTTGGTCATGACTGAACTGAACTCCTGTCCTCAGCAAGGACCTGGACCCATTACAATTTGCCTATCACCACAATAGGTCAACAGCAGAAGCAATCTCAATGGCTCTCCACACGGCTTTAGACCACCTGACACACAAACACCTACGTCAGGATGTTGTTCATTGACTGTAGCTCAGCATTTAATACCATCATTCCCACAATCCTGATCGAGAAGTTACAGAACCTGGGCCTCTGTACCTCCCTCTGCAATTGGATCCTCGACTTCCTAACCAGAAGACCACAGTGTGTGCGGATTGGTGATAACATCTCCTCCTCGCTGACAATCAACACTGGCGCACCTCAGGGGTGTGTGCTTAGCCTACTGCTCTACTCTCTATATACACATGACTGTGTGGCTAAGCATAGCTCAAATACCATCTATAAATTTGCTGATGATACAACCATTGTTGGTAGAATCTCAGGTGGTGACGGGAGGGCATACAGGAGTGAGATATGCCAACTAGTGGAATGGTGCCACAGCAACAACCTGGTATTCAACGTCAGTAAGATGAAAGAGCTGATTGTGGACCTCAGGAAGGGTAAGGTGAAGGAACACATACCAATCTTCACAGAGGGATCAGAAGTGGAGAGAGTGAGCAGTTTCAAGTTCCTGGGTGTCAAAATCTCTGAGGATCTAACCTGGTCCCAACATATCGCTGTAGTTATAAAGAAGGCAAGACAGCGGCTATACTTCATTAGGAGTTTGAAGAGATTTGGTATGTCAACAAATACACTCAAAAACTTCTATAGTTGTACTGTGGAGAGCACTCTGACAGACTGTATCACTGTCTGGTATGGAGGGGCTACTGCACAGGACCGAAAGAAGCTGCAGAAGATTGTAAATCTAGTCAGCTCCATCTTGGGTACTAGCCTACAAAGTACCCAGGACATCTTCAGGGAGCGGTGTCTCAGAAAGGCAGCGTCCATTATTAAGGGTCTCCAGCACCCAGGGCATGCCCTTTTCTCACTGTTAGCATCAGGTAGGAGGTACAGAAGCCTGAAGGCACACACTCAGCGATTCAGGAACAGCTTCTTCCCCTCTGCCATCCGATTCCTAAATGGATATTTAACCCTTGGACACTACCTCACCTTTTTTAATATACAATATTTCTGTTTTTGCTCGTTTATTAATCTATTCAATATACATATACTGTAATTGATTTACTTATTTATTATTTTTTTTATTTATTTTTTCTCTTCTATATTACGTATTGCATTGAGCTGCTGCTGCTAAGTTAACAAATTTCATGTCACATGCTGATGATAATAAACCTGATTCCTGGTTCGAGAAATCAATGTTCATGACATCAGGTTGGAGGCTAACCTAGACGGAATATAAGGTGTTGCTCTTCCAAACTGACTGTGGCTTCATCGTGGCAGTACAGGAGGCCATAGACTGGCATGTCAGAACGGGGATGGGATGTAGAATTGAAATCGGAGGCCATTGAGAGATGTCACTTCTTCTGGTGGATGATGACGCTTTCTCCCAATCTGCCTCGGGTCTTATCAATATACCGGGATCACCAGATACGGTCTCCCAATCTACCTCGGGTCTTACCAATATACCGGGATCACCAGATACGGTAGATCACCCCAACAGACTCACAGGTGAAGTGGTTCCTCGGGTCTTACCAATATACCGGGATCACCAGATACGGTAGATGACCCCAACAGACTCACAGGCAAAGTGTTGCCTCACCTGGAAGGACTGTTTCGGGTCCTGGATGGTAGTGAGGGAGGAGGTGTAGGGGCAGCTGTGGCACTTGTTCTGCTTGCAAGGATAAGTGCCAGGAGGGAGATCAGCGGGGAGAGAAGAATGGTTAAGAGCATCGTGTAGGAAGCAATCCCTGTGGAAAACAGAAAGTAGGGGGGAGAGAAAGATGTACGTGGATGAAAAGACTCTAATAGGTGTTATATACAGGCCTCGAACAGAAGCCAGGATGGGAGGCATACGAAAAGGGCAATGTTACGATAGCCATGGGGGATTTCAATATGCAAGTAGATTGATACAATCATATTGGTTCAATGATGTTGGTACTGGATCCCAGGAGAAGGAATTTGTAGAATGCCTAGAAGATGGCTTTTTAGAGCAGCTTATGGTCAATTCCACTAGGGAAAAGACAATTCTGGATTGGGTGTTGTGTAACAAACCAGATTTGATTAGGAAACTTAAGGTATCAGAACACTTTGGAAGCAGTGATAGAATTCACTCTGTAGTCTGAGAAGGAGAAGCTAAAATCAAAGTACTGGTATTAAAGTGGAGTAAAGGGGACTGCAGAGGCATGAGAGAGGAGCAGGCCAAAGTTGATTGGAGGGGGACATTATCAGGGACTAGATATACTACACCCCAGGGTTCTGAAACTGGTAACTAAAGAGATTGTGGAGGCATTTGGTGGCGATCTTACAAGAACCACTGGTGTCTGGAATGGTTGTGGAGGATGGGAAAATTCCAAATGTCACTCCTCATTTTTAGAAGGGAGGATTTCAAAATGCGTATGTAATTATAAAGAAAAAAAGCTGGAAATCAGAAATGAAACTGAAAATGCTGGAAATACAGGTGACAGGTCATTGACCTGAAACTGTGTTTTGCTCCTCACAAGTGCCACCTCACCTTTTGAGTATTTCCAGCTTTCTTTTTGTGTTATCTGTCATAGAGTCACAGAAAAGTACAGCACAGAAACAGGCCCTTCAACCCATCTAGTCTGTACTGAACCATCAGTCTGCCTCGTCCCATCAACTTGCACCCAGAACAAAGCCCTCTATAACCCTTCCATCCATGTACCCATCCAAATTTCTCTTAAATTTTGAAATCAACCGCACATCCACCAGTTCTGCTGGCAACTTGTTTCACATTCTCACTGCCCTCTGAGTGAAGAAGATCCCTTAAACATTTCACCTTTCACCCTCACCCATGACCTCTAGTTCTAGTCTCACCCAACCTCAGTGGAAAAAGCTTGCTTGCATTTATCCCTTCTATACCACTCATAATTTTATATATTTCAATCAAATCTCTCCTCAGTCTTCTACATTCTAGGGAATAAAGTCATAACCCTTTAACTTTAACAGTCGTTTCCTCTAACTCAGTTCCTCAAGTTCCGGCAACATCCTTTTAAATTTCCTCTGCACGCTTTCAAACTTATTGACATCTTTCCTGTAGGTAGGCGATCAGAACTACACACAATACTCCAAATTAGGCCTCACCAATGTTTAATATAACTTTAACATAACATTCTAACTCTTGTACTCAATACATTGATTTATAAAGGCTAATACGTTAAAATCTTTCTTTTTGACCCAATCTATTTAGGATGCCATTTTCAAGGAATTCTGAATTTGAATTCCCAAATCCCTCTGTTCTACTGCACTCCTCAGTGCCCTAATGCTCACTGTGTAAGACCTATTCCCTGGTCAATCCTCCCAAAGTGCAGCACCCCACACTTGTCTGCATTAAATTCCATCTGCCATCTTTCAGCCATTTTTCCAGCTGGTCCATATCCCACTGCAAGCTTTGCCGTCTTTCCCGCTGACCATTATACCTGCATCCTTAGTGTCAGCTGCAAAATGTGCTGATCCAATTTACCACAGTATCATTCAGATCATTGATATAGATGACATACAACAATGGACCGAACACAGATCCCTCCGGCGCACCACTAGTCAAAGGTCTCCAGACAGAGGGGCAACCATCTACAACCACCCTCTGTCTTCTCCCACAAAGCCAATGTCTAATCCGATTTACTACCTCAGCTTGAATGACAAGCAACTGAACCTTCTTGACCAACCTCCCATGCGATCCTTGTCAAAGGCCTTGCTCAGGTCCAGGTAGACCACATATCCTGGCTTACCTTCATCAACTTTCCTCGTAACTTTCTTGAAAATTCAAAGAATGGTTAGACATGACTTATCATGCACAAAGCCATGTTGACTAGCCCTAATCAATCCCTATCTATCCAAATACTTATATACCTGGTCTCTTAGAATACCTTACAATAACCTACCCACTACTGATGTCAGGCTCACCAGCCTATAATTCCCGGACTTATTCTCAGATCCTTTCTCAAACCATTAGCTCTCCTCCAATCCTCTGCTACTTCACCCATGACAAAGGATATTTTAACTATCTCTGCTAGAGCCAGTGCAATTTCTCTACTTGTCTCCCACATGGTCTGAGGGGACAGCTTGTCAGGTCCTGAGGATTAATCCTCCCTCATTTGCCTCAAGGCAGCGAACACCTCCTCCTCTGTAATCTGTGTCGGGTCCATGACCTGGCTGCTGCATTGCCTTGCCTCTATAGTCTCTGTGCCAATCTCCCGAGTAAATACAGATGCAAAAAAAATCCATTTAAGATCTCCCCTATCTCGTTTGGCTCCATGCATAGATTACCACTTTGATCTCCCAGAGGATGAATTTTGTCCTTTGCTATCCTTTTGCTCTTAATATATAGAAACATAGAAACATAGAAAGTAGGTGCAGGAGTAGGCCATTCGGCCCTTCGAGCCTGCACCGCCATTTATTATGATCATGGCTGATCATCCAACTCAGAACACCGCCCCAGCCTTCCCTCCATACCCCCTGACCCCCGTAGCCACAAGGGCCATATCTAACTCCCTCTTAAATATAGCCAATGAACTGGCCTCAACTGTTTCCTGTGGCAGAGAATTCCACAGATTCACCACTCTCTGTGTGAAGAAGTTTTTCCTAATCTCGGTCCTAAAAGGCTTCCCCTCTATCCTCAAACTGTGGCCTCTTGTTCTGGACTTCCCCAACATCGGGAATAATCTTCCTGCATCTAGCCTGTCCAATCCCTTTAGGATCTTATACGTTTCAATCAGATCCCCCCTCAATCTTCTAAATTCCAACGAGTACAAGCCCAGTTCATCCATTCTTTCTTCATATGAAAGTCCTGCCATCCCAGGAATCAACCTGGTGAACCTTCTCTGTACTCCCTCTATGGCAAGGATGTCTTTCCTCAGATTAGGGGACCAAAACTGCTCACAATACTCCAGGTGCGGTCTCACCAAGGCCTTGTACAACTGCAGTAGTACCTCCCTGCTCCTGTACTCAAATCCTCTCGCTATAAATGCCAGCATACCATTCGCCTTTTTCACCGTCTGCTGTACCTGCATGCCCACTTTCAATGACTGGTGTATAATGACACCCAGGTCACGTTGCACCTCCCTTTTTCCTAATCGGCCACCATTCAGATAATAATCTGTTTTCCTATTTTTGCCACCAAAGTGGATAACTTCACATTTATCCACATTAAATTGCATCTGCCATGAATTTGCCCACTCACCCAACCTATCCAAGTCACCCTGCATCCTCTTAGCATCCTCCTCACAGCTAACACTGCCACCCAGCTTCGTGTCATCCGCAAACTTGGAGATGCTGCATTTAATTCCCTCATCCAAGTCATTAATATATATTGTAAACAACTGGGGTCCCAGCACTGAGCCTTGCGGTACCCCACTAGTCACCTCCTGCCGTTCTGAAAAGGTCCCGTTTATTCCCACTCTTTGCTTCCTGTCTGCTAACCAACTCTCCACTCACACCAATACCTTACCCCCAATACCGTGTGCTTTAAGTTTGCACACTAATCTCCTGTGTGGGACCTTGTCAAAAGCCTTTTGAAAATCCAAATATACCACATCCACTGGTTCTCCCCTATCCACTCTACTAGTTACATCCTCAAAAAATTCTATGAGATTCGTCAGACATGATTTTCCTTTCACAAATCCATGCTGACTTTGTCCGATCATTTCACCACTTTCCAAATGTGCTGTTATCACATCCTTGATAACTGACTCCAGCAGTTTCCCCACCACCGACGTTAGGCTAACCGGTCTATAATTCCCCGGTTTCTCTCTCCCTCCTTTTTTAAAAAGTGGAGTCACATTAGCCACCCTCCAATCCTCAGGAACTAGTCCAGAATCTAACGAGTTTTGAAAAATTATCACTAATGCATCCACTATTTCTTGGGCTACTTCCTTAAGCACCCTGGGAGGCAGACCATCTGGCCCTGGAGATTTATCTGCCTTCAATCCCTTCAATTTACCTAACACTACTTCCCTACTAACATGTATTTCGCTCAGTTCCTCCATCTCACTGGACCCTCTGTCCCCTACTATTTCTGGAAGATTATTCATGTCCTCCTTAGTGAAGACAGAACCAAAGTAATTATTCAAATGGTCTGCCATGTCCTTGCTCCCCATAATCAATTCACCTGTTTCTGTCTGCAGGGGACCTACATTTGCCTTTACCAGTCTTTTCCTTTTTACATGTCTATAAAAGCTTTTACAGTCCGTTTTTATGTTGCCTGCCAGTTTTCTCTCATAATCTTTTTTCCCCTTCCTAATTAAGCCCTTTGTCCTCCTCTGCTGAACTCTGAATTTCTCCCAGTCCTCAGGTGAGCCACTTTCTCTGGCTAATTTGTATGCTTCTTCTTTGGAATTGATACTATCCCTAATTTCTCTTGTCAGCCACGGGTGCACTACCTTCCTTGATTTATTCTTTTGCCAAACTGGGATGAACAATTGTTGTAGTTCATCCATGCAACCTTTAAATGCTTGCCATTGCATATCCACCGTCAATCCTTTAAGTGTCATTTGCCAGTCTATCTTAGCTAATTCATGTCTCATACCTTCAAAGTTACCCCTCTTTAAGTTCAGAACCTTTGTTTCTGCAAAGCTCTTGGGCATCTCTTTCATCTTGTCTGCTAGAACAAGTTCATATCTTCTTCCTCCTGATTCGCATCTGGCATCTTCTCTCGCATTTCCTGTACTCCTCAGGTACCTCATTTGTTCCTGCCTGCCAATATACTACCTGTTATGCACCTCCTTCTTTTGCTTAACCAGAGTCTCAGTTTCTCCTGAAAACCAAGGTACTCCAAACCTATTATCCTTGCCCTTTATTCTGAAAAGAACATGCAAACTCTGTAGTACCAAAATTTCACTTTTGAAGGCCTTCCACTTACCAAGTACACCTTTGTCAGAAAACAGCCAGTCCCAATCCACACTTGCCAGATCCTTTCTGATACCATCAAAATTGGCCCTTCTCCAATTTAGACTCTCAACCTGAGGACCAGACCTATCCTTTTCTGTAATTACCTTGAAACTATTGGCTTTATGAAAACTAATGCAAAATGTTCCCTCCCTTTCTTTCACCTGCCCTGTCTTATTCTGTAAGAGGAGATCTAGCACTGCACTTTCCATAGTTGGGACTTTGATGCACTGATTAAGAAAACCTTCCTGAACACATTTGACAAACCCTTTCCCATCTAGTCCTTTTACAGTATGGGAGTCCCAGTCAATGTGTGGAAAGTTAAAATCATGTACCATCACAACCTTATGTTTCTTGTGAGCTTTCTAAATATCTGCTCCTCTAGATCCCACTGACTGTTGGGTGGTCTATGTTACAATCTCATTAACATGGTCATACCTTTCTTATTCCTCAGTTGTGCCCACAAAGCCTCACTGGATGAGCTTTCCAGTCTATCCTGACTGAGCACTGCCGTGACATTTTCCCTGACTAGTAATACCACCCTTCCCCCTTTAATCCTTCCCACTCAATCACGTCTAAAACAATGGAATCCCAGAACACAGAGCTCCCACTCCTGCCTTTCCTGCAACCAAGTCTCACTAATGGCTACAATTCCAGGTGCTGATCCATGCCCTCAGCTCATCTGCGTTTTCTACAATACTCCTTGCATTGAAATATACACAGCTCAGAACATTAGTTAACCTTTTGATTCCTGACTTTGTATGCAGGCTTAACAGCATCTTTCTCTACAACCACTCCACTATCTGTTCCGGCGCTCTGGTTCCCATCTCCCTGTAACTCTAGTTTAAAACCTCCTGTGCCACACTAGCAAACCTTCCTGCTAGGATATTAGTCAGCCTCCGGTTCAGCATCTGTGTTGAGAATGGCAGAACACTGTTTACTGAGCACACGCTCTCTTCTCACAGGTCACACCTTCCCTGAAAGAAAGCCCAATGATCCAAAATTGTGAAGCCCTCCCTCCTGCACCAATTCCTTAGCCACGTGTTAAATTGCATGATCTTCCTATTTCTGGCCTCATTAGCAAGTGGCATGGATAGCAATCCAGAGATCACAACCACGGAGGTCCTGTCCTTTAACTTACCACCTAACTCCCTGAACACACTTTGCAGGGTTTCATCAAACTCCGTACCCATGCCATTGGTACCAACATGGGTCATAACCTCCATGGCTTCTCCTCGTCCCACTTAAGAATGGTGTGAACTCGATCTGAGATTAATCTGATCCTGACACCCGGGAGGCAACAGTCCATCTCGTACTGATCCACAGACCCTTCTTTCTGTTCCCCTAACCAATGAACGAATGTGCGACTGTATCATGCGTTTTCTTTTATGATTCCCACTTCAGAGACGGTGATATCAGAGGATGACCTCATCGGATCTGTGGAGAGCAGATTTGCAGTGGACTCCATAGATGGTCCTCTCCACTCAATGAACGCCCGTAGTCCGTCGAGGCGCAACTCCGGAGACCACAGGAGTGCAGGGCCCATTCCTTACAACTACCGCTCATCCTACCAGTCCTCCAGTGGGCCCCCTTCGGCGGGCCTGCGACGGCTTTCGCCCAGCGTGGCTGGAGGCGCGACGTTTTATGAGGGCAAGGAAAGCGGTAATGCAGGTATGTTTCATGTCGGCCGCTGTCATTCCGCCCGAGAGTACTGAGAGGTCCAACAGCCCACTGAGTCTACGCCAACCAGTGACACCCACCGTACATTAACTCCAATTTATTGTATTGTACCCATCTTCCAATCACTACCAACACTCTCCCCCATCCAATTCCACCCCCCATCACCTACAAATGAGCGACCTGTAACAGTCTGATGGCATGAACATTGACTTCTCTAACTTCCGCTAATGCCCCACCTCCCCCTCGTACCCCATCCGTTATTTATTTTTATACACACATTCTTTCTCTCACTCTCCTTTTTTTCCCTCTGTCCCTCTGAATATACCCCTTGCCCATCCTCTGGGTTTCCCCCCCTTGTCTTTCTCCCTGGGCCTCCTGTCCCATGATCCTCTCATATCCCTTTTGCCAATCACCTGTCCAGTTCTTGGCTCCATCCCTCCCCCTCCTGTCTTCTCCTATCATTTTGGATCTCCCCCTCCCCCTCCCACTTTCAAATCTCTTACTAACTCTTCCTTCAGTTAGCCCTGACGAAGGGTCCCGGCCTGAAACGTCGACTGTACCTCTTCCTAGAGATGCTGCCTGGCCTGCTGCATTCACCAGCAACTTTGATGTGTGTGACCTGTAACAGCAGCCTATTCAGCTATCAACCCACACATCATCCTTTTTGCACTACTCATTTAATTTTGCTTTATACTCGACAACTGGGTGACCTGTTGGGGCACCCTTTGAGAGAACGGTAGTGCAGCCTGATGTGACCAGAATGAACATGACATTTTCCTGAATGCTATTGGTATTGCTTTGCTTTGGAAACTAAAGTAGGAAACCTCAGTTTATTAATGAAGAACGACGCGTAGCAAAGCAAATATAGCTCCTCCTCGTTTAACGAAGTACACTTTTGATGGCATCATTTCTGATTTATCTGCCACCATATACTGTATTACAGCATATACTGTATCAATAATGTTAAACCTCACTCTGATGTTCTATGTTCTATGGTGGAAACACTCAGCAGGTTAAGACAACATCTGTAGAAAGAGAAACAGAACTAATGTTTCAGGTTCCAAACTTTTCATCACAACCTCAAGCATTAACTGTTTCTCTTTCCACAGATGCTGCCTGATCAGATGAGTGTTTCCAGCATTTTCAATAGTTCCATTTGATATCAAAGAATGTATACAATATACCACCTGAAATTCTTGTTCTTCACAAACATCCACGAAAACAGAAGAGTAAACCAAAGAATGAATGACAGTAAAAAGGTTAGAATCACAACCCCCCCATCTCCCACCTCCTGCGTATAAACAGCAGCAAAGCATCACCCCTCCCCTACTTATTTGAACAAAAAGCTTCAGCGCTCACCACCCTGCAAGTAAGCAATAGCAAAGTCCTCAAGAGAGATCATGATCTGCAGTACAGAAAAACGAATCCTTCACCCAACCAATTTGCCATGCCACAGGCTCTGTCTCTCCCTAATAAAGGGGCAGAGAGGTGTCACACTGCGAGAGGGGGTGACCAACAGAAACAAAACAACTCGCTGATTTACAGTTTTAAAGTCTGCCGCGCCGCTTTTATCGAGTTCTTTGACCCAAGAATCGGCAGCAACCTCTGCCCCCACCATCGAGAGAGCAAGTACAGAGACCTCCAATAGCTGATCCGCTGATCCCAATATTCCGATTTCTCCCGCAACGCTTCAGTCAGCAGCACCAGCATAGAATCGGATTGGCCACGGGGCTGCAAATGAAGGCGTGCTCGTCTTCTAGGCCTCGCCCTTGGGATATCGATAAACGGCCGGTCAGTGAGCCCCAGGAGCAGGAACCATCGCGGTAAAGAACTGCAGTTTGAGTGCAGTTGCAGGTCAGGGGCACTGACAGAATCCATCCTCTTTGAAAAGGAAAAAGGAGACATTAAAGGTAGAAATTAAGCTGTTTCCGCAGATGAGCTCGTGAAGCTGCTCTCTAGTGCCATCATAGCTCCGCTCGTATTTATTTTCTGTCTTTATTTCAGAGGTATGGTATCTGCAGTTGGTTTAAAATTTTCACGGTGTGTCTGTCAGTCAGAAATGCAGATTACTTTAACCTATGTCTCCATCCCTTCTCACACCTCCTACCATCAGCCCATCGCATTAGTAACAGTCATAAAGACAACAAAGAGGCCCATAAGGTCTGCAGTGAACTTCAAATCAGTGACATAGTAGTCAGCACAACGCCTTACAGTACCAGCGACCAGGGTTCAATAACCCGCCTCTGTCCGTAAGGAGTTTGTACGTTCTCCCCATGACCACGTGGGTTTCCTCCGAGTGTTCTGGTTTCCTCTCACAGTCCAAAGATGTACCAGTTGGTAAGTTAATTGGTCATTGTAAATTGTCCTGTTATTAGGTAAGGGTTAAATTGGGGGTTGCTGGGCAGCGCAGCTCAAAGGGACAATTTGGCACTGTATCTTGAGGAATAAAGTTTTTAATACTTATTTAATTAATAGTTCCCAAACTTTTTCCCGGGATACAGATGTCAAACACTAGACAGTGGCTTTACTAGTCTCTGGAGTTGTGAGACAGCGAGCTTACTCGTCTCTGGAGTTGTGGGACAGGGAGTTTACTAGTCTCTGGAGTTGAGACAGTGAGTTTACTAGTCTCTGGGGTTGTGAGACAGCGAGTTTAATAGTCTCTGGAGTTGAGACAGCCAGTTTACTAGTCTCTGGAGTTGTGAGACAGCGAGCTTACTCGTCTCTGGAGTTGTGAGACAGGGAGTTTACTCGTCTCTGGGATTGTGAGACAGGGAGTTTACTAGTCTCTGGGGTTGTGAGACAGGGAGTTTAATAGTCTCTGGGGTTGTGAGACGGCGAGTTTACTGGTCTTTGGGGTTGTGAGACAGCGAGCTTACTAGTCTCTGGAGTTGTGAGACGGAGTTTACTAGTCTCTGGGGTTGTGAGACAGCGAGTTTACTAGTCTCTGGAGTTGAGACAGTGAGTTTACTAGTCTCTGGGGTTGTGAGACAGCGAGTTTACTAGTCTCTGGAGTTGTGAGACAGGGAGTTTACTAGTCTCTGGAGTTGTGAGACAGGGAGTTTACTCGTCTCTGGAGTTGTGAGACAGGGAGTTTACTAGTCTCTGGAGTTGAGACAGTGAGTTTACTAGTCCCTGGGGTTGTGAGACAGCGAGTTTAATAGTCTCTGGAGTTGAGACAGCCAGTTTACTAGTCTCTGGAGTTGTGAGACAGCGAGCTTACTCGTCTCTGGAGTTGTGAGACAGGGAGTTTACTCGTCTCTGGGGTTGTGAGACAGGGAGTTTACTAGTCTCTGGGGTTGTGAGACAGGGAGTTTAATAGTCTCTGGGGTTGTGAGACAGCGAGTTTACTGGTCTTTGGGGTTGTGAGACAGCGAGCTTACTAGTCTCTGGAGTTGTGAGACAGGGAGTTTACTAGTCTCTGGGGTTGTGAGACAGCGAGTTTACTAGTCTCTGGAGTTGTGAGACAGGGAGTTTACTAGTCTCTGGGGTTGTGAGAGAGGGAGCTTACTGGTCTTGGGAGTTGCGAGACAGTGAGTTTACTCGTCTCTGGAGTTGAGACAGGGAGTTTAATAGTCTCTGGGGTTGTGAGACAGGGAGTTTACTAGTCTCTGGAGTTGTGAGACAGGGAGTTTACTAGTCTCTGGAATTGTGAGACAGCGAGTTTACTCGTCTCTGGAGTTGAAACAGTGAGTTTACTCATCTCTAGAGTTGTGAGACAGTGAGTTTACTTGTCTCTGTAGTTGTGAGACAGGGAGTTTACTAGTCTCTGGAATTGTGAGACAGCAAGTTTACTAGTCTCTGGAGTTGAGACAGAGAGTTTACTAGTCTCTGGAGTTGAGACAACGAGTTTACTCGTCTCTGAAGTTATGAGACAGGAAGTTTACTAGTCTCTGGGGTTATGATTTAGGGAGTTTACTAGTCTCTGGAGTTGTGAGACATCTGCTCTATCAGCTTGACACTGTGCTGCCCTAAAGTAACCTTAAAATACATAACAGGGTCTGGACAAGCAGTCTGGACTGGTTATGGGTATGTGGCTGTATTTTTAAACAGTGTATTTTTAGATCTGAGGACGTGTCTGCTCTGTAGGTCAGCCTTGTTTGATTCTGATTCCCATGGGAGGCAGGAATTTGGTTTTCTCTCATTCAGAACAAGGGCTCAGTGTTTCAGTTTTGTTTTGATTATCAGGGTGAGGGAAGAGACGAGAAGGTGCGTCACCTTGTCGCTGCTTATGTTGGGTTCCAGATCAAATTGGAACTAGTGTTTCTGACATAGTCTCCCTGCACTTTGTATCTTCCGATCACTTGAGACCAAAAACTTGTCCGTGTAGCTGATGAACTGGAGTGGGATGGGATAGTGGGGATGGCAGGAAGAGAGCAACAGCCAGGTTAAAGAAGCTGCTTATAAAGAGGCTCGATTTTATTTAAAGAACTGAAGATCTGAATAAGAAATATGTATCAATTTGAACAGTGTTCATTGATATGGAGCCATAGAAAATTACAGCACAGAAACAGGTCCTTCGGCCCATCTAGTCCATGCCAAATCAATTAAACTGCCTAGTCCCATCAACCTGCACCCGTACCGTAGCCCTCCAAACCCCTCCCATCTACGTACTGTTCCAAACTTCTCTTAAGCGTTGAAATCGACCTTGCATCCACCACTTGTGCTAACAGCTCGTACCCACTCTCTCACCACCCTCAGAGTGAAGAAGGTTCTCCTCCTGTTTCCCTTTAAACATTTCACTTTTCACCCTTAACCCACGACCCAAATTTGTAGTCTCACCCCACCTCAGTGGAAAAGTATTTATATTCTAATTAATATAAATTAGAAAAGTGTGAAATTAATTATATTCTAATTATCTGGATATGAGATCTTTTCCCTCTACCTTGTTTAGTTTTATTATAGACAAGTACTGAGAGTGTTGCCCACTACATTGATGTAATGCTGGCAAGGCCTTAAATAGAAGAACACGGTTTTTTGAGTAAATACACCAGATACAGTATTTGCAACTGAAAAGAAGCAAAATTGGGTTCAGATTTCCTATTAATTGGTAAAATCGTGCTTACAATTATTTTGCTTTAATATTTTCATGGTCATTCACGATGAATTATTCTATTGTTTTATTTCCTTGTAATCTCATTTTAGCGAGTAGTCCTGCCTCAGGCCCTGAACGTCACATACTACCACAGGACACCCTCCGGTCATACGGCAGGCACCCGTCTACCTGGACCGTGGAGGATGTGATGCGTTTCGTCAGGGAATCTGATCCTCAGGCTTTGGGTCCACATGCTGAGCTCTTCAGGAAGCATGTAAGTGTCAGTCAGGAAACTTCCTCTCTGCTTCAGCAACCATACATCTCCATACATCAAGCCGAGCTTGCCTTTCTGATCAGGCAACAGTCAAGGCCAATTCAATTCAAAGTTCAAAGGAAATTTATTATCAAAGTACATGGATGTTACCATATACAACCTTGAGATTTAGTTTCTTGCAAGCATTTACAGGAAAATGTAATAGAATTTTATAACAAGTGACATAGACAAAGATTGGCAAAACTTCAGTGTTTGTTGTGCAAAAAAGAAGACAAACTGTGCAAATAAAAATAATACTGAGAACATGAGTTGTAAAGAGTCCTTAAAATTGAGTCTGTAGATCATAGAATTAGTTCAGAGTTGTTCTGAACAACATTATCCATAGCAGTTCAGGAGCCTGATGCTCGTAACATAATACAGTGCCCATTCACCCCACCTTGGAAGTTTTCATATTTTATTGTTTTACAACATTGAATCACAGTGGATGTAATTTGGCTGTTTTTGGCACTGATTAACAGAAAAAGACTCTTTTGTGTCAAAGTGAAAACAGATCTCTACAAAGTGATTGAAATTAATTACAAATATAAAACACAAAATAATTGTGTAAGTATTCACCCCCTTTTAATATGGCACACCAAATCATCACTGGTGCAGCCAATTAGTTACAGAAGGTAAGTCACATAATTAGTTCAATGGAGACCTGTGTGTAGTCAAGGTGTTTCAATTGATTGCAGTAAAAATACACTTGCATCTGGAAGGTCCAACTGCTGGTGAGTCAGTATCCTGGCAAAAAAATACACCAGGAAGACAAAAGAACACTCCAAGAAACTCCAGAAAAAGGTTATTGAAAAGCACAAGCCAGGAGATGGATACAAGAAAATTTCCAAGTCACTAAATATCCCTTGGAGTACAGTTAAGTCGATCATCAAGAAATGTAAAGAATATGGCACAGCTGTAAATCTGCCTAGAGCAGACCGTCCTCAAAAACTGAGTGACCGTGCAAGAAGGGGACTAATGAGGGAGGCCCCCATGAGACCTGTGACAACTCTGAGGAGTTACAAGCTTCAGTGGCTGAGATGGGAGAGACTGCGCAAACAACAACTGTTGCCTGGGTGATTCACCAGTGGCAGCCTTATGGGAGACAGGCAAAGAGAAAGCTACTGTTGAAAAAACTCACATGAAATCTCGGCTGGAGTTTGCCAGAAGGCATGTGGGAGACTCTGAAGTCAGCTGTAAGAAGGTTCTATGGTCTGATCAAACCAAAATTTGAGCTTTTTGGTCATCAGACTAAACACTACTTTTGGCGTAAGCCAAACACAGCACATCATCAAAAATGCGTTATCCCTACTGTGAAGCATGGTGGTGGCTGCATCATGCTGTGGGGATGCTTCAATGCAGCAGACCCTGGAAGGCTTGTGAAGGTAGAGGGTAAAATTACTGCAGCAAAATACAGGGAAATCCTGGAGGAAAACCTGATGCAGTTTCCAAGAGAAATAACGATTTGGGAGATTTGTTTCCCAGCAAGACAATGACCCCAAGTATAAAGCCAAAGCTACTCAGGTATGGCTTAAAAACAACAAAGTTAATGTTCTGGAGTAGCCAAGCCAGAATCCAGACCTCAAACCAATTAAGAATTTGTGGCTGAACTTGAAAAAGGCTGTTCACTCATCATCCAAATGCAATCTGACAGAGCTTGAGCAGATTTGCAAAGGAGAATGGGGAAAAATGGAACCTTTTCTGACTGGCTGCCTGTGACCAATGGTGTTCCACAAGTGTCTGTGTTGGGACCGATACTTACTACATTATTTGTCAATGATTTGGATGAAAGGATTGATGGCTTTATTGCAAAGTTTGCAGATGATATGAAGATAGGTAGAGGGGAAGGTAGTTTTGAGGAAGTAGAGAAGAAAGATTTAGACAGATTAGGGGAATAGGCAAAGAAATGGCAGATAGAATACAGTGTCGGAAAGTGTATGGACATGCACTTTGGTAGAAGAAATTAAAGGTTTGACTATTTTCTAAATGGAGAGAAAATACAAAAAAAAATGAGGAGCGAAGGGACTTGGGAATCCTTGTGCAGGAATCCCAAAAGGTTAATTTACAGGCTGAGTCTGGTGAGGAAGGCAAATGCAATGTTAGCATTCATATCAAGAGGACTAGAATATAATTACAAGGATGCAATGTTGAAAGTTTATAAAGTATTAGTGAGGCCACAATTAGAGTATTGTGAGAAGGCTTGGGCCCTTTATCTTAGGAAGGATGTGCTGAAACTGGAGAGGGTTCAAAGGAGGTTCATGAAAATGATTCCAGGATTGAATGGCTTGTCATTTGATGGCTCTGGGTCTGTATTCACTAGAATTCAGAAGAGTGAGGGGTGACCTCATTGAAACCTATTGAATGGTGAAAGGCCTTGATAGAGTGAATATGAGTGGATATTTCCTATGGTGGGAGAGTCTAAGACCAGAGGACACAGCCTCAGAATAGAGGGGCATCCATTTAGAACAGAGATGAGGAAGAATTTCTTCAGCCAGAGGGTGGTGAATCTGTGGAATTCTTTGCCACAGGCAGCTAAGGAGGCCAAGTCTTCATGTGTACTTAAGGCAGAGCTTGATAGATTCTTGATTGGTCAGGGCATGAAGTGATACAGGGAGAAGGCAGGAGAATGGGGCAGAGAGGGAAAATGGATCGGCCATGATGAAATAGTGGACCAGACTCAATGGGCCAAATGATCTAATTCTGCTCCTATATCTTATGGTCTTATGGTATTGAGCACTTTCTGTAGCTATGTCTGTTCCTGGACATTGGTGTTTCCATACCAGTCCTTGATGCAAATAATTTACTCAGCATTTCAACCTTCTTATAAGTAGTGGATGTGAGCATTTGCATGGACCATTCTATCACTGCAGGTCCTACATAAATTTTTGTCTACAAGTCTTATCTAGTCCATAAGACATTAGAGCAGAATTGGGCCAATTGAGTCTGCTGTGCCATTTCATCATGGCTGATCGATTTCCCTCTCAAACATGAGAAAGTCTGCCGATGCTGAAAATCCAAGCAACTCATACAAAATGCTGGAGGAACTCAGCAGGTCAGAGAGCATCTATGGAAAAGAGTAAACAGTCAACATTTCAGGCCGAAACCCTTCTTCACCATTGGAAAGAAAGAGGAGAAGTCAGAGTGAGAAGGTGGGGGAGGAGGGGAGGAAGAGGTACAACGTGATAGGTGAAACTGAGAGAGGGAGGGGGCAAAGTGTAGTTTTGGGAAGTCGAGTGGTGAAAGAGACAAAGGGCTGGAGAAAGGGGAATCTGATAGGGGAGGATAGAAGACCATGGAAAAAAGGGAAGGGGGAGGAGCACCTGAGGGAGGTGATGGGCAGGTAAGGAGATAAGGTGAGAGAAACAGGAATGGGGAATGGTGAGGGGGGAGCAATTCCCTCTCAACCCCATTCTCCTGCCTTCTCCCCATAACCTTTCACACGCTGACTAATCAAGAACCTATCAACCGCTGCCTTAACTACACCCAGAGACTTGGCAATGAATTCCACAGATTCATCACCCTCTGGCTGCAGAAGTTCCTCCTCATCTCCGTTTTAAATGGAGATCCCTCTATTCTGAGGCTGCGCTCTCTGGTCCTAGTCACGGGTGAGGATGCCACCTGAGCTCCCCTAGTCCATTTGGCTTAATGGAGTGAAATGAGAATGACTCCTGAAAGATTTGTGACTGTTTACCTTAAAGTGAATTATTAGACCATAAAACATTGTGGGGACATGCTTTTAGGCATGTTTGGTAGAGGTTAGCTTGAAATTACTTGTATTTTTGCTGCTGTTATCTGTAACTTGCTGAGGAATGAGTTGAGTAGATCTTTTGTTAAATCCAATCCAGAGAATTTAATCACTTTGTATTGACTCTACTAGTTCATCTCCAGAGATATCAATACCTTGCAGTCTCCATCTGATCCGCCTCACTCTGAGTGGCACTCTTATTCAGTTGCGTCAGTCAGGATGTCAGCCTGCATTGCTGGTACCATCAGTAACCACTGGGAGTTGTTCACTGACACAGTCCATGGTCTGTGCTCCTCTCTGTCGAAGAGGGGAGTATCTTCTTACTTTGTGTCAACAGTATTGTTTGGCATTCTACTGTTTTCCCTTGGAACATGGTAATGAACCACTGTAAACTCTCTGCACTGCTGCTCCTTGGCCTGTCGGCTGTTGGGGATGCAGTTGCCTTCAGCCTGTGGGCCCGCAGGAAGAATGCCAGGAAGGGCCCCCTCATAGCGGCAGTCGAACTAGGAGCAGACACGGCCCAGCAGGAAGTTTGGGGAATGGTGCCCAGTGTTGAGTGAGTGGAGTCTGAAAGCTGGAGTTGCTCTGGTCTCGCAGTCATAATCAAGACAGAGCCAGAGGCTGGAAGCTCAGATCCAGAGGTTAGAGAGTCGAAACATGAAATGGGAAACCTGTGTCCAGGTGAGAATAATCTGGATTTACAGGCAGGTTATTCAGAGCTCAGCACTGGGAATCTGAATATAGAAATGGGGAGGTGCTACATTTTGGTAGAACTAATCAAAATAGGACATACATGGTAAATGGTAGGGCATTAAAGAATGCTTTAGAACGGAGGGATCTAGAAATAATGGTGCCATAGTTCCCTGAAGATGGAATCTCATGTGGATAGGGTGGTGAAGGAAGCTTTTGGTTTCATGTCCTTTATTAATCAGAGCATTGAGTATAGGAACTGGGATGTAATGTTGAATTTGTATAAGGCATTGGTAAGGCCAAACCTGGAGTATTGTGTACAGTTCTGGTCACCGAATTATAGGAAAGATGTCAATAAAATTGAGAGAGTACAGAGGACGTTTACTAAAATGTTGCCTGGGTTTCATCTCCTAAATTACAGAGGAAGATGAACAAGTTAGGTCTTTATTCTTTGGAGCATAGAAGGTTGAGGGGGGACTTGATAGAGGTATTTAAAATTATGAGAGGGATTAACAGAGTTGACGTGGTTAGACTTTTTCCTTTGAGAGTGAGGAAGATTCAAACAAGAGGACATGAGTTGAGAGTTAGAAGACAAAAGTTTAGGGGTAACATGACGGGGAACTACTTTACTCAGAGAGTGGTAGCTGTGTGGAACGAGCTTCCAGCAGAAGTGGTTGAGGCAGGTTCTCTGTTGTCGTTTAAAGTTAAACTGGATAGATATATGGACAGGAAAGGAATGGAGGGTTATGGGCTGAGTGCAGGTCGGTGGGACTAGGATAGGGTAACAGTTCGGCACGGACTAGAAGAGCCGAGATGGCCTGTTTCCGTGCTGTAATTGTTATATGGTTATATAACCTTGAAACAAATCTCTGAGCATGCTGTCATTTGACCCAAGCAACAAAACATCTGCATTGCTACCGGGCAGCAGTAGTGTACATTGGATATCGGTGTGCTCTACCAAACGGCGGTACTGGACCAGAGCTGACACAGGACTTTTCCATTACTTCCTCTCAACCGGCTGAGTAACACTTGGTGTTTGGTTCCAGAGTTTTGGCCACAACTACCTGGCTGTATAAACTGATGCAAATAAAAGCCAGAGAATAGGATTAATGTTGGATGAGTTAATTGGGTAGCTGATGGTCAGCACGAACACAAAGGGCTGAAGGGCCTGTTTCTGTGCCGTCTAAAATATGACTCTAGGGGGAAAAGACTGCAAGTAGTGTGATTCTGAATGAAAAGAAAACAAATATCCAGCAGCCTTAAATGTCTACCGACCTCGAATAACTTTAAGTAATTTAATTGTTGAGACTGAATTCCCACAATTTCCCTGAATTCCACCTATTGAAAATTAGAGTGGTAAGATTTCATAGAAATTTAATAGGGCTTAATGTGTGGTTCTGTTAAAAGTGATGGTTGGGCGTTGGGTCAATTGTCGGAATTCAGATTCTACACCCAAGAAGTTAGCCTGCCATTTCTCCTCGTCTCATATCCCTAAGTATTTCCAGTTTTCTCTTTGTTACTCATGTTTGGTGCAAATGTGTCTCTTTCCAGTTGCTGATCTGCTTCTCTCCCCCTCCCCATTTTTTTTCTAGGAGATTGATGGGAATGCTTTGATCTTGCTGAAGAGTGACATGATAATGAAGTACATGGGACTGAAACTGGGCCCAGCTTTGAAGCTCTGCTACCATATTGATAAACTGAAACAGGGCAAATACTGACCTGAGGGGTAAACGTGAGCAGCACAAGTGGATGACAAGTCGTGTCTGTCTTGTTCTTGTTTTGTTTCTATTTCCTGTCTTTGAAGGTGCACTTTCTTCCTGCTGAAGTTGTTCAAAAGCCTTCTGATACATTTGGCAAGAAGGGCTTGGATTAACTTGACGAGTTGCAGCAGGACCACACACAAGGGCTGGTTTGTGGGTGATTTTATCTGTGGTTTCTTTCCGCGCGCACAAAAACCCAACAAACGTCAGCAGTGCATGCGCTGAGTTTTCATACCTGGAATTCCAATGAAAGTACCTGAGACGTTTTAGCCGACCCTGGTTCCTCATTGTGAACTTAATCTTCTGGAGGTATCATTGAATAAGTGGGTGTGTAGTATTAATGTACAAATGCCAGACTGAATGAACGATGGCCTTTATGTAATGTGTATAGTACAACATAATCTAAATTTAATTTTAAGGTGAACGATATTGCTTTTAAGAAGTTATATTGAACTGTGTAAATAAGTGTATAATTCTCTGCTACTGAAGGTTAATATTTTGCTTAGCAAACTCCCGGCATCAGTGGATGGGATGACCAATTGTTAGATGATTCCAGAAAGCAGCAAAATGGAGATCGTACCTTATTTTCAGAAGTGTATCCTTGACACCTTGAGGTTTGTTCTGTATATAGTCACGAATGGTGCAGGTTTCTTGAAAGTGAAGTTCCTCAGCACTAGTGGGGTTTAATCCTGAATACCTGGTAAACGAAGCTAAGCACTGACTAGACAGGCTTGCGGCTCCTGACTGTGAAAATTATAGTGATGTTCAGATTGAATCTGTGTATATTTTAGTAGGTGATTCTCTGAACATTCATCAGATCAGAGCTGAAACCAGAATATGAATGGTTGTTGCTCGATATAGGATTACTCAGCCAGTGTACGTTTAGAGAATGAGGTTAACCAATTCACTAGAGAGTGGAATTAGCCAATAAGTATATTCTCAGAAGTGGAGCAAACTAGACAGTGTGCAGTGGGGAGAGGGGTTAACTGCTGGTGTGTATTGGGGAGTGAGGGAATTGAAATTTGCCAGCTACCAGGGAGTGAGTTCAGCCAGCTCAGGAATGGAGATAATTGGCCAATCTTTGCAGTCAGGGGCTCACTTTGGCAGATGAGAAGCCATAGGTCGGAAAGAAGGAAGACATTTTGGAGGTACAGGTATGGTAAGTCCATGGTGAAGAGAAATCAGACGAGACCAGGAAAATGGAAACTGTCAAAATGGCAAAGGATATCTTAAGTGTCATGATGTTAGTGAAGTGCGACTGAATTGCGGTAGAATTTATGTGGTAGGGTTGAAAGAAATGAGTTAGGTGGGACAAAAACAGACTGAAACAATGGGCCTGCCTGGATAGGGCAGGGTTGGGAGGCTGTGCTTGAGGATATTATATCAGTGACCACCTAACAGACGAAGGCCTGATGCAGACAAGGCCTACTTCTGTTGCAATGAGTGAATGGAGCAAACCCAAGTGCAGGACACAGGCACGGAGACTGAGTTAGGATGCTTACGCAGACGTGAACGTTGAACAACAAACAGGAGGGATCTTGACACGGAGAGATGGAGTTTCATAGGTAAACCTTGAAACTGGAGCAAAACTTAGAACACACAGTCCTAAGCAGCTGGGAAACGTTAATTACCACACAGGCAAAACCAACGATCTGGTGACTAGTGGTTGTAATGCCGGGGTTCTTATGCTACAGGTCTTGATGGAAACCAGGTGTGCTGTCATCAAAGAGAATGAGAAGAAAATGGGAAATTAACTGTCAGAACCGTGGCACAATCAAAGGAAATTAGCACAAAGATAGAGAATTAATCATCGGGACTGTGACAGTATCCTCACCAATGGGGGCCTCCAGGTGAACCACCAGGCTTGTCCGGATTGTCTCGATGGAAATCACGGATGAGGGAAGGGTCCAGGATGAAAGAGCGGGGAATCCAGGTGCATTCCTCTGGGCTGTATCCCTCCCAATCGACCAGGTACTGGAGGCGCCTGCCTTGGCGGCGCACATTCAGTATTCGTCGGACGGTGTACGCTGGGTGGTCGTCAATGATCCGGGCGGGTGGAGGGGGTTCGGCAGGAGGGCACAAAGGGCTGACAGATACAGGTTTCAGTTGGGAGACGTGGAACGTGGGATGAATGTGCATGGATCCGGGCAGTTTCAGTCTGACCACCAAGGGGTTGATGACACTCTCAATCTCGAATGGTCCCAGGTAGTGAGGGGCAAGTTTCTTGGGTTCATTCGTGAGGGGGATGTCTTTTGACGAGAGCCAAACCTTCTGCCCAGGCTGATAATCTGGTTCAGGAATTTGATGGCCAGCGGCAATTCTCTGGTTGCGATCGGCTGAGCAGAGCAGGGCTGTGCGTGCATCCTTACAGATCTTGCAGCACTGGCGGAGATGGGCCTGAACTGAAGGCACAGCAATGTCGTCTTTATGTGCGGGAAACAGGGGGTTCGTAACCGAGGGAGCATTCAAAGGGAGACATTCTGGTGGCGGTGCTAACCAGGGAATTGTGGGCGTACTCGATCCAAATGAGATAGGTGCTCCAGGATGACGGGTTGTTGGCGGTTATGCAGCGTAGTTCTGCTTCCAAATCCTGGTTTGCTTGTTCTGTTTGACCATTAGTCTGCGGATGGAAGCCGGAAGACAGGTTTACTGAGGCTCCAAGGGCTTGACAAAAGGATCTCCAGACTTGAGAGGTGAATTGGGGACCCCGGTCAGAAATAACGTCAGAGGGAATCCCATGAAGGCGGAAGACATGATGGACAAGAAGGTCGGCTGCCTTACAGGCTGTAGGGAGTTTGGGAAGGGCTACAAAGTGCACAGCTTTGGAGAAGTGATCCACCACGGTGAGTACAGCAGTGTTCGCATGTGAAGGGGGTAGTCCAGTAACGAAATCCAGCAGAATGTGAGACCAGGAGCGGCTAGGGACAGGTAGGGGACGAAGCAACCCAGCAGGTGGTCGGTGGGAGTCTTTTCTGCCGGCACAAACAGAACAGGCAGAGATGAAGGAACGGGTGTCAGCATCCATGGAGGGCCACCAGAAATGTCTCTGCAGCAGGGACTGAGTTCGATCGATTCCGGGATGGCAGGAGAAACGAGAAGTGTGACCCCACTGGAGAACCTGAGATTGAACTGAATCAGGCACGAAGAGGCGATTGGAGGGTCCATTGCCTGGGTCAGGTTTAGTCCGTTGGGCCTCTTTGACTATGGATTTGATCTCCCAGGTGAGGGCAGCCACTACACGGGATGGTGGAAGGATGGTCTCGGGGTTAGGATGGCCCACCTCGGAGACATATTGATGGGAGAGAGCATCGGGCCTCCCATTCTTGGACCCCGGACGATAGGTGAGTGTGAATCTGAAACGGCCGAAAAATAATGCCCAGCGGGCTTGGCGAGAATTCAGGCGTTTGGCGGTTTGGATGTATGCGAGATTCTTGTGATCAGTCCAGACAATGAATGGATGTTCCACTCCCTCCAGCCAGTGCCTCCACTCCTCCAAAGTGAGTTTGGTGGCCAGTAACTCCCGGTTCCCTACATCATGGTTCTGTTCGGCGGGGGATAGCCAGCAAGAAAAGAAGGCGCAGGGATGGAGTTTTTGGTCTGAGTCGGAGCATTGGGAGAGGACCGCTCCCACCCCAGAGTCAGAGGCGTCGACTTCCACAATGAATTGGCGAGAAGGATCGGGTTGGACCAGGATGGGAGCGGAGGTGAAACGTCTCTGCAGCTCCAAGAAGGCTGAGTCCGCTTCGGGGTCCCAGTGAAAAGGGGTCGTAGTAGAAGTGAATCGAGTAGGGGGCACTGCCACCCGGCTGTAATCCCTGATGAAGCGATGATAAAAGTTTGCAAACCACAGAAATTGCTGGAGTTGCTTGAGTGTCGTGGGTTTTGGCCACTCTGTCACCGCCTAGATCTTTTCGGGATCCGCCCTCACTTGCCCGCTCTCGATAATGTACCCTAAGAAACCGACGGAAGGGACATGAAACTCGCACTTCTCAGTCTTCGTGAATAGTTTGTTCTCCCAAAGCCTCTGCAAAACCTGACGGACATGGTGGGTGTGTTCCTGAAGACTGTGGGAGAAGATTAAGATGTCGTCCAAATAAACAAAAACGAAACGGTTAATGAAGTCCCTCAGGACATTGTTTATCAGGGTTTGGAAGACAGCGGGGGCATTGGTGAGACCAAAGGGCTTGACCAGATATTTGAAATGACCAAGAGGGGTGTTAAAAGCTGTTTTCCACTCATCTCCCTCCCTTATCCCGACCAGGTGGTAGGCACTTCGTAGGTCCAACTTAGAGAAGATGGTGGCTCCATGAAGGGGTTCGAAAGCAGAGTTGATAAGGGGCAGTGGATACTTACTCTTTATGGTGATGCTAATTAGGGCCCAGTAGTCGATGCAGGGGGGCAGTGAGCGTCTTTCTTCCCCACAAAGAAGAAACCTGCGCCTACAGGGGAAGATGAGGGTTGGATAATGCCCGAGTCATTTAGGTAAGCCTCCATTGCTAGAGAACGATAGAGAACGCTCGGGACTGTGACAACTTCAGCAAAGCCTTGTATCCGCTCCAGACTCCAGCATCTGCAAACTTTGTGTCTCCATGCCTGTGTAATGAGGTTGTTACATCCTTAGGGTTTCTCTCAACTTTTCTGATGATCCACCTTTTAAAACCAAAAAGGAATAGAATCAGCAGGCCAGGCAGCATCTCTAGGAAGAGGTACAGTCGACGTTTCAGGCCGAGACCCTTTGTCAGTCCTGACGAAGGGTCTCGGCCTGAAACATCGACTGTACCTCTTCCTAGAGATGCTGCCTGGCCTGCTGCGTTCACCAGCAACTTTTATGTGTGTTGCTTGAATTTCCAGCATCTGCAGAATTCCTGTTGTTTAAGGAATAGAATCATTCAATTTTCTCTATTGGAGCTGGTCACAATATCTTCTCTGGACAGCACTGTGCAGTGCTTAATTTGGGCTGCTGGCAGCTTTGGTTAATATATTGGAGCCCATCTTGGATGTGCTTGGACTCACAGCTCGTCCCTTTACACCACGTTTCTGCAGCACCCCTACAGGCATTGCTGATATCACAGCAGAATTTATTGCCTCCCTGCAAGTTTCCCTCCTGCCAAAAAAGAGTACGCTCGCTCTGGTTATCAGTCAACGATATATAGATGGGAAATGATAGATGATATTTCATTGTATCTTTCTATCAATATAACCCCCTTCCCTTTCCTCTTCTCTCATTGGTTCCTTTTTGCCAGTTGGTGTTCCTCCACAGAGTGGGTTAGAAGTCAGGCAGGGTAACCTTTCTGCAGTAGTAGAGAATTTTTCTTGTAACTGCTATGGATGTGCAGTGTCTGCCAGATCATGCTATAGAAACAAAGCACAACTGAAAAAGAATACCTCTGCTGCTGAAGCAACTTCTCCAATCCCTGAATAGAGCTGCAAGCTTTAGTAATAAACTGTCCCAATCAATGGGAGCACTGTAACAAAGATTCTGTTACAGATAGGGTTACACAATAAGCACAACATTGGTTCAATGAGCATGGATTGTTTCATTCACACTACAGATTTCAACACAAAGTGCTGCTGTTCAAGGAACTTGGGCAATGAATTCAGGATGTTTACGGTTGGATTAATTGCCCCACTACTGCAATGGGATAGTACATAAAGGGAGACCACTGTGAATTGGGATCTTCAACAATAGGGCTTAGATCATGCTATTCTGGTTCCATTTCTGGTGTTCATGACTTGTGAGCTTCTTCTGATAGAATTTCACCATTAAATGCACTAAGGGGCTGAATGCTGCCTTTCACCAACCAGCTGCCTGCTAGACCACTGACTTTTTTTCTCAGGCAGATTCGCTGTAGAGTACCTCAAAGAGCTCCCAGTCAAGTCTGCATGGGGACCACAAGAGATTGCAGATGCTGGAATCTGCAGCAACAAACTATTTTCTGGGAGAACTCAGCTGGTCAAGCAGCCTCTGTGGGAGGAAAGAATTGTTGAAGTTTTGGTTTCGGGTCCTGATGCAGGGTCTCGGCTGAAATATCAGCAATTCCTTCCCCTCCCACCAATGCAGCTCAACCTACTGAGTTCCTCCAGCAGATTGTTTCCAGCCGCAGATTCCAGTACCTTGCAGGCTCTTGTGTCTCCAATCTGCTGGAGGAACAAGAGAGAGCAGCATCTCCGGGGAAAGAAAATGCTAGCATTTCAGGTCAACAATTCCTCACTTCCACCCCCATATGGGTTCCATTTTAATACACAATTGAGCAAAGTGCCAACATGCTGCTTTTAATGTGCCAATCCCCAATTTCAGATATGTTTACTAATGACTGACTGGGCACTAAGCAGCTTAGACTTAGCAAAGGAGCTCAGTTTTGAGTAAGTGGTGGATTTGGTTTTCCAGCTTTCTTGTCTACTCCGTTTACTGTTCATATGTTTCTATTTCTGCAACAACTGCCATATGGAGTAGAGTCAGTGCCTTTGGGAATTGTTAACACTCAGCATGCTGATTCTACGTTATGCACACAACAGCAAGCAAATCCAGGCAGTGATAAACTATCATCAAGGTGCTGACAATGAAATGTGTGGTCGACTCAAGCCCACAGATCTCAATGACCTAGCTGCCGATGAATGCTCACGCAAGGAGCTGCAAGTTTTCAGTTTTTAAAACAGGGCTCCTAAGAAAGTTGTTGACTGGTATTTGGGCATATACCGCTTTCACGATGATTAGGAACAAATTCTTGATATATTGATTTATTTTAATGTCACATGTTTGATCCCAACAAAGATTTGCCTTTATTTGCTGCCCTCGAGGTTTGAAGGAAGGAGACGAAGCCGTACCTATCGCCCACCCCTGCCACCCCGAGAACACGCTGCATCTATGATGCCAGTGGCAGGCTCTGTCTCAAGGGAGTCACCTGGGGAAGGGTCTGTGGGGGGAAGAGTTGGGGCCGTCTACAAACAGCCACCACCATTCCAATAAGAGGGAGCTCACCACTTCTCTTCCCTCTGCAGCTCAGCCCCAAGGCTCCAAACCTCTGCCCCTGCCATGGCCACTCCCACTCCCACTGGAGTCTCTGGATCTGTGGGGAGTATTCTGTACAGTATCCCCGGACAGAAACTTGCATCATAACCTCCAGGGTGATTCTGGTCCACTACTCTTGTTGTAATGGATTTGGAATTTGGTAGTTACATAAATTGTAGACCAGTACAGCACAACGTGTTTACTGACCTAGTCTCACACTCTCTCTCTGCTCATGGTCTATATCCCTCTATTCCCTGCCTTTACTTGACTGGTTGCACTGAGTTGGTTTGTAAATCCCTTGTCCCCAAGGGATCCACCTATCCAGACATTACTGGTCATCAAAAAATTGGTTTTCTTGAGCATGAATTGTTGTGTATGCTTTCTGGAAATGTGATACTTCCCTGAGGAAACTCTTCTGATGATACTGAACTACCTGCATGCTGAGGGAGTATAGATCTTTATTTTTCAATTCCAAGTTATATTCATTCACCCTTATGATGGTCTGCACTAATGCGAAGTCAGCAATGTTGACAAATTCCCATTTCCCATGGTATCTGGTGGCTGTCATTGATGTCCAAACTGATGAAATTACTACTGCACCAGTACAGTGTGTGGGCGAATGGTGCAGTGGTGAAGAGAATATTAGGAGACATGGCATAGATCTGCAGAGGATCTAGACAGAGAGAGCAGTTCAGGACCAAGACCATGTTTGAAGGTCTCCACACAGCACTTTACACATCTTTGAGAAACCCGAGTATGCCTAACTATTGGTCTCACTGTCATCAAGGAGGTTCGGATAAGATGCTATATCTTTGCAGACGATGTAAGTCGCATCTTCACTGATGGGAACATCTTTGCCTCCTGTCCCAGGTTCTCTGAACTACACTGGAACACCTTCAGTAATGAAAAGTTGCCAGTGGTGACATCACTGAGGCACCCTTTTAACGGGCCTCTCAATGGACTCATTGGTGCCCATTCAGTTCTCCCAATGGCGGCAAAATGCCCCTTCAAGCAGTTGCAAGTGCAACATTTTGTCACGTTCTCCTTGTTGTACTTGGCCATAGGATGTTTCTTTTTGGTGTTTATGCTGGCAATGAACGAAATATGTGGGTCAGTGAAGAGTAACGTCACTTAGTGCTCAACTGGCACTGGGAAAATATCTAATCCATTTAAATAATTTTTATGCACATTCCACAAAAAAAACAGCACTGGATCAAATGTCTAAGCTGAAATGTTTAGAGTATTGAGAAGAAGTAGAATTCAATTCCTAGACAATACAAGCTAACATTTGCTGATAGTGCTATTGGACAATTATTAAGCAGTATAGGCTGCTTATTGATTACCCTTCCCAGTTGTTGTTCCTATCGCCACAAAGGCTGTATAACCAGCATCTCATGTGTTTTACACTTATCCATTGAACTAAATTGCTCCCCTGATTTAGAGAAAGTATCAGGGCATTTAATAACTGCATGAAGTTTGAATCCCTAGAAGTGCCAGCACAGATTTCAACTGGATGTGATTTCCTAATTCGATCATTTTGTACCCAGAGCTTATCCTTGAGGTAACGTAAGTTCTTTGTCTGTAATTTAAACAGACAAGCAGCTGTTACATCAGAGTATTTTGCAGAAGATATTAAACACATAGGCCTAGAAAACATAACCAATCAAAATCAACGTTAGCACTTCCCTGGTCCTTTGCAGTCTGAAGTAAATAGGGAGTGAGACTTGCTTATTATGAACCAGTGAAATAATTGTCTTTATCTTGTGGTATATAACATTACATTGTGTTATATATTCTATCTCGTGATATATGTGTACATTTACCCTCTGAAATGTGTATAGTACTCTTGATGCTTGCTTGTTTAATCCTGTAATGTGTATATTGTCTGGTGCTGTGCACATTATACTGTGCCATATCTACATGCCATTGTGCGATGTTTGCATTATCCTGAAATCCAAGAACACATTATACTACCTTCTCGTACATTACTTACTCCATCTGGCTTTGCTTCCCTTGTCGTTAATTTCTCTTTTTAGTCTATATTCAGCTGTTCTCAGCAGATAGTTTTCAGCATTAAATTTTCCTTTACAGATACCTCAGTCTTATCTCTGATACAGGCTAAATAAATACCTCACCAACCATTGCAGTAAATAAACGAGCACTTACCATTATGGAGAATAGCTACCATGATTCCAGTCAGCTAATGTTACAAAATGATTCACAAGCTACAACTGGTGTCAGAATAAACAGACATCTGTGCATAGACATATCCAGCAAACACTTGCATACATAGATACATCCTCACATTTGTACACTAGAAGACACACGCACACTCACAGAAATGCCTTCTATCAACCTCCCTTTCTAAGGAAGCTTCGTATTTCACTTTAAGGCTTTGTCATTGCATATCCCAAGATCCCAGTACGATCCACACTGGAACATTAATAGTTGTGACGTAATTTGTGTAAGTGTGTTGACTAATAACCATCAGTTATTATCTGGGAAATATTTTACTCAATATCTGTGACATTGTGCCATCATGCTTAAATGGAACAAGTTCCAGTCAGTTACCTCAAATATTTTTCATAAATAGCTGATTTTACCAGGTTAAGTAACCTAGTTAAGGTCTTCTAAAGTGGAGAAATGATAATAGATATACAAAAGTTGTCAGCAACGATTTGGCAATCTGATTTTTTTTCATGTTTTCTGGTGCTAGATTAGTGATGCCAATATCTATCATAAATGGCTATAACTTACTGACAATGGGAATAATTGGAAATAAAATGTTAACTAAGGCTTTTATATATTGTGAGTGTTTACAGATTAGCAGTAAACTGCAGTATTATACAGGGTTAACAGCCATTAAATGTTGCAAAACTGGTAATTAATAATACAAGTTCAGCATTTTTTTTTTGGTTTCTGTGCCAATGCCCGCCTGAGTTTGGAAAGTTTAGATTAAAACATCTAGTCTTTTTCTAGAATTAGAACTGAACTTCAGGTTCATCAATCATTACAGCCAATAGCCATGGTTACAATCAAAAACTGTACCCATAATTGGAAGAAGGAGAGACATTTCCAGTTTTGTTATATAGTTAGAATTCAGAGTTAGCGTATTTCTGTAAGGGTGAAAGGTAAGAACAGCAAATCCAGGGAAATCTGGATGCCAAGGGATAAAAAGTGGTCTATAAAGAAAAAGCAGAATGCATATGCTAGTTATAAGACATTGGAAATTGGGTGGCTCTTCAATTAGAAGAGAAAATAGAAGGGAAAAGAAGGTCAATGGAAAATCACAAAGGAAGTACTAAGGATTTTGTTAGTAAGAGGGTAACCAGGGAAAGAGTGGGGGTCATTAGGAGCCATAGGGGTAATTAGTGCATGAAGCCAGAGGATATGTGTGAGGTCTTAAATTAATGCTTTTCATCTGTATTCACTGAAGGGAGAGATGTTGTAGCTGTAGATTTCAGTTGGGACAGTGAAATTAAAGAGGAGGAGGCATTAGGTATTTTTGTGGGCATTGAGGTGGATTACTCCTCAGGTCCTGATAAGATGCATTCCAGGTTGCCATGGGAGGCAAAGATCCTGATGAAGATACAGTATTAAAATCTTTGGTGGCCACAGGTGAGATGCCTGTCGACTAGAAGACAGCAAAGTAAATATGATACCTTTATTCGAAAGAGACAGCAGAGGTAAGCCCAAGTAATGACAGAGGAATGAATCTAATGTCTGTCATAAAGAAGATAGTTGAAAAAAAATTGACAAATTAATACACACCTTGAAAAGCAGGAGTTGATCAAGGATAGTTATCACAGCTTTGTTGCTAGGAGATTGTATCTAACCAACTTGATTAAGTTTTCAAAGAGGTAACAAAATGTATTAATGAGGGCAGTACAAGTGGTGTTGTCTTCATGACTTCAGTAAGAACATTGACAAGGTCTCACATGGAAGGCTAGACCAAGAGGTTAGCACCCATATGATCCAAGGCAAGTTGCCAAACTGGATCCAAAACTAACTTTGTAATAGGATAGTGGGGTTGATGGTGGGATTTGTTTTTTATATATATTTTGATCAGCTGGCAAATTGCAGATGGAATTTAATCCAAGCAAGTGTGAGATGATGCATTCTGGGAGGTCAGGTAAGGACACATAACAGAAGGTCCTTGATGCACAAATCTATAGACTCCTGTAGGTGGCAGCAGAGGTACACTGGGTGGTGAAGAAGGCATTTTGGGTGTTTGCCTATTAGTGTAGAAGTGCGGGGGGGGGGGGCTTAACTGAAATATTGTGTGGTCTCTTGTCGCTACGCTGTAAGGAGGACGTGATTGTACATGTTAAGATGCAGAGGAGGTCCACTGGGATGCAACGGGTGGTTAGAGTCTGGAATGCACTGGGTGAAGAACTGGTGCAGGCAGGTGCACTCACAACATTTAAAAAGCACCTGGACTTGAATCCCCAAGGCATAATAACTTAAAGGTCAAATGGGATTAGCACAGAAGGGAACTTGATGGTTGTTATAGACAGAGTGGGCCAAGGAGACTGTGCTGAAATCTATATGGTGGAGAGTTTCCTGTGAAAAATCAGGAACACAGGAAGGGCCTCCCATCCCATTTTTCACTCTGAGTCTTTAGTGGTCATTATTCACTAAGAGCAACACAATCAAAAAGTTAACCCTTCAGAGTTTAATTTACCCTTGAGTTGCCATAGGCTTTGGAAAAACTGGTGATAGCTTGGACTCAAAATAATGCAAACATTTCCCTCTCAGACCGAGTTACCAGACCGTTCTCTGTCTGCTTCATACTGCATGCACTTTACAGTCACTGCCTTTATCCTACTGAGTATTCAGTACAATTTTTTTGAGTGAATTGCTGATAAATGTTTATTAATGCTATGGTGTTTTCAAAGTTTAAGCACAAGTCAAGAGTTGTAAAGTTGAATTGTCATTAACTGTGAGGAAGCATTGGGAAATGAACTACTATTTAATATGTGGTCAGGTGTCTTACAAGATGATTTGGATTGCATTTACTTTGGTTTGAGTCTAATGAGTAAAGGACACCTTAGAAGGTGAGATGGACACAGTTGGAG
Source organism: Mobula birostris (assembly GCF_030028105.1). NCBI lineage: Eukaryota > Metazoa > Chordata > Chondrichthyes > Myliobatiformes > Myliobatidae > Mobula > Mobula birostris. Next base: position 110,608,649 of record NC_092371.1, on the reverse strand, counting down.
TGGGACTGGGCCACCTTGCCTTTCAGTGTACCCCTTCTGGCAGGACTTTCTGCACTCCTATTGTCCCGTTATTGCTCATATTTTACAGCTCAGTCAGACTAATGTTGACGATAATTCTGTATATTAAATGGGATTACATAAGCAATCCATTTAGATTGTTTCCAGCATTTCATTCCTGAAGCTTATCACCTGCTCTGCTCCAAGCGGTACTACATTCAGATATGTTTGCTGATATGAATCTTGGTCTCCCTAATTTAAACCAGTCGTTTATTAAAAATGTTAGACCGGGGTAGGCAACCTTAAGCACAAATGATTTTCTAGCATGCGTTATTCATTAATTTAAGGCCAAACATAACTAGATGTATTTAAATGGATAATTCCCATATTTCAAGTTTTTATGGCATTTATCTGGCCCACCGTCCGCTCATTAATACGCCTGCTGGCCCACAGAGACAAAAAGATTGCCGACTCCTTTACCGAAATAGTCATGTTCAAATTAAATAAATTGATTATGGTTTATGGGAACATAAATTGCTGGAAATAACTAAGAGGAATGCTTTCAGAAAGTAAAATATATCAGTTTCATTGTTTTTAATAATATTGGCACTAACTTCAAATGTGAACAAAGTTAAATGCAGCAGGTAGCATTGTTTTCATTGTTTGTTTACAAGAATCCATCAATCAATCTCCTTATTTTTATCCAGGGAGTTAAAGATGTAGGGGCAATACCTGTAGCTTTTGAAATCACCTGAATTTTACCTAATTAAAAAAAACAGCAAAAAGATGGAAATGCACAGCAGGTCAGGCAGCTCCTTTGGAAAGAAAATCAGAGTAAACATTTCAGGTCAGGAGAACCACCTCTAAACTTGGAAAAAAAAGCCAATTTTGACATGGGGCCCTTAACCTGAACTGTCAACTCTTTCGTTTCTTTCGGATACTGCCTGCTCTTTTTTTAAAATTATTTCAGGTTTCCATCATCTGTAATTTCTTGTTATAAACATCTCCTTATTTCCACGATTCAGTATACTTGGCTTTGAAGGATTAAATTATGAATAACAGTTTATCATTAACTCTATTATTGAAACAGATGATGTTAATTGTATACTTGAATAATACCATCTGTTCATATTTACCATTCCAGAGTTTTAAGTTATCTTTCCACATCACAACATTAAATCCTCTCCATCTTTGTCTTGTTACTTCAAATCAGTTCAACTGGCTACGAATTCCTATCATTGCACGAAACATTTGTCTATTTAGTGTAAATGGGAATAATAATGGAATGGCAATGATGTCACACTCTAAATATGAATTCATACAGAGGTATCACTGATGCCATAGGAATGATTTGACAGTTTTGCTGCATCTAAAATAATTCGTGGCAATGGACTCTATTGATGTCATTGATGTGCAGAGAAGTCTATGTCATGAGCATTATTGCAATCAGTGCCAGTGGTATTGTTACATAAATAATAGAAGGCCAATATTATTATTCTCACTAACTGCAAATGATCTGCATGCTGTTCTTGATGGGACAGGCAGTTATATCAAGAACAGCACAGATGCCTTGTAAGCACTCAATAGTATCACTACTAATATCATGATAAGTGCAGTGGTATCACCGCTGATCTGATCATGAATAGCAATCGGGATCACTGCATAATTAATAAAGAGTAATATCTACCAAGATTGCAGTTAGTATCCGTGATATCTCTATCGAACTCTCTTCATACTTTTGAAGGTGTAAAATTTGTATGTGCCGCTTTTTACTGTGTTTCTGAGAAAAATGACAATCACTTACTGTATTTGTTACCAAGTTTAAATTAAAAAAAAACAAACATGGCTATCGGATCAGGTGTGTTCTCAATGTCGTAGTTACTGTCTGTTTGCAAATGTTTGTAAAAGTTGGGAGGAGTATCGTACCAGATCGATTGCGAGAAAGCGGCGAGAGCGCACGCCGCCGATCGATCGTGCGGTGAATCGATTGGGCCTCCTACGTACAGGGGGAACTCGCGGGCTTTCAAGTGCGCATGTCCTTTCTCTCGGGGGCTGGTTCGCAGTTCCCACGCTGTAAATTAACCGGCGTGTGGCACCGTAAACACGTTTACAGTGAATGGCGGCGGACTGACTGGAAAGACAAAGCTATTCCCACTTGCAAATCCGAAGAAGCGACACTTATTTGATTATTGAAGTCCAAGGTGGGAGGGCACAGGAGAGCCTCCTGTCTGAAAAGCAGGGGTTTGTCCTGAGACAAGGCATACTCCTCCGCTTGCCATCTGGAAGTAGTCAAGGGCGGCCACCCCCGTCACCGCTGATTCGGGCAAGAGAACCGTCCTGAAAACGTCAATGTTTAGCGGTGGATCCTGACCCTGCAGCCCAGTGTTACCATCCACAGAGGTGGGGGAAATCAAAACCCAATGGTCTGGTTACAAGCATCAAAATACAGACTTGCCAGTTCTATTAGAAGGTAGGGCACCTTGAAAAGGTGCGCTTCGCTAAGAAAACGGCAGAATTCGACCGTCAACTCTGTGCAAGGAGACGGCCAGAGTAAAGAGGTGGGCACTATTTTCCAAACCCTTGACATGGCACTGAAACCAGCTTCCGTACATAGTTCCGCTCACGGTGGACAACCAACTCGATGTTCGGCAGCTGCGCTGGAGGTAGAGTGGTGTCTTTACGGCAGAAGCGGTTCACTGGGGGACCTGTTTCACTTACTCGGGTATGTGGTCAGGGGAGTGCAAGAGCCTAATTTGCTGGGCAGAAATTGGATTAGAAAGATGCCATCGGTGCTGCCCTGCTTCAAATGTATTTTTGGGGGGGGGGGGAATTCTTATTGAATTCTCTGTTACAAAAGCACTAGGGGGTTTTCCAAGTTGCTGTTTTGGGTCCAAAGAGTGGTCCGGTGGCTCAGTTCTAGTTTAGGGAGAACTGCCAGCCAAAGCTTTGCAAGGCCCATCCAGTGCCCTATGTGGTGGGCCCAAAGTTTTGAAGAACTTGATGGATTACAGAAAGCTGATGTAATAGAGCCAGTGCAGTACTCAGAGTGGGCAGACTGGATCATTAACGCGTTCAGTTCATCTACAGTGACTCCAAATCCTGCAACAGGACTGAATGCATATCCAATACCACGGGTCAAGGACTTGTGTGCAACAATGTCCCTAAGTCAACAGTTCCCAACGCTAGGCCTGAAATCAGGCCACTCTGGATGAAGGTTCTCAGGAGTTTGTGACAAATCAACAGCACAGAGGCCTGTTTCGATACAAGCAGCTACCTTTCAGGGTAAGCTCAGCCCCAGGATGGCAATAATTGCCAGCTTTATCAGGCACTTACACTAAAAATTAAATCAAAGAAAATGAAATTGGGTTACATTTTGTATTCAGGATCAAAGAAGGTAAAACCTTTCCCAACATTGTGTCGTGGATGAAATACAATTGATTTCAACTAAACGTCAATAACGTCAAAGTGATTGGCCTCACCTTGCACCCCAAGCTTCACGGTGTGGCCAGATTCCGCTCTAACTCCAACTACAGGTTTGTAAAGTGTACCGCCGCAGTGGGCTGTACGGCAAATAACAATGAGTCAGAGTTCAGGAAGGAGATAAGAGAGCGTGATGACATGGTGTCTTGACATAAACCTTCTCAATGTCAGCAAGAAAAAGGGACGGTCATTTACTTCAGGATGGGGGCATTGCATTGCTAAGATGAAGAGTGTTGAGAGCTTCAAGTTCCTAGGAGTAAGGATCAGCGATAGCCTGTCCTGGCCCAACGATGTTGATGCCATGACCAAGCAAGCCCACTCGTCCCTCTGCTTCCCTGGGAAGCTAAAGAAATGTGGCACACTCCGTTGACCTTCACCGTTTTTTTTATTGATGCACTATTTGCATCCTTTTCAGGTGCATCATGGCAACTGCTCTGTCCGTGACCGCAAGAGACTGCAGAGATCTGGATACAGCCCCACACATCATAGAAACCAGCCTCCCCTCCATGAATTCGGTTTACACTTCTCACTGCCTTGGTAAAGCGGTCAGCATAATCATAGCATAACCAGCCTGGACATTCTCTCTTCTTACCTCACTTCCATTAGCTAGAAGAAAGCACATACTACCAGGCTCACTGACAGATTTCTATCCTGCTGTTATCAGACTATGGAATGGTTCCCTAGTACAATCAAATGGACTCTTGACCTCACAGTATATCTCAGTATGGCTTTACAACCAATTGTCTTCCTGCACTGCATTTTCTCTGTAAGTGTGACTCCTGGAGTAGTGTGTGCAGTTCTTGAAGAAAGATATACTGGTTTTGGAAGTGGTGAAATGGAGGTTCACCAGGTTGATGCTGGAGATAATGGGGTTAGTCTATGAGGAGAGATTGAGTCGTCTGGAATTCAGAAGAATGAGAGGAGATCTTACAGAAACATATAAAGTTATGAAAGGGATGGATAAGGTAGAGGTGAGAAAGTTGTTTCCACTATTGAGTTAGGAGGCATGCCCTCAAGATTCAGGAGGAGATGAGGAGAAACTGCTTTTACCAGGGAGTAGTGAATCTTTGGAATTCTTTGCCTAGGGAAACAGTAATTCAATAGTTTCATTTAATATCAGAGAAACATATGCAATATACATCCTGAAGTTCTATTTCTTCACAGACATCCACGAAAACAGAAGAATGCCCCAAGGAATGAGTGACAGTTAAAATATTAGAACCCCAAAGCCCCCTACTACTCCCTCCCACGCACAAGCCGCCCAAAGCAATGACCCTCTGCCACCCCCACCCATTTCCACAAAAAGACATCAGCCCCCTTCACCCACCAAGTAAGCGATAGCAAAGCCCCCAATAAAGACTATGATCTGCAGTACAACAAAACTAATCATTCACCCGATGATTCGACTTGCCACAGGCTCTCTCCCTCTCCCTAAGAAAGGAAAAAAAGGTGTGTGTCCCTTTCAGCTCATTAACTATATCTACAGTAAAACCTGGTTAGATAACTTTTTGCGTAGCAGGGGAATTAAATGTTATGGAGATAAAGCAGGTAGATGGAACTGAGTCTATGGCCAGATCAGCCATGATCTCACTGAATGGTGGAGCAGGCTTGATGGACCAGATGGCCTAATCTGCTCCTATCTGTTATGTTTGTTTTATTCTGCACTCTGTTGCTGTTGTAACAAATTGATCTGTATGAACAGTAGGCAAGACAAGTTTTCCACGTGACACTAATTTTCCAATTTACTCTTACTTCAAGTTCCTTCCTAGTGTACCAGATTGTTTGGAACCTCTTTAGCCTTTCCAACCCTAAAGTTTGTTTCAGTCACAAGGACACTTAAAACATTATCTACCTAGAATCATGTTATTGAAGTCTACATCGATGATTGTTTCTGTTGTCTCTGCTTGGCCTCGTTCCTATGCTAGTTACTATACACCAACATCTAATCATCACTCAGCTAAATTGGTTCCTGCACCCCCAGATGATTATCCTTCTCCCACCAACTTGCTAAATCAATTAAATTTATAAGTCTTGGATGTAATCTCATTCCATCTTGTCTCTGTAATACGTATGTTCCACTTACAAATTCTGAAACTGATGTCAATCTAAAAATTCTATGTCTCTCATTTACCAATCTTAACTAGCTGACTGTTGCCAGCGTCTTTTCTTGTAGTTCCAATTTTCAGCATTGGCTGTATTTTGCTTGTTTCCTTTTCACTTCTCTGATCAGACAACACTCGCTCATCCCATCACTCAAGGCCCCACACCAGAATTTCTTTGCACCTTGCCATCCTGGTTTTTGATCACCTCCTCTGAACATTCAGCTTAGGATCTATTTTTCTTTTGCATCTCTCTGAAATGCCTCCGGGGCTGTTTAATTCCCAGTTAAATGGAGTTGTTCATGCAGTTCGTTACTGGATCAGTTCAAAGTAAGATATAGGAATAGGTGGCCTAATATCCTTACATAAACAGATAAGTGGAGAGGTCTCAAGTGGATTTAAGTGGCAGGTTTAACAACTATTAAACAGAATCAGAATCAGGTTTAATATCACCAGCATATGTTGTGAAATCTGTTGATGTTGCAGCAGCAGTACAATGCAATACATAATAACAGAGAGAAAAACTGAAGTACAGTAAGTATATGTATTAAATATTTAAATTAATTAGGTAGTGCAAGAAATAGAAATAAAAAAGTTGTGAGGTAGTCTTCATGGGTTCAATGTCCATTCAGAAATCTGGTGACAGAGGGGAAGAAGCTGTTCCTGAGTCATTGAGTGTGTGCCTTCAGGCTTCTGTACTTCCTCCCTGATGGTAGCAATGAGAACAAGGAATGACCTGGATGATGGGATCCTTAATGATGGACACCAGCCATCGCTTCTTGAAAGTGTACAGACATATCTAATTTGTATGTTGCCTACCAAGAAGCATTCTGAAATATGGAACAACATGACATTCTCCCACTGTTGTAGGAATGTACATGGAATTTTCAAGCATTTATTTCTTTTGGCTTCATTTGCAATACACGGAGGGGAAAGAAATTGCAGAAAAACATTTTTAACATTGCATAGAAAGAAATATCTCATGGCTTCTGTTTTCACGAAATGAATGACGTGATAGGTATGAAAATTCACTTAATGCCACATTATTCTTGTCTAAAGATATTTTTTTTTCAGATTCCTATAACTCCATGGCCCTACCATCAGTAGGAACTGCAATCCAACCAACATTGTGGTCCTCTCTGCATAGACTGAAGGATTCCTTTGCTTTTATGCAACAGTTTGCTTTATTTTTAACATTCTTAAATAAATAATACTATAAAATGTGTAGGAAGCACACTGAAATGTGATATAAAACATTACGCGGTCTTGTTACAATTACTTAACTGTGTTTAAATATGCAAGTTCTGTTAAAAGTGGATACATTGATATTCAGAAACCATTCAGCATTACCAAATAAAAGAAACTTGTCTGTATGTCTTGATAATGATGAGACTCTGAAGCAAGCATTTACAAAACAATGTAAGTTCACAAGCAGTAAATTAAGGCAGCTCTTTGATCTTTGAAAATAATCACTAGACATGTGGATGGAGCTAGTGTCCAAATTATTCAGGCTGAGGATGATTTGCACACGTAAAGCATGGTGCACATGTGCAGAGTTTATCTTTCTTTCGCCCAGGTGGTCAGTGTACTACTGTGCTTTTCAGTTTGTTCTGATTCTGTTTAAATAAAAGGTTGAGTGCAAAGTACTTATTGTGGAATTCTGGTGTTATTAATGTAAAAACTAAGCTTTGCAACTTGTATCAATTCAAAGATGCTGAGAAAAGTATGATTTCCATTATGTCTCTGTCACTAGACTAATAAAATGACCGTATAAAGATGTGCTGTTTATTTAAGTCTGTATCTTTATACACAGCATAGTCACTTGCACTTCATCTACATACAAATATGCATTTGAATAGTTTGGTCCTTCAACCTCTTCTTATTCAAGCACTCCTATCAGAACTATTTATAATCAGATAGTTTTGACAAAATCTTTTCCCTGTGTACCTAATGAAGATGTTTTAAGTGGGGCTGTCCTGAATTTGGAATTCTCATGGTAAAATTGAAAGTCATAGGCCAGTGCATAGATATAATCTTCTTGATGAAATTAGTCAACACAGAACAACGGAAGAGATTTTTTGAGAGTATATTTGTCTTTTGCCAATAATATAAAGGGAACAATTGTGCATGGTGAGGGTGATTATCCAATCCCATATCACATGCTTTACAGGAAGACTGAATTTAAATAGCCTTGCTCGCAGCAGTTGAGATAGGCTGAAGTATCACTCCTTTTATCAAACATGCCACAAATATGTACGATAATTCACAGGTTCTGTTGGAATATTAAAAATGATCTATGAGCAATAATTTGTGTGAGTGATCAGGCTCACAGAGTGTGGAATGCGTTTCCAATTGAAGAGATCCTCTGCATTACCAAAGCGGATTAATGCATCTCCATCCAGCCAGTAATCGATGGGGTAGGGGTGAGAACAACTGATGACTCTAGGGAATAGCATTCAACCATTCTGATGTTGATGATCACCAGTCAGATCAAATCTAGCACCAAAAGGAATCTTGGCAAATATTGATAAATAATAGAGTAAAGGAAAAGGATGACTTAGTTTTGTCTTCCTAGACAAATGATAATTGTGGAAGTTTCAGCCTCGCTCAGGGAGAAACACCTGCAGATTAAGAATTCAGGTGTAAGCAGGCAATGAATTTCCAATCATTGGTGTTATGAAACACCATTTTTGCTCCATTCTTCCTGCTGCTACAGAATCAAAGAGTCACACAGTATGGAAACAGGTCCGTGCTGAGCAGGATTCACATCTGAGCTAGTCCCTTTTGCCCTTTACCCCTCTAAACCTTTCCTATGAAACTATCTGTCTCAGGAACCTTCTAAATAGCATAGCGGTTAGGTTAGCGTAACGCTGTTACAGAGTCAGTGACTCGGATTCAATTCTGCCGCTGTCTATAAGGAGTTTGTAAGTTCTCGTGACCGTGTGGGTTTCATCCTGCAGTTCCGGTTTCCCCTCTCATTCCAAAGACGTAGGGTTAGTAGGTTAATTAATCATATGTGTTGGCGCGTGGCCAAGTGGTTAAGGCGTTGGTCTAGTGATCTGAAGGTCGCTAGTTCGAGCCTCAGCTGAGACAGCGTGTTGTGTCCTTGAGCAAGGCACTTAACCACACATTGCTCTACGACGACACCAGTGCCAAGCTGTATCGGCCCTAGTGCCCTTCCCTTGGACAATATCGGTGGCGTGGAGAGGGGAGATTTGCAGCATGGGCAACTGCCGGTCTTCCATACAACCTTGGCCAGGCCTGTGCCCTGGAAACCTTCCAAAGCGCAAATCCATGGTCTCTGGAGACTAATGGATGCCTATATAATCATATGGGTGTAATTTGTAATGGGTGTAATGGAGGAACCTCTTCCTAGAGATGCTGCCTGGCCTGCTGCGTTCACCTGCAACTTTGATGTGTGTTGCTTGAATTTCCAGCATCTGCAGAATTCCTCGTGTTTGCCCCTCAGAAATCTGTCCTCTTTCATTTTAACCATTGGTTCTTGATTTATCCAATTTGGAAAAGACTCGGCGTTGTCAGCCGGAATTTGGTTTATTACATATTTAGGCTGTTACGTTCAGTTTCCCTGGCGGAAGGTAGGGACGTATAAACAGGAAACTCTCCGTTTCAGTTGCTCGATCACCGATGGACGAGGATCAGGATCTTGCTTTTGTCAATTAGGCGCTTCTGGCATGATGCAGATGGAAATGAGTCGGGAGCAAACTAATGGCCTAGAAGGTGCCGAAACTCTGACGTTTGACGGGTTTAAGTTGTCTCTGGTTGGCTTTAGAAAAACAATTAATATTTATTGTGTTTTCAAGGATGCAATTTTAATACAGATAATCAATTGCACATTGAATGTGCCAACAAGTTTTGTAACAGCGTTGATGGGAGTTAAAGTAAGCATATGAATCGGCGCACTGCTGGATCAACGAAATCCGCTGGGGGTAGGAAAGAAGACACCATAGGTACTAGGGGACGGGGGCAATAGCTTTCCCAAACGTTCATTTTTCACTTAAAGGGCTTTATATATCTGAATTCTTTGACCTTAGTTAGCCACCAATGAGCCATGAAACCACGCATCGTCAGCTTTTTTTCGGGAAGGTGGATAGTTAGACAATTGAGGGTCACTGAGCCCGACTGATATGCTCCTCAAACACCAAACAGGATTGTGATGGGGAGCGGGGTCTGCTGGGATTGATGGCTTTACAGCGCTCTTGCAGACACACGGCAGAAGTCAACAACGCGTTCGGGAGGAGAGAAATCGAGCGTGGCCAAAAGGAAGCAGGAAGTTCTTAGGCGCTGCGAGCGTCATTTTTCCTCTGCCATTGTATAGTCACCATTTTGAGAACGCGAGGCTGTTCTTTGCCCCAGGACCAGACTGCCCGATCTTTGATTTCGGTGTAATTCAGGATTTGTGTGTGTGTGAGAGAGAGAAAGATAGTCGAGGTCGCGTTCCAAATAAATTAGGAGCAGACCATTCAAAAAATATCATGTTTAATCTGACAGAACTCCTTCCCCCCCCCCCCCAACAAACACACCTCGCTAATCCCGGCAGTCTTTCACCTCTCCCCTTGATTAACTGGCTTTGCCATGGAAGCAAATTCTAAGATCGCTTCTTGTACCATATTTTGAAGAAGTGTTCCAAAAACCTCATGGCTCTCTGGGAGAAAATAAAACTTCATCTCTGTCCTAAGCAGGTGGCCATGTCTATAACGTTTGGTTTTAATTGACTGGTAAGAAGAAAACATCTTTTTCCACGTCCACCTGTCAGACCTTTCCGGAGTTCATATGTTTCAATTAGCCCCTCCCCACCCCACACTCTTTTAACCTCCAGCGGATACAAACTTCTCTTATCTGACAACCTGCCCAATACAGGTCAAGTGAACTTAGTAAATAATCGTGTTTGGGGTTACAAGGCGTGTTGACATTTAAAAATGGTGAAAAGGGTTTCACGTTGGGCCTGAGAATTAGAGTGCACAGAGTAGCTGAGAACCTACCGAGGGCTGTAGACTTTGTCTGTTGCTCTGTTTTAAGTACCTCTTCTCTTAATTTAAAACAAAAGACGCTTGATTTTTATAATGCAATATTCAGTGCATATTCAGAATGTGGAGACCTTCGTTTGAGAGTTCTCTGCTCTGTCATCTACAGGAACCGCCTCCGTGGATAAATTGTACCGTGCCCAAGGGGGACAAGAGAAATGCCTTGGCGAACCTATCCCAGCCATGGCTGGGTTAGGAACCTGACAACCCAGTATGTTGATTTCACTGGTACTGGCCATCCTAACCGCGGACAGAACGAACTCAATGACCTGTTTTCCTCGCTGGACGAATCTGTGTGTGTGTGTGTGCTGTGTAAAGAACAGCAGATGCCCACCCCACCCGCAACCCACGGGCCGTCACAACGCGAGCACAGGCAGCAACTCTGGGTGTGGTAGCTCTCGGTTCGCTGACATCGGCGGGACGGTGCACCTCCCATGAAGCCGCGCCCCCGGGAGTGGAGTGGAGCCAAACCTTCGGAAGGGGATTAGGAGAATCAGGTCAAAGTCAAAGAAATTGTATTGTCAAAGTACGTATATGTCACCACCAACTACCTTCAGTTTTATTTTCTTGCAGGCATTTACAGGAAAATAAAGAAATACAAGCGAACTTATGGAAAACCATACATAAACGAAGAGTGAGACAATTAACGTGTTATTGTGCAAAAGAAGACAAATTGTGCAACTAAAAATAAATAATACGGAGAATATAAATTGTAGAGTTCTTGAAAATGAGTTTGTAGTTTGTAGAATTTGTTCAATGGTGGTAGGAGAGACAGGATGGCACCGTGCTTTAACTTTGGATGGAAAGGAGATATAGAAACAAATATTGCAGCGGTCTTTAATTCCGTTATTTTTGATATGTTGCTGCTCCATTTCCCCCATCCCCTACTTCGGATTTCAGAAGCCCGGGGGCAGCCGCCTAGCTTTAATTGCACTGCCAGAAATAAAATTACAGACTACATCTCAGCAACTGGGCCTATGTGTGGAAAACACGTGAGAGCCAAATCCATTCGTAGTTAGCCTGGACAAACGGCCAGAATAGTCTCCCGACATTTCTGTGATTACTGTAAGCAAACTGTGCACCCTGCCAGTCAGCCATCTTGGAAACGCCAGTAACAGGAATGTTCAAAACTCGCCAATACACTTAATGAGATAAGTTTTCTTCATTGTCCTGTACCAGGTCTGTGTGAAAAACGGGACAACATCCAGAGACCCGTTTCAACGTGTTACGCTTTCTCCATTCCACTGAAACTCAAATGCACTGTTTAGAACTAACTTACATTGATTAACCTTTTAAATTGTGGTTCACTGTCAATAGGTTTCACATTAAAACATTTCAGTTTTTTAATGGAGTTCAAAATTATTAGAAATTCACCAAAGGAACGCTTAATTGGGCTAAAAACGCAAGGACGTGAATTCAATTGTATTAGTGAGAATTGTTCTAGGCAGTGCCACGCTGGCGGAGGACGGCATGCCTTCACTCGTATCCTACTGGATGCGTGGATCTCCTAGACCCTCCCAAAGGCGGTGAAGAGGTAGTTTGGGAGCTTGTGCATGCTCCTGACAAGGGACCCAATATCGTCAAATCCAACCAGCAAACACCTTCCCCATTTTGAACAGTCTTGACCTAAGATTTCCACACGCTGGTGAGCACATAACAATTTGAAAAGAAGACTTTGACCACATCCTAGCAACATTTTTTTTTAGAAGAATATAAGGCTTGAACATCTTGGATCCAAGATCATCCAAGAACATCTTGGATCTTTTGCACTGACCTGTTAATTTATTGCCCTGGCAGAGAGAGACAGTCGGGTGTTTGGCAAATGGCCACCAGTTAGAGTTGGGTGAAATCAACCGTGGTGCTGCTGATATTGGTCTGGGGGAGGACGCTGCCATTCTTTATTTTTATGTTGTCAGTTGACTTGAAGGATTTTGTGGAAAGTGTTGCTCGCCATCAACGCTTATCAAGGCATTGAGGAGTTTGCTGTAGGTAGCCCATTTCTCTGAAAATTAGACAACGGCGAAATTCGTGGGCTTTATATTATGCTTGAGGTCTTAATTTCAAGCATTATCTCCGTCAGTAAACTGTACTGATGCATGGAAAGCAATGGTGAATTACACTATTTCACTGAGAAAGAGGTACTATAGGATAGGAAGATGTATAATTCTTTTGGGTAAAGAAATGGTGAGAGTAAAAATACCTTGATGGGAGTTATATACAGGCCTACAAACAGCAGCCAGGATGTGGGATAAAAATATACAACGGGAGACAGAAAAGACAGGTCAAAAGGGCAATGTTATGACAGTCATGGGGGACTTCAATATGTAGGTAGATTGGGAAAAATCAGGTTGGTGCTGGATCCCAAGAGAGGGAATTTGTAGAAGACCTACAAAATGGCTTTTTAGAGCAGATTGTGGTTGAGCTCACTTGATGAAAGGAAATTCTGGATTGGGTGCCGTTTAATGAACCAGACTTGATCAGGGAACTTAAGGTAAAGGAACCCTTTGGAGTCAGTGATCGTAACATAGAATTTACCCTGCATTTTGAGGGGGAAAAGGTAAAGACAGACTTGTCAGTATTACAGTGGAATAAAGGGAATTACAGAGGCATGGGAGAGGAGATGACCAGTTTATTGGAAGTGGACACTAGCAGGGATGAAGGCAGAACAACAATGGCTGGAATTTCTGGGGGCAATTCTGAAGGCGCAGGATAGATGCATCACAAAGATGAAGAAAAATTCTAAAGGGAGATGAGACAACTATAAATGACAAGGGAGGTCAAAGACAGCATAAAAAGAAACGAGAGGGAATATAATATAGCTAAAATTAGTGGGAAGTTAGAAGATTGGGAAGCTTTAAAAAAAACAGAAGACAACAAAAAGAGCCACAAGGAGAGAAAAGATAAAATATAAAGTTAAGCTGGCCAATAATGCAAAAGAGCTTTTTTCAAATATATAACGACTACAAGAGAGGCAAGAGTGAATATCAGATTGCTGGAAAGTGATGTTGGAGAGGTAGCAATAGGGGACAATGAAATGGTGGAAGAACTTAATAAGTATTTGCATCACTCTTCACTGTGAAGGACACCAGCATTATGAAGAAATTCAAGAGAGTTAGGGGGCAGAAGTGAGTGTAGTTGATATTATGGTGCTTGGGAAGCTGAACGGTTTGAAGGCAGAAAATACACCTGGACCATATGGACTACACCCCAGGGTTCTGAAAGTGGTAGCTGAAGAGATGGTGGAAGCATTAATAATGATCCATCAAGAATCATTAAAATAATCTGGCATAGTTTTGGAGGATTGGAAAATTGCAAATGTCCATCCACTCTCTAAGAAGGGAGAGAGACTGAAGAAAGGAAACTTTAGGCCAGTTAACCTGACTTCAGTGGGTGGGAAGATGATGGAGTTCATTATTAAGAATGACGTTTCAGGGTACTTAGAAGAACATGATAAAATAGCCCAAAGTAGGCATAGTTTCCTTAAAGGGAAATCTTGCCATGACAAATCTTTTGGAACTCTTTGAGGAAAGGCAGAATCGACAAAGGAGGTTCAGTGGATGCTATTTTCTTGGATTTCAGAAGACCTCCGATAAGGCTGCTTAAAAAGATAAGAACCCGTGGTTCTCATGGGCTGGCAGGAGGCAAAGAGTGGGAATAAAGGGGGCATTTTCTGGTTGGCTGCCAGTGACTAGTGGTGTTCCACATGGTTGGTCTTGGGACCTCTATTTTTCACGTTATATGACAATGATTTGGATGCTGGCTTTGCGGCCAAGTTTGTGGACAATGTGAAGATAGCTGGAGGGGCAGATGGTGTTCAGGAAGCAAGCAGGACTTAGACAGATTAGCAGAATGGGCAAAGAAGTGGCAGATGGAATATAGTGTAGGAAAGTATATGGTCATGCACTTTGGTATAAGGAATAAAGACATTGACTATGTTCTAAATGGGGAGATAATTCAAAAATCAGACGTACAATGGAGCCTAGGAGTCCTTATGCAGAATTCCCTAAAGGTTTACTTACAGGTTTAATTGGTAGTGAGGAAGGCAAATGTAATGTTAGCATTCATTTCAAGAGGTCTAGAATATAAAGGTAAGGATGTAACGCTGAGGCTTTATAAGGCATTGGTCAGACTGCAATTGGAGTATCATGAGCAGTTTTTGGCCCTTATCTAAGAAACGATGTGCTGGTATTGGAGAGGAGGTTCTCACAAATGATTCCAGGAAAGAAAGTGTTAAGGTATGAGCAATGTATTATGGTTCTGGGTCTGTACTCGCTGACTTTTAAAAAAACAAGGGTGTACCACATTCAAACCTATCAGATATTGAAAGGTCTAGATAGAGTGGATGTGGAGGAGATGTTTCTTATAGTGGATGAGTCTAGGACCAGAGAGCTCAGCCTCAGAATAGAACAGAGATGAGGAATTTCTTCAGCAGGAGGATGGTGAATCTGTGGAATTCATTACCACAGTCAGCTGTGGAGTTAAGTCACTGAGAATATTTAAAGTGGAAGTTGATTAGTCAAGGCATCAAAGGTCAAGGCAGGAGAATGAGGTTGAGAGGGAATGGCAGAACAGACTTGATGGACAAAATGGCCAAAATCCTGCCCTTAATAATCATAGTCTTATTTCTGCTTCATGGGAAGTGATCATGTTTTCCAGGGCCTCTTCATGGACCAATACTGTTGTGCTGTGTGGTATGAGCCTGTCAGTAGAGCACCCATGATTTGTGGATGTTAAGTGTAAAGTCCATTCTCTGATATGCTTTAGCGATTGAATGGACAAAGACTTGGATTTCAGCCTCCTACATATGCTGGTTGCAACCTTTATCTGCCATTTGATGACTGAGGTTGAAGTGAACTTGCTTCTGGAATGTACTGTAGTGGTAACGTAGGATGAACAGTTCCCCATTTGTTCTGTGGATTAGTTCCATTCCCGCTGGAAGCTTGTTGAAGGAAAGTTGTAGCATTGTGGTGAAAAAAGGATTGAGAAGGATTGGAGCAATGTTGTAGCCTTTCTTGAAATTTATTGCAATTGGAGTCAAAGGCTTTCATGAGATTGAATTGGTATTGGTGAAGAGCATGTTCATTATGCCTCTCAACCAAACCATCAATGGTATCTGTCATTATGCAAGGTGGCACTGACATTCTTGTAGTATCTCACTCAGACAACAAGAGAATCTAATTGGGTATCATTGACTCGACTCTCTTTCCTGACCAAAAGAGTTACAGATAACGACCATCTCCAAACATTTTGTCAGGAAGATGATTGGGAAGAAGTTCTCTCATCATTCTTGCTAAGTGCATCTTGCTAATCATGGCATGATTGGGTCCTTTCCTGACCCTGGTGTTGAAGCTGCCATGAAGGATCAATTTGTCTCCTGCTAGGATATTGTCTCATCCAAAGATTCTGGGGCTGTGTCATAAGCATTAAGAGTAATTGTAATCTGCCTAAATGCAGAGTTCAAAAGTTCAAATTTCAAAGTAAATTTATCATCAATTTAGAAGGAATTATCAGAAGCCACGGGGAATTGGCCAGATCAGATTGCAGCCCAATTTTTCTTTCATCCCATCAACTCATTTGGCCAGCAGGCACCTAGGGTTAAGCTACCTCCAATATTGTTTTTGTTGGGCTACTAGATTTAATGATCACCTTTCAAGAATACCAATGGAGGATGGGTTGGGTCTAAGAACTTTTGGGGGCAGAATCACTTCTGCCGACTGGACACCATAAAGCCACAGAGTTATATAGGACGGAAACAATGCCCCCGTGCTAACTAAATCGCTTAACCGAGCAATTTGCATTTGCCTGCGTTTGCTCTATTATCAGCCTAAACGTTTCCTATCCCTGTTTTTAAATGTTGTAATTGCATCCTCCTCTACCAGATCTACCATTACCAGCTGCATTTTGCTGCTTCTTTAGCTCGAAGGATTTGTTTATTTTTACTGTCGAACGTACCGACATACACTGGAAAGCTTTATTTGCGAGCCATCCAGACAGATCATGCCATATGTGACTACATGGAGGATATTGTCAAAGATAAAAGCAGAATGCGCACCGACAAAGGCAACGCTCCCCAGCTCCCAACCGTGACTATTCTACTGACATGGCTGGTTCGGCTGAATCTGCCGTACCCACGGTGCGGGTACGTTACTTGTCCTGAACTCTGCACAATGCAGCCGAGCCGGCTACTTTCGCTTAACCTCAAAGCAGCAATGGAAACACCCTGAGATCCAGAAGCGGTACAAGCTGGTCTCTGCACCAGCCTGCCTACCATTCCATCAGCGAGGTCTTTTCCTCATCGAAGAAATTTCCCTCGCAGGAAGTCTACGCCAGAATATCATGGGGTGCGCCAGATGAATGGCCGCAGAGCAAGAAAGAGCTTCGTATCAAAGTGGTGGGGGCTCACCAGCGCTGTGTCAGCAAATCCTCACCCCAGAGCGCAGCCACCGTGGAAACACCAGGGAGCGCCGATGCTTGAATCTGGAACAACGATCTGCTGGAAGAACTCAGGTTGGTTGAGCAGCATCTGGTAAGGACACTTCAATCCGAAACGTCGACAATTCCTTTCCCTCAGCAGACTCTAACTGACTGGGGTAGGTGGGTAGAGTACAGAGACGTAGAAGCGAAAGGAAGGTTGAATTTGGACGAGATTTAACTGTTCTGACTTGACACCCGTGTTGGTGTCGCGGCATTTGCATTCCATCTTAAATACGCCGCCTTTTTTTTAAACCTGCCTCAAACCTCACTCCCAGGTGTCTCCAATTCTTACACTGGGTTCACTATTTTGAGTTTCTTTTACTGGGAGGGGTGAAATAATCGCACATTTCCCATTCCAGCGTGGAACATTTATGACCGTGTTGCAGTCACCAGGTTTCCACAAGCGGCGGAAAAGTTTCAGTTCTGTTACTCGATGCCAATAAGATGCTAGCTACATCACAGCTAACCCATCTCTGAACGGTTGGCCAGAGAAACTGACACCCACCTGATTATCTGGGTTTAGCGACAAAGAGGGGCAGATGGATAAAACATGTAACAAAATTTTAAAAGATTCTTTAAAAATCTGTGTAAAAAAAAACTTTCTCGCGCGGATCAAATTTACTTCCGGTGCCAAGGTTACAACGCGCTGCGCGGTTCCCTAATTATTGAGCGGGGCATTTCGCTCCCGCGTCGACTCTGCGCTCTGGCGTAACTGCACACGTGCTATTACCCAGGTGAATACCCAGGGAGGAAAAGGCGAAGGAAACTGCCAATGGCCGCAATTAAAGGAAAAACAATTTGATATGGTAACATATTTATCGGACTTTAAAAAAATACACAAAACATCGAAACAAACTGCTGATTGCACAACGTAAAACCACCATGCAAAATGAGACTCCCAAAATATACACAGCCAGTATTCTTCAAGGGCAGTGCCAGCAGGCTGTATAGAGTGCACTGTGTATTCTCGGCTTGGACTGTCACAGTGCAGACAAGAATATCCTACCCTGTTTCTCCACCCAGCATCCGCGGATTAAATTGCACATTTCTCTTTAGAAACTCAGACAGGTGAAATAATTAAAAACAAAACAAAACACGAGAACCTCCTTCTCAATCTTCGTGCAGTTTTTGCATCGATTACTTTCAATCCGTGCCACCTGTTCTTGATGGTAGCAAAGTCCATCTCGCTGACTTCCTCTAGCACTGAATTAAAAAAAACCACCAGGGTTTGAAATGTACCATCGTTCATCAATTCGCCTAACAAATTATTCCCCTCCGATAATTCCCTTCTTTTGGGATAGCCTGGCCTTTGGATCTCCCTCTCCTTTGTGCTCCCTGAAGATGTGCTGTGAGGGGAGGGGTGGAGACACTCCGAACACAACGGTCGGATTCTGAACGGCTGTTCAGATTCCCTTGGCAAACATAACGAGCCACAGTACAGAACGCACGATTCGCGCTGCTTCTCACATCGGTTCCAAATAAAGATCGTGGTTGGTTAAAAGCACGTAACACTGGAAAACGTGGCTTTTCCAAAAAAGACGGAGGCAGCAGCAGCTTGGAAGGAAGTGGACCCAACGTTAACCACCCCATTTCTACCTCACTGAGACGACCGTCAGTCAACCGCATTGCTTCACTCGGCAAAAGGCCTTACTTCCCGGGCGTGAGCGGGGCTGCGGACCAGGCTGTTGGCTGGAGACTAGCAGCTGAACTTGGCTTAGATCCACTCCATCGTTGCGGGCGGGGACAGGCTCAGAAAGAAGTGGGGAGTGAGTGTTCTTAATTGGTCCTGTATCCGTGAATGTACAGGAGGGAGAAACAAAAATAAGCGAGCCCCTAAATCTGGTCACTTTAGGGTAGAGTCACGAAAGAGACCATCATCCCCAACCCAGTGGGGGAAAAGGAGGGGAGGAAATGCCACACACTTATTCTGATGACTGGACGATGTTTCCACGGACGGGCTAGTGAGAGGAGGAAAGGCTGGACTCGTTTTGTTCCTGCACGGCATTATTCCACGTAGTCTCTTTCAACTCCGAACACTGGAAATAGTGCCGCTTCCGGTGGGATATCATCTGGCTGGAAGCGTGCCGATCGGGAGAGGTGCCGGTGGCCGGCGTTTTGGTGGCGGGGAAGTTGGTCGTGCTGCTCCATCTCTCCAGGCTGCTCAGCGGACTGTCAACCGAGATCCCTGCAAAGAGAACAGAAGCGTGGGTAAGTCATCCCGAGCTCTCCTCTCCGGTTTAGCCCAGACCCATTGCCGCTTGGCGCACTTCAGGAATGTGTGTAGGCAGGGATGGGGGTACGGAACACAACCGAACCAGTCCGAGCCCACCTCACTGAAAGCACCCAACCGGTGTGTGGACAGCAGCTGTTAGAATGCGCAAGTGTAAAGGGAGGTTGAATTGAGAACAGTTCAGGAAAGGACAGGTCGGAAGTTCTGAACCAAATAAAAGCAGAACATTCTGGAATATTCAGCTGGGCAGGTAACATTCGTGGTGTGAGAGAGAGAGAGAGACAACGTTTCATAAGGAGGATAGGCCGCTGTGATTAGCTGAAGTAAGACAATAGTGTGTTAAACTCGTCAGAGGTGTTAAGCTCGTTTAAGTACGATGTTGTGCGATGACATCAAAACGTTTCAGCTTTCTGGCCCTTGGGAAACCTTAAATATGAACGTACTAGTCGTATTTTTGAGATGGTCAGAGATTGAAATGTGGCGGTGTTCAGAGGGCCTAGGAGTCAAATCACTGAATTTTAACATGAGTCAATCAGGAAGGGGGCCTGGATTACAATAGTACTCTTGCTCTAGTTTTATAGGGTCCTGCAAATGGAAAATGCACTAGTGTACGTGTGGTGTTCTGAGTTTCTTTCTTTAACAGGGCTTGTTGTGGTAGTTATGCAGTGAAGGTTCACCACAGTGATCCCAGGGATGGCAAGTCTGTGATACAAGAGATTAACTAATGGAGTTTTAGAATAATGAGTTGCAGTCTCATTAAGACACAACACTCTTGATGAACTTGCCAATGTAGAGTGAGGAATAATGTTCCCCCTGGCTGGATATCCAGAACCGGAAGATATAATCCCAAAAACAAAGGACAAGGAAGTTCTTAACTCAGAGGGTAGTGCATTTTTGGAATGACTGTATATATGCAGGCAGGCTCTGGGGGGATTAGCCACTGAATATATTCAACACAAGGATGGATATATCTGGATAGGAAGGGAATTTTGGGATGTGATTAGAACAGGAACATAATACCTGTGTAAAAGATTCGTTATGATCTTACAAAAAGGCATTGGTACAAGTGGGGGTATGGCCATGTCACTGAGTGCACACAGTCATTTCAGAAAGAAACTTTCAGAATTATGGTATAAAATTAGATACAGGATTGAATACCAACAATGGTGGAAGACAGAAGTTTAACATTTCAAGTTGAAATAAAAGTGTGCGCATGCGTGCACACACACACACACACCCCCAGGAGATCCATGCATGCCTTAAAATCCCACTTTATTATACTCACCATCAGAAATCTGAAGAAAAAATACTTTACTATAGAACATGCAACTATTTCAACAGAAGTAAAGATGTTGGATTGAAAGAGTAAAGTGTAAAGCAATTGTAGTTTTCCAAAGCTAGTTTTAAAAATACTCACATGCCACAATAGATTAATGTCTTACCTTTCTTTATTTGATCTTGGGACAAGGATAACACTAGCAATGCAGTATTCATTAGCACCCCCTGGGGTCATGAGATAACCTGCAAGATGGGATCAGTGCCACAGGTAGGCCTAGGCAAAATAGAAGCTACATTTTCCTCTCTAGTTATAAAGATGAGCCTTTGAAATAACGGAACAGCTTTCATGGGCAGTTTTCTAGGTTTAAATCTTACAGATTTATTAAAACGGATTTTATAATTTGCCTTAGTGTGACTTTGTCTTATTAATCCTGTGTTACAAGCAGTAGTCATAACAGTCATAGAACATAACTGCACGATATTGTACCAACCTTTTGCCTTTCCATTCTACATAGTCTTGCATTCTATTATTCATGTGCCTCTCCAAGAGTTTCTTAAATGCCCCCAATGTATCTGCCTCTACCACCAATGCAGGGCATTCCACACACCCTCCACTTGCTGTGTAAAGAACTTGTATCTGACATCCCCCTATACCTCCCACAAAACACCTTAAAATGACGCCCTATTTCCACCCTGGGAAAGGAGTCTCGGGCTATCCACTTAACCGATGCCTCTTATCTTGTACACATTTATCAAGTTGTCTCTTATCCTCCTTCATTCCGAACAGAAAAGCCTTAGCTCACTCAACCTATCTTCATAAGATGTGCCTGCAGCAAGCATCCTGGTAAATTTTCTCTGCACCCTCTCCAAGGCATTGCTAAATGCTGTATCTCCAAAGTCACTTTGCTAAATATCTGTAAAAGTAACAGAAAGAGAAAATGCTGAAAGTACTCAGCAGATAAAGCCATACCCACTGGGAAATAAACAGTCCTTATGTTTGATGTCAAGGACCCTTCATGAAAACTAAACAAAGTGTGAAAATAAGCACTTTAGGGTGTGTGTGTGTGTGGGGGGGGGTGTGGGGTGGGATTGGAGGCAATAGAAAGAATGCTCATCCCTAAACCTACTGTTGTCTGTGACTTCACCTCTCTGTCCCATTCATTCTGCTCTGAACTCTGTTCCCCTACTTTGCTCCAAACATTGGCAATCATATGCTGGACAAAAAACAGCCCTTTTACAATCCAGCACATATCAGGTAATCATCGTTTCTTTTGTCCTTCCACATCCACAGATGTGGCTAAATCTTTCTGGTGTCAATTTACGTTTTCCCCTGTTGTTTCTCTAGCCGTGGGCCTTTGAAGTAATGCTGCCTGACCTGCTGAGTTCCTCCAGCATTTTGTGGGTGTTGCTTTGGATTTCCAGCATCTGCAGAATTTCTTGTGTTTATAATTTTTACCTTGACAGATTTGATCTGCACACTATCACAGGATGATTACATCACCTGTAGGTAGCCTCACTTTGTAAGTAGTAAGCTGTCTTTTACTGTACCCATGTAACAGAGGTAGGGTGCTCCATAAGTACTCCTTGAATCCAAAACAATAAAAACACTTTAATTTGCATCTATTCCAGGGTTTTTCACAGACACTATACCATTCTACGTGTATTTCATCATCTCAATATGCATATGGTACAATTCAAACATTGTAGGTCTAATAAATTTGTAAAGTTTTTGCTTGTATTTGGAAACTCAGTAAAGAAAAAGAAAAATTTGCACAGAATATCTAACCAGATAAAAAAGTATCAACTCAGAATTAACTGCATGTTCCATATTTCCAGTGTCCAATGGGACAACCTGTATGAAAAGCAAAAAAAGAAAATTGTGGATTGAAGTTCTCTAGGGAATGGAGTATGTTCTTTTTTTATGAGGGGCAAGAAATATTGTATGGGTGATTGATGATAAAGTGAGGATTTGGTATCTGCAACTTTCCCATACAGTGTGCTAAACCTCCCACATGAGAGCAAAATTAGGCAGCAGAATCAGTTAGTAATCTTCCATGTAGTTTGCCTATCTAACACTATTGTAAACATGTAGTGTTAAAGATTTAAATCTGTTGGCAACATCTGAATGTGCGTGGGACATCATAGCCCAGAAATGCAACCATATATGGTTCTTTGTTGTTTGTCATGTAAATCAAAGATCTGGTTGATCATATGGTTAATTGAATCAGCAGATCTGCAGATGACACCAAGATTAGGGATGTAGCGGACAGCGAGGAAGACTATCAGAGCATGAAGCGGAATCTGGACCAGCTGGAAAAATGGGCTGAAAATGAGAGGGCATTTAATGCAGTTAAGTGCGAGATGTGGCACCTCAGTAAGACCAACCAGGGTAGGTCTTACACAATGAATGGTAGGGCACTGAGGAGTGTGGTAGAAAGACGAGAGATCTGGGAATACAGGTCCATAATTCATTGAAAGTGGTAGCACAGATAGATAAGGCCGTAAACAAGACCTTCGGCACATTGGCCTTTATAAAGGAAAGTCCTGAATACAGGAGATCGGATGCTATGTTGAAGCTTTATAGGAAGTTGGTGAGGCCTAATTTGGAATATTGTGTACAGTTTTGGTCACCTATCTACAGGAAAGATATAAATAAGGTTGAAAGAGTACAGAGAAAATTTACAAGGATGTTTCCGGGACTGGAGGACCCATGTTATAAGGAAAGATTGAATAGGTTAGGACTTTATTCCTTGGAATGTAGAAGATTGAGAGGATATTTGACCGAGGTGTACAAAATTATGAGGGATATAGATAGGGTAAATGCAAGCAGGCAGACTTTTTCCATTGAGGTTTGGGTGGACTACAACTAGAGTTCATGGGTTAAGGGTGAAAGGTTTAAGGGGAACATGAGGGGAAACTTCTTCATTCAGTATGGTTTGTACATTATAGGAAGGATGTGGAGGCTTTGGACAGGGTGCAAAAAGATTAACCAGGATTCTGCCTGGATTGGAGAGTATTAGCTACAAGGGAAGGTTGAACAAACTTGGGTTATTTTTCTTGGACATCAGAGGCTGGGAGGAGACTTGATAGATGTTTATATATGGTTTACATATGGCATCATGGTCGGTACAGACATAGTGGGTCTGCTCTTGTGCTCTTCATTTCTCAGTTCTAAAACTCCTGTGAATTTTGTTGCTCGTTACTAAGGGTCATTATTGTTTTGGAAAGGTGTTGTGGTCATTTATTGCACCTATGACCTCACTCTGGAGCGAACTGCTTTCTGATGTCCTGTATGGGGTAAGGCGTCCTGCTCATTCCTCTATCCTGCCACAAATTCTGGCTCTCTTCCATCACTTTTTTTGCCTGCAACTTGACTCCAGCCCCAAATGCAGACAGATCCGGTGACTGCGAATTAATATAAGCTGTTCTCAATGCAGATAAAAGTGCCAGCACAGCAGACAGAATTAACTTAAGCAGTGCATAAATAAGCCAGAAGTTAACTGACAGTGAAGACAAACTAGAAACAAATCTGCTTGGGAGTATGAGCCTGGGTAGAGCATTTCTGCAGGCTCATTGACCAAATGTGTCACAAATAGCTGAGGCTTATCTTGTGGCAAACGATTTGTTGTGGTAGACTTATTTCATAAAAAATGCCCCGAGGTGAATGTGATCACATTAAGTTGTAGCAGTAACTTCAGAGGACTTTTTCCAATATCCATTCGTTGACTTCAGTTGTGAAATGGATCAGGGCTCTCCACTCTCTTTGAAACTGTTGCAATTCCAAGATCATCCAGGTAAAATATTGATTCTGTTTCCCTCTACACAGCTACTGCCTGATCTACTGAGTATTTCAAGAGTTCTGTTTTTAATCTTCACTAATCATTATGCAATTTCCAACCAGAGTTGATCATCAGCCATGTACTTATTCATATAAAGAATCATTTGGTTTATCTTATGGCTAGCCAAGCACTCTTCAGTGTTTTATATATAAAACCAGAGGTACCTCTTCAAGCTTTAGATCACAAGAGCAAGGCTCAAGCACCATTCCATAGACTTCCAAATATAATCTAGTCTTACAAGAGTGTGTCATATGAAGAGCAATAATGGCATAGCTAATAGAATTGCTCTCTTGCAGTTCCAGTGACCCTGATTTGATCCTGACCTGATACTGTCGGTTCAGAATTTGCAAGTTCTCCTTATAATTGTATGTGTTTACCCTGGAATTTCTGGTTTCCTCCTGCATCATAAAGACATGTACAGAAGGTTGTTGGGTTAATTGGCTTCTGAAACTTGAAATAAGAGTAGGTGGGTGGTAGGTCATTGCTGTCAGTGGGGCTTGCTCTGCACACTCCTGGTGGGTGGTGAGGGTACTTGCCTATTTACAACAGCAGCTTTTCTTGAGAAGCACACAGTTTTAACATTTCTGGTCAAAGCTGCCTTCTCCTTCAAGTGTTTTCTATAAATTCTATTTTTATTTGAGATTTTCAGCAGGAGCAGTATTTTTCATTTACATTAATGTGGGACTAACCGCTGCTTTCCACCCGATATAGAACTTCGATTGTGAACAAGTTACAATAAATGTGAATTGCGTTTGACTGCCAGAATGGTGACCTGCTACCGGAAACACTCAGGGATGCACTCATGAGTCCCTGGTGAGCTCAATGCAGTTTATGCAGATTTTGATCGGTTGAATTATGACGTGTGATGAGCCCCGACAACTGCAGATGATCCTGTAATTTTAGTCTCGTAAGGGTGGCACCTCGGCATCCATAAAGAGAATGAATTGACAAAAGGCATCTAGTCCAGGTAGCATACCTGGCCAAGTACTAATGATCTATGCAGACTAACTGACTGGAGTTATTTATGGACATATTCCTTCTCTGAATTCTGTGGTCTGAGGCTTCCATCTGCTTCAAAATGGCATGTATTGTATCAGTTTCCAAGAAGAGCATGGTGACCTGCTTTAATGGCTACTGGCTGGTGGCACTTACTTCAACTGTGAAGAAATGCTTTGAGAGATTGATTATGAAGCAAAGTAACTCCTGCCTCAGAAATAACTTAGACCCATTCCACTTTGCCTATTGCCACAACAGGCCAACAAACAGAATATACTTCTCTGCTCTGGACCACTAGCACAACAGGAAGTTTTACGTCAGGCTGCTTTTCATCAACTACATCCTGGCCTTCAACAAAATCAGCCCATGTAAACTCATCATCAAACTTCACAACCTGGGCTTCTGGGTCTCTCACTATTTGACTTTCTCATTGGCAAATTTCAATCAGTGAGAATTGCTGATCATCTCCTTGTTGACTATCTTAGCTTCCAGCTCTGCCCTTTATACTCACTTGATTGTATGGATAAGCACAGCTCCAATGCCACCTTCAAATCTGCTGATAACGCTACTGCTGTTGGGCAAATCACAGCTGGTCATGAGTCAGTTTAGCAGAGCTGACCTGTTATCACCCATGACTTACTCAGTTGAAGAAAAAGTCAACGTGAGCAAAACTGAAGAGCTGATTGTTGACTTCATGAAGGGGAAGGAGAAAAATGTGCATCAGTCTACATTGGGGAATCGGCAGTGGAGTCGGCAACTTCTTCAAATTCCTGGGCATTAACTTGTCCTGGGCCCAGCAGATAAATGGGAGGCACCTTTACTTTCATAGGAAACCAAGTAACAAGCTTCTACAGATGCACTGTTCAACTGGTTGCTCCATGGTCTGGTATGACAATTTGAATGTGCAGGAATACAAGAAGCTGCAGAGAGTAATGGACTGCCCAATCAATTATGGGCACACCCCTACCCACTGTTGGTAGCACTTACCAGAAGGTGCTGCCTCAAGCAGGCAACATCTATCATCAAAGATCCCCACCATTCAGCCATGCCATCTTTTCACAGCTATCATCAAGCAGAACGTATAGAAATCTGAACTCCCATGCCACCAGGTTCAAGAACAGCTACTTCCCTTCAACCATTTGGTTCTTGAACCAAACAGCAAAACTCTGATTGCTAGTTTAACAATACTATGACCACCTTGCACTAAAATGGACTTTGTCCTTCCTTGTCCTCATTGCAAGTTCTTGTAAAAATGTGTATAATTTATGATTAATTTCTGTTTGTCTTGTAAATATTGCTTATATGATACTATGCACCTGTGATGCTGCAGCTGTGCACACATGTATATGACTATGACAATTATGTCAACTTTGACTTTGTTTTGGAGGAGACAGGCTGCCTCCCAATATGTTACAAATCAGTCATGCAACCAAAGAGTTTGTATGACATCATAAACTACATAAGCAAAGCTTGAATGCTTTATATTTGTCATCGGAACACCCTTGATCAGATTACTGGCGTAATTCATTGAGAGCATCTGGTATTATTTAAGATGTATGATGGATAAGAAATATTTTTCACATAAAATAGGTCTTTCGTTTCAGTGTAGACTGTAAATGAGAATTTTAGTGTTTAGAAAACTCCTGCCAACTGATTAAATGCAGACTTATGACTAAGTCTCAAAATGGGAACTGCTTTGTCTATTCTTAGCAGAACTTTCGTTAAGACAGTGCCTAAAAAAGACTACATATAAAATAAGTAGGAAATAACATTGGGGAACTTCATAAAGATACATAAAAATATAACACAATCTTCTTCCAAAAGAAGATGCTGTACCATAGTATAAACAACAATTCCATGCTATGCCAGGAATTAGATTCCTTTGTACAAGCACTGGTGTGATAACATAATTGATACAGAAATCCACCTTATTGAGTGGTGAGTGCTTGGAATGGGCTGCCGGCAGCGGTGGTGGAGGCAGATACGATAGGGTCTTTTAAGAGACTTTTAGATAGGAACGTGGAGCTTAGTAAAATAGAGGGCTATAGGTAAGCCTAGTAATTTCTAAGGTTGGCACAACTCTGTGGGCAGAAGGGACTGTATTGTGCTGTAGGCTTTCTATTTTTCTATGTTTCTTCATTTGCCTGTAATGCTTTGGAGCTGATAAAGAATTTTTATAGTTCAAGGTAGCACAATATAATTATTAAAATTGTAAACACTGGAGTATCCATCTCTGTCACAGATCCTTCTCTCTTCAACTGTTTGGCCCATTAGGTTATCTTGTTCCATTAATCTTAGTATCTGCATTGTTTGTACTAACCTCTTTCTTCATTTGAGGCTTGGGATCAGGATCATTATTTCTCCCCAATAAAACTTTAAGTAGGTTTTATATGACCTATCAGTGAGTGAAGTGGTGCTGATATACAAGCTCCAGTATCTTAAAACTTCTCTCTGAATTCTATCACTCCCAGAATGTCATCCAGTCAACTGAGAATTTACAGAAAATTTTAACGATTAAAATGACAAATTTTAATCCTGTGAAGTTGGCTGTCCCTAATCTATGCGGGCAGCTGCTAAAATGTGGTGCTTAGACATCTAGTTTATTATTCCATGCAGTTGCTTGGCTGGGAAATTCCTGAATATAGGTCCTTTCTAGCAGGGGTTCCTGACCCTTTTTTTAAAAAAAAAAATGACATGGAATGAGAGATATACTGCCATGGATTTATAAATATCATCATTTTCAGTGCAAATTTCAGAAAGTCTGTATGTGAAGCATGTAAAATGAGTAAATAGAACTGGCAGTTATTGCCTGCCACTAAACCTTGGTCAGTGCATTAGTGGATACATTAATGCATAACTGTACACTTCCGTTGTTTGAAGTTCACACCACTATATACACAACCGCTTAACTAATGCTTTAAATGTGATTAGCCAGATTTACTGGAGGATCAGATCATTTTGCTCTTGGTTATTGTTTCTTTGACTTTTGTTCCCTCAAAAACTTTCTACATGCATTTCTGCATTGCTGTCCTTTGTAGGAAAATTATCCTCAATTAATGGTTGTGTTTGACCCCGTCATTGAAGGCCAGTTCTCATCTAATTGTCAGTACGATAATTCCCATCTAATCGTCTCCTCACCAACTGGTGGAAGTGAACTCCAATTGGCTCAGTATTTCCTCCCAGTTATGTTTCTACAAGTGAGGAAATGAAGGAGGGATGGGGCAGGATGTGCTGGGGTGGACTGGCAGTTTCTATTTACAATAATATGCCTCTCTGCGAGTAACACTTCTAACGAATAAATCTTGACTCTCTCCAAATCAAGGCACTAAACTATAAACTTCACTGGTTCCAATTGTCTGACATCAGCTAGTTACTTAGCTGCTAGTTATCAGACGTTATTTGACTCATGTTCCATGCCTCACAGGAGGAATTATTTTGCCAAAATCCCCAGTGAGAGTCAGCAGGAAACTCACACCTGGACAGCTGCACTTTAAAAAGCATCAGGAGAAGTATTAAATATAACACCTGCAACCAGCTAAAAACCATTGGTCAATAAAGTCTAAATCTGTGAGGAGTGAGTGAGGGTGGAGAGAGACGAGCCATGAGAACATGGGCAATTATAATTTCTTATGTCAGCTGATAGTAGTCTCATCACCTCCCCCTAATATTCAGCAATAGTAACATTACCAATACCTTGAGAGTCACCATCTACTGGTTTAACTGGAGTAGCCAATAAATACCATCATGGGGGTGACTGACACTATTAGGTTTCTTTTTGGGCTACATACTAGCCTGACCTAGATATCATATCACTATTTCTTTATTGGTTCCTTAAAGTTGCAATGGCCGGGGGTGGTAATGGGGACAAGCTCCCATTACCTATTAAATACTGCCAATAGCGTGCGCCTCAAATAGCCTCTGACAACAAAGTCCCACTTCTGGCCTTCACGTGTGGCTTAGCTATTAAGCCCGGTGGAACCATTTCTACTGACAGGAGAAGGGGCAAAGGTGCCTTAAAGCTGATCACTTCAGGTAGATGGGGCTCCTCAGCCATGGTTGGCAGCTCATCTAGGAGAAGGAAAACTCTGATCTCAAAACTCCGCTGCCTTGCGGCTATACCCACTCATGGGGAAGGCTTTGGGAGTGAACCCCAAGGGGAAAAATCCGGAGCTGGAGTCCCTAAGGCAGTGCTACGTTGAGTTCCACGCTGACCGGCAACTCATGCGAGCTGCAGGTACCAAACTCTATCGGTCTCTGCTTTTCCTTTGGGTTCACCAGATGCGTGGAGAAGGGGGAGCTTGCTACATGGGCAACAGCTTCTCCATATCGTACTGCCCAAACTTACATTTCTAGACCGCTAGGACTCAATATCCATGGTCAACTCTCACCTCACCATTTCTTTATTGTTGTTGGGGTTAAATGTTGGAACTCTTCTCCCAACAGCAATGTAACAGCTCATTTACTGAAGAAAAGTAGTTTGGAAGGTGACTGCTTAAGGGTGAACAATATGTGCTAGCAATAGTCACACCACATGACAAAAGTGGCCCCAGGCAACTTTCAGAATACTTTAATTTGTCTGGAGGAAACAAAGCTTGTATTAGTATTCTGACATGTAGGCTTAACTTATACTGGCTTGTTTCAAACTGTTAAGAGGATAGCAGGTCCAGGAAGATGCACCATTTCGAAAAACAACACAATTGGCTGCATGTTCCACAACCTAGATATATCCATTAGCTGTTCACATGCATCACTTTCTGGTTTAGTTTTAACTATGTCCCTGAATCGCACTTAACATTTGTAAGAAGTTTGGTGTTAGGTTTTCACTGAAGCAGCCAGTCATATACTGGCTTATTAAGATGCTAAATACAAATGTAATGGTAAGAGTTAACTGCTAATTCTTTACATCTTGCAAAGTAATGGCAAGGAGTATCAGCGTTGAGTAAGGAGCTATTACTTTTGCCTCTCAGAATGAGTAAACAGAGACTAGGTCAGGTATTAAGGCTGGTGGTGGCCATTTGGGGTGTACTGCAGCAAGAGAACATTTCAAAAGGTAGAGTCCGATTACACTGAGGGCCTTTGGCCCACCGTGTCCAATCTGAACTTCTGTTCATCTGCATTCTCTGTCCCACACTGTTTCAGTGCAATTACATTCTTCCTAATCGTGTGCCAACCAGAAATGTGCACAATATTCCATGTGCTGGCTAACCAGTGTTTTGTAAAGATGCAACATAGCATTCCAATTCTCTCATTCTATGCCCAGGCAAGGATATAATTTGTCTTATTTTTTAAACCACCCTGCTGATTGGTGTTGCCACTGGGAAGGAACTATGAACTTGGAACTCTAAATCCCTCTGTTCAAAGTACATCCTCTCAGGTGCACGCACTTAACGGCAGCATTCAAAACAAAGGTTGAGCAAAATGCTGGAGGAACTCAGCAGGCCAGGCAGCATCTATGGAAAAGAGTGAACAGTCGACGTTTCAGGTAGAGACACTTCATCAGGACTGGAGGGAAAAAAAAGATGTGGAGTCAGAGTAAGAAGATGGGTGGAAGGGAGAAAGTAGTAGAAGATGACAGATGATAGGTGAAACTGGGTGAGGAGGAGGAGGGGGTGAAGTAAAGAGCTGGGAAGTTGATTGGTGAAAGAGTTAAAGGGCTGGAGAAGGGGGAATCTGATAGGAGAGGGTAGAAGACAATGGAAGGGAAGGGAAGGGGGAGGGAGCACCAGAAGTAAGGAGATAAGGTGAGAGAGGGAAACAGGAACGGGGAAGGAATGTGGGGTGCATTACCAGAAGTTTGAGAAAGGTTGAGCAATATAGGTGGCCTGGTCAACATATACCCCCCAAATAAAAGCATCAAAATAAATAATTTGATTAGTCTTTGTTACTGTCATGGGCTCTGGTTGCATTTTAATTGGCTGTGAATTGATGTTGCTATTCCGAGGTACTGAAAAACGTGAAATACTGTAAATAAAAATTCTCTTTAAAACCACATTAAAGTTTGGTTTGGTCAACACTTTCAAATGATTACTTTTGCAACAGTGCTTCTCTATTTAATTTTTAAAAAGTTGCAAATCATACACATTAATGCATCACAAGAAAGGCATCAGAGTTATTATAATTCTAACTAATATGCCAGTACCCAGGAGAGCAATTAAATGTTAACAAATTCATCTGGGACTAAACTGAGAGGTGAAATGAATCAATATAGATCTGCCTGATTGTGGAGCCTGTTAGACCTTTTGCATGGGCGTCTTGACTGAGACAAGATTGACATCCCTGAGTCGAGGCTGACACCTTTTGCTATCACATACCAAGATTAAAAGTCTTCTCTGTTCACCTCTGAATGTATACAAATCAAGCTGACATCAACTTGCGGGAGTTTAGCCAAGAAATTGCCATGTCAGTAAGCTGTCGAGTCATCAGATACATTTATTTTTAGTTACTTATTCATATTCAGAAATGAGCAGGAGAAGATGTGGAGGGCATTTTGGAGTACAGCCAAAGAACCAGTCATTAAGCTCAAAAACAGTCCCTTCAGCATAACTGGCCCATGCCTACCAAGACTCCCATCTAAGCTCGTCCCAGTTGCCCCATATCCCTCAAAACCTGTAGCTGTGAATCTCAGCTGTAGCAGTCTACCCCCATCATGGGCACTAGCCTCCCCAGCATCCAGGGCATCATCAAGGAGTGATGCCTCAAAAGATGGCATCCATCATTAAAGTCCCCACCACTCAGGCCATGCCCTCTTCTCATTGCTACCACCAGGGAGGAGGTATAGGAGCCTGAAGGTACACATTCAGTGATTCAGGAATAGCATCTTCCCCTCTGCCATCAGATTTCTGAATGGACACTGAACCCATGAACACTACCTCACTACTTTTTTTTCCTTCCCTTTTTGCACTTATTATTTAACTTAAATGTATACTTACGCAATTCTTACTGTAATTTACAGCTTTTATTATGTATTGCATTGTACTGCTGCCACAAAACAACAAGTTTCATGACATATGCCAGTGATACTAAGTGTGAGTATGAACCTTTCTTGTTCCTGTACCTGTCCAAGGGCCTTTTTAACTTTTCAATGCATCTGCCTCACACTTCCTCCGGCAACTGATTCCATATACTGACCACCCTCTGTGTGGAAGAAGTTGCCCCTTGGGTTCCTATGCAATCTTTTCCCTCTCACCTTAAACCTGTGCCCTCAAGTGGGTGCCACAGTGGTGCAGTGGTCAGCAAGACACTATTACAGCTCGGGGCATTCCGGAGTTTGGAGTTCAATCCAGTGATGGTCTAATTGTCCTCCCCTTGGAATGTGTGGATTTTCCCCCCCAAGTGCTCCGGTTTCCTCTATCCCACTGTCGGGGCTACTGAGGCAGCGTGGTTCAAAGGGCTGGAAGGGCCAACTTCATGCTGTATTACTAAATAAAATACAAAAATAGCTCTTGGTTCCCCAAACTGTGTGCATTCACCCTTATCTATGATCCTCACGATCTTATGCACCTCTATAACATCAACTCTCATTCTCCTATGGTCAAAATAAAAAGGTCCCAACGTGCCAAATCTCTTTACATAACTCAGCCCCTTGTGTCCTGGAAACATTCTTGTGATCTCCCTTGCATCTTTCCAGCTTAATGGCATATTTCCTCCAGCAAGGTGACTGGAATGGGACACAATAATCCAAATACAGTCTCAGCAATGTCTTGTATAGCTGCAATATAAAATTCCAACTTCTATACTCGGTGCACTGACTGATGAAGGCCAGCATATCAAAAGCTTTCTTCATCACCCTGTCTACTTTGAAGGAACCATGTCCTTGAAATCCTAGAACTCTCTGTTCTACATTTCTGAACATTCACTGAAAATCCTACCTTTATTTGTCTTCCCAAAATGAAACAGCTCACAGTTATACAAATTAAACTCTGGCATTTCTTGGCCTGTTTATCTAGCTGATCAACATCTCCCTGCAAATCCAGATAACTAATTTCAGTGTCTTCAACACCATCTATTTAAGTATCATCTGCAAACTTACTAACCATGTCTTACTAACATTGTCATTCAAGTCGCTGATATAGATCACAGCTAGCAAAGGATCTAGCACTGAGCCCTGGGGAACACCGTTAAACATTGGCTTTCAGTCCAAATAACATATTTCTATCATCACCCTCTGCTTCCTACCATCAAGCCAATTGAGCATCCAATTAGCTAGCTCTCCCTAGATACAATGTAATCTAACTTTCCATTAGCAGCCTGCCATGTGTGGACCCTTAAAAGGTTTAATTGAAGTCCATATAGACTACATCTATCACTGCCCTCTTCAACCTTCTTGGTTACTTCTTCCAAAAATTAAATTCATGAGACACGATCTCCCACACACACGAAGCGTATTGACTATCTAAAATTAACCTTTCTTTCCAAATGCTTGTCTCTCAAGAATCCCCTCTAATAACTTAACTACCACAGATGTTAAAATTTCCTGGTATATAGTTCCCTTCTTAAATAAAGGCACATTAGTCACCCTTAGTCTTATAGCATTTCACCTGTCACTAACAATAATACATATATTTCAGCCAGGGCTCTCAGAATGTCTTCTTTACTTCCCATGCTGTTCTTGGATACATCTGATCAGGCACAGGAGATTTATCTAACTTTAAACATTTTAAAACAACCAGGGCCTCCTCTGCTATAATGCAGAATATCCCCAAGGCAACGCATTAAATATCTTGAAGTCCAAGCTCTTCATGTCCTTTTCCAAAGTAAAAACAGGAGTAATATTCACTGAGGACTTTGCCTATGGCTCCAATTTGGTCTTTGAGGGGCCCTATTCTCTCTCATTTTACCTTAATATATATCTGTGGATTCTTAAAAAACTTGAAGGCTGAAAACAAGGGAACATGTTTGACAACAAGGAGGAAGCTATAAGAATTTAGGAAGGCAAATAAACAGAAGTGAAAGGACAATTCTGTTTGAGTAGGGGGTAGGTAATTTTAGCTTGGGGGAAAAGCGAAGAACAACAAACAATTATGTGAAAAAGCTCCCAAAGAAAACAACCAACCTTTTGGGTTTTATAAGTGTATTCAGAATTACAGTAAACAAGGATATTTTGAACATCGATTTCTTGGACTTCTAGTAATTGCACCCCTCCCCCCCATTCACCATTACCTATTCCCATTTCCCCTCCCTCACCTTATCTCAATATCAGTCCATCACCTCCCTCTGGGGCTCCTCTCATTTCCCTTTTTTCCATGGCCTTCTGTCCTTTCCTATCCGATTCCCCCTTCTGTAGCCCTTTATATCTTTAACCAATCGACTTCCCAGCTCTCTACTTCATCCTCTCCTGGTTTCATCTATCACCTACTATCTTCCTCCCCTCCACTTTCTTACTCTGACCTCATCTTTTTTTCCTCCAGTCCTGATAAAGAGGTTTGACTTGAAACGTTGACTCTTTACTCATTTCCATAGATGCTGCCTGACCTGCTGAGTTCCTGCAGCATTTTGTGTGTGTTGCTTGGATTTCCAGCATCGGCAGATTTTCTCTTGTTTATGTAAGGATATTTTTTAAGTGGATTTTTGGAAGGCCTTTGACAAAGTGCTGCATTAGGGCTACTAAACAGGATCAGAGTCCATGGTATTACAGGAAATATACCAGCATGGTCAGAAGATTGGCTGACTGGCAGAAAGCAAGGAGTGGGAATAAAGGGGGTCATTTCTACTTGGCGGCCAGTGATTAGTAGTGTTCTTCAGGGGTCAGTGTTGGGTCCACTGCTTTTCACATTGCCTGGTAATGATTTGGATGATAGAACTGAGGGCTTTGTGGGCAAGTTTTCAGATTATACAAAGGTAAGTGGAGAGGAAGGTAGTGTTGAGGATGCAGGAAGTCTGTAGAAGAACTTGGACAGATTAGAAGAATGGGCAAAGAAGTTTCAGATAGGATACAGTGCAGGGAAGTGTATGATCATGCTCTTTGGTAGAAGGAATAAAGGTATAGACCAGGGGCTCCCCTTGCTCAATGGTATTTTCTAAACAGGGAGCAAATTCAGAAATCAAAGGTGCAAAGGGACTTGGGAGTCCTAGTGCAGGGCACCTTTAAGATTAACTTATGGGTTGAGTCAATAGTAAGGAAGGCAAATGCAATGTTAGCATTCATTTCAAGAGGACCAGAAGATAAAAGGAAGGATGTAATACTGAGGCTTTATAAGGTATTGGTCAGAACAGGATGATTTGGCTGATGAATACGTGACTGAGAAACTGGTGCAGGGAGCAGGGCTTCAAGTTTCTGGATGATTGGGATGTCTTCTGGGGAAGGTGAGACTTGTACAAAAGGGACAAGTTACACCTGAACCTGAAGGGGACAAATATCCTTGTGGGCAGGTTTGCTAGATTTGTTCAGGAGGGTTTAAATTAATTTGGCAGTGGGAAGGGAGCCTCAGTGATAGGGCGGATGATGGGGCAGTTGGTATACAACTAGATGCAGTATGTGGTGACACTGTCAGGAAGGACAGGAAGATGATCGGGTAAAATTGCAGTCAATGTGATGAGTTGCGGTGCAACATGGTGACAAAATCAAAAAGACTTTAGAATATAGGACCAAAGGTGTTATATTTGAATGCACGCAATATACAGAATAAGGTAGATGGATCTTATAGCGCAGTTAAAGATTGGCAGGTATGATGTTGTGGGCATCACTGAGTTGTGGCTGAAAGAAGATTATAGTTGGGAATTTAACATCCAAGGATACTCATTGTATCAAAAGGACATTTGTGGAGGGGTGGCTCTGTTGGAAAAAAAGAGAAATCAAATCCTTAGAAAGAGGTGACATAGAAACGGAAGATGTAGAATCCTCGTTGGCAGAGTTAAAAAACTGCAAGAGTAAAAAGACCCTGATGGGAGTTATATATAGGACCCCGACCAATAGCCAGAATGTGGGCAATAAATTACACCAGAAGATAGAAATGCCATGTCAAAAGGGCAATGTCACAATAGACATGGGGAATTTCAATATGCAGGTAATTGGGAAAATCAAGTTTGTGTTGGATCCCAACAGACAGAAATTGTAAAATGCTTACAAGATGACTTTTTAGAGCAGCCTGTGATTGAGCCCACTAGGGGAAAGGCTATTCTGGATGGGGTGTTGTGTGTAATGAACTGGATTTGATTAGGGAGCTTAAGGTAAAGGAAACCTTAGGAGACACTGATTATAATATGATTGAATTCACCAGCAATTTGAGAAGGAGAAGCTAAAGTCAGAGGTACCAGTGTTGCAGTGAAGTAAAGAGAATTATAGGAGCATGAAAGTTGATTGGAAGGGGACACTGGCAGGGATGATGGCAGAACAGCAATGGCTGGAGTTTCTGGGAGCAATACGAAAGGTGCAGGATAGATACATCCCAAAGAAGTAATAGTATTCTAAAGGCCGGATGGCACAACCATGACTGACAAAGGAGGTCAAAAACAACATAAAAGCAAAAGAGAGGACATATAATAGAGCAAGAATGAGTGGGAAGTTAGAGGACTGAGAGGTTTTTAAAAATCAACAGAAGGCATAAGGAGTGAAAAGATGCAATATGAAGGTATGCTAGCCAATACAATCAAAAAGGATCCCAAAAGTTTTTTTCAGATATATAAAAAGTAAAAGAGAGGTGAAAGTAGATATTGGGCCACTGGAAAGGTTGTAATGGGAGAACAAGGAAATAGTGGACGAACTGAATAAGTATTTTGCATCAGTCTTCACTTTCAAAGACACTAGCGGTATGACAGAAGTTCAAGAGCGTCGGGGGAAGAAGTAAGAGCAGTTGCTATTACTAGGGAGAAGGTGCTTTGGAAGTTGAAAGGTCTGAAGATAGATAAGTCAGCTGGACCAGACTGACTATGCCCCAGGGTTCTGAAATGGGTAGCTGAAGAGATTGTGGAAGTATTAGTAATGATTTTTCAAGAGTCACTTTCTGGCATTGTTCTGGAGGACTGGAAAATTGAAAATGTCACTCTGCTCTTCAAGAAGAGAGGGAGGCAGAAGAAAGGAAATTATAGACTAGTTAGCCTGACCTCAATGGTTGGGAAGATGTTGGAGTCCAATATTAAGAATGAAATCTCAGGGTACTTGAGACACATGATAAAATAGGCTAAAGACAGCATAGTTTCTTTTTGGGAAAATCTCACCTGACAGATCTGTGGGAATTCTTTGAGGAAATAACAAGCAGGATAGACAAAGGAGGATGTTGTGTACTTAGATTTTCAGAAGGCCTTTGACAAGGTGCTGCACATGAGGCTGCTAACAAGATAAGAGCCCATGGTATTACAGGAAATATGCTAGCATGGATAGAGAATCGGCTGATTGGCAGGAGACTAAGAATGAGAGTAAAGGGAGTCTTTTCTGGTTAGCTGGCAGTGACAAATGGTGTTCTGGAGGGGTCAGTATTGGGACTGCTTTTTATGTTATACTGTATGTCAATGATTGGGATGACAAAATTGATGGGTTTGTGGCTAAATTTGCAGACAACATGAAGATAGGTGGGGGGGCAGGTAGTGTTGTGGAAACAGGGAGGACTTAGATTAGGAGAATGGGCAAAGAAGTGGCAGATGGAATACAGTGTCAGAAAGGGTGTGGTCAGGCACTTTGATAGAAGGAATAAAAGCATAGAGTATTGTCTAAATGGGAAGAAAATTAAAATCCGAGGTGCATAGGGACTTGGGAGTCCTCGTACAGGATTACCTAAAGTTTAACTTCAGGTTGAGTGGGTGGTGAGGAAGGCAAATGCAATGTTAGCATTCATTTTGAGGGGAATAGAATATCAGAGCAAGGATGTCATGCTGAGGCTTTATAAGGCACTGGCGAGGTCTCACTTGGAGTACTGTCAGCGGTTTTGGGCCCCTATCTCAGAAAAGATGTGCTGACATTGGAGAGGATTCAGGGGAGGTTCAGGAGAATGATTAAGGTAATGAAAGGGTTATTGTAGGAGGAGAAAATGATGGCTCTGGGTCTGTCCTCACTGGAATTTAGAAGAATGAGGGGTAATCTCATTGAAACCTATCGAACGTTGGAAGGCCTAGATAGAGTTGATGTGGAGAGGATGTTTCCTGTGGTGGGGGAGTCTAGGACCAGAGGACACAGCCTCATATTAGAGAGATGTCCATTTAGAATATAGATGAGGAAGAATTTCTTTAGCCAGAGGGAATTTATTGCCACAGGAACTGTGGAGGCCAGGTGATATATATATTTGATGGCTTTGCACCTGTACTTTCTAGAGTTTAGCAGAATGAGGAGGGAGGATGTTTCCAGAAGTGGGGGAGTCTAGGACCAGAGGGCACAGCCTCAGAATTGAAGTATCTCCCTTTAGAACAGAGATAAGGAGGAATTTCCTTAGCCCGAGGAATCTGTGGAATTTATTGCTACAGGTGGCTGTGAATGCCAAGTT
Source organism: Mobula birostris (assembly GCF_030028105.1). NCBI lineage: Eukaryota > Metazoa > Chordata > Chondrichthyes > Myliobatiformes > Myliobatidae > Mobula > Mobula birostris. The sequence goes on along the minus strand of NC_092371.1, from coordinate 110,569,805 downwards.
ATTGGGTATATTTAAAGTGGAGGCTCTTGATTAGTAATGGGGTGTCAAAGGCTACAGGAAAAAGGCAGCAGAATGGTGTTGAGAAGAGGAAATATAAATCAGCCTTGAATGAATGGTGGAGGACTCAATAGACTGAATAGCCTAATTCTGCTTCTATGTCATAATTTTGTAGAGAGCAGTTAAAGCGTGGTGTGCAGTTTTGGGTATCCCAGTCTCATAGGGGTAGTGGACCTACTGAGTGTGGATTGCATAGATCTGCCATGGTGATACAGGAATAGAAAGTAATATGACAAGCAATGCATGATAAATGAACACTTTTAATAAATGAGAAAGATGAGAAATAAGATTTAAGTTTTAAATAAAAACTGAGGATCTTCAGTGAGGATGAATTCTTCATAAGCAGTACATGAGGCACCACTTTGGTTATGCTGTTTGCTATGCAGATTTGACAGACAGCTGGTGATCTTTATTTTCTTCTAGATTCATTGATCCCTCTGTACAGCAGGAAATGCCAAAACTCCCTAAACCGCTGGGCATAAAATGAGGCTGTAGAACAATTATCTCTATGGATGACTATGCAGTCTTGTGACCTACTGTGTAGTCTAAATGTGGGACACTTAGCTCACAATGTACAGATCTGGCCACTGTGTTGTAAAAAGGTAGAGAGGCACAAACAAAGCACGTAACAAATGAACAAAAGACACTATAAAGAAGTTCGTAGAAATCGTTTAAGAAGCTGCTCTCAAAATGAAAAGATGTAAATTTGTGCAAGGTGTCTAAAGACGGTGCTTGATCGCACAAGTGTAGAGAAAATGTTTCTAAGAATAAACACTTCTTGGGCTTCCAGCCAGGTACAGGTATTGATTATAACCGACATTTTGATGACAAACTCTGTCATCTTCTTCAGGGATGATCTCTGAAGAAGATGGCAGAGTTTGTCATCGAAACGTCAGTTATAATCAATAGCTGTACCCGGCTGGGAGCCTGAGAAGAGTTTATTCGTCAGGAAAGCACTAGGTAATTTTACAAGATGTTTCTATGTTTGCAAAAACCAAAAATTAAGGGATATAAGTATTAATAGTCATTACTAAGTCTATCAGCAATACAGGCAATCTCTTTACCTAGTGAACTGCTGTGGCTTATGCGAGGGATTTGAACTGAACAGTTTATGCATTTAAGATCAGTTGAGGTAAATATGCAGGTTAAAAGGACCAGAAAGATGTACGGGTAAGGTGGAACAGAGTGGGGTAGGAGAGGTGCATAAGGCTCAGCAGTTGGAGGAAAATAGCTTGCTCTGTGGTGTTTCAATATAACACACACAGAATGCCAGAGGAAAACAGCAGGTCAGGCAGCATCAACGGAACTGAATAAACAGTCAACGTTTCAGACCGAGACCCTTCTTCAGGACTGGAAAGGAAGGGGGAAGTCTTCAGAATAAAAGCGGGGGGGGGGCGAGGAGGGGAAGGAGGATAGCTAGAAGGTGATAGGTGAAGTCAGGTGGGTAAGGAGAAGTAAAGGGCTGGACAGGAAGGAATCTGATAGTAGAGGAGAGTGGACCATAGGAGAAAGGGTGTTTCAATATTTCCCTTTGTAACCTAAGCTGTGTGTTCAATTGGATTACATTCAACAATAAAGCTTCTTGACAAACAGTGAAATACTAGTTAGGAATAGTCGGAAAAATCACAGTTAGCAAGTGGAAACTGAAAGACAGCAGCTGTAGATAATGTTACATATACAATGAAACCACAGAAGACATTGAATCTGCCGGCTTAATATAACTGACTGTAACAGAACGCAGTGGGGTCGGATGCGAGGTTTGTGGTGGCTCTGGCAGGGGAGGGACACAGTGGTAGGTAGTCAGGGGGAAGGAAGGAAATTCAACCCATTTCTACATCAACTCCACAAAAATTCTCTATGCAATACCCTAATTCAAAAACTTTCATACTAGAGTTGTAAAGTAAGACTTTGATTGGGAATCAGTAAAGAAAACAGCCTTAATTCAATTCTTGCACTGACAGTGATGTAGCACAGGAAGTAGCCATATGGCTTTCTGGTGTTGTTTTGTGCTGGGGATATCCTGTTGCATCCACCAGAGCCCTGTACTTTTTCCCCTTCAAATGTGTCGTCTATTAGGGAAGCATTCCTTCCAGCATTCTCAGAGCTAAATGGAAATACCCGAGGAAAGAAACCTAGTCAAAAAGACAGACACTGATGGCTGATGGATTTGAGTTATGGCAGTTTAAAATTATTTTCTTTGCTAATTGCAGGGCTTGGGTCAGGTAGGCAAGTAGCAGTGCTTGTGAGAGACTGCTTATGCGTTTTGAAAAACCCTCTAAACATAGGAATAAAAGCAGAACACACTCTCTCCCTCTGCAAACTTTGACTGTTCTGTACCATGGACAGTGATTCTGTGAACCTTCCATTCGTGCTTGGAAAACGGCGCACAGAAGATGGCCTCAGGGACGAGAGATGTTAGGCGAAGAGTGAAGGAAATGGGATCAATCTTCAGGGAGCAGACCAGGTGGTAAAATTAGTTAATTTTGAGTGGGTAAGGAGAAATTACTATCATCAGCAGTGCAACCCATAAACTGGGGGCACACACTTCAGTTAACTGGCAAAGGAACTGGAGGCAAGCAAGTAAGTTTTTTTAAAGATAAGGTGAGTTATCAGCTGGAATATATGTGGAGACAGCTTTAAAGTAAACTGTTCAATGAGAATTGAAAGTACCCTTGCACAAGAAAAAGTAACAGTGTTTTGGGAGAAAGATGGGCTAATTAGATGCTTTATTCAAGTATACTAGAAAAGAATGATGGGCTGAGGGACCTGTTAAGATGCAAGTCTATTATTTCTGCTAACCTTAAATACATGGCTCTACAAATCCTATGTCCGTACTAAAATTCAGTGCAGTTGTGCTTTCACAAAGCACTAGATTTGTTGACTTTTACATCTGTCAGTCATTTTCCACTTTGAAAACCAAAGTTTAACATCAGCTAACAATCGTTTCTCAACGTAGACAAGGGTAATTCTGGTAATATTGGTGACCTATTTGTAGACCAAGATTCTTCTGTGATTCCCAATCTGTTGCAGCCTAGGAAACCTACAGTGACTGCTGTGGTAATCGAAGGTCATTTGGATGAAGACTCAAATTGACAGGACAAAGAAACCCTACCAAAGTGCAACATCTAGCCAAAGTAAAACAGTGGCAAATACTAGCTTTCTGTTGAATAATTAAACAAAAAGATTACGGAGTCAATCTCTGGTGACATTAGTATGCATACTAGAGGGAGGGTTGGAAGTAACATTGTAGAGGTACTTGCCATTTGTATAGCCCTGATGTGATTTATTTTAAACACATACGTTTGTTCAACTCTGAGCATTGCCTAATCCCTCAGGACCATGAAGAGGTGAGAAGGGTCGGCATACCATGCTGCAAGGGCAAATCACTTTTAACAAGACAGTTGAAGTGAGAGAGGAAAATAAAAATAGGCAATGATGGAAGGATGCAACAATGGACAGGTTAAAAGACAAACATAATTTGAAGTGGGAACAACAACGTAAATGTTGTGTTTTTGATATTTTCATTTACAAAATGCAGAAATCATTAAAATCTGATTTGCAGATCCAGGTATACCAATGTTTAGAATTATACTAGTTATCTGTAATAATATCACCTTGTGTGGCTTAGCACCAAGCTCCTGCACTCCTTCAAAGCACCTCAGGGTGTTTTGCTAGGTTAAAGCCACTGAATAAATGGACTTTGTTATTTTTCTTCAACATTTCTAATGTTAATCTTCAATTTTAGCATTCCCATGAAAATGTAACTGTAAACTATTTCAATGAACAGCATTCTTTACTAATTGCTGAGGGGGACACTCTACATTGTATTCATCTTCGTTGTGGTATTTAATTGTACATGGGAGGATATCTGCAGTCCAGACCACCTCTGACCTTTCTCTCCTTAAAGGTCCCTTTACCATCCACAACACTGCAAAGCCAGTACATACGCTGCCTTTGTAACAAACGGTCAGGCATTTCCAACTCCTCACACAGGAAAATCAGCCTGTAAACCTATGCCCAACAACATTACAAGCAAGTCCTCCGGTGCATCGAGATTTCATTCATTTTCATGATGGCAGCTTTGCTGCTCTCAGAGGTAAAAAACTACCCTAACTGAAATAAATGGAAATGATAAACACTAAGCAACAGCCTTGGCTGCAATTACAGGTAATAAAATTCAGTTTGTCCTTTTTATTGCAGCTCCATATTGTGTGTGCTATTAAGACCTATATGTGAGGAGCACTTTGTATAATTCAATTGAACCAGAGGCTTGAGTTATACCTGTCCTGTCAGTTAGCCGGTCCCATCCGCCCACCCAACTCACCAAGTCAATTACATCTTCTTGACTTCATAACTCAACTTGTGTCCTTTATAGTCACAATAGCTCCCTACGTTCATCAGGGGCTTTTAAATAGTTTTATTTTACCTTGAGAAACTGGTGGGTGTTTAAGGAAAGCAAATATAACAGTTAAAAATATAATCATGACAACATTTACAATCTTCATTTTATGAGATTCTTGCACTGGTGTCAATTAAATGATTTTAAGTGATTTCCATTTATTTTCTTCTGCAATTCTTCCAGTTTAATGACAGATAAGGTCCAAATTAAAGAGCTGCTTAAAGAGTTATTATTATCCACCTGAACTCAATAATAACTTTCTCTAACGGATTCTTAATCTTGTTCGCAACATTTAAGACTGGTCTGAATGGACATGATGTGCTGTAGTTTTCAACTCCAAATAGTTGTTTGTGCCTGTACCCTCCCTATTGTCAGAATATAAACTGACCAAAGTTCTGTACCTAGAATACATCAGGAGTAGAAGATGATCCAATATTCATTCCCTGTTACTTGTATATCAAACTGATTATTACATTTTTATCAATAAGCAGAAGACCAGATTTCCTTCTGTTAAAAGGTCCAAAACTGGTGTGAGAAACCCACACCAAACTCATTAATCAGGAGACCCAAGAGGGTGCAGCATCAATGAAATTAATCACTGTGCAAGTCAAATTTCAAATCACTAAGTAATCTGTCTGATTACCAGTGCAAATCACGCCCAGACAACTGGCTAAAGTCTTATTGGAGGAAAAATGCTAAGCCAACTAACCTTAAACCAAATGCATTATTACAATTAATCATTGTTGCAATGCTCAGCGTCATAGTGAGCAGATACGTCTCTTTGTCTTCTTTAGTATTCAATATGTGCTGCCTTCAGGTTTTTGTAAACGCATTTCAAAACAAACCTTTACTTGTTCTGGTTTCGAATCCGGAGACATCTGCGTTTCAGTGGCGGCTCACTGTCCTCGGGCCCTGTGTTGAGTATTGGCGTTGAGGTTATGCAGGGTGCTATGGCAGTCTTTTCAGTCGCTTTTGGCACAGGCTGAATCAAGCAGCCCGTCTTGGGTACTACTCTCAAGGCATATGCATGGTCCTCATCTGCAGGGTTATGATTTACATCCTGCCTGTCCACCCCACCCAGGGGTGACTCAATTGAGGCCTTCTTACCTGCCTCTAACTCCAGCTGACAGTTTGATGTGCAGTTGTTTTCTTTGACAGACTCCAGCTCGTTGACAGCGATCTCCTCCAGCGGCTGCTGCGGCTGCTGTGGCGGCTGCTGCTGTTGCTGTGGTGGTTGTGACTGTTGTTGCTGCTGCTGCTGCTTATCTGAAGGATTTTCTGAGAAGTGGGAACCATCCACGTTCTTTGTGCCATTCATAACCAGATTGCAAGGTGCTAGATCCGAGTCACCTCCCGAGCTTCCTGAATTTAGCTGGATCATGCTGCAGTGCGAAGGACCACTACAAGTTAACACCTTCGTTTCAATAGGGTTCAAATGAGGAAAATCCCTACAGTCGATACAGTTCCTTTTATCCGGACTGGAAAGAGTTAAATCTACAACACTCCTGCCTTCATTTTCAACTTTCACAGAAGCATGTAGAGGTCTGTGACCAATGTGATTAAGTCTGCTTCTGTGGCTCATGGTCAAGTCTATAACCTCATCGTGTGGAAAGTCTACTGCATCAGAGAAAGAAAAATCACTTTTAATTGGACCATTAGGCTTGACAGTTAGATCGACAATCTCACTCCTGCTGGTGTCAAGAAGCATGGCTGACTGGTTCAAAGAATGGCTCAAGCAGTTAGTTGAGGCTTTAATAGGCTTTGAAGCTCCCTGCTGCCCATTATTCGACGCCAAAGAACTACTTGGATCTTTAGTGTCATCTTCATTGCTAGTTGTGCTTGGAATTAAACTCTCAGCACTACTGGAAATACCATTGGTATTCTTGGAGTCAAACATATGAGGGATTGGAATGGGAATTGGAATGGGCACAGGCAGTGGAACAATAACAGGATAGGGCACCAAGAGTGTTGGAGGAGGAACTAAGGGAGCAAGTGATGGCACTCCAAAGTTTAAAAGGTGTGGGACATGCATGTGGCCATTTGGCATCAGATTAACATGTGGGAATGAAACATTAGGTAGGGGTGCTGCTGGGGGAAGTAACCCTTGATGATTTCCTGGCACAGACGGCGCTGATGGGTGATGGAGATGTGGTGAGAGCATTGGCCTATGCATGGGGCTTGAATTAGGACCCATGGTCCTGGAGCCACCTGATGAGGGGCCAAGTCCTGATATCATGTGGTTTGACAGGGGACTATTAGGGCTTGGAGTATGCGGTCCTCGGATAAATGGCGGACAGATCTGATGCATCATCTGCTGCTCCATTAATACTGGCAAAGGGACGGGTCCTCGATTTGTCATTACCATGGAGGGATTACCTTGGGGGCCGCCCACTGGAGGCACAATGCTGGCTGGCTGCTGAAGCTGAATTGGTGGAACATTTGGGTTTTCATTTGCGGCTATTGGCTTAGAGACTGGAGTTTGGATTTTGGCAGCAGAGCTACTGGCAGTATCAGATGGGGAGAGGGCAGTAGAAACAATAGGGACTTGAGCTTGTGAGGAAGGTGCCACGGGAGATGGAGGCTTTCTCCGAGTATCAGTCAGTGGCATGTTCCAAGACTCTGGAGTTAGTAGTTGCACGCCTGTGTTATCAGACTTTTTTTCCACTGGAGGGTGCATTGTATTGCACAAGCCAGCAGGAAGATTGGCCTGTGTTTCTTTGTAAAAAATGTCCATTTTGTACTGATTGAGGCATTTTGCACTGCAGAATTGTAGCCGTCGCTCTCCATCTCCAAAGTCTAGGTATTCTTTTGTATGTCGGATGTGCTTGCACCAGTCACATACCTGTGGTCAGAACAATTGAAGCCACATTAGAAAGTACAGCTAATCCAAAGCAAGCAAACTGTAAATTTTTGTTATGAGTAACTCAAGAAGATATTTAAAGCTAATAGTTGCCAGACCATATTTGTTTTATCTTTTAAAGAGATGTCTACTTTCCTTTGGAAATAAACTGAATTTTACATTTTAAATAATTAGCAATCAGGTAATATTATCTTACAATGGCTGATCATGGCCAGTTATTTTATTGGTTGAAATAGAAACAGGCTTTAAACAGCATCCTTAATTTAGCAAAATGCAACAAGGTGATTATAATGTGGAACTGTATTATTGGTGTTCTCTCATTAGTTAATGATTTTCAAATCCGGGATATTTTTTCTCAGGCAGATCACAATATAGCCCAATATATCACAATATAGAACTGCATTTTGAGTGAAAAAGGGAGGCAGTAAGTCAACAGAATGAATTATGCAACAGGCCCCTGAGTAGATATATACTGAGCTTTCCATGAACTCTATAGGCAACCTCTTCCTGTTATCAAAGATCAGGCAAAGGGTGGAAGGGTTGACACAAATAACAATATTTTGCACCGTAAATAGAGGCAATATGACAATCTGTCAAATGTATCATTCTTTCCAATTTGTTTAATGAAAAAAAAGGTCAATGCTGGCATCCGCCATTGTAGCAGAATAGTTTTCATGCACAAAAACAGGTATGCATACGTTGGCAGGTGACAAATTACATCAATAATTAATACCCATTGAGCACAGTTTCCTACTGAACTCATTTTAGACAGTGATCTGGAGCAGATCAACTTGCTGATTCTCCTCTCCTTCCTTCAAGGCCACTAAGGTGATTACAACATTCTTTGACCATGTGTCATCTTGACCAGGTGCATTTGCTACAAAACTTTATATTCTTTTCTCAATAGTTTTGGCTTTGCCTTCGCAATTAGTTCCTCTACATAAAGTCCTGCTGCTGTCTGTAAGGAGTTTGTACGTTCTCCCCGTGACCGCATGGGTTTCCTCCGGGTGCTCCGGTTTCCTCCCACAGTTCAAAGGCGTATTGGTTGATAGGTTAGTTGGTCATTGTAAATTGTCCTGTGATTGGGCTCAGGTTAAATCTGGGTGACACAGCTGGAAGGGCCCACTCTATATTTCAATAAATAAATAATACGATAGAAATAACCAGACCACAGAAACGAGCCCTCTTCCTGGGGGAGCATTACTATGTTTTGTTCAAATACACATTAATTTCTAATTTTTTTTTACATTTAGGCTGTGTTTACACTGGAACTCTTACCTTTAGAATCATTGAAATTTAAAAAAATTATACATTTATCTAATAGATTATATAAATAAAAAATATTTTCATACATTCATAGAAATTTATTCATGAAGTTCTTACGGCACAAATGTTCCAACAGTCCAGTTGTTGCATCTAAGCAGTCTATCACATGCTTTTTATTCAAAGTGATTTGTACATCAAGGCAAGAGGACATATCTCGCCACATTTCCTTACAATGTGCTCTGGCAGATGCCAAATAACCAGTTCCAGTGCAATTGTCTAATGAGTGGAATTAGATGCCACACAATATGTCCATTTACACAAATACCCAACACCTCACTCCAAAAACACTGATAAATGCCACCGCAGCTAACTTCTCCTTATAGTTTTCATAAGCCGATCAATATGTTTGACCCAACGGTGATGACTGGGAAGCTCGTGTTACATTACTCCCCCTTTTTAAAGTTACGTATTATTCCTCAAGAGTAAATGGTTCTTGTAAAACATGGTCTTCAGTTCGATCACTGATCAGTCAATCCCACCATCTGCACCCACCTTTCTAGAATGACTCGACATTGTGAGGCGAGGGCTTTCTGTGGAATGGTATCATGATGAGGTTGACTAAGATCCAAGTTGGTTAACAAAGCCGGTTAAGTATGGATTGTCAACAGCATCTCCTCCATTGGCACAGGTGCACCACAGGCCTGTGTGCATAGCCCCCCGCTGTACTCACTTTGTATCCATGATTGCATGGCTAAGTAGAGCTCCAATGGTATATTTAAATTTGCTGACGACACAACTGCTGTTGGTTGAATCAAAGGCGGTGATGAATTGGCATTGGGGGGAGGGGGGAGAATGAAAATATGGTTGACTGGTGCTGCAACAGCAACCTCTCACTCAATGTCAGCAAAAAAAAAAAAAGCTGATTGTTGACTACAGGGGGAAGAAACTGGAGGTTCACTAGCCCATCCTCATTCGGGGAACGTAGATGGAGAGGGTCAGTAGCTTTAAATTGCTTGGTAATGACATATCAGATGATCTGTACTGAGACAAGCACGTAAGTGTCATTACAAAGAAGGTACTTCCTTAGAAGCTTGTGCAGATTTGAGATGCCACCATAAACTTTGACAAACTTCTATAGCTGCAGAATGGTGAGTAGTTGCATCACTGCCTGGCATGGAAACACCAAAGCACAGGAATGGAAATGGCTACAGAAATTGGTGGATACAGCCCAGCCCATCACAGGTGAAGCCCTACCCACCACTGAGTACATTTACGTGGGACACTGCCACAAGAAAGCATCATCCATGATCAAGGACCCCCACAACCCAGGCCATGTCTTCCTCTTGCTACTACCATCAGGCAGGAGGTACAAAAGCCTTAGGTCCCACATCACCAGGTTTGGGATACCTACTTGCAAACATCCTGAACTGGCATGGATAACTTCAATCTCCACAACTCTGAATTGGTTCTATGACCTACAGACTCACTTTCATGACTCTTTACAACTCAAACTCTCAGTATTTTTTTAAACTTGTCCAGTTTATCTTCTTTTGTCTCCAATTTAGAATCTCATCCGGAGGACTGCACCTGTTCTTTTCCATAAATACCTTGAAACTGATGGCATCGTGATCACTGGATGCATTGTTCCCCTACACAAACTTCTGTCACCTGCCCTGTCTCATTCCCTAATAGGAGATGAAGTATTGCACACTCTCGTTGGGACTGCTATGTACTGATTAAGGAAACTTTCCTGAACACATTTGACAAATTCTATCCCATTCAGCCCCTTTACGCTATGGAAATCCCAGTCAATATGTGGAAAGTTAAAATTATCTACTATCACAACCTTATGTTTCTTGCAACAGTCTGCGATCCCTCTACAAATTTGTTCCTCTAAATCCCGTGGACTGTTGAGTCACCTATAATATAGCCCCATTAATGTGGTCATCCCTGTCTTATTCCTCAGTTCCACCCATTTAGCCTTAGTAAATGAGCTCTCCAGTCTGTCCTGTCTGAGCACTGCTGTGACATTTTCCCTGGCTATTAATGTCACCCCTCCCACTCCATCACGTCTAAAACAACGAAACCCTACAACATTGAACTGCTACTCCTGCCTGTCCTGCAACCAAGGCTCACTAATAGCTACAATGTCATAATTCCACATGCTGATCCATGTCTTAAACTCATCCCCCTTTCCTACAATTTTCCTTGCATTGAAATATACACAACTCAGAACATCAGTCCCACCATGAGCAACATACTGATTCCTAACTTTGCATGAAGGCTTAACAACATCTTTCCACAACCACTCCACTATCTGTTCTGACACTCTCATTCCCATCCCCCTGCAACTCTATGTTAAACACCCACCGTGCAGCACCAGCAGGGGTATTAGTGGCCCTCCAAGTCGGGACCTTCTGTACAGGTGCCCCCTTTCCTGAAAGAGTGCCCAATGATCCAAAAGTCTTCCCTCCTGCACAGTCTCCTTAGCCACATGCTACAATGTATGATCTTTCTATTTCTGGCCTCATTAGCACGTAGCATGGGTAGCAATCCTAAGATCACAACCCTGGAGGTCCTGTCCTTTAACTTAGCACCTAACTTCCTAAAATCACTTTGCAGGACCTCGCCACCCCTCCTGCCCATGTCATTGGTACTGACGTGGAACATGATCTCTGGCTGCTCACCCTCCCACTTAAGAATCCTATGGCCTCGATCTGAGATAGAAACATAGAAACATAGAAAATAGGTGCAGGAGTAGGCCATTCGGCCCTTCGAGCCTGCACCGCCATTTATTATGATCATGGCTGATCATCCAACTCAGAACCCCGCCCCAGCCTTCCCTCCATACCCCCTGACCCCCCCACAAGGGCCATATCTAACTCCCTCTTAAATATAGCCAATGAACTGGCCTCAACTGTTTCCTGTGGCAGAGAATTCCACAGATTCACCACTCTCTGTGTGAAGTAGTTTTTCCTAATCTCGGTCCTAAAAGGCTTCCCCTCTATCCTCAAACTGTGGCCTCTCGTTCTGGACTTCCCCAACATCGGGAACAATCTTCCTGCATCTAACCTGTCCAATCCCTTTAGGATTCTATACGTTTCAATCAGATCCCTCCTCAATCTTCTAAATTCCAATGAGTACAAGCCTAGTTCATCCAGTCTTTCTTCATATGAAAGTCTTGCCATCCCAGGAATCAATCTGGTGAACCTTCTTTGTATCCCTCTATGGCAAGGATGTCTTTCCTCAGATTAGGGGACCAAAACTGCACACAATACTCCAGGTGTGGTCTCACCAAGGCCTTGTACAACTGCAGTAGTACCTCCCTGCTCCTGTACTCGAATCCTCTCGCTATAAATGCCAGCATACCATTCGCCTTTTTCACCGCCTGCTGTACCTGCATGCCCACTTTCAATGACTGGTGTATAATGACACCCAGGTATCGTTGCACCTCCCCTTTTCCTAATCGGCCACCATTCAGATAATAATCTGTTTTCCTATTTTTGCCACCAAAGTGGATAACTTCACATTTATCCACATTAAATTGCATCTGCCATGAATTTGCCCACTCACCCAACCTATCCAAGTCACCCTGCATCCTCTTAGCATCCTCCTCACAGCTAACACTGCCACCCAGCTTTGTGTCATCCGCAAACTTGGAGATGCTGCATTTAATTCCCTCATCCAAGTCATTAATATATATTGTAAACAACTGGGGTCCTAGCACTGAGCCTTGCGGTACCCCACTAGTCACCGCCTGCCATTCTGAAAAGGTCCCGTTTATTCCCACTCTTTGCTTCCTGTCTGCTAACCAGTTCTCCACCCACACCAATACCTTACCCCCAATACCGTGTGCTTTAAGTTTGCACATTAATCTCCTGTGTGGGACCTTGTCAAAAGCCTTTTGAAAATCCAAATATACCACATCCACTGGTTCTCCCCTATCCACTCTACTAGTTACATCCTCAAAAAATTCTATGAGATTCGTCAGACATGATTTTCCTTTCACAAATCCATGCTGACTTTGTCCGATCATTTCACCGCTTTCCAAATGTGCTGTTAGCACATCCTTGATAACTGACTCCAGCAGTTTCCCCACCACCAACGTTAGGCTAACCGGTCTATAATTCCCCGGTTTCTCTCTCCCTCCTTTTTTAAAAAGCCTTTTTTAAAAAATCCTTTTTTAAAGATGCCTGTGACCCTGGCACCTGGGAGGCAACATACCATACAGGAATCTTGTTCTTGTCCACAGAACCTCCTTTATGCTCCTCAAATCAACGAATGCCCTATCACTACATCATGCCTGTTCTACCCGCTTCCCTTCTGAGCCACAAGTTCAGACTCAGTGCCAGAGAACTGACTGCTGTGACATTCCTCTGCTTGGTCAACTCTCCCAACAATATCCAGAGTGGTATACATGTTGTTGAGGGGAACGTCCACAGAGGTACTCCGTGGAAGCTACCATTGAGAGCATACTCACTAACTGCATCTCAGTGTGCTATGGCGATTGTCCCATATCAGACTGCAAAGCACTCCAGCATGTGGTGAAAACTGCCCAGCGGATTACCGGCACCCAATTGCCCACCATTGAGAACATCTACCACAAACGCTGCCTGGGCAGGGCGAAAAGCATTATCAGAGATGCATCTCACCCTAACCATGGACTTTTTACTCTCCTCCCATCCGGTAGGTACTACAGGAGCCTCTGCTCCCACACCAGCAGGCACAGGAAGAGCTTCTTCCTTGAGGCTGTGACCCTGCTGAACCTCACATCACAGCGCTAAGCAGTATTGCACCCATATTGTACTGTCTCAGTACTTTTATATTTGTGTGCTGTAGCACTTACTTTTTATTCACAGTTATTTTGTAAATAACACTATTCTTCGTATTTCTGGTTAGATGCATTTCATTGGCTTTGTATCTGTACTTGGCACGATGACAATAAAGTTGAATCTAATCTAATCTATTCCATTTCCCCCTCCTGACAGTCACACAGTTGCCTGTGTCCTGCACCTTGGGTGTAACTACCTCTCTGTATGTCCTGTCGAACAACCCCTCAGCCACCCTACTGACCCGGAGTTCATCGAGTTCCAGCTCCAATTCCTTAACATCGTCTGAAAGAAGCTGCAACTGGATGCACTTCTTGCAGGTGTATTTGTCAGGGACACTGGAGGTTTCTCTGCCTTCCCACAAGGAGAATTCCACTATCCTGCTTGGCATCTTTACTGTCCTTGCTGTGCAATAAGAAAGAGAGAAATTAAAAAGAACATTTAAAAAAATCTACCTACAGCCTCCACTTTTCCTCGCTGAAGCCTCTATGAGCCAAAGCTTGAACTCCCTGCTCCCACACTGGCCGCTCGGCTTAAACCTAACGTCTTTATTTTGGCCCTTGCCAAATGCCTAATTCTTCTTAATTCAATGTCTCCTCGGGAACTGTGGCCCACAGAATGTCCCGAGTGATCCAACTTGCCTCTTTTGAACTCTCTCTTCCGCTAGGCAATCCAATACCCGAAGAGAACTGTGGCATGTAGGGTATCCCAACTGCCCTCGCTCCTTTATTTAGAACTCACTCCCCCCCCCCCCCATGCAGTCCAACAGCTCCTTGAGAACTGTGGCACGCAGAATAGCTTGTCTGTCCCTGCTCACTTCTGACCTCTCTCCTCTCCCATTGTGTAATCCAACGCCTTCAAGGGAACAGCGGCCCACAGAACGTCCCAAGTGCCCACCTTGCTTCTTCTGAACTCTCTCTCCCACAACACAATCCAGTGTCTCTAGGGGAACTGTGGCATGGGGGAGGTCTCATTGTATCTCTTCCTTTTGCAACCTCTCACCATTCAAATTATAATGTCCCCTCCTGTTGTCAGCAGTAAGTGGATAAACTCACATTTATCCATATTATATCATACATGCCATACCTCTGCTGGTTTTGTCGGTGATATAAATGAAGATAAAATTAATAGAGTCAGCTAATCAGGAAATATTTCTTACATCACTGTACTGTCTTACTGAGCAAAATAAAGGCAGTTTGTAAATTCAATTACCCTTAAACAGTCTTAAGCTATGTCTCTACCTCAAAGTGATATTTAGGACAAACTTTGTTCCCTTCCCAACCTTATGCCACAAAATTAAGGTGACACCATAACAAACAGTAAATGAAATTAAAAGAACATAATAGATAGAAATGGGCCATTTTTCCCCTTGTGTCAGCACCAGCATTCATTAATGATCTGTTTTTCTAGTGTCATATTCATGCACTAACCCCATTAGCCTTGATTATAAGGTCAAAGAGTTATATAGCCCCTGCCTGTTTATGCTGACCAAGGTGCCTTCTTGAGCTCGTTCCATTTGGTTGAATTTGGCCCATATCCTAAAACCTTTGCTGTCCACAAAACTGTCAAAATGTCTTTTAGAAAGCTGCAATTGTACCCACCACTACCACTCCTGGCAGCTTGTTCCATACACCCGCAACCCTCTGTTTGAAAAACTTGCCCCTCAGGTCCACTTTAAATCTTTCCCCTCTCATCTTCAGCCTATGTCATCCAGATTAAGATTCCCCTATTGAGCGGAAAACTACTGTAACCATCCACTTTATCTGTGCCCCCTCATGATTTTATAAACCTCTATAACAGGGATTCCTAACCGTTTTATGCCGTGGACCCCTACAATTAAGCGAGCCCTCTGTGGATCCCAGGTTGGGAACCCCAGTTCTATCCTTCACTCCAATGAAAAATATCCCAGTCTATCCACTCTCTCTTTATAACTCAAGCCCACCAGTGCTGGCAACATCTTTATGAATCTCTCCTGCACCTTCTCTAGCTTAAACTTATCCTTCCTGAAGTATGTTGACCAGCGCTGGATACAATATTCTAGGTATGATCTCATCATCATCTCTTACAGCTATAATATGACATCCTGACTCCAATAATCAGTGCCCCACTTGATGAAAGCAAACATGTAATTTGTCTTCTTCACCATCCTGCCTTCATGTGTTGCCGCTTTCAGTGAACTATGTGCCTGTACCCCTAGGTCTCTCTGTTCTACAACACTCCTTTGGGGCTTATCTATTTGTCTTGCCGCGGTTTAACTTCCCAAAATCTATTGCTTTGGATTTGTCTAAGTTAAATTAGATCTGCCATTCTTTTGCCCAGTTTCCCCGTTGTATCTTCATTGCCCATCGCACCTCCAATTTTAGTGTCATGTGCAAACTTACTAATCATCATTCTCATCTAAATTGTTATGACATATGAAAGACAACAGCAGACCAGTCACAAATCTCCGCAGCACATCCCTCCCTACTCACAGGCCTCCAAAGCAAGAAGCAGCTCTTCAATATTGTTTTCTTAATATCTATAAGTCTACTAAGCTCCTTCCTGAATTTACATAGCAACTGAGCCTCCAGAGTCCTCTTCCATACAGAATTTCATGATTCACTGCCCAATGGGTGAAGAAATCTTTTCTCACTTTTGTCCTGATTGGCTATGCCCTTGAACACAGCAGCAATCAACATGGGGACCATTTTCAAAAAAAGCCAATTTAAAAGAGGCAACCTTTCAAAATACCTAATTAAAAGTTAATCCCAACAAGGAGTACTTTAGCACCAACTAAATTTGTAATGAAACCAACCCAGAATTTACAAAGAAAAAGAAGCAGCAACCTCAGACAAAAGTTGTGATTAACTACTTACCCATGTGTACATTTCAGGTCAAACTACACTGTCAGCTGCCCTTCTCAGTATACAGGTCTTCTACACTCCATTCTGTGTATCCAAACCCACAAACAATTTACAGGGTATTTAATGGTAAGATCAACTTTACAATTCAATTTATTCTGTAAACACTTAGGCTTATTGCAAATGTCAATAGTCAATGAACATTTCCTATGAATTGAAACTTGATCTTATCAATGGGAATATGCATTGCAGCCAAACAAACAGCATTGATACTTAAGTATACAGAATTTGCAATTCATCATATCCTAAATGTGAAAAATTACACCACGCTGACTAATCACACAGCTTGACAAATACCACTAATTCATGTTGAGAAGTAAGTGACAAAAGAGCAGCATCTAAATCATTCCTTATTTATCAACAGGGATGTGTATCCATGTTAAAGCAGTTCCCTGTCATTGTGAATTCTGTGTGTGGAAGCACCACATATCCAGGTGCTTCATTCTCAATATTGCAGCAGCCCGAGCCAGACTATGTTTCAGATTTATTGTTGCTATAAGCTTCATCCAAATGTATTTGTAGCACATATACATTCCCACTGGGATTGTAAACCAGTGATCTCCTTGGCTACTACAACAAAGGCTCACAGGGGAAGATCCACCAGCCAGTGCAGTAAAATGCCCCATTGGCATGATCACACTCATCTGACTCTTATGTAAACCTGACTGGGTAATCTTACACATACTTCGTCACCTAGAAAATAATTTCAATATCAACCAAGCCAGGATTACTCATAGAAAATCACTAACCAGTTGCAGTGTGTCACAGCCAGTTGCAGATTTCCACACCTGTAGAGGGCTGGCACACTTAGAACTGGGGCACTGTCTAAAGGGTAAGCACAAGAGGTAAGATGTGACAAAAGGCAGAAGAATACTTGAAACAGACCTTAAAAGAACACAAAATCTGAAAGAACGCAGAAAGTGCTGGATGAAATTTGAAGGGAAATTAAGAAAGCAAAATCGGGGGGGCGGGGAGGGAGGGATGCATGGAAAATATTAAGTGAAATTGTTGTTAATGCATTGTAAATAGCCTTAGCACTGTTCCCTGTATTACCTCACCTGTCATTGTCTGCCAAATTGAGGAAGAACTGTTTATTCCCACACTTTGTTGACTGTTGATCAGCTTGTTAGTATATGGCTCCAATTCCATTTGCAGTAAGTTTGTTCCTAAAACTCATGCAGGACAAGATGCACATCATCAAAGATCCCCAGCACCCAGCCCATGCCATCTTTTCGCAGCTACTATCAGGCAGGAGGTACAAAAGCCTGAAGTCCTCCCCACCACTTGGTTCAGTAACAGCTACTTCCATTCAGTCTTTCAGTTACTGAACCAAATGGCAAACCCTAATCACTACAGTTTCACAAGACTATGATTACTTTGCACTTGAGTAAATGGACTCTTTTGCTCCTAATTTTTTTTGGAAATAATTGTGTATAATTTATTAACTACTGTTTTCTGAATATTATTTATCTGATACTATGTACCTGTGATGCTGCTGCAAGATAAGTTTTTCTTTGCACCTGTGCACACACATGCATGACAATAAACTTGATTTTAGTTTTAAAATAGCGGGCTGAGTCTGGCCTATGTCCATTGACAGAAGATACAGAAGCTTGAGAACATGTACCAAGAAGCTCAAGTGTAGCTTCTATTTCACTGTTACCAGACTCTTGAAAAGACCTATCATACCCTAAAAGGCAGCCTCTTAAAATCCCAATCTACCTTGTTGTGGCCCCTGCACTGTACATTCTCTGTAACTGCAACACAACGTTTTCCTTTTCATTACCTCAATGTTCTTATACGGTACATGGAATGATCTGTCTGGTAGGCACTCAAACAAAAGCTTTTCCCTGTATCGCAGTACACAGTCAGCAGCCACCTTATTAGGTACACCTGTACACTTGCTCATTAGTGCAAATATCTAATTAGCCAATCATGTGGCAGCAACCCAATGCACGAAAGCATGCAGACATGGTCAAGAGGTTCAGTTTTGCGGCAGTCTGCAGAGGGGAACAAAGATGTGGAAGATGTGCTGGAGAACATGAATACGGGAAATGTGAGGTGGGAGCTAGGCTGAAATGCTGCAATTGTGGTGAGGAACCCAGTGTAGCTTATCGAGGCTGTATTATTAGCAAGAAAGAAGCTGAGATACAATATGTAAAAGTAACTCAAGGGATCAGTTACATAGAGGCAGTGAAAGCATTTGCTGGAAAAAAAAAGGCTGTCAAGCAAACAAATACAGGGAATAATAAACCGGTGAACTGTGAGGGTTGTAATATGATAAATAACGATACACTAATTATGAGTAAGAAGTATTTTGTACTGTTTATGGTAGATGCAATTAACTGTTCAGCGCAAACAGATAAAAGAACCGAAAAAATTAAAATTATAGTCAAGTCTGCAGAAAAATATCTTGGTATTACAGGGCTTAGGTGGGAAGCAGTCAAAGATATGCTGAATGGAGGATCAAACAGTTCACAGGCAGGAAAGGTGGGAAATTAATGACTGTGTGTGTATATATATTACAAGAGAATGCAAGGAGTCTTATCGCAAATGATCAAGAATTTCTGAAATATGTACCAGAATTTAAGGAAAAAACCTCAGATTTTATGTTACAAGGAACATGATTGAAATCCAGGGTAAATGTGCAGAACTCCATCAACAAATTAAGAAGGAGGGGTGGGGGTGGGGAAGGGGTTGGGGGAGGGGGGAAAGGGAGTTGATGTTCTTGTTGCATTTTTGTTTGTTTTTTGTGTGGAGAGAGGGGGTATTTGGGGACGATATTCTGGTTGCATTTCATGTGGGGGAGGGGGTGTGGGGATTGTTGATTGTGTTGCCGTTCTTTTTTTCTCTTGGTTTTCATGGCTATCTCGAGAAGAAGAATCTCAGAGTTGAATACTTTGATAAATGAACCTTTGAACTTTGAATATACTCAGTAACTGAGCTTCAAAGGTTCACTGGACATTTGTTCTTATGGGCCATCCCTTTGAGTCAGGAGGAAGTGAACATGTAGAGATGGCACAGTAAACGATACTATGATATAGAAAGTGGAGAAAAAGTGTTTTAGTTCCCACCAGTGGAAGTGTGTTAATGTGAAGTTCATGAACAGAACTGTTCTTAAAAATATCATGTTCTGTCTTTAAAACCTCCATAATTTGTCAAACAAATCTGTACTGTATATAAGGTATTAGGAAATCTTTGCTAAGATTTCTTGCATGAGATGCATTAAAAACAAATTAAGCTTAAACATAATATGGACTGATAGATTGGAAGAAATAAATTAGGTTATTTGAATGTTATGTTATGTAGGTGAAAGGCTGTAAACTATTGGTGAAGGTTGTGTGCCAATGTTTTGGATGAAAGCACAGTATATTTACAAAATTTTTTAATATGAATGATTTTTGGTAGCATAAAGAGGAGGAAATACTTTGAAATAAAAACAACTCAGTGACAAGTGCAATTAAGTGTGAATAAAAGAAGTAAATGTGAGGCAATATATTTTTGGGAAAAGACAAAGAAACTGCAAATACATTCAGTGGAAACTTTGCTGGGTACATATGAGCAGAGTGATGTGGATGTTCCAATACACATTTCCTGAAATTGTTTGTGCAGACCACAAAGCCAACATTATTAGCATTTTTATAAATAGGAGCACAGAGAACAAGAGTCAACATGCAATGGTAAATTTAGATCATAACAATTGCCCAAGAACAGTTACTGAACCTTGTACTGATTTGGCCAACTGAGAATGCTACAAACACAAAAGACATCCACTAGCAGACAGACAGTAGGGGATGGATACTGTTGTGTTAAATCAACACTCACTCAATCTTTCCACTCAATGGAGAAGCTAAAAGAAGTCTTAATACTATTTACTTTGAACTGATGAAGCTAAGGGCCAAGAAAAAGAATTCCCAAAGCATGGGGCATCAGTGATTATATAGAATGTAAGGTAGTACAGCACAGGAATGAGCCCTTTGTCTCACAATGTTGTGCCGAACCAAATAAATTAGTCATCAAATGACCAACTAAACTAATCCCTTATGCCTACACAATGTCCATATCCTTCAATTTTCCTCACATTCATGTGCCTATCTGAGCATCTCTTAAAAATCCCTAATGTACCCGCTTCTACCACCACCCCAGGCATCACATTCCAGTCATCTACTATGGGCAGAGTGAGCTGTGTAAGAAAAATACTTGCCCCTCACATCTCCTCTGGTGTTAGACATTTTAACCCCAGGAAAAAGATACTGTCTGTCTACTCTATCTATGCCTTGCATAATCTCATAAACCTCTATCAAATCTCCCCTCGGCCTTTGGAGAAAATAACCCAATTTCTTCCAGCCTCTCATTATAGCACACGTCCTCTAATCCAGGTAGCATCCTGGTAAATCTCTTCCGCACCCTCTCCAAAGCCTCAGCATCTTTTCTATAACAGGACGACCAAGAATAAATGCAATGCTTCCTATGTGACCTATGTAGAGTCTTATGAAGCTGCAACATAACTTCCTGACTTTTGTACTCAGTGCCTCAACTAATAAAGGCAAGCATGCCATATGCCTTCTTAATCACCCCATCAACCTGTCAGTTAATCACCCGATCAACCTGTCAGCCTTTTTCAGCAAGCTATGAACTTGGACCCCAAGATCCTATGCTCATCAACACTGTTGAGGGTCTTGCCATTAACAATGTACTATCACTTTACCTTCGATCTACCAAGGTACAATACTTCACAATTGGCTGGGTTAAACTCCACCTGCCATTTCTCCACCTATACCTGCAACTGATCTGTATCCCATTGCATCCTCTGCCAGCCATCCACACTATTCACTATACTAACCTTCATATCATATGCCAATTTACTAACCCACCCATCTACATTTTAATCTAGGTCATTTACGCACATCACAAACAGCAGAGGTCCCAGATCCCTGTGGAACACCACCGATCACAGACCTCCAGCTAGAATAAATCCATTCGACCATTACCCTCTGTGCAAGCCAGTTCTGAATCCAAAAGGTCCAATTTATCATGGATTTGGATCCCATGCATCTTAACTTTCCAGTAACTTTCCTACCACTGACGTGAGACTGCCAGACCATAGTTCCAAGATTATCCCTGGTTCCGTTTTTGAATAATAGAATATTAGCTACTCACCAGTCCTCTGGGACCTCACCTTCAGGAGGAGGGAAAGATATTGGACAAGAACCCTGCAATTTCTTTACTTGCCTCTCTCAATAACCTGGGGTATATCCCATCAGGTCCTGGGGACTTACCTTTAAGAGACCCAATACTGCCTCCTCTACTCTGAACTGCCCTGGCACTGATCTCCATACCCTTCATGTCTTTCTCCTTGGTAAATACTGATGTAAAGTACTCATTTTGGGCCTCACCCACATCCGCTGCATCAAAGCAAATGTTCCCCTCTTTATCCTCGAGTGGCCCCACCCTCTTGTAAATTCTCTTTAATCCTACTTGCCAAGGACTTTCCTGAGTTCCTTTTTGTCTTCTTTATAAACCTCAAATGTTCTGTTTGATTCTAGTTTCCTAACCTTTACATGCTTTTCCTTTTTCTTCTTGACCACCTCCTCCGACTTCTAAAGTTCTCTTACCTTGCCATCCTTGTCCTTCCGTCTGACTGGAACATACCTACCCTGTACTCTGTGCAGTTGATCTTTAAACACCCTCCAAATGTTGATGTGAACTTCCCCCAAAACAGCTGTTCCCAATTGACTCGCCCAAATTCCTGCCTAATGTCCTCGTAATTTGCCCTGCTCCGGTTTAATACTCTCCTGCAGGGTCTGTTTTTATTCTTAGCTATAGCTGACTTAAAGCTCACCCACTGTAAAGTCAGTCACCTGGCCAGTCTCGTTACCTAACAACAGATCTAGTACAGCCCCTCCTCTTGTTCGACAATCTATTTATTGATTTTAGAAGTCTTCCTGGAAGCACCCAACAAATTCTGGCCAATCTAAACCCCATGCACTAAGAAGGTCCCAGTTTACATTAGGGAGGTTGAAGTTCCAGTGACAAGAACTGTATTGTTTTTATAAATGAATTGTGATGATCACACAAATACCTAAGATGCCAATGCACAGCCAAGTCATCGCTAAAGCAAGCTGGTTAATCAGTAGCTACTGGCAGGACACCAGGAACCAGCCTTGTAGCTTAGGGACCTTGGTCAAAATCCAGCTCAGACCATCCAGATGAAAGGCTCTCCTGTCTGTCAGCTGCAAGTGCCTGTGTAAAGTCTCAATCCAATCTCAAATGGTCTCATTCCTTAATGAGCACTAATTAACAGCCTTTCACAGCAAGGTTATGGGCTGGCATGCAGAGTGGAAATAATATGCTGGTTGATACTGTACAGGGCATACTTCAGTGGATGGTGTTGAACAGGATAGAGACTGTGATTTGGCTAAGCTGATGCGGTTTCAGGTTATACTCTACAATGGGAAGGCTTTTGCAAGCCAAAGGCCCCACTCACCAGTCTGAGCAAAGAAAAGTGCATCCACCTCATGAGATTCAAGCTTTGCAAGTCATTCTCCAACAGATGGCAACCCCATGTGATCATCACAGTCATAGCGTCAAGAGTAAAATCTTTCAGAAATGACTGCAAAATTGGAAAATAACCATGTATAGCCCTACAAGGAACAAAAAAAGATGGGCAGAAATTGAGGCTTCTTTTGTTCTATTAAGAAACCTATTTGAACAGATCATGTACCTTCTGGGAGGGAGGCTGTTAAACCATGAAATCCACCAGGGGATCTCTCTACATATTTATACACCACTCAAAGCAAACAGTACAACCGGCACTTCAAAAAAAAACTGCCTCCTTCATCCCCTGCCTGTCTCAAAATCTCTTCACTGCCAGACAAAAAGCACAGTCTTGGCCTAAGCACACAACTCTTAGTGAACCGTGGAAAACTTGGTCACGTCTTCATGTACCTGTAGCATCTTTCAGGATTTTCTTTAATCTCGACTGCCAGGGATATCTCATCTCAGCTGCCTATACCTGACATGTGCATCATCATATTTCCAAGGTTCTCTAATCCTGCCCTCCTTGCACTTTAGCAGGAACATGCTGACCCTGA
This sequence comes from Mobula birostris, assembly GCF_030028105.1. Taxonomy (NCBI): domain Eukaryota; kingdom Metazoa; phylum Chordata; class Chondrichthyes; order Myliobatiformes; family Myliobatidae; genus Mobula; species Mobula birostris. The sequence continues at coordinate 110,546,400 of NC_092371.1, read as the reverse complement.
ACTTTCTCCCTATCTCACCTCTGAAAGTGTCCCAGTTGCCAGAACACAACCTCTTCTAATCCACTTTTACCATTTCCTACTTGATCCCATTGAAAACAGTCTTCCCCAATTTAGGACTTTAACTTGAGAACCATAAAGTCACAGAAAAGTAGAACAAGGATACAGGCCCTTCAGCCCAAAAAGTCCATACTGACCACAGTGCCCACCCTGTAGCCCTTATTTCCTGCATTTGGCCCATAGCCCCCTAAGCCCTGCCCCTCCATGTTACTATCCAAGTTCTTCTTAAATGATACTATTATACCTGCTCAACAATGTCCCTTGACAGCTCATTCTATATACTCAATATTATCAGTGAAAAAGTTGTCCCTTTTAGATCTTTCCTGTCACCCTAAATCTTTGCCTCCTAGGTTTGGACTCCTCTACTTTTTAAGTTCAAAGTTCAAAGCAAATTTATTATCAAAGTACTTAATGTCACCATATACAATCCTGAGATTCGTATACTTGCGGGCATAGTCAGCAACTTCAAGAAACACAACAGCATCAATGAAAGACCACACCCAACAGCATGGACAAAAAGCCAATGTGCAAAAGGTGATGAACTATACAAATTCAAAAGAAAAATAAAGAAATAATAATAATATCGAGAACATGAAATGAAGAGTCTTTGAAAGTGAGTCCATAGGTTGTGGAAACGGTTCAGAGACGGAGTGAGTGAAGCTGAATGAAATCATCCCCACTGGTTCAAAAGCCTGATGGTTGAAAGGTGATAATTGAACCTGGTGGTGTGGCTTCGGTACCTTCTTGCTGCTGCTGTCAGGAAGAAGGAGAGAATGGCCTGAGTGGTGAGTGTTGATGATGGAGGCTGCTTTCCTGCGACAGCACTCTGCGTAGATGTGCTCAATGGGTGGGGAGGTCTTTATCCGTGATGGACTGGGTCGTATCTTCTGCTTCTTGTAGGATTTTCCATTCAGGGGCATTGGTGTATCCATACCAGGCCATGATGCGACCAATCAATATACTCTTCTGTAGAGGTTTGTCAAAGTTTTAGATGTCATGCTGAATCTACACAAACTTCTAAAGAAGTGGAGGCACCGTCATGCGTTCTTTGTAATTGCACTTATGTACTGGACCCAGGACAGATCCTCTGAAATGCTAACTCAGAGGAATTTAAAGTTGCTGACCCCTTCCACATCTGATCTCCTGATGAGGACCGTCTCATGGACCTCTGGTTACCTTTACCTGAAGTCAATAATCAGCTCCTTGGTCTGTGATTCGGCTGATGATAGTGGTGTCATCAGCAAACTTAAACATGGCACTGGAGCTCTGCTTAGCCTCACAGTCATAAGGATAAAGCAACCAGAGCAGCAGTCTAAGCACACAGACTTGTGGTGCACATGTGCTGATGGAGATTGTGGAGGAGATATTTTTGCCAATCCAAATTGACTTGGGTCTGCAAGTGAGGAAATCTGGAATCCAATTGCACAAGGAAATATTGGGGCCAAGGTCTTGAAGCTTATTGACTAGTTTTGAGGGGATGATAGTATTGAATACTGAGCTGTAGTTGATAAAGAGCATCCTGCTGTACGCACCTTTGCTGTCCAGATGTTCCAGGGTTGAGTGAAGAGCCAATAAAATGGCATCTGCTGTGGACCATTGCGCTGGTACGCAAGTTAGAGCGGATTCAAATACTCCTCAGGTAGGATATGTTTCATCACCAACCTCTCAGAGCATTTCATCACAGTGGATGTAAGTGCTGTTGGACGAGAGTCATTGAGGCAGGTTACCATGTACGTCTCAGGCACTGGTATAATTGAAGCTTGCTTGAAGCAGGTGGGTTCCTCAGACTGTTGAAGTGAAAGGTTAGAGATCTGAATTGATCAGCGCTGGTCTTCAGCACTCAGCCAGGTATCCCGTCTGGCCCAGATGCTTTCCATGGGTTCACCCTCCTGAAGGATGTTCTCGCGTCAGCCTCAGAGACTGAAATCACAGGGTTATTAGGGGTTCTGGGAGTCCATGAAGGTTTCTCCATGCTTTGATGGTCAAGGCGAGCATAGAAGGCTCATCTGGGAGTGAAGCTTTGTTGTCACCTATGCGTGTTGCTTGAGTTTCACTTTGTAACAGCCAGAGCTGACAAGCATCCTTCAGTGATTCAAGTTTGGTCCAAAATTGCCACTTTGCCCATGAGACAGCTTTCCAGAGGTCACACCCAGGGAAAAGACGGCTACCATCCACTTGATCTATCCCCTTCAGAACCCGAATAAGGTTTAATATCACTGGCATAAGTGATATTGAAAATATCAGTGGAATTGAAAAAAATTCCAATAACAAACTGCAGCCAGGATTTTATATTCAGGATAAGATTATATCTGGAGACAATAGGTTAGCAATATTGTAAAATATTCATTTCTGGCCAACATGCTGATGTGGATTGTGTGTATTGCAATCAATATTTTAATCCAATTCACACGTATAAACTCACTTTGCTATTTGCATAAGTCAGGTGGCTTTACACCTTATGAAGAAAGCCAAACAAGTCCCACATGTGGGATACTAAAGGCATTGTAATAACCCACAACAATAAAAGATCAAAACACAAAAAAAACTGCAAGAAATCTGAGTAAAACAACTTAACATCTTGGAATTACTCAGCAATCAGGCTGATGTGAGGACAGAAAAACAATTAACATTTCACGTCATGACATTTCACCACCTGATGACCCAAAACATTCAATCTTTTTCTCATTGCACAGTTGTTGTCTGACCTGCTAATTATTTCTTGCATGCTATCCAGATGCATCACGGCTTGGTTTGGCAACCACAAGAAACTGAGTTGAGGGTTGTGGATACGGCTCAGCATGCCACAGAAACCACCTTCCCCTCCACGTCTACAGTTCTTGCAGCCTCGCTAAAGTAGCCCACAAAATCAACCCCACCCCTAGACATTCTCTTTTCTCCCCCCTCATCAATTTGGGCAGATGATAACAAAAGCCTAAAAATTCATACTACCAGGGTCAAAGACAGCTTCTGTCCTGCTGTTATAAAACTTATACAAGGATCGCTTAGATAGACTCTTGACCTCACAATCCATGTCATTGTGGTCTTGCACCTTATTGTTTACCTGCACTTAACTTTCTCCGTAACTGTAACACTTTACTTCACTTTCTGTTATTGTTTTACCTTGAACTACTTCAATGCACTGGTGTAATGAAATAATCTGTGAAAGGCATTCCATGATGCAAGACAAGATCTTCACTGTCTGTCGGTACATATGACAATAATAAACCAATTTACCAAATACATCAGCTTTTGTTCATCCAAAATCAAAATAAAATCGAAGGTGAAATTTTAATTCTCCATGAACCTCAATCCCAAGTTTATTTCACATCATGGAGCTTATATTAAATGCAATGCTGTTCTTTAGAAAAAAAATCACTGGATTCTACTGTCACCTTATAAGTTTGTGTGCTGTCTTATTCTATCCAATAACTACCTTACTGGATAATTCAGAAAAACTTCATCTCTATTTTGTTTTTAATTCATTGCCATTTTGTTTTTACACATTGTGCATGGGATTGTCTTCAGAAATGAACATGTTCATTATCACTGGGTCCAGATCTTCAAACTTCTTAGGAGTGTGGGAGAATAATTCCCAATACAGATTACAGCTGCTGAATAAGACAACTTGCCACAAGTTAAGCACAATTAAGGATAGAAATTCAATGTATTACATCAGATTAAATGCAACCTTTTTCTTCAGTTTCCAATAATCTCCCTTGTAATTACTTGGCCAGTGCTCGCCAGAGTTGATGAACAAATCATCCGATATTTTTCTTTAAGCCACAGTTCAATTGCTTTTGGGTCTGAGCTGGTTATTTTTCACTCTTTGACCGGAAACATAGTTGACTTCACCCAGAACAGTGAGGGACCAGGTTTGTGTAGTCAGTCAGCTGCAGCAGAAGGTATTCAGTCCTACTGCTGATCATGAAAATCATGATCTTCAGTTCCTGGTGCCATTGGAACTCTGAAGTGGCACACTGATATCACGGGAAGCTGCATATGGCGGCAACATGGTAAGTCTGCTGTTAGCATATATGCAAGGGTTGTTACGTAATGAAATTCGTCCCCTGAATGCATAAATTCAAAATTGTAGTAATGGAAGAGGACGAAACATCAACTTAACTTCACATAACTATTCTTCTTTCAGAACAATATAGTCACAACTTAATATTCTTATTACTAAGGTTTACAATGCATGGCACTCTCCATCCATTATTTGCTTCATTACCACCTTCAGAATGGGAAGATACCCACAGCCAACCTACTAAAAAGCTGTGCTGACCAACTGGCTGGAGTGTGTAGGGACATCTTCACCCTCTCATTCCTTGCAGTCTGAGCTTCCCAGTTGCTTCAAAATGACATCAATTGTACTGGTGCCCAAGAAGAATGGGGAGACCTGCCTCATTGACTACCATCTAGCAGCACCTTAATTCATGGTAATGAAATACTTGGAGAGGCCGGCTACGGTTCAAATCAACACCTGACTCAGCAAGGACTTGGACCCGTTTCAATTCACCTAATGCCACGACAGGTCAACAGCAGATGCTACCTTGCCGGCTCTCCACTCTGCTCTGGAACAGCTGGACAACAGGAACACGCATGGCAGGCTGTTGTTCATTGACTGCAGGTTGGCACTGAACAGCATCATCCCCTGAAAATCTATTGTCAAGATCTTAATACTCAGAGTTCTGTAATGCACTGTGCAATTGGATCCTCGATTTTGCTATGTTTTGTAACTTCAAAACATTACACTAATTCAGAGGAAGACAGGGGAGTCCGAAATGTGTGTCTAACTTTGTGTTGACTTTCAGCGAGGCACGCATGTATCACATGGTAGTGCCATGACACATGCAATTCATGTATTTTTACATATAACTGATAATGAATTATGAACAGCTTAATCAAACACTATGTTTACAAGATTACTACAATATTAAATACACAGCAGATTTCCTCACTGGGGATGGGAAGGGCGGGTCACAGTCATAAACTTCACCTTCTCCTCACTGACCATCAACACTGTCGCGTGTCAGTGAATGGTGCTTTGACCCCGCTGTGCTCTTTCTATATCTATGACTGTGTGTCTAAGCAGAGCTCCAACACATCTACAAGTTCGCAGATGACACTGCTACTGTTGGCAAAGGCATGGATGGGTGCTTGTTGAGTGCTGTCATAATACCAACCTTCTGCTCAAGAGCAGCAAAACCAAGGAACTTGAGGAAAGGGAAATCAGGTAAACTAACACTAGTTCTCATTGAAGGGTCGCCAGTGGAAAGAGTAAGCAGTTTCAGGTTCTTGGCTGTCAACATCTTGGAGGTTCTATCCTGGCCACAGCACATATATCAGAATCAGAAACAGGTTTATTATCATCGGCATGTGTTGTGAAATTTGTTAACTTAGCAGCAGTTGTTCAATGCAATACATAATATAGAAGAAAACAATAAATAAATTTACAGTAAATGTATATTGAGTAGATTAAAAACGTGCAAAGGACAGAAATAATGTATAATAAAAAAGTGAGGTGGTGTTCATGGGTTCAATATCTATTTAGGAAACGGATATGAACACCATGAAGAAGGTGTACCAGCATCTCTACTGTTTCGTTTCAAGAAGTTTGTGGAGGTTTAGTATGTAACTGAAGGCTGACAAATTTCTGCAGGTGTATGGTGGAAAGCATTCTGACTGGTTGCATAACGGCCTGGAATGGAAACTCCAATGGACATGAACACGTGAAGCTACAGAGAGTGGTGGACTTAGCAGTTCCATCACAGGAACAACTCTCCCCACCACTGAGGACATCTACAGTAGGACGGCAGCATCCATCACTAGGGAGTCCCACCATCTGAGCTATGTCCTATTTTTTGATGTAGCCATCAGGCACGAGGTACGAGAGTGTGAAGACCCGCTGCCAAACTGAAAATGCCTAACACTACCTCGAACTGTATTTCCTCTCTCACCTTGCACCACTTTTTATTTTGATTATTTTATTTTGCCATGAACATTATGTATAATTTATGTTAATTTAAGTCTGTTAATTTATGTTTGTAATGCACAGAGCTGCAGCTGCAAAAAGCTAACTTGCACGACACTTATACCCTGGGTATATATGCCTATGGCAATAAACTTTAACTTTTTCCTTCATAATTATGTTTTCTCTTTGTTCACCAAGTTTTTCCCTTTCAATTTTGTATAAGGAGTTGATTCCTGAATGGAGCATGATCTGATTACACTCTGATAACCAACTCACATGGCTAAGACCTACGTGTTAGCCTCAACTCAGGGTTATGGCAAAATGATCTTGTGAACACCAATGTCTAGTTCTGTTTTTACCCGCACTGACCCATGCCACCCAGTTAATGACCTACTTGAATAGTTGTTTCCTGTGGTAGTACGCTTTCTGTCAACTGTATTCTTTGGTACAGCAGGATTTCTAGGATACCAGAATGCCCTGTTATTGGAGGAATTATCTCTCTCTCACACAAACACACACGCGTGTACGTGTTGCCTTTCAGTGACGTTGTGCTTGCTACTGTTATGTGGGGTTGGTTTACTTGTTGGTAGAACAGTGGCCGCTTGAAATCTGTAGCAGCCCTTTCCCATTGGTTGGCTTGTGTGCTACAGCACCGGTGTCTGGTTTCAGACACCTCCAGGGTATATGAATAATATGTGTGGGAGGCTCTCTCTTGTTCCTTCGTTCCCAGGGCATCTTCACACCGAAGGTCGTGATCGGTGAAGGACCATTGAGAAAGTGTGTTGCAGACGTAGACCCCCCCAACCCCCCACGTTTGTTTAGTTAAGTATCCATTCATAGCATGCTTAGTTCTTCGGTTCTATAATTTGGGGAAATTTAATGGAGTACCCGTTCAACTAAAGGGTAACTGAATGTCCAGTGTTGTGGTTTTGGGTAGTTTAGACAAACACTTAAGCAACACACACAAAAGATGCTGGTGAACGCAGCAGACCAGGCAGCATCCCTAGGAAGAGGTACAGTCAACGTTTCTGGCCGAGACCCTTTGTCAGGGCTAACTGAAAGAAGAGATAGTGAGAGATTTGAAAGTGGAAGGGGGAGGGGGAGATCAGAAATGATAGGAGGAGACAGGAGAGGGAGGGATGGAGCCAAGAGCTGGAAAGTTGATTGGCAAGAGGGATACGAGGCTGGAGAAGGGAAAGGATCAGGGGACAGGAGGCCTAGGGAGAAAGAAAATGGGGGGGGGGAACCCAAAGAACAGGAATTCTGCAGATGCTGGAAATTCAAGCAACACACATCAAAGTTGCTGGTGAACGCAGCAGGCCAGGCAGCATCTGTAGGAAGAGGTGCAGTCGACGTTTCAGGCCGAGACCCTTCGTCAGGTCTCGGCCTGAAACGTCGACTGCACCTCTTCCTACAGATGCCGCCTGGCCTGCTGCATTCACCAGCAACTTTGATGTGTGTTGGGGAACCCAAAGGATGGGCAAGGAGTTATAGTGAGAGGGACAGAGGGAGGAAAAAGTGAGGAAAAAGAGAGGAAAAAAGGGGTGGGTGGGTAAATAAATAAATAAGGGATAGGGTACGAAGGGGAGGTGGGGCATTTACAGAAGTTAGAGAAGTCAATGTTCATGCCATCAGGTTGGAGGCTACCCAGACGGAACATGCCACCAGGTTGGTCCTTGCCCATCCTCTGGGTCTTTTTCCCTCCCCCTCCCCCTTTCTTTCTCCCTCGTGTTTGCGTTGGACAAACAGTTGTTTAGCTAGATGCCTGGTTCTGTGTTGAACAGTTTATTTTTAAATAAATAGTTAATGTACCCATTTTAAATCTGTGCCTTCTGCTTCATTCATTGGATCCTCGAACCTGCCTCCTCATGTTACAGCTGCAGAGGCTCTTTAATCCAGAACAAAAGTGGATGAAATAGAAGAACCATGCACATGAACATACTCAGCTTGTTAAATCACACCAATGCCTCAGTGGTTGAATGTTGTCTCCTGTCCAACAGACCTCAGTTTAGTCCTGGTTTTCCCCATACTTGCATGCTGATTGCTTGGAAGATACGTGGGTCAGCCGAAATCAGTACCTCCAAGTGAAGGGGGGAGCGTGGGGAGCCACAAAGCAGTTAAGAGTATGGAGCAAGATGCAAGTTAAATATGAGCCCAGCTTCAGATCAACTGACCAACAGGAAGTAGCAGCTAGAATTAACAGGAACTATCTGAGAGACAAAGTCGGTATCTTTGAATAATTACGGTTAGAATCCATGTTGGGAAAATCCCGTCCGGATACAAATATCCAGTTCTCCAAGCAACAATGTGGCTTTCATGAACCACCCACAAATCAAAGCTCACTGTGTCATTTAACCCTCACACTCAAGTACATACACTGCATAAATAAGCATTCAATATCTCTTATCTCAGCAATATCAAACTGAACAGTTTCAAAGTAAATCATCATCTTTTTTAAACATTGTTTAAAATTTGATAAAAATTTCTGAAACAACACTTATTTCTGTATTGATCTATTTGGCTTCCCAGCTCTCCAAAATCAGATTTAAAAAATAAATAAATGCTTTCTAACCCAAACACATTAATGAGAATTCTCTGAAATTCTCCACCAATTCCTTCCCTTGTCAATAATTCATTATCTTACAAATGCTTATGTTTGTGTGGGTGTGAGTGGTGTGCCACTTCAAATACTCTCACGCTGATTAGTAGTGGCTGGCTCAGTACACTGCAGCAACCCGCCAACACAGACTGCACAGTTACTAAATTATTTAACCAGCAACAAGAATACCACCTCGGAAATGTGTAACTCAATTAATTTCATTGAAATGGTTGATAACCTGACTCCCACAGGATTGTTTTAATTTCTTCACCTCCTTTGCACATATTTCAAAGTCCCGTTCTGCATTGTGCAGAGATATGCCCTCGGATGCGCTGGGACACATCATTAGTGATACAGCCCGAGGTCGTCGGATGTTTCGGGTCCTTCAATATCAGATACCCTTGCCCAGGTGACCCAGCCACTGCTGATCAGGCCCTGCCTTGTGTCCTGGTAATGCTGGTCCATGGGCCACGCCTCTTAATCCACAGCTATCTGGAGGCTCGCTTAGCAACCTCTGTGAAGGTTCTAATGGCTCTTTACCTTGCAGCCCCCATAACGCCAAGGAGAGAGTAGGTTCTGCAGAGTGAGCAGCCGGCAAAATGTCTACACCCCGCCCTTATAGGCTCGCATCATGCCCTCCACCCCCGTCTTTGGCACTGTCTACCTGCTCTTGGTATTTGGCTTTCTTACATTCAAACACCTCCTCAATCCAGTCTTCCCAGGGAGCTGTCAGTTCTATCATGACCACCTACTTTGAGGTTTCTGACAGAATGACCATGTCAGGCCTCAGGGATGATGATGCGATGAAGGAAAATAACACAGTAATGGAAAGAAGCAGGCATTTGTATTTAACTCTGGCACAGGTTTATTCTATGATCTATAGAGGGAAAAATAACTGCACCAAAAAATTCAGCCCCACCCTCCTCCTCAAGACAAGGATCCTTTAATTGCATTTTTATGTGTGTAACAGTATGATAATACACACTGCAATGTCACACAGTGGGAGGAAAGTAATATGCCCTATCGCAGTCAAAACAGAGTCTGATCGCAAACCATTCAGTGCTTGGTTATTGGTGATGCTTGCTGTCTGCAAATATATCATCTGCTATTTGTGAAATCTCTGTGTACTTCTACTAGAATTTTTTAAAAGGGGCCCTTTAATTAAAGATGCAATAAAAGAAATTGGGTCAAACAGGTCACAGAATGCACTTTTTGGACGTTCTTAAAAATATAGCATTCAAAGCAACTGATTCAAGTTACTTCATGAATGAGTCATTACAGGCAGCAATACCTTTTAAATGTGGGAAGATATTCCAAGGTAATTCATCGAAATTGCCTGTAAAAAATAATGCTGAGGTAATAGGAGAAACTACAAATGTGCCAAAACTATGGCGAAAAATCAACATCGCAACAAGCAGTGGAGCTGTCAGTGAAATGCATGCTGAAGCCGGCTTACAGGTCATGACTTGACAGCTCTGAGGAAAAAGAGGGGATCGAGGTTAGATATTTGCAGGGACTATTGAGGTAAGGGAAACCAGTAGCTGGAGGTGCTCCAGCTGTTCAGTAGAAACAAACAAAGGCAACACCATTAACTGGAAAACAGGGAATAGGACATAGGGAACGATGGCAAGGTCAAGTTTATCAGCAGGGAGTGAGGGAGGATGACATACTAGTGATGATTAACAATTACAGTATTTATAACATTGAGAACACTAGAAAGCTTGAAGTAAGAGTTTTGCTAAAGATGAAAATAATATTAGGAAGTATATGGGGACGTGAGAAGCCACTGATATCAATGGAAAAGGAGTAAAGCTACATGGATGGAGTCCTTCGTTAAGTTATTTATCTTAGCCCCAGGTACCTTTAAAAAGCTAGCTACCAAGGGTGACTGTAGGAGTTTCTCACTGATGACTGGAAAATTCATTTGCAACTCTTCAAATTATTCTACTGGGAGTATTCTATAAACCCCAATAATAAGAGACACTGAAGCGCACTTTTGGAAAGATGCAAAAATAAATGGGTTGTTCTCATGGGTGACTTCAACTTCCCTAATCACTGGCATCTTAGTGCAAAAAGTTTATATGGGGCAGAATTTGTTAGGTGTGTCCAGTAAGGATTTTTCACTCAGTAGCCACTTTATTAGGTACGCCTGCTTATTAATACAAATATCTAATCAGCCAATCATGCGGCAGCAACTCAATGCCGGCTGGTGACGCAGTGAGATCAGCGCCAGACTCCGGAGCGAAGGTTCCCGAGTTCGAATCCAGGCCGGGCCACCCCTGAGCACGCTTTCCATCCGTGCTGGATTGAGTGTCGAGCTAGCGCCGTAAAAAATACAAGGGTTGAGTCAGGAACATTCATAACGTGACCCGGTTAATCCTGACACCACGTGCCAGACAAGAATAGCTGAATGTCTGGTACGACACGCTTAAAAAAAAACTCAATGCATTGAAACATGAAGATGTGGTCAAGAGGTTCATTTGTTGTTCAGACCAAACATTAAAATGGGGAAGAAATGTGATCTAAATGATTGTTGATGGCAGATGTGGTGGCTTGAGTATCTCAGAAACTCAAAGATTCAAAGTACATTTATTATCAACGAATGAATAACTCATACAACCTTGAGATTTGTTTGCTTAACAGGCAGTCGCAAAGCAAGGAACCCAAAAGAACCCAATTAATAAAAAAAAGACTAAAACCCAGTGCCCACTGAGAAAGAGAAAATGAAATGAAACAAATCATGCAAACAATAGAATCGAGCAACAACAGCAGTGTTCTGAACCAAATTGGGTCCTTAGATTCAAATCCTTGGAGCAGCCCGGAGCAGGCCCAAAGCCTCGGTATTCAGTTCATCATATTAGCAGAGCAAGTTGCTGCAAAGTTCACAAACATGAAGCACAGTGCTAGGAGAAGCCCCCAGACTATCTGGGCCTAGTTTAAAGTGTCCGAACCTTGGGACCAGGCTCTACTGCGACAAATCGCTCCAGGCCTAGACTTTGCGGCTGGAGAAACCATTCTCAACCTCTCCAAATCGGCTCGGTGCTTAGAGCGATCGAACCTTCCCCCGACTCTTGACACCTTGCCTTTCCAGTCTACATGGGCTGGCATTTTGATTGTCCAAATAGTGTATTGTACCTTGCATTAGGACCTGGGCCTCACCATGGCAAATTGCTCCGGGTTTAGAATGTGCCACTCAGTGGTTAGCTTCAGACCTGGATTTTGCTGCGGTAGAAGACATTCTCAACCTCACCAAAACGGCTCAGCACTTAGAGTGATTCACCCTCACATCCGGGTAAGATGGACTGGCACCGAAATTCCTCCATCCTGTTTTCTCCCCTCTGAATCGTCTGCTCCAGCCAGCTTGGCTGTAACTCCAAGTGTGTCAACTGTGCAATGCACATCTCTCAAGTTCGTTTTGCCCTCACTCGCCTCCTCATTTGCAGTGATAGCTTACCACGATTTACTTTTAAAAAAAGTGTTATTAATAATGATTTTAATCAAATTCCTTTGCTTTCGAACCACAAGTAAGCAGTCACACATCGTTGGTAGTGCCATCTTAAACTGGGATATCCTGGGGTTTTCACGCAACAAATCGCAGGGGTTCCCAACCTGGGGTCCGTGGACCTCATGGTTAATGGTAGGGGTCCGTGGCATAAAAACGGTTGGGAACCCCTGCTCTGGAGTTTACAGAGAATGGTGTGAAAAACAAAAATTATCCAGTGGGTGGCAGTTCAGTGGGCAAAAGCACTTTGTTAATGAGGGAGGTTAAAGGAGAATAGGAAGATTAGTTCAAGCTGACAGGAAGGCGATAATAACACAAATAACCACACATTACAAGAGCGGCGTACAGAAGAGCATCTCTGAATGCACAACATTTTGAACCTTGAAGTGAATGGGCTACAGGAGTAGAAGACCATGAATGTACACTCAGTATCCTCATACCTAATAAAGTGGTCACTGAATCCGTGGAGACAGGCCGAACAGAAGAGAAGCCGAAGAGCCTGGTCAGGTGTCAGATCTCTCAGTGGGTGACCACAACTCCCTGACCTTTACTATAGCTGTGGACAGGGAGAGGAGTAGATGGTATGGGAAAGTATTTCATTAGGGGAGGGGGAATTATAATGCTACTAGACAGGAACTTGGAGCGTAGATTGGGAAAAGATTTACTCAGGGAAATGCACAACAGAAATGCGGAGGTTGTTTAGGGAGTAACTGAATGGGGTTCTGGATAGGTTTGTCCCATTGAGGCTGGGAAATGATGGTAGGGTGAAGGAACCATGGTTTACAAGAGATGTGGAATATCTAGTCAAGATGAAGAAACAAGCATCCTTAAGGTTTAGAAAGGAAAGATCATTCAGGTCTGTAGAGGGCTGCAGGGAAAGCAGGAAGGAGCTGAGGAATGGACGGGAGAGCTAGAAGAGGACATGATAAGGCCTTAGCGAGTAGGACTAAGGAAAACCACAAGATATTCTACACGTACAGTATATGAAGATCAGGACAATGAATACAGTGAGGGTAGGACAATCAGGGATAAAAGGGGAAACATGTGCTTGGAGTCAGAAAAGGTTGGGAAGGCTCTTTGCTTCAGTATTCTCCAGTGAGAGAGACCTTGATGAATATGAGGGTGAGTTCTGCTGGTATGCTGGAACATGTCAACGTTAAGAAAGAGGATGTGCTGGAACTTTTGAAAAACATTACAATAGATAAGACCTGTACAGGATATACCCCAGGTTACTAAAGGAAGCCAGGGAAGAGAGTGCTGTGCTTCCGGCAATGATCTTTGTAACTTCACTGGCTACAAGTGTCGTATCAGAAGATTGAGGGGTATGTTATTCCTTTGTTCAGGAAAGATAATAAAGATAATCCTGGGAATTACAGACTAATGAGTCCTACATCAGTGGTGGGCAATCTATTGGAGAGTATTCTTAGAGATAGAATTTACCAGCATCTGGAGAAGCATAGTCTGATTAGGGATAGTCAGTATGGCTTTGTGAGGGGCAGATCAGGCCTCACGGGCCTGACTGAATTCTTTAAGGAAGTGACAAAACATATTGATGAAGGTAAAGCAGTGGATGTGGTGTAAATGGATTTTAGTAAGGCACTTGACAAGGTTCCCCGTGGCAGGCTCATTCAGAAAGCCATGGGCATGGGATACAAGGTCATTTGGCTGCACGAATTCAGAATTGGCTTGCCCACAAAAGGCAGAGGGTGGTAGTTGATGGAGCGTACTCTGCCTGAAGGTCACTGACCAGTGGCGTCCTGCAGGGATCCCGGCTCTACGATTTTTATAAGTGATGTGGAACTGGAAGTGGAAAGGTGGGTTAGTAAGTTTGCAGATGACATGAAGGTTGGTGATGATGTAGATAGTGTAGAAGGTTGTCGTAGGTTATAATGGGCCACTGATAAGATGCAGAGCTGGGCTGAAAAGTGGCAGGTGCTGTTCAATCCAGAAGTGTGAAGTGACTCACTTTGGAAGTTTAAACTTGGAAGGCAGAATACAGGATTAATTAAGGAACAGAGGGATCTTACATTCACAGGTCCCTTAAAGTTGCAGAACAAGTTGATACGGTGGTATGGTGTATTGGCCTTCGTTAGTCGGGGGATTAAGTTCAAGTGTCACAATTTATGTTGTGGCTCTGGTTAGAACACACTTGCAGTATTGTGTTCATTTCTGGTTGTCTCATTATAGGAAGTGTCTGTAAGCTTTAGAGGACACAGAAGAGGTTTACCAGGATGCTGGCATTTCGTAGAAAGGGCTTTTGATAACCTTGTTGAACTCACATTGGGCAAGTAATTTACATTTGTTCCGGAAGTATTTAGAATTCTCATGTGCCAGTTGGAAGATCAATAGATATTTGTCATTAACTACTCCCATTCAATTGCAGTTCTAAGAGATACTGGAAATGTGTGGCTTTGGGAAGATTGTCTTACTACTGTTATTTCTTTAAAATTATATTATGAAAGGTTTTGCATTCCACTAAAGCAGTAAATAAGAACTACTTAAGATACTCTTGAGGTAGGGAATTCTTAATATTAGTTATTTTATCTATGAGGCCTCAGGGATAGCAGTTTTATAAAAGCAAAGGATTTATACACTGTTAAAACAATTCTTTAATATAAAATAAATGCTTAAAGAGCTTGATCTGCTATAGTTCTTCTGCTGAAGCTGTTCCCACAGTGCTATCAGGTAGTGAGTTCCAGTGTGAGGTTGAAATAAATCCAATGGAACAAATATATGTTTCCAAGTCAGGATGGTGCACAGCTTTGAGGAGAACTCACAAGTGGTTGGTGTTCCCATGAGTCTGGTGCCCCTGCCTTTTGTAATGATATCATAGGTCTGGGAGATACTCTTGGAATAACCTGACTAGTCAACTGCAGTGCATTTTGTCGATACACACTGCAGTCATTGTACACGGATGGCAGGGGAAATGAAAGGTTGTTGTGGCACAGATCAAGTGGGCTGCTTTATTCTGAGCTTCTTAGAGGATTTTGGGGCTGCTCTTATCCAGGCAAGTGGAAAGTATTCCATCAGACCACTGAATTGTGCCTTGTCTACAGTGGAAAGTTTTAGAAATATGAGAAGAAAAGTCACTCACCACAGGATACCCCGCTCTTACTGGCACAGTATTTGTATGGCTGCAACACACACACACACACACACACACACAATGCTGGCGGAATTCAGCAGGCCAGGCAGCAACCATGGAAAAGAGTACAGCAGACATTTCAGGCCGAGACCTGTCCTGCTGAAGGGTCTCAGCCCAAAATGTCAGCTGTACTGTTTTTCATTGATGTTGCCTGGCCTGCTGAGTTCCTCCGGCATTGTGTGTGTGTGTGTGTGTGTGTGTGTGTGTGTGTGTGTGTGTGTGTGTGTGTGTGTGTGTGTGTGTGTGTGTGTGTTGCTTGGATTTCCAGCATCTGGCAGATTTTCTCTTGTTTGTGATTTGTATGGCTGGTTCCATTAAGTTTCTGGTCAATGGTGACTCACAGGAGGTTAATAATGGGCTATTTGTTAATGGTAATGTCAGAGATGTTCATTGGTAGGTGATTGGACTCTCTCTTGTTGGAAAATCTAATTGCCTGACATATTTGCATAATGAATGTCTGTGTCTGAATAATGTGCAAGTCTTGTTAGATGCAAATAAGCACTGTTTCACTTTCTGAGACGTTACAAAAGGAATTAACTATTGCTCAGAAGACGTCCCCATTTTTGATATAACATGTGACATTTGAGGAACTTAGAACTCTGTCCTGGGTTATGATGACTTATCCCCAACAATAATAACCACTTTATTTTGTGCAAAGAACAAAGCCAACAAGTAGAGTGTTTTCCCAAGGTTTTTTAATCTGATCCGGAATCATATTTATTATCATTGACTTATACGATGTGAAAATTTTCTTGTGGCAGCAGTACAATGCAAAGATATAAAATTAACTAAAATTTTTTAAAATATGCATGACTCTCACCCAATCAGTGGAATCCCCCTCAAAGGACCGCATTTGCACGATGCTGTGATGAGGCCTGCAGCCATGTGGTCCAGACCAATATTATACTGGACATTGGTGAGGAAGTGTCCTTTGACAGCACTGATGATAAGGGGCAGTAGTTATTGGAACACCTTAGGGTTGCTATTGATAGGGCATAGTCTCCTTCATTTTATGTGGACTACTTGATTTCAGACTTTAATCATTCGTCAGGTGGAGAAGTAATGTTTATTTATCACTGCTGCTTATAACCCATGTACATGCAAAGTGAAACACCCAATAGTTGTTCTGTGTTGTTACTCTATAGTTGTGGAAGACAGCACTTTGATCTGATACATGCAGAGAATGACAGGTGGACCCAAGTTGTACCTAGTAAGCTTGTAACAAATGGTTTATTCTTTTCGATAAACTGACATTTCTGCATACTCGGAGATACAATTCTCAACCAGTGCTTAACAATACCCTTCACATTGGTCCCTTCCATGTTAGCTTAAGGAATCAGATTGGGGATTGAGGGGTAAAATGGTGCTGGAAAAACTTGCAAAGTTCAGATTTCAAAGTAAGCTTATTAGCAAAGTACACATATGCCACCACATACAACTCTGAGATTCGTTTCCTTGTGGGCAAACTCAACAAATCCAAGAACCAGAATAGAATCAATGAAAGACCGCACCCAACAAGATGGAGAAGCACTCAAATTGCAAAGGACAGCAAACTATGCAAATACAAAAGGAAAAAAAATTAATAAATAAATGAGCAACAAATACCAAAAAATAATGAGATGAAGAGTCCTTGAAAGTCAGTCGATAGGTTGTGGGAACAGATCAGTGATGGGGCAAGTGAAGTTGAGTAAAATTGTCCCATTGGTTCAGAAGCCTGATGACTGAGGGGTAATAACTGTTCCTGAACCTGATGGTGTGAGTCTGAGACTCCTTTACCACCTTCTACACATCTATCGAAGTTTGTCAAAGTTTTAGTGACATGCCAAATATTCGCACTTCTACGGAAGTAGAGGCACGGTTGCCCTTTCTTCATAATTGCACTTAAGTGCCATGCCCAGGACAGGTCCTCTGAAATGATAATGCCAGGGAATTTAAAGCTGCTGACCCTGTCCATCTCTGATCCCCTGAAGAGGACTGGCTCATGGACCTCTGACTTCCTCCTCCTGAAGTCAACAATCAGCTCCTTGGTCTTGCTGACACTGTGTGAGAGGTTGTTGTTGTGGCACCATTCAGCCTGATTGTCAATCTCCCTCCTATATGCTGATTTGTCACCACCTTTGATTCAGCCAACAACGGTGGTGCCATCAGCAAATTTAAATAATGCCATTGGAGCTGTGCTTAGCCTCGCAGTCATAAGTGTGAAGTGAGTAGAGCAGGGAGCTAAGCACACAGCCTTGTGGTGCACGTGTGCTGATGGAGATTGTGGAGGAGTTATTGTTGCCAGTCCGAACTGACTGGGGTCTGCAAGTGAGGAAATCAAGGATCTGACTGCACAAGGAGGTATTGAGGCCAAGGTCTTGCAGCTTATAGATTAGAATTGATTACTGATCACTTGTAACTATTTATAAATAATACTGTCACCTAGTTTGCCGAGAATCATTTCATTGGAAGTATCAGTCACAAGTGTTTGGGCAAACACTATTTCCAAACTAACAGGTTCAAATCAAAAGTCAGTACCATCCACATCAACCTATAGTACTTCCACACAAACTTCAATGAACAAAAGCAACAACAAGACCAAAAGCCCAAGGTCCCTTTCTAGTTCCATTGTACTACTGAGATAAGCACCACCACAACAAAAAAAACCCCTCAAAAACAATGAATTAGATGCCATAACATTTCAATGTGTATTTTGGGTCAGTTCATACTAAGTAAAACAGCGGTCATCCTAGACATCACGTCTTACAATGTCAGAAGTGCTTGACAAATTGACTTACTGCCTTCAATTCAGAAGTAAGTACCAGCATGCTATAGTGACCTTCATCAATAACCTGACCTCTGCAAAATTTAAACAGTGGTCTCGTCCCTTGAAATCCATGTTTCTAAAGACACCGAGACTACAATTCTGTAGTCATCAGCAAGGAATAGCAGCTCACACAGAAGTTAAGTGATCAACACACAAAGGTGTAGGAAAAACTCAGCAGGTCAGGCAGCACACTCAGAGGGAAATTGACAGCTAACGTTTTGGGTCTTGTCTAAAATGTCAACTGTCCATTTCTCTTCACAGATGCTGCCTGACCTGTCGAGTTTGTCCAACGCTTTTGTGCGTTGTTCCAGAATTCCAGCATCTGCGATCTCATGCCTCCATGGTTCAGAGATTTTGTAACGTGGATTTCCTTTTTCACTATGTGAAGTTCATCCTGATCTCTGCTTTGGGGATCTCAGGTGTGATTCTGCAATTCAGGTTATCAACAGGACAAGTACCTAACCACATTGAAGAATTCCTACAGGCTGCACCCATGAAAAACAATGCAAAATTTTAAACTAATATTCTAAACATTTTAAGAACAAAATAAAGAATTAAACACAAAATTAATGGAGACAATTTATCATAAACTTGTTTTCTAATGAAATGTGATGGAATTTGAATTATCTGAGGGAATGACAAATTATGCTACGGGCCAAAAAGACTGTCATATAGTAAATGATGGCTTTGAATGTTGCTAAAACCTTGCTACAAACTTAAGTGGCAACACCTTCAGGAATTTCTTTTGCAACAGAAATATTGGCAAAGCAGAATACTTTTCTGGTGGCGCAGCTATGAAGCTAGTAGAACTGCTGCCGCTGCACCAGAGACTTGAGTTTGATCTAGATTTGATTTAGAGATACAGCACAGTAAGTAACAGGCCCCTTTCCAGCTCAACGAGCTCGCGCCACCCAATTACACACGTGACCAATTAACCTACAAATCTATATGTCTTTGGAAAGTGGAAGGAAGCAGGAGCACCTGGGAGGAAACTCGCGGGTCAGAGGGAGAGCGAACAAACTCCTTACAGGCAGAGGTGAGAATTGAGTCCCTGTCGTTGGTGCTGTAATAGTGTTACACTAACTGTGCTGCCCCTCTGCTGATATCTGAAGTCTGAGCTGGTTACCTCCAGATGCTTGCGGTCCTTCCACATCACAAAAACATGTGGGTTGGTCAAGTAATTGGCCACTGTAAATTATCCTCTGGTGTGTAGGTGAGAGTTAGAACCTGGGGAATTGATAACAATGTGTGGAGAACGCAAAGTCGGACTGAAATGTAGGCTAATGTAAGTGGGTTGGGGAGGGGTGGGGATTGATCACCAGTATGGACTTGATGGGCTGAAGGGCTTTTTACCTGCTGTATCTAAATACACTGGATTTCAGTTAATCAAGGGGAGGGGGAGGGGAGGGAACGTCGACTCAGACCATGAGAGGCCTGCGTTGGGCATTTTCATGCCTTACAAGGCGCAGACTGGAAGTCCCTGTGGGGCACCACTCCTCGCACAGACACTAGAGCGATGTCCTTGCTCAAGGACACAAACACGCTGCCACAGCTGAGGCTCAAACTAGCAACCTTCAGATCACTAGACGAACGCCTTAACCACTTAGCCACGTGCCCAACAGATGCTTACTTGAGACAACTCTTTAAAGAACAAAAACTAATCGAGAAAATAGCCAGGATTCCCTTTGTTTACTTTGGACACCGTGCTGCTTAATTGAGACAGGAGACTGTTGCCAAACAGCTTCTAACTAGCATCGGGTGCATGCACTTGTGTGGTGGTTAGACACTGCACCGTGCTTACAACGAACAGTTTTTAAAATAGTGTCAGTTGTGAGTGCTTGTGTTTGAAAAGCAGTGAATTTTGTCACGGATGTTTGGTGAGAAATAAGGAGTAAGACCAATTCAGAACTGTTTCGCTCACTGTGGATTCAAGTATTCAGGCTTGGAGATGCCAGGAATGGTAGGGAGTGAAAAGGAAACAATTTCACTACTTCATCAAGTTAGGACCTACGAAGAATTTGAAGGTATCAGCAATCATCTTGAATGTTACAATGGAAAATCATCAAAAATTGCATGAAGGCAGTCTATTATCTACACTAGGTGACTGCGCTGATTTTGTTAACTTACAGTCAATCTAGAGAACATGGCCGTGTACATTCAGCTCTCACCTGTGGCTCCAAGTCGCTGTTGGCATGTGACAGCAGCCACACCCTGGTACACCACTTTGACAGGCGGGCTAAACCAGGTGAGCCTCATACCCTGGAGAGATAGGGACATGCCTGTCCTAGCTTGCAAAGTCAGCACTGGCAGGCTGGATGGATGAGATCTACAGTCTGATCCAATGGCCAGGAAGGCAGTTCTGCAATGCTCTGTGGACAGCAAAGGGCACAACAAGGCACAGAAGAAGGCACGATCACCCACTGCAACTAAGGAAGATCCCAGTTGTGACGACCTTCGGTCCACTAGACCCAGACTTCTGAGGTCCAGAGAGTGGAACTATTCCAATGCAATGGCTTTTTCACTTTAAAGACTCTCCCATGTAGGTTTCCTATCATCATCAGACACGATGGACAACCACCAAACCTGCCTTAGGAACTAATACACTGTTTTATAGTACTGTAGTAGTGTTGATATTGTTATACTTTGTTCTGTATTTCATTTAAACACATAATGTGTTACGCAGTTAAACAGTAGTTTGTCTTTTTTATACCTTTTTAACCATTTCAATGAAACTTCAGCTAATTGAGGCAGCCATTTAATTGGGCCAAATGTACTGGTCCTAATGTGTCCCAATTAAGCAGAATCCACTGTATTTTGAACTCTCCTCAATTCACCAAATACACAGAGGAAAGATATGAAAGCAAAACATAGAGCAGGGAATTCAACTGTTTGTTGCATGCACCAAGATGATGGCAAACCTCGTTGTTATAGTTTACTGCTAATGACCTCATCATTAATCCTTGGCAAATTCCTGGCCACTGAAACTGGCTGCCAAGTATCTGCAATGTCACAATCACCGATAATCATGAAGTTTTCCTCTTAACATAAACATATGACCCACAAAGGCACAGACTTTACACAATGTTATCAATTGAAATGCTGCTCTCTTAAAAGGGGTGGGGGGAGAGAAGCTAAGTGTGCAGATTTCGGGCAATTTAAACTGTGAGGCAGAATTCAAGAAATTTGCAGATGCCGTACAAAGCCAGAGATTAAATTTCATCCTCATTACTCATGCTCACTCGTCCACGTATAATGCAATTTTTATATACTATTATATATGTTACAGTACCAACAATTGAAGAAAAAAGTGAAATTTACAACATCGGAAAAGCGAAATAGCTAATTGTGCTGTCAATGCCGCAGATGTTTGACAAGTGGATACAATCAGGGAATTACTGCGCCATTCTGAAGCAGGATTATAAAGAAATTAAAATAGTAAATATATTCTATTATAATAATAAAAAAAGATTCTTACTGTTGTGTCTTTTATTCTATCCTAAAAAAAAGAAAAGAAAAAAAGTTTTAATAACAAATGCAAACAACTTTACTGCTTAATAGATTTCAAAGTAATGTTAGAATTTGCTGAACTGAATTTTGACAATTAAAATCTTCTGTTGAGTTAGCGAGCTTGTGTTGAAATCAATGTGTTGTGTTGGAATGCACTATACAGAACCCTGTCCGGGTTGTGCAACCATGATTTATACTCATGCCAGGGTGAGTGTATGCTATATTGTTCTTTAAAACATTTAAATACTTGCTTCTGGCTATTTCTTGTAAAATAGCAGACAGTATTAACTGCAATGCCTAGTGTGGTACTGAATCATACAAACTTCCCTCAAGGTTGCTGCACAGGTTGACAGGTATAATTAAGAAGGCCTATGGGATGCTAGGCTTCATTAATAGGGGGATTGAGTTCAAGAGTAGAGAGGTCATGTTGCAACTCTACAAATCTCTGGTGAGACCACACTGAGAGTATTGTGTTTAGTTCTGGACTCCTCATTATAGGAAGGATGTGGAAGCTATAGAGACAGTGCAGAGGAAATTTACCAGGATGTTGCCTGGATTGGAAAACGAGTCTTATGAGGCAAGGTTAGCAGAGCTGGGACTTTTCTCTTTGGAGCATAGAGGATGAGAGGGGACTTGATAGAGGTCTACAAAATTATGAGAGGCATAGATAAGGTGAATAGCCAGTACCTGTTTCCCAGGGCACGAATAGCAAACACCAGAGGGCATATGTACAAAGTTAAGGGAGGGAAGTTTAGGGGAGACATCAGGGGTAAGTTTTTTTTAGACAGAGGGTTGTGGGTGCCTGGAATGACTTGCCAGGGATGGTGGTGGAGGCTAAAACATTAGTATTTAAGAGCCTCTTGGACAGGCACATGGATGAAAGAAAAATAGTGGGTTATGGGGTAGTGTGGGTTTAGAACCTTTTTTTGGGTCAGCACAACATCGAGGGCCGAAGGGCCTGTACTGTGCTGTGGTGTTCTAGTGTTTTAGTGTAAACTAGAATGCTCCCAGACTCAGTGTCTATTCTGTGCTGAGTCGGTCAAGCACTGGTGATATCTTTGATTTACTGGCTATGGTAATAAAATTATTACCGAAAATAGTAAGATTACTCATCTTGATCATCATCCATTGAGAAAGCAGATGCAGGTCTGTGTGGAGCCAAGACTGGTCTGGGCTGTGCTGTGAACTGTCCTCTCTCCACTTACCCCCTCCTGGCATGATAGCATGCTGACTATCACCACCCAGGATTACAAGTATATGTGCCTGCTCCCCTGAGATGACTAAGACTGCTAATGCCACATAACTGTATCCAAACTAGAATTATAATCGATTCAAAAAAATTGATGGATAAACAACAAGATATTGTTGGACAATGGGGGGGGGGGCAGAGAAAGTCAGAACCAAAAGAGTAACACACACAAAATGCCGGAGGAACTCAGCAGGCCAGGCAGCATCTATGGAAAAGAGTAAACAGTCGATGCTTCAGGCCAAGACCTTTCATCAGGGCTGGAAAGAGAGGAGTCAGAGTAAGAAGGTGGGGGGAGGGGAGGAAGAAGTACAAGGTGGTAGGTGAAACTGGGACTGGAGGAGGGGTGAAAGAAAGAGCTGGTAAGTTGATTGGTGAAAGAGATAAAGGGCTGGAGAAGAAGAAATCTGAAAGGAGAGGACAGAAGGCCACAGAAGAAAGGGAAGGGGGAGGAGCACCAGAGGGAGGTGATGGGCAGTTAAGGAGATAAGGTGAGAGAGGGAAATGGGAATGGGGAATGGAGAAGGAGGGGGAGGGCAAGGGCAATTACTGGAAGCTGGATAAATCGATGTTCATGTCATCAGGTTGGAGGCTATCCAGACTGACTATAAGGTGTTGCTCCTTCAACCTGTCAGTCCATGGCCTCATTGCAGTAGTAGAGACTGCATTCAGTGCTGGTTACATCATTATAAGAGAGATGCTAAGGCTTTAGTGAGTGTGCAGAAGAGGTTTACCTGGATGCTGCTTGGATTAGGGGATATGTGCTACGAGGAGAGGTTAGACAATCTAGGGTTGTTTTCCTGGATCAGTGCAGGTTGAGGGGAGACCTTACAGTAATTTGTAAGATTATGAGAGGCATAGATGGGGTAAACAGTTGCTATCTTTTCCCCCAAGATACAAATGTCTGATACTAGAGGGCATGTACTTAGGCTGACAGGGTTTAGGTTCAAACAAGATTGTGGGGCAAGATTTTTATACACAGTGGTGGGTATCTGGAATGCAGTGCTGGGGTGGTAGTGGAAGCATTTATAGGAGGTTCTTAGAAGGGCATATGAATGTGCAGAAAATGGAGGAACATTGTGTAGGCAGAAGGGATTAGTTTAGTTGGGCATTTAATTACTAGTTTAATTAGTTCAATACAACATCGTGTTCTGACGTCGGTTCCTGAGCTGCATTGCTGTACTGTGAGAAGTAAATATAATCACACTAATATGGACCTTTGGTTCTATGGAAATAGGTGCAAATTTGATTTGGATGCTCTTAGCTACGTATATTTGCTTTCCTCAGTGATGGGGTGCAGTGAGAGGAACTCCCTTGAACACCATGATATTTATATGTCATCTTTATATTAAAATGTTCATAGTTCAAGCAAATTCAGAGGTTTCCACTAATTATCACCAAGAAGATAGATGATTTAAGCTGGTAAGTTACAAACTGTTACCATCATAATTGAGAATTGCAAACTATATGGAGAAAACCTAGTCTGGCACCCTTGGAACTTGACTGGTGCCAGACTAAAGAAAATCCAGACCACAGGAATTGTCCCAAATTATTTTACTCTCAGCAGCAGCAGTGTTCTTTAAATATAAACAGTCCTCAGCTTACCATGGGCTCACAGAACTGTCTGCAACCCAAAGTTTCTGTTGGCTGAAATCACAAAAGTTACCCTAGTAGGTGAATTTGTTACTGATTCGTACAAATATTAATTAACGCTGGTCTTAGACTGAATCAGTTATTTAATACAGGTCTGGACTGCAGATACGACTCAGTCTGGACCACAGATATTGCTCAACTAAAGATTCTAAACCTGCAACTTGAGTTTACACTTGCATGTTCCTCTGATGTTGCACAAAAACTACTATGAGAAATACATCATGCACCTGAACTCCTCCCCACTGCTTACACAGTTATGTATTGTGGCAAAGTAGAAAAAAAATCTTCAAAACCGACAGCAGACACGTATCTTTCCTCTTGCTTGACCGCAATTCGTTTTGCATGTAATGCTGGCTGCGGAATCCACAAGTGTGCATATTTTTAAGTTTTAAACGTAGTGATGTTAAATTACAGATTCTGTTATCCAGTGCAGCTCTGTCTGATGCTCCTCCACATGTAAAATGCTCAAGGAAAAGCCGTCACTGTCAAGGGCCAATCTGCAATGACCTATGGAAATGGAAAAGAGACCCCAGGGAGACTGTGACACACTGTGTTGTTGTAAACAGGCACCTTCTCAAGCCAATCCCACAATTTGGACTAATCTGACTATAACGTCAACTCCACCTTCTCTTTCCCTTCTGTGCTTAACCGGAATCTATCTTAGAAGTATTTCAAGATGCTCTTTCATTGGCCTTTAAAGAAGAGTTCCATTGCCCTTTAAAGAAGATTCCATCCTGACCTCCAGTGAGGTCTGCGATTGATTTGCATATTCTTGCTGTAAGCACATGGGTGTCCTCCCACATCCAAAGACATGCTGGCTGGTGGGCTAATTGATTACTGTTTGCCCTTAGCGTAGGTGGGTTTTAGGAGAATCAGGAAATCAGGGGTGGGGATGGGGGTGGCAAGTGAGAGAGACAAGGTCAGAGTGAAAATGAATAAGAGAAAGGGATTACTCCATGACTTAGCATAAACTCAACAGGCTGAATGGTTTTAAACATCCTGCATGCGTCAAGAGTGTGTAATGATCAGATTTTTATAAATTTCAGTTAGAGCCTCTTCTCAACTCCTGTGGCTTGACAACAATCCAGAGATTGCAGCCTCTTTACCCTTGACTTCTTTCTTTCTCTCTCTTTACCTATTTTTATTTCCTCAGTCAATTTTTTGCTTTCTTCCAATCTCTTGAGGAGATGGCAGGTGAAAACGTGGTGTGCAAAAGAAAGGGGCTAAAAAAGCGTGGATAATATTTATAAGTTTTGGAATAAAATGCGGAGTAATGCTCTGTTCAGTCGTGACCGCAGTAGAGGTGATACAGCACGAGTAATTTAGTTAGAGACTGTACAATCCTAATTCAACCCAGCATCATAGATCAGAGCAAAAACACCAAATAAATTTCAATTTTTTTATGGACTACCATGGTCTTCATGGAAAAAAATCTCTAAAGATATAGAAGACATTCAAGGAAGCACTTCAATGATTATGTTGTGGAATAAAATAGTAAATGTATTTGTTTGATCTCCTCGTGCATGGGAGCTATCTCAACTTGGGAGGACAAAAACAATCTTTTGAAGGATGGTTTGCAGAAATACTGCAGTTAATTGATTTACACATTTTGAACAAACATACATAAAGCAAATTTAACACGTCACACACTTAAATTGGTTTTTGAATGAATGAAGCGAATGCGGAAGGTGAAAGCCAGCTGCCTGCCTTTTGATCGCCGGTGAGATCATCTTGCCAGGGAAAGGGGAGACTGCCTTTTGATCGCCGGTGGGATCACTTTGTTACGGAGGAGGGGAGACTGCCTTTGATCACTGGTGGGATCACTTTGTTACGGAAGAGGGGGAAGACTGCCTTTTGATCACCAGTAGGATGGCTCTACTACTGGAGAGGGGAGACTGCCTTTTGATCGCCAATGGGATGGCTCTGCAACTGGAGAGGGGAGACTACCTTTTGATCGCTGGTGGGATCACTCTGCTACTGGAGACGGGAGACTGCCTTTTGATCACTAGTGGGATTGTTCTGCGATGGAGACGGGAGACTGCCTTTTGATCGCTGGTGGGATCACTCTGCTACTGGAGACGGGAGACTGCCTTTTGATCACTAGTGGGATTGTTCTGCGATGGAGACGGGAGACTGCCTTTTGATCACTAGTGGGATTGTTCTGCGATGGAGAGGGGAGACTGCCTTTTGATCGCTGGTGGGGTCGCTCTGCTGCCAGAGAGTGAAAGGCCTGCTGCTGTCCCTGGAGAACATTACCCAGGATTTTTGTGTTTTCGATATGACTATAGACTTTTTACAGCCTTCTAGTTGTTCTATATTCTAAATTTTTCACTTGACCTTTCTCATTCTTTGTGTGCAGGTGAGGGGAATTTACAGGTTGATGTGCCTGTTCTGTTTTTGTTTGTTCTTTTTGTGTGGGGGGAGGAGGGATTTGGGGTTGATGATCATGCTACCGTTCTTTTCTTTCTTGGTTTCGTGGCTATCCGGAGAAGAAGAATTTCAGAGTTGCATACTTTGATAATAAGTGAACCTTTGGAAGATGCGATTGATGTATCAAAATTAAGATAGTAAAATTCTCTTCAGAGAAAAAATATGAATTTATTAATATAGATATAAGAATGTAAATGTATATCATTGATTACTGAACAACAATACTGCACCGTCCATCCCTCTCCCACTGAACACTTTAGTTCATTGTGCATTGCCACTTTAACATAAATTGGTAGGGGGAAGAAATCATAATTTAAATTCACCTGTGTTTGAGATTCAAAAATAGATTGTAGATTCAATTATAGCTACTAAAAATAATGTATAAAATAATTGCAGAGCTTCCACTGAGTCAATGATCTGCTACACCGTTGCCCAAATCACTTCAATTCCAACCTCACTACTCGTGCTATGGCTTTATGACATGCTAGAGTTGTTTTTTTCTTTATTTAAAATGTATTAAGCTCTGAGCATTTTTGACTGCAAAGTTTCCACAAACTATCCTTCAAAAGATTTTTTTTTGTGCCCTCTAATTGAAATTTCTCATACACAGTGAGATCAATTATCAGTTGTCACTCATCCTGAGTTGTCACGGTTACAGTAGGTCCAAGTTGTGGGTTCTGCCTTGTGTACAGCAAGTCTGACTAGTAAAGCAGAGCTGTGATCACCAAGTTCTCACAAATTTAACACATGTTCATTAGACTAACACTGACATAAAACTTACGTAAAAAATATATTGTTCTGAATCTTCCGTTGGTAGTCAGTCCTTCTAAAATGTCTGCAACAATTTGGCAAAATACCACGTAATCAGCTAATCCCTTGGAAAACTAATAACTTAAGGGCAGATAATAAAACATCCAAATCATTATAGCTGTTGAGTTCATTAACTTCAGTGCTGAGGAATAAATTAGATTTTTGCAATGGCACAAAGAATACTATTTTTAAACTTAAATTACTTAATGCAAAAGTAGAATTTATGAATTATCATTAAAGATTAAATATGAGCTTTATTTGTCATATATACTGTGCATTGAAACATACAATGAAATGTGCCATTTGCATGAATGACCAACACAGTTTGACAATGTACTGGAGGTAGACTACAAGTGTCACCATGCGTCTAGCACCAACACAGCATTCCCACAGCTTTCCAAATATCAAATGGCATGTCTCTAGAGTGAGGAGCTTAGATGGGGTGGAGTTTGTTACGTGTGTTCAGGAAGGCTGTACTTGATCTGTTATTGGGAAATGAACCTGGTCAGGTGTCAGGTTTCTTAGTGGGAGAGCATTTTGGAGATAGTGATCACAATTTTATCTTCTTTACCAGAGCCTTGGAGAGGGATAGGAACAGACAAGTTAGGAAAGCCTGAGGGTAAGGGGAAATATGCGGCTATCAGGCAGGAACTTGGAAACATAAATTGGGAACAGATGTTCTCAGGGAATTGTATGGAAGAAATGTAGCAAATGTTCAAGGGATATTTGTGTGGAGTTCTGCATAGGTACATTCCAATGAAACGGAAAGGATGGTAGGGTGCAGGAACTGTGGTGTACAAAGGCTAACAACAGGAATTCTGCAGATGCTGGAAATTCAAGCAACACACATAAAAATTGCTGGTGAACGCAGCAGGCCACGCAGCATCTCTAGGAAGAGGTGCAGTCGACGTTTCAGGCTGAGACCCTTCGTCAGGACTCTTCCTAGAGATGCTGCCTGGCCTGCTGCGTTCACCAGCAATTTTAATGTGTGTTGTGTACAAAGGCTGTTGTAAATCTAATCAAGAAGAAAAGAAGATCTTATGAAAGGTTCA
This sequence comes from Mobula birostris, assembly GCF_030028105.1. Lineage (NCBI taxonomy): Eukaryota > Metazoa > Chordata > Chondrichthyes > Myliobatiformes > Myliobatidae > Mobula > Mobula birostris. The sequence goes on along the minus strand of NC_092371.1, from coordinate 110,517,622 downwards.
AAAAATAGGTAATGATAGAGATCTAGAAGATTATGAGGCTAGCAGGAAGGAGCTTATGAATAAAATTAGGAGAGCCAGAAGAGGCCATGAAAAGGCCTTGGTGGACAAGATTCAGGAAAACCTCAAGAAATTCTACAAGTATGTGAAGAGCACGAGGATAAGATGTGAGAGAATAGGACGAATCAAATGTGACAGTGGAAAAGTGTGTATGGAACCGGAGGAGATAGCAGAGGTACATAATGAATACTTTGCTTCAGTATTCACTACGGAAAAGGATCTTGGTGATTGTAGGAATGACTCACAGTAGACTGAAAAGCTTGAGCATGTAGGTATTAAGAAAGAGGATGTGCTGGAGCTTTTGGAAAGCATCAAGGTGGATAAGTCACTGGGACCGGATGAGATGTACTCCAGGCTACTGTGGGAGGCGAGGGAGGAGATTGCTGAGCCTCTGGTGATGATCCTATGATCCTATCATCAATGGGGATGGGAGAAGTTCCAGAGGATTGGAGGGTTGCGGATGTTGTTCCCTTATTCAAGAAAGGGAGTAGAGGTAGCCCAGGAAATTATAGACCAGTGATTCTTACTTCAGTGGTTGGTAAGTTGATGGAGAAGATTCTGAGAAGCAGGATCTATGAACATTTGAAGAGGCATAATATGATTAGGAATAGTCAGAATGGCCTTGTGAAAGGCAGGTTGTGCCTTACCACCCTGATTGAATTTTTTGAGGATGTGACTGAACACATTGATGAAGGCAGAGCAGTAGATGTAGTATATATGGATTTCAGCAAGGCATTTGATAAGGTACCCACGCAAGGCTGATTGAGAAAGTAAGGAGGCATGGGAACCAAAGGGACCTTGCTTTGTGGATCCAGAACTGGCTTCCCCACAGAAGGCAAAGAGTGGTTGTTGACGAGTCATATTCTGCATGGAGGCCAGTGACCAGTGCTGTGCCTCAGGGATCTGTTCTGGGACCCCTACTCTTTGTGATTTTTATAAATCACCTGGATGAGGAAGTGGAGGGATGGGTTAGTAAATTTGCTGATGACACAAAGGTTGGGGGTGTTGTGGATAGTGTGGAGGGCTGTCAGAGGTTACAGCGGGACACTGATAGGATGCAAAACTGGGCAGAGAAGTGACAAAGGGAGTTAAACCCAGATAAGTGTGAGGTGGTTCATTTTGATAGGTCAAATATGATGGCAGAATATAGCATTAATGGTAAGACTCTTGGCAGTGTGGAGGATCAGAGGGATCTTGGGATCCGAGTCCATAGGATACTCAAAGCTGCTGCGCAGGTTGACTCTGTGGTTAAGAAGGCATATGGTGCATTGGCCTTCATCAATCGTGGGACTGAGTTTAGGAGCCGAGAGGTAATGTTGCAGCTATATAGGATCCTGGTCAGACCCCACTTGGAGTACTGTGCTCAGTTCTGGTCGCCTCACTACAGGAAGGATGTGGAAACCATAGAAAGGGTGCAGAGGAGATTTACAAGTATGTTGCCTGGATTGGGGAGTATACCTTATGAGAATAGGTTGAGTGAACTCGGCTTTTTCTCCTTGGAGTGACAGAGGATGAGAAGTGACCTGATAAAGGTGTATAAGATGATGAGAGGCATTGATCGTGTGGATAGTCAGAGGCTTCTTCCCCAGGGCTGAAATGGATAGCACGAGAGGGCACAGTTTTAAGGTGCTGGGAAGTAGGTACAGAGGAGATGTCAGGGGTAAGTTTTTTTTAATGCACAGAGTGGTGAGTGCGTGGAATGGGCTGCCAGTGACGGTGGTGGAGGTGGATATGATAGGGTTTTTTAAAAGATTCCTGGATGGATATATGGAGCTGAAAATAATAGAGGGCTATGGGTAACCCTAGGTAATTTCTAAGGTAAGGACACGTTCGGCACAGCTTTGTGGGCTGAAGGGCCTGTATTGTGCTGTAGGTTTTCTAAGTTTCTAACTTACTAACCTGAACGTCTCTGGAATGTGGGATGAAACTGGAGCTCCCTGCGGAAGCCCACACAATCACGAATAAACTCCTTACAGACAGTGGTGGGAACTGAACCCTGATAATGGTGCTGTGAAGTGTTACACTAGCCACTATGCTACCATGCCAGTCTTTTGGTGAAACCAGCATTTGTTTCACAATTTCCTGGACCTTGGGGAAGATGGGTGACCTGCTGCAATCTTATGGTGAAGAAATTCCAACTGTGTAATTGGATTTAGACCCAGAAATGACAATGGAATGATAAAAGGGGAAAACATTATATAGCTAGATAGATACTTTATTGATCCCAAAGAAAATTACAGCATTACAAATGCACAGATATACAAGTATTAGAAGAAAAGTAAGAAAGTATAAAAATAAGTTACCGCAAAAGGTCTAACAGGAGGGAGTCATCATTTCCTTGGCTATAGGTTGACTCATTATAGAGCTCAATGGCTGAGAGTAAGAATGACCTCAGATAGTGCCCTTTGGAGCGGCACAGTTGTCTTACTAAAAGTACTCCTCTGTTCAGCCAAGGTGGCACGAAGTGGCTGAGAAGCATGGTCCAGAACTGCCAGGATTTTCCGTAGGCCTTTCAGCCTCCAGTGTGTCCAGTTGAACTCCTATAACAGAGCCAGCCTTTCTAATCAGTTTATTGAGCCTGTTGGCATCACCCCTGTTGATGCCATTGCTCCAGCACACCACCGCATAGAAGATTGTACTGGTGACAACAGACTGGTAGGAGAGGCCTGCATACTCCAAAGGACCTCAGTCTCTTCAGGAAATAGAGGCGACTCTGGCCCTTCTTGTACACAGCCTCTGTATTGGTGCTCCACTCAGATTGTCATCCAGGTTCACCCCCAGGTACATGTAGGTCCTCACCACATCCACGTTCTCACCATCAATATTAACAGGAAACAGTGCAGGCTTAGTCTTCCTAAAGTCCATCACCATCTCCTTTGTCTTACTGATGTTGAGCAGCAGATGATTCAGCTTGCATCATTTGACAAAGTCTTCCACCAGGGTCCTGTATTCATCCTTCCTTTATACACCCAACTATTGCTGAGTCGTCAGAGAATTTTTGCAGATGACATGACTCAGTGTTGTATCTAAAGTCTGAGGTATGTAGGGGGAAAGCTACTAAATATCACTATTGTTGCCTTATTTTCCTCAAATTGGATGCCTCCTCCCCTCAAGAGCACGAACAGTCTGACAGAGACATAGTGCAAAAGGTTGCACGTCTCCACACTGCAACTAAGGTCCTCTCAGCTCTCATGGCAAATGATATGAAGGACTAGCCATCTGATTTTGGCTAAAGCAATGTATAGACATTAATACGTGAGGCTCCTTTCTCGATATGCCAAAACATCAGTTTGAATGTTACAACTATGATGATTTGTAAAGTTCTGTTCGACAATTTCCTATGGTAGGATTGCCACTTGGGGTTACTACTCAGTACTACAATCACATTACATTAACTTTTAGGCATGTACAAATCTGGGTTCCTATTACATTACCGCACATTTCAACTTCCCAGTATTTTCAACGGATAAAACATATACTGGGCCACTGTGATACTTTAATTCCCAAGTTAAATCCGTGTTAGTATTCTTCAAACTTCATTTCACTCTCGGCAATTCTTGCCTCGCAGGTAAATTGCAGTGTATTGTTGCAGCAAGCAAGCTGGGCCTTGTGGTATCCTCCTTAGCCATGGTCTCCAGTATGGGAAGATGACTCATGTTGTGCCTTTCAGAAGGGCTGCAAAGACAAACCAGAGAACTACAGGCCAGTGAGCCTAACTGTGAGGTTAACTGGAGGGCATTCTGAGATACAGGAACTGTCTGCAGTTGGAAAGACAAGGACTGGTTAGGGATTCTCAGCATGGCGTTGAGCTTGAGAAATCATGCGTCTCACATGCGATTGAGTTTTTTTTTGAAGAGATTACCAAGAGGATTGGTAACAGCAGAACAGAAAACACTGTCTAGATAGACTTAGGCAAGGCTTTTGATTCGGTCCTGCTTGGTAGAGTGGCCCAGAAAGTGAAATCACACAAGATCCAGGATTGTATACTAAGTAGTTGCGGAGGAAGGAGTTAAGTGTGGTCTGCCTTTAGGCCTGGAAGCCTACAACTAGCATTGTGTGACAGGGTCAGAAATCTGTATTGGGTCCCCATTTACATTGATGATTTCAATGATCATCTGGGAAGGTGGGCCAAGGAATGGCAGATGAAATTTAACTTAGACAAGAGCAAGCTGATGCACTTTCGGAAGTTAAACCAAGACATAATGAAGGGCCAGATCCATGGAGGATATTGTAAGTCAAAAGTGGAGTGTAGAACTAAGGGTGCTGGTAGAGGCAGATACATTAGTGACATTTAAGAGACACACAGATAGGCACATGGATGAAAGAAAAATGGGCTATGCAGGAGGGAAGCATTACATTTATTTTAGAGTAGGTTAAAAGATCGACACAACATTGTGGGCCAAAATGCTTGCACCGAGCTGTACTGTTCTATGTTCTGGAGCAGTAGTTCCCATGGGGGCTGATATTGTCCCCCCAGAGGTGGTGGGAGTTTCTGAGGGGCAATAAAGATAAAGGGGGCGATGGGGGGTGCTCAGTAGCAAGGAGGGCAGCTGAGGATTACAGGCTTAATTTAATAAGTGACTTACTAGTTAGAAGCACTTGATCATCAGTTCCTCATATATAATCACAATCATCACCTCATCTCTTGCTAACCCACTGTTCTTTTAGACTTTGCTCAAAGCATGTTGTATTTGTTGAAAAGTAGTGTGACACTTCTGCATTTGGCATATCATGAGAAACCTGGACGGAAGAAATCAGATTATTTCCAGACAAAGCCCACACAATATTGCCATTCACTACTGTTGTATCGTGTTAGCTAGTATGATTCCCATTCTCTAATCATGCAGTGACATAATTCTTGTGAATTAGACTCTCGAATTCAATGGGGTAAAGTTCAGAATCCGCCCTTTCAAATGGTCTTCACTGTATTTCTCGATCATGGGCCAAGTGAGATATTGCTGCCCCACTTTCTATACCTTCAGGCAGAGAGTGAGGTTTTGCCTGAGTTCTGACGATATCATAACCTTCCCCTTTATTGATCATGCGCCTGAGGTTGGACTTAAACAATGGGTGATTGACCGTGGTCATTAATTCATAACAAAAATGTCAGAAGCAGACCAAATGAAGAAGAGTAGACAGTATGGTGTGAAGTATCTGAAGTATGGATTTATACCAGCACCAAGCAACCAATAGCAGACAATGTTAAAAAGTTTTTTTTCCAAATGAGGCAATGAAACTGTCCAGGTTCTTTGAACATTTGAACTGAATACACTCTAATAAAGCAAACAAGAACTTGGCCTATTTTCAGTTACTTTGTAAAAACTTTCAGAAACAGAAAACATTTCAAAACATGTTTGCCAGCACTTCACTACAAAACACTTCATTGCACATTGGTAAATATTGAAGGCAACATACAATTGGAGAAGAACTGATTCTGCCAGCAGTAAGGCAGGTTCTGAGAACAGTTCTAAGTCACCAGACTAAATAACTAGTGATTCCGCTCAGCAACAACTCTGTTCAAAGACGAAGAGATGAAGTGTCTGAGAATGTGGAAGACACATTATGCAATGTACTTAGGACAACAGAATTTGCTCTGCAGTTGGATGAATTAACTTTGCCAAGCAACAAATCTTTGCTACTTGGTTACGTTTGCTTCATAAAAGAGGAAATCATGGCTCAAGAGTTGTTACTTACAAGGGCGCTAGAAACAGGTTTGAAGGGGGAGTCAGTATTTCAGGTTGTTGATCAATTTTTCAAAGAGAAGGACATTCTTGCTTGTGCAACAGATGGGGCACCATCAATCACAGGAGGCAACCACGGGGTTATTACTTTCCTGAAAAAAGCTGTATCGATCATATTTACCATTCACTGTGTAACTCACAGACAATACCTTGTCACAGAAACCCTAAATGGTAGGCTGCATAAATCATTAAATACTGTTATCAGAGTAGTAAATAAAATCAAGTCCCATGATCTCAATTCTTGACTATCTCGAGAGCTTTGTATTGAGAGTGATGAACAGCCTGAATGCTTGCTGTTGCACACAGAAGTCAGACAGCTCTCAAAAAAGAAACTGACTGAGAGACTTCTATGCGCTTTTTGAAACTGTGATAAAATTCTTTGAAGACTCAAATGCTTCATTCAGTAAGAATATTAAGCATGACGTTACTTAATTGTCAGAATTATTTGCAAAGTTTAATGAAATCATTCTCCAATTGTAAGGAAATGATGTGTATCTTATCAAAGTCAAATTAATTGACTCCTCATTTCTGTCCAAGTTAACCCTATTTCAATACAACATGGGGTGCCATGACTTTTTCCAATTTCCAAGCCTCTCTGAATTGAAAGAGAAGGAAAGAATACCAGACGATGATCTTCAAATGCACTGTGCCCACCTGGCTGAGCTGCAAAAAGACATGTCAGAGAGATTTCAGGATCTTCTCTTAGTCCAAGTTCCAGATTGTGTAATAAATCCGTTCCTGAACACTTGGAATAAGGAATTAACAGGAAGGAAGAACTGATCTTGCTACAAAATGACTGAGCTGACGCCCAGGTTCTCAGGACTTTCGGCTGCAGGAAGAAATCTCTGAACACTATTCTGCACTGTAGAAAAAGGTCAAGATGTTCTTTGTTGCTTTTCCAACATCAGTGGAGTGCAGTTTCAACACAGTCGCCCAACTTCTTTCAGAACAACGAAACAGACCGCAAATTACTGAACGTGGGAATATGAGACTGCAGCTGATTGACATTCAGCCTGACGTTGAGAAGCCGATATCACTGCATCAAGCCCATCCATCTCGTTGAAAGTTGAGAAAGCAAAGAGGTCGTGAATAGTTGGGTTATGAATGCACACTCTAAAATTATTTTTACTGTAATAAAGAAATAATCTAATTCGTAGCGTTAAATAGATTTGCATAATTTTTGCAATTATTTGTCATTGGTCTGAATCTGCAGTTTCTATCTTATTTCACTGTACATCGTACATCAAAATTGTTATTGTTTTTATGTAATGACTGGAAAGGGAGAGAGGGACACAGGGGATGTGGACGGGGAGTCAAGGGGGTTACCAATAAAGTTTGTGAACCACAGTTCCAGAGGGACCAAGGGGGTACAAGTATTTAGTGGCCACAGAGGTAGGCAAAGTAGTGAAGAAGGTGCACGGCATGCCTGCCTTCATTGTACAAGACGCAAGTGTACAAGAGTTGGGATGTATAGGACCTTAGTTTTTCCAAGATAAATATGGAAAGCTCTATGGAATAAACTGCCAGAAGAAGTGGTAGTAAAGGTACAATTACAATATTTAGAGGAGACTTTGGACAGATTCATGACGAAGAAATATTTACACTCATTCGGGGCAAATATAGGCAAATTGGATCAGCTCAGAAAGGCATCTTGGTCAGCATGGGTGAGTTGGACCAAAGGGCTTATTTCTATGCTGTAGGAGTCTGTGATTGCCTGTCCGACAAGAAGAGAGACAACAGTTCTAAAATGCCGTCTTTCAGGTTCAGCTAGAAATCTCAGCTGCCCTGGTGGCTGCAGGAAGAATGAAAGACTGACGACCAATCAGGAGGGCAGGAAAACATGAACAAAAATTCAATGTGTAATGTACGTAGCCATCCCTTCCTCACCTTGCTATGAAATCAGTACGTATGAAGCTTAAAAAATTAGTGAGGGCAGATGTGACTTAATTCCACACCCAAGTTGGCTGACTCCACTGGTATCTTTGACTTCTAGAAGACTCAGCTACCTTTCATTGTTGACTGCTTTTCACACTGCAAAATGATAACCTGCAAGAGTGACTAATTCAAACTTGTATCATAAACATAGAACGTATTTCATTTTAACAATGGGCAAAGGAATATGATAATCCTTGAAGGTCATGCATTTTTCCTCCACCTCATTGCCTAACTATTCAAGATGTCCTTAGTTGTCCTAGTCCTGGATATCATTTCTGAATAAGCCTTCTTCAATAATTCACAATACTATTAAATGCAAAAACCACTGCTGGTGGTTAACACCAAGGGAATGAAATTAAACTCTCAGATGACCCAAAATACTTTACATATTGTATCCCATCCAACTGACACTGCAAGACTGTTTAAAAATAAATTGATTTGCTTCGGGCTGTTTTTTTTAAGCTGGTAAGGAGAAACATTGGCCTGGACATCAACAGAGTTCAGAATCCAAACGATGTTTTTAGTATCCTCTGAACAGGCTGTAAGGACTCATTTTGATCTCACTTCCTGCAGCCTTTCAGTACAGACTTATTTTAGAGCAGTAATGAATCAAACCCTTCCGGCTCCAGTGGAATTAACTCTGATATTTTTTATTGTCTGTGCCTTGTAAGGCATGAAAATGCCCGATGCAGGCCTCTCATGGTCTGAGTCGACGCTCCCTCCCCTTTTATTGTTTGCTTCAGCAGAATCATTGCAATTATGAGAAGTCCTCATTGACTCAATACTGCAAGAATAGGAGAGCAAAAGGCAACCATTTTGAAACTAAATATTTTTTCCCATTCTACATTAAAGGCAAACTCCAAAGAAATTATGAACAATTGAATTCTCCCTCAGCTGATAATTTGGAAATGTTTTGTGTTTTTTTAAAAAGTTCTTTGAACATTTTCTTTATGACTCTTGAATGTTAAACCCATGGGTATCATTTTACCTCAATACTTCATCTCTCTTTAACAACTGCCATATTCACCAGCTTTTATTAAACATGTCTTGCAGAAGTTTCCTTAATTTGCACGTCAGAGATTGGGATAGAACAGGCTGATATGTCAACAGTAAGCAAGAGGATCTGCTGGAAATTTTGGAAAGCATTTGGATAGATAATTCCCTGGGTCCAGACAGAATACAGACCAGGTTAGTGCAGGATGAAAGGGAAGAGATTACTGCACCTTTGGTGATGATCTTTGCATCCTTACTGGCCACAGGAGTAGTGACAGAGTACTGTAGGGTGGCAAATATTATTCTTTTGTTCGAGAAAGTTAACAGGGATAACCCTGGGAATTACAGATCAGTGAGTCTTATGTCAGTGGCAGGTCTTACTATTGGAAAGGATTCTCAGAGACAGGATCTACCAGCATTTGGAAAAAAGCAGACTGATTAGGGATAAACACAAAGGACCTAGTAGAGACTAGAAATCCAGAGCAACACACACAAAATGCTGGACGAGCTGAGCAGAATCAGAATTAGGTTTAACATCAGTGGTATAAGTTGTAAGAATTGTTGTTTTGCAGTAGCAATATATAATACTAAAAATAACTATAAATATACATACACACACACACACACAAAGTAGTGGAAAAAAAAGAAAAAAAAAAGTGAAGTGAGTTCATTGTCTATTGAGAAATCTGATAGTGGAGGAGAGGAAGCTGTACCTGAAACATTGAATGTGAGTTTTCAGGATCCTCTACCTTCTCCTTGACCATAGCAATGAGAAGACAGCATGTCACTGTTTGAAGGTGTCGTCAATGCTGGGGAGGCCAGTGCCCATGATGGAGCTGGCTGAGTATACAACATCCTGCAGCTTTTTCCGATCCTGTGTGGTGGTCCCTCCGTACCGGATGGTAATGCAACCAGTTTGAATGCTCTCCATGGTACATCTGCGGAAATTTGTGAGAGACTTTGATGACATATCTAGTCTCCTCAAACTCCAAATCAAATACAGCCGTTGCCATGTCTTCTTTGTTAATGCAGCAACATGTTGGGCCCATATATCTTCAGAGCTGTTGGCACCCAGGTTCTTGAAACTTCTCACCCTTGCCATTTCTGATCCCCCGATAAGGACTGGCTTGTGTTCCCTCGACTTCCTCTTCCTGAAGTCCACAATCAGTTTCTTGGTTTTACTGTTGTTGAGTGCAATGTTGTTGTTGCCACACCACTCGACCAGCTGATCTACCCCACTCCTGTACACTTCCTTGTCACCATCTGAAATCCTGCCAACAATGGTTCTGCCATCATCAAATTTATGGATGGTGCTTGAGCTATACCTAGCCACACTGTTGTGGGTACAGAGGCAGTAGCACAGTGAGTTAAGCATGCATCTTTGAGTTGTGCCAGTGTTGATTGTCAACAAGGATTATTTCCAATCAGCACTGATTGTGGAATCCTGGTGAGGAAGTCAAGGATCCAGATGCAAAGGGAAGTACCGAGGTCCAGGCTTTGAGGTTTGTTGATTGGAACTGAGGGTGTGATTTTGTTGGAACACTGAGCAGTAATCAATAAACAGAAGCCTGACATAGTATTGCTGTTGTTCAGGTGATCCAAGGCCAAGTGGACAGCCAGTGAGATCACATCGGCTGTAGTGGTGAAAGGAAATTGCAGCAGGTCCAGGTCCAGGTCCCTGCTGAGGCAGCTGATTCTGGCCATGACCAACCTTCAAAGCACTTCAATACAGTAGATGTGAGTGCAATTGGGTAATAGTCATTGAGGCAGTTCAATGAACCCCTGCTCTTCTTGGGACGAGTATAATTATTGTCCATTTGAAGCAGATGGGTCACCTGATGAAGGGTCTCAGCCCAAAATGTTGACTGTTAATTCATTTCCACAAATACTGCCTGACCTGCTGAGTTCCTCCAGCATTTTGTGTGTCTGATTAGGGATAGTCAACGTGGCTTTGTGGGGCAGATGATATCTCCTGAGCCTGACTGAATTCTTTGAGGAAGTGACAAAACACCTTGGAGATAGCGGAGCAGTGGACATGGAGTACATGTATTTTAGTAAGGCATTTGCCAAGGTTCCCCATTCCTCATTCAGAAAGTCAGGAGGCATGGAATCCAAAGAAACCCGGCTGCGGGGATTCAGAACTGGCCTGTCCCTTAGAAGGATAGAGGATGGTAGTAAATGGAGCATATTTGCCAGTGATCAGTTGTGTTCCGCAGGGATCTGTTCTGGGATCCCTGCTTTTTGTGATTTTTATAAATGACTTGGATGAGGAAGTGGAAGTGTGAGTTCGTAAGTTTGCAGATGACATGAATGATGGTGGAGTTGTGGATAGTTTAGAAAGTTTTTGTTGGATACAACGGGTTATCAATAGGATGCAAAGGCTAAGAAGTAGCAGGTGTAGTTCAATCCAGAAAAATGTAAAGTGATTCATTTGGGAAGGTTGAACGTGAAGGAAGAATACAAGGTTAATGGCAGGATTTTTAGCCCTGTGGAGGAACGTAGGGATCATGGGGTCCACATCTATAGTTGCAGCGCAAGCCGATAGGGTTGTTAAGGTGGTGTATGGTGTGTTGGCCTTCATTAGCCGGGGGTTGAGTTCAAGAGCCGCAGGGTAGCATTGCAGCTCTATTAGACCCTGGTCAGACCACACTTGGAATATTGTGTTCAGTTCTGGTCACCTCATTATAGGAAGGGTGCAGAAGCTTTAGAAAGGGCGCAGAAGCTTTAGAAAGGGCGCAAGGGAGATTTACAAGGATGCAGATTGGATTGGAGAGAGTGTCTTTATGAGGATAGGTTGAATGAGATAGGGCTTTCCTCTTTGGAGAGGAGGAGGAGGATGAAAGGGGACAATGGAGGTGTACAACTTGATAAATCAGAATCAGACTTAATATCACTGGCATACATCATGAAATTTGTTATGTGGCAGCAGTACACTGCAATAAATAATAAAAACTGTAAATTACATTAAGTATATATATTTAAAAAGTTAAATTAAATAAGTAGTGCAAAAAAAAAGTAGTGAGGTAGTGTTCAGGGGCTCAATGTCCATTTGGAAATGTGATGGCAGAGGGGAAGAAGCTACTGCTGAATCATTGAGTGAGTGCCTTTAGGCTCTGGTACCTCCTCCTTCCTGACGGTAGCAATGAGAAGAGAGTATGTCCTGGGTCCTGAATGATGGATGTCGCCTTTTTGAGGCATTGCTCCTTGAAGTTGTCCTGGATGCTGGTGAGGCTAGTGCCCACAATGGCGCCCACTGAGTTTACAACTTCCTGCAGCTCATTTCGACCCTATGCATCCCCATACCAGATGGTGATGAAGCCAGTTAGAATGCTCTGCATGGTACATCTGTAGAGATCTGAGTGTCTTTGGTGACTTATGAAAGAGTGAATCACCAGAGTCCTTTTCCCCAAAGGCGGAAATGGCTAAACAAGGAGCATAACTTTAAGGTGTTTGGAGGTAAATATAGGAAGGATGTGAGAGGTACTTTCATTCCCCCTCACCCCCACAAAGAGAGTGCTAGGTTCATGGAACACACTGCCAGGGTTGGTAGTAGAGGCAGATGGATTAGAGGCACTTTGGGGACTCCTACATAGGGACATAGATGAAAGAAAAATAGAGGGCAATGTGGGAGGGAAGGGTTAGACTGATCTTGGAGTAGGTTAAAGGCTTGGCACAAAGTGGGTTGAAGGGGCCAGCTTATAAGCTTATCCCTGTATCGTAGTGTTTTGAATGAGTTCACACTTAGAAGGGTAGAAAATAATGGTGGCAGGGTAGTCAAACATGGACTTAGGTTTGAGCATTCGGCAAGGTGAGAAAGCTAAGAGGAAAGGGGTGGTGGGAAAAAGTAGAGTCATGCTATGAAGGTAAAAATAGGTTTATTTTAAAATGATGCTGGGGTTTAATGCTTATCTTCAGGGCCATTTGTGATACTATTATGCATATTTGGTCTAAATTCAGTTTGCACCATGGCGAGGGATGAAGTTTGTGCCAGAAAAGACAATGACCAAATACACACACACACACAAAAAAACCAACCTTGAAATATTTACGTACTGAATGATTTGTCTGGATGGCATGCAAACAAAAGCTTTTCCACTGTACCTTGGTACATGTGACAATAATAAACAGATTAGCAAATGAGCTGGTTTTGATGATGTCCCATTGTTCTGTGCAATTCATAAACTTGTTTTGGTTTCATCAATGGAAAACATCCCAAATATATTGTACTGGAGTCTTGGTGATCCCCAGTTCCCACTATGAATAAGAAGAGATAACAAGGCAGAGGAAGGGCTTTTAGAAAGCTGAACAAGCTGGTCTGTTTTTGTCTTAAATGGGAAAAAAAGGACTTTACAAGATCTTAAAGTTCCAATCTGCTGAAATTCTACTCTAGAAGTCATATTAAGTCAAATAAGGCAAGGCACAGATTTTCTTGTTTTCATTATCCAAAGATAAATTATACAATTTAATCTTGGTTCTGTGTGCTCATCTTACTGTGAAATTAGGCAACTTATTGATTCATATCCAGCCTTGTCTAATAAAGTTTGCTCAGTCCAACTTTAGCGCAATTGAGGCAGTACATATGAGGATAATGATAATATCCAGTTTATAATCACAAGGGACTACTTCTGTTACATCCCAGGGTCACAATACCATACAAGTAGATACAGAGCAAAGCAAGTTAACTTCCAGAGTAAAATTTCTCAGGACACTTAGAAGGCAAATGAGACAACTGAATGTGAAGAAAGCAACGATCTTAATTTATAACTCTTCCTTACCCATAATCTTATTTCCCCTTCATGAGACTTTCTAAGACATCAATACTGCACATCTCCAGATGGATTACAAAAGATTTATTGTACAATTTGTAATCAACCTTCACCAATATTTCAGTCTAAACTATCTCCAACTACCTTAGCAACAGCTTGTGGCCAGTGCCACAAGGGAGTACTAAATTTTTGTCTTTAAATCTTCCAATCTGTCACCCTACAAATTTTTTTTCTCTAGTCTTACTTGTCTGAAACTAGAATTCATTGTATTATCATTCTAATTTGCTTTCCCCCCGTCATAATTCATAAGCTTCCTAAATTTATGCCCTATTGTATAATGTTCCAACTTCTAAAACAAATGTTCTAAATAAATTTTATTCACTTTCCACCTTTCTAATCTTTTTATCCTGCAGAATATTTTCTTCGATAGAACCAGTAGTCTTTAGAATAAGTAAGTAAATACAATATGCAATATAGCATTTTGATAGACGAACTCACAGCTTGCTGGAAGTGATACTTTAATCAGTTGTTAATTAGCTTCTAAAAGTTTTTAAATATTTAAAACTGCAATTTCTAACAATTGTTTCAGCTAAAGGGACAGTTGACATGCCCTTTTCTTAATTATGATGAACTCCACATAACCTTCTCCCTGTTTTGAACTTTAACATCAGAGGTGAAGCCTGATGATAAAGGCAGAATGAACATTTATTTAGTTATTTTTAATTTATTTATTGAACTACAGTGCAGAATAAGCCCTTCCAGCCCTTTGAGCTGCGCTACCCAGCAATCCCCGACCTTACCCTAGCCTAGTCACAGGATGATCTACAATGATCCATTAACCTACCAACGTGTACGTCTTTGGACTATGGGAAGAAACTCATGTGGTCACAACAACGGCCGGAATTGAATCCGGGTCACTGGTACTGTAAAGCATTAAGCTAACCACCATGCTACTGTGCCGTCCAACAATGTCTATAACTGTCCATTACAATTTATTAGTTGATTAAACCACGTTACTTTTGTTTTCAAAACAGCTGATTTTCGATCAGCAAAGATCTGTAGTTTAGGCGCAATCTGGAATTCCAGACTCAGATGTACTGGATGAGAGGATCATCAATGCAATAACGTGATCAATGTTAATTTATTCTTCAGAACTTTTGGCTAAAGTTCAGATACATTACTGGGCGGTGAGGTGAGGGTTAGTAAGGGGGTATAATGTCTGAGTGAAATAATTCAAAAAAGACTCCAAGCCTTCCACAGTAGAGCTACTAGGACTTGATATTTCAATCCTCTATGGTAAGTCGGCACTCTCGATGTTGGCAGTGGGATGGGAGTGGTGACAAGGAAAGTAGGTACGTCATCAGGTGGGCACCCTCCTTCTTTGACGTTTCGTTGATAAGCCCACGACACCTCCAGAGGGCTCAATGGTGCTACCTGGTGTCCCAGATACACGCCCCCTCAGTTCCATACCCTCCCATCTTCATCTTGCAGCCCAGTCATTGTCTTTCCTTTTAATCTAAATCCAATTGCTGCTTTCTTCTGTTGCATTTGACAAGGACTTGATTGCTTGTTGAAGGGAGTGACCCCTCACCCCCATCTTCTTCAATAGACTGGTCGTAGACATAGCAATGAATCCCCTGCATCCCACTAGAGATCACAGTTTACAACAGTGGTAAGGACAGTAAAACCATTTTGTCCTGCAACTTTGGAGGATATCAGCTATTACACTGTGGAGTGAGCTATGAGTGAAGAGAGAAAAAAATACAGGCAGTTGATAGTTGTATGACCTCAGGAATTGGTTTGAGGACAGCTAACATTCCTCTCGGCTACAAGGTCCCACCGGTCAGGGTGGGATTCAAAGGAAACAGGTGAAAAGAAACTGGTCACTCAAACCCACAAAAATTATCAAAAGAATCTGCCTTCAACTCATTAGTTCTTTATGTTCAACTGTGCAAAAATTTTTTCCCCTGAAAAATATTTTTACAGATTGAACTGCTGTCCAGTGGAACCCAATATCTGTATGTTCAATGCTAATATATAACTACAGTAACACATATCCTTGATTCCTCTCTCAGGCCTTCCTTGCAGTTTCCTCCAAGACATGGAAACACAGCTGACACTGATTACTCCAGCTTTTTGTAATTTACGGTTCCAATAAAGCGGCCGTCTAAAAGTGACACCTCAGCCCAGGAGGCAACATCACTAGGGAGTAAATTACCACCCAGTGCAGAGGAAAAGCTGAATTGGTGCTCTTACTGAAAGTAGAGACAGGAGGAAACAGGCACCAGGATCTTGGAGCTGGTCCAAGCCTGCGATAATCCAGTCCTAATTAATGCTTAAGAGGCATTACAAGCAACTGTGGCATTACAGGCAGAGGGGCAGGATTAAAATTATTTCTCATCATTTCTCAAATACAGCAGATTTACATGATAGCTAGCTGAACCAGTTTTCTTCATTCCATTCTCAGGGAAAAAATTGCACATATTTATATGTTAATATCAATATAACTGCAGATTATCAAAGAAGCATTTCATATGGACAAGGATTAGTATTATGGGAGTGGGGTGCTCAAGAGGTAGAACTTTGGCTAGCTTACAAGCAAACAGCTCTGACTGCAAAATGATGAAGTGAGTGGAGGAAAGAGCAACTGTTGTGTGTTCTAAACAATGATATTGGCATCAGATTGGCAGGCTATAATTCCTGTTGTAATTGCTTTGCAGAAACTGAAAATCTAGGTGCAAATCTAAAATCACGACTGCAGGCAAGCTGATTAGCAAGCATGGCACACACAGTCAGCCTCCCCAGAGGAAGCTAGCAGGCAGAACCCATTGTTGGCTGTTTCCCTGAATCCATCCAACAACTTCCTGCCAGAATAATGATCTTGGAGATCATCAGAATGGTGAGTGACATGTGGGTATGATATGCCAGTTGACCCTTCAAACCATGTATAGTCGGTAGCAAAAAGTCAGCATTTTTTATTTGTTACAGAAAGTAGTCAAAATAAAGCCTTATTATACAGTCTTTATTGCATTCCATCTAATAGTTATGATTTCATTAATCATAACTGGCCAAACTCTAGTAGATTGGAAAGTAAGGCAGATAAACTGGAAAACACTGTTGAATCCTTACAGCACCTAACATAGGGGTTGTCAACCTTTTTTATGACATGGACTAATACCATTAAGCAAGGGCTCTGTGGACCCTAGGCTGGGAACCCCTGAATTAACACAATGAAAGTCATCAGAATCCTGCCGAAGGGTTTCAGCCTGAAACACCGACTGTACTCTTTTCCATAGATGCTGCCTGGCCTCGAGCTCCTCCAGCATTTTGTGTGTGTTGCTCGGATTTCCAGCATCCGCAGACTTTCTCTTCTTCGCGATTCGACTACCGGATGCTAGTAGTCTGGAGCCACCTTTCAAGAAGGAATACTGACTATGACACTGCTCTGTGCTTCAAATTTAATTGATTGTTAGCTTCCTCTCCCCCCTTTGCCTTTTTAAAAACCTATTACCAAATGTGCAAATAAACTGGTCTATGGTGCTCTCTTTGAATGGATCTTGCTGACATTTGAAGGCCCATTGCACAAGAATCATGGAAGCGTAGGGCACAGAAAAGGTCCTTTTGGCCCATCTTATTTGTGCATTTGGCCTGATTCCTCTACACCTTTCTTATCTAGATACCTGCCCAAATGCCTTTTAAACATTGCAGATGTATTTGCCTCCGCCACCTCCTCTGGCAGCTCATTCCAGATAACAACTGCCCTCTGCGTGGAAAAACTTACTCCTCAGATTGCTTTTAAATTTCTCCCCTCAGACTTTAAACCTCTGCTCTCTTGTTCAAGACCCACCAGGAAAAGGCGATTCTGGCTAATCATCTTATCTATGCTCCTCAAAATTTCACCAACCCCCAAGGTTCCTCAGCCTCCGATGTTCCAGTGAGAATAAACCCAACCTCCCACTCCCAGCTACAGCCCTTCATTTCAGGCTGCGTACTGGTAAATTTCTTCTGTCATTTCTCTATTGCAACCATATTCTTCCTACAGTATGGCAATCGGATCTGTACACAACCTACTAACTCATACGTCTTTGGAGTGTGGGAGAAAACCAGAGCACCCAGTGGAAAACCATGCGGTCACGGGGAGAACGTACAAACTCCTTCCAGACAGTGGCAGAACTGAACCTGGATCACTGGTGCTATCAAAGTATTACACTGATTGCTACACTACCATGCTGCCCCGCCATCGTGCTTCCACTGCATTATTTCAAATAGAGTTCCTCAGTCAGCTGTGTTGTGAATGTTAACTAGAGTAAAAGTTTAAAATTCAGAATCTTTAGGGTAAATTTGAGATTAGGAAGTGCTGTGTGAAGTTGATAAGACACTCAGCTGAAAGAACCTAATTCTGTCTTCAATCAGCCAGCTCGTATTGAAACAACGCAAACAACATGACGAAGGGTCTCGGCCTGAAACGTCGACTGTACCTCTTCGTAGAGATGCTGCCTGGCATGCTGCGTTCACCAGCAACTTTGATGTGTGTTGCTCATGTTGAAACGGCTGTGATGATCAGTAATCTGGCCCAGGAACGATGGAGAGTTCCTGGTGTTGTTCCCTGCTTTGTGCCAGGTTTGTTTATGAAAGGTAGGTCCTTACTGGAGTTGCCTTAACTCACTTTGCAAACAGAAGTATCATAACAGTCCCCTGTTGCCCTGGGATAGACAGCGTAGGAGTGAAATCAACCAGCATGTTCCACTCTTCATCACACTTTGAGGATAGAAATCTGGAGACTCATCTCGTACAATGCTGTTCATCTGAAAATCTCAGGATATGAGATAATCATACCAAGGATATGAGATACTAATTTAACTGAATGACAAAATGGGCTGAAAAGGTTCTTTTGGCTCTCAATCGGATATATCAAGTGTCAGAGTGTTACTCAGGCAAACTGAAACGAGCAGCAACCAGACGGCAATAGTCAGGCCACTAACAAATAAATAAGTACAGAAACGAAGCTAAACTTGGGGAAAGAAGGAGAATCAGACCCAGGTAAAATGGAGAACACTCAGGGTGTATGCCAATGGATGTTTTGATGTACAATATGAAACTATGTACAGACCCACACATACAACTGTCTGGAAGATCAGTGGAATGGATTTGCATATTGGTTTTATGTAAACCTGTGGGATGCACCTCTTGCAAATTAATGGCTGCTACTGTGTCGTGACTGGAATTTAGCAACACTCTGGACATTCTTGAATTGAGACAAGCTGCTAAGGTGGTGGAAAATGTGAGGTGGATAACAATAATTTGCATTTACATAGCACCTTTAACAGAATGAAAAAAAACCTCAAAGCACTACCTACCAGAAAACTTCGGCATAACATTCTAGACCAATGCTCCAGTACACGACTGAAAGAGAGCAGCACTGTCAACGTGGCGCTTCTTGGATGAAGCATTGATCCAATCAGTGTTGGCCCTCTTGGGTGAATGTGAATCATCAGATTGGAATATTTCAAATATTCCGATCAAATGACTTCTCTTCACCAAGACTGATAATGCCTCAGGTCAAACACACTCTGCCTCACCCTTTGATGTGAATGGGATCAGGGGCATTATGCCTTCAGCTGTCTACTCATCCTTCCCTCACTGATCCCTCAGTTCCTACACATCCATCAGCAGTTCGTGACCCCAGTCACCGGGAACTCCGGTATTACATTTGAGCAGGCACTACAATAACTGACCGTATAATCCTCTCCTGCTCACTTTTAATTTGTTTGCCTGTTAAAGAGAGGTCTATATAATCAGGGTTTGTCTCCAGATGTTCTTTGAAACAAAAAATGGAAATTGAGGCAAGTGATAAACAAGTTCCTTCCAGCTGATATGCAAAAAGGAACCAAAGTACATTCTGAAGCTGATTAGTAACCGGCCACGTGCAACCAACTGGAGCCTTGAAGGTCTCCTGCTACCTCTTTTACATTGAGCTTAGTATAGTATTGATTGTTAAGAAATGCCTTCTCACCCAACTTGGGCTGGATGTGCTTCTACCCCTTAAACGCAAGTTTATTTAGTTCTATAAATAACTCTAACCAGCAAATCAGACAGCTGCTAACTGCCTTAAAAGAGATGGATTTGTGAAAATAAACAGAATTAAAACAACACTGTTGGTGTTCACATGCTGTCAAAGAATATCCTACATTACGTGGATTTTGATCATTCAATTGTCTATAAAATGAGGCATTGATAGATTTTCTGTTCACAAGAATGATCTGCATGAAAGATAGTGGAACAGAAAACCTGTCCAAAACTATAACTGAAGGAACACAGAGATCTAACATTTGTCGGGATGGAGTAGAGGCAGGGAGAGGTGAAGTCATGGAGGGATTGAGTATCACAGTTAGAGTTTAAAAGTGGCTGCTCCAGTAACGCCTTGATGTGGGTCAGTGACCATGGGCAATTGGCTGATGCACAGAGATTATAGGGCACACGGTTGCTGGTGCTGAATGTGTAGGAGGGCCGGGCTGCATTAACTTGGCTAATTTGTTTTTCCATTATAGAGCCAGTTTGCCATAAAAGGAATTCTAACTGAGATGTAGAAACTGGCATCTGTGCCTCTGAAACTGGACTGACAAATGATGTCCACAGCTTGAAAATAATGTTGTTGTTTCCCTGTTTGTCTGAAAATATGCTGTATCACAAGGAGGCATACATCAGTTTTGAATACTGCTTACACCTTTAAGTGTACATTCTGCAGAAGCAAAGCACAATATTTAACAGTCAATTGAGGCAGTAACTTGGTGGCTTCTCCAGAATCAGTAACACTAATATATTCTATACAACCTGACTTGCACCTGGTGTGATACCAGTCCAGATGTCTCTTGCATTCATTTGCAGACAGTTCCCCTTGCTGCACATACTTCAAGCCCAGACAGGTTCAGGCACCAGGGAAGCTACCAAGAAAGCTTCTACACAATAAACATCTGGGGGCGGGGGGGGGGGGGGGTTAGAGAATGAAAGCAGCCAGATAGCTCCTTGTCTTCTCTCCTCCCAGTTGAGCATCAATTGGGAGGAAAGTAAATGTATTTAACTATTTGTTATTGCTACTCAATATTTTATTTATTTATACAAGCAAATTTTAAAATTGGCAAGCTCAAAGGTAAAACATAGAGAAAGGATTATAATGTATTTATTTTTCAAAAATAGCTAAGCAGCAGTCCAGAAAAAGCAGGATCTCTCGGTAGCCACCAATTTCAATTCTACTTCCCATTCCGACATGTCAGTTCATCCCATGGCCTCCTCTACTGCCACAGTGAGGCCACACTCAGGTTGGAGCAGCAAAACCTTATATTCCATCTGGGTAGAATCCCACCTGATGTCATGAACATCGCTGTCTCGGATTTCTGATAATGCCTCCCCCCCCCCGACCCCCCTTCACCATTCCCATTCCCTTACCGGCCCATCATCCCCCTCTGGTGCTCTACTCCTTCCCTTTCTTTCATGGTCTCCTACCCTCTCCTATCAGATTTCCCCTCCTCCTGCCCTTTATCTCTTTCACCAATCCACTTCCCAGTCCTTTACTTCACCCCCTCCTCCTCTCCTGGTTTCACCTATCACCTGCCACCTTGTACTTCTTCCTACCCTCCCTCCCACCTTCTTACTCTGACTTCTCATTTTACTTTATTTCCAGTCCTGATGAAGAGTCTTAACCCAAAATGTTGACTGTTTATTCCTTTTCATAGATGCTGCCTGACCTGCTGAGTTCTTCCAGCATTTTGTGTGTGCTGCCCGAGCAGTAGTCATTGTGGCAGGGGTCATTTTAATCATCTGGAGTCTTCTTCCACTGGAGTAGTTGATCAAGCCACTCAGATCAGTGTTAACCACATATGGCTGTTTGTGTTGTGACTAGCTGACTGTTAAACATTCATTCGCTCATAGGACATTGTCGAAAGAGTAGATTTTCTCACAAGCACAAGCAATATGTTGAATAACTGGCATTTAGTAAGAAACACTGCCTTGAGGCATTATGTTAATAAGGCTATAAGAATAGGATCTATAGTTCAACCTGGTTTATTTTGGCAATAAGCAGAATATGGCAGCAAGTCTCAAGGAATTAGTTGTTCTCCAATCCTTTTGTGATGTTTCTAAATCAGGCAAATGCAGGACTTCTTTCAATCATCTATAATAAAATTATTTTTTAGAAGTGTAACTATGGGTTGCAAAAATTATTTAATACCCAAACACCATTTCCTTGTCACTTACGGTAAAGTGACATTTTGATTCATAAGAACCAGTTTTGAAAAATTTTCAAAGCAAAATAGCAAAAAAAAGTCTTAATTTATATAAATTCTTTAATAAATATATTTTTTAATTAGAATGATTTAAGAAAAATAATGTATGCAGTTATCATTTATTTGTCATTTACTACAGGCACAACACAGAGCCCAATTGCTTCAGCACAAGGACTTTTGAGGTAAAGTCTGCTTGGAGCCTCAGATTATTTGACCCGAGAAGATTAAAGTTATTCAGGCTCCATTACTATATACAGTATTTCAACATTTTCAGCATAGTTTTTGAAGTCCATATATATTCAGGGAAACGGCCATGTACACTTGTCAAACTGTAATTACATGTTCTTGCCAATTATGGCACTATAGTGACTCCATTGGGGGAAAAGTGTAATTACACAGTGACAAGTTTACATGAGCAGTTTTCATTATAAATGTGCATATATGAATTCATAATATAAATCCCTGAAAGAAACCACAGATCATTTTTTTTAACATTTGAGTTCCTATGACCATGAACTCAAAGAACAGGCGATGTTTATTTTTTTTAAGACTGGTGCAGGCTTACAAACAGGAGATAAAGTGAATCAGGATGTGAATTAGTAATCCAACCTATATTTTCATGTCACAAGTTCTGACATTTATATGTTTTATTACAAATTGTTTCATTTGCATAAATAATTGAAAACGACCGACACAAATTCATAAACAGTGACTGTAACTCTATCTCTAAATCCTCTACATTTGTTAAGCTTACTTAATTGCGTTTTACAAATAGCATTTCTATCAAAATTTTACCAAGATGTTCATTTTGAGTGTTCAGTATCTCATTTACCAAGAAGAAAAAGTCACCAGAAAATAATCTTCAGAAAGCATTCACAGAAAATCTAAGGCACCTAGGTTCCAGAATGTTCATTAACAAGAAGAATTTACATAGGCAAAGCACAGAACAATCACGGACTTAAGAAGCAAATGGTACAACAGAAAATGTGCAATCCCATGTCATTTAAAATATTATTCTACTCCATTTACCTAATTTCGACTTTTCCCAATGTCTTTCCATTCATCTCTCCCTCAGGCACATTTAAGCTATTTGCCTCAACCACTTCCCACTGCAGCAACTTCCACATTCTAATTCCAAGTCCCAGGGTTTGATTCTCCAATTCAGTAACATTATCTCAAAGTTTGAAGTAAAATTATTATTGAAATATATGTCACCATATACTACTGATTCATTTTCTTGCAGGCATTCACAGAAACAAAAACAATAGAATCAATGAATCTATCAACACAATAGAAAACTACACACAGAGACTGACAGGCAGCATTGTGCAAAAGGAAACAAACTGCAATACCAAAAAAAACCCAAATAATAATAATAAATAAAGAATACCGAGAACATGAGTTGAAGAGTCCTTGAAAGTGAGTCCATAGGTTGTGGAACCAGCTCAGTGAAATTATCCCCTTTGGTTCAGGAGCCTGATAGTTGAAGGGTAATAACTGTTCTTGAACCTGGTGGTATGGAACCTAAGGCTCCTGTACCTCCTTCCTGATGGCAGCAGTGAGAAGAAAGTTGTTGGCTGGACTGTGGGGGACCTTGATGATGGATGCTGCATTCTTGTAACAACATTCTTGTAGATGTGCTCAAAGCTGGGGAGGGTTTTTCCTGTGATGGACTGGGCTATGCCCACATCTCTACATCTACCCTATCCAAACTATTCACAATTGAAAAAAATCTCTGTGACACTACATCCCCTCTCTTTTTCAAAGACACAATAGATAATATTCTTGAGCAAAGTTGAAGGCGGCACATCACCACAAAGCAACAATCAACAATCTTACTGAAGTAAGAAAATGCAATTGAACATTCCATTCCAAAGTGAAACTAGTTATTTTATTGTTGAGCTGCATTTGGAATATTGTACACAGTTTTGACACTAAATCGTCAACAATCTTAGGAAGGATTATCCAGAACTCTAGGACCATATAGCCTTACATTCTGGAAACTTTGCAATCTCTAAATTCTATTAACTCAAAGTAAAATATACTGACTGTAGTGATATGCATGTTGTTTTCCCTTCCAAATCCATACCTTTGTCTCTCCTGCCTTCCTTATTCATTAATGCCCCGATTTTTAAAAAATCCTTTTGTTCCAAATTCTCCACGTCCGTATCTTTTACTGCAATGTTCCATTTCTGGCATGTTACCCACCTTTACTCTCCTGAACTCACGAACACTAACTCAGTCTAAACTTAATTTGAAAATTCCTGAATAAATCACTTGCCTTCTGTTTCTTTCTCTTCTACCATCTTCATTAAAATCCACATTGGAACCAACTTTAAGATATCTTTCATAACATTACTTGCTTAGTTTCTGTCTCACTGTGTTCCTGTGAAGCGCCTGGAGATGTTTTCCTAAATGCATGAAGCTGAATAAATGTAAGATGTCATAATAACCCCTGAGCAAAACTAAAGATAAGAACCACAAATATAAGTTAATAGAGCACCAATGACCTATGGAAGATAGATTTAGATTGTGAGGGCTGTACAGACAAAATTATTCAAAGATTTGAGGAACATGAGGGTTCTTGTACTTCTGGTTGGGGAAAGTGATGAAATGTTGTCTGAGGAGCATTAAGACAAGGATGAATGAGCATAATCAATTTTGTCAACTTCCTCTGGAGATCAGTAACATTTGATTACAATTAGCTTTATGAAAAATGTTTAACAGAGTCTACGAAAAGACTGCCTCAGCTGTGACAGGAACAACATTGAAGGTATGAGAGAAGCAGCCATTGTCTCTGCCTAAGGACGCAAAACTTCTGAAAGTTAACATTAATCACTTGTAATTCTGCTTTCTGATAGGCTTATGAACATAACTTATTTACAGTCGTGAAAGAAATGAGCAGCAAGGCAAATAGCCAGTTGGAACAGTACCACAGCTGCTGAGCTGACATAGCTTTGGTTATTCAAGTCTCAGTTTATCATGGAGAAATGCCAGCCCAGAACCTCGGCGAATACTTATCTGGGTTGGGGTGTGAGGAGATGAAGGAGGGGAATGGGGCAGAGAGTAACTGTGGTTAATGAAAGGAGAATCATGGCCAGAACATCATACATCCCCATCAGCTGTTGGTCCAGAAATTTCTGACCTGGTTACAGCTCCAACCCATTTGAGCAAACAGAGAAACCAGAGAGGGAGAGCATCGTCAAAGTGGTTATTTAATTCCAAAGTAACACACAATTTAAATTCCAGGTTCTCTTTCAGAGCCCAAATGGTTAATCTGTGTTGTTACCCCGAACAGCTGCTGGATGGGTTTGCAAGACTCAAAGGATAAAGTTTAAATAAAAAATGTGTATTTACTTCTGCTGTGGGTGTAGCACCTCTCTGCCGATGCTACAGCTGTGGACAAGAACGTCTTAAAATATAATTACCATAAGACACATGAGGACATATTGAGTGTAATGTGTCGTCAGTGCACTTGCTCTAAAAATTCTGTTCCTTCAAAAATAAACACAATTTCTTACCCTGACCTTGTATGCTAATTTTGAGTGACGATCAGAAGGTGGGAGTTGCACAAGGGGAGACTCATCAGTGACATGCTCATTAGCATGTTCACTGAGCTGACATTTGCACTTGTGCCTATAATCATTTCACCTAATCCCTGTTGAGTCCTCGCTCATCATCCGGAAGATCACTGGTTAGCTGCTTCATTCACATATGGCATGCATATAATTATACTCATTCCATTTTGCAATACACAAATATGACGACTTTCTGGCCCTCCGCCATCAATTTCATCTGCTCTAAAAAACCTAGGATGCCGCAGTGGAAGTGGCGGTGAGTGGGAATTTAGATTTTATGCAGACACACTAGGCTAACAAAGAACAAAAGCACTGCTTTTTCCATTCACTTTTCAAACAAAGGGTCTTTGCTTAAAGTTGAGTAAATGGTGAGACAAAACAATGGTTTATTTTCCTTTTGCATTACTGCTCTGCTGCTCTATTGGTCTGGCTGCCAAATCTTAGCCATCATTACTATTTGGCCATCAGGTCAACTGCAGCCACAGAGATGCCGGATGTGATGGGATCAGGAGTAAGACAGCACAGGCAAGGAATCTGTCATCCAGCCACTTGCCCAAGATCTTCAAAAATGGAATGGTTGTAGGGAGCCCAGTTGCCTTCTTTTTCAGTCAATAATTACAGTGATTGACAAAAATTCTTCTGGGAATTGGGGTGCAGCGGGTTGGGAGGAGCAGCATTTAAACAACTTTCAGTTTCTGAATGATTACATTAGGCCCAGGAAATATTTTTGGAAGACTGTATTCATGAAAATTTCACCCAAAACAGCCTAAATTCTATAAAAACATTAACATGCACAGAAATGAAAAGGAATCAAGTAAAACACAATAACTAATACTTGCCATCGTTCAAGTTGTGTGAGGGAAAGATGGTCAGAAAACTGACCAACACAGCTTTAGAGACCAGCAGCTCAAAACTGGGCTATATAATCATCTAACTTGTGGCCAAAGAACCCAGGGCTTGGTAAGGAAGGAAGAAAACAAAGGAGTGTGAAAACAGCAGGGAATCTGAGTTGAAAGGGCCAATTCACTCCAATATTCCTCCCAGTTCATTTTACCAACTGCTGAGCTAGGAAAGGAACATGCAATCTCACAAATGTAATTCCCTGTGACTTCCGCCAACGTCAACAGGATCCAAAAACATCTTAATCCCCACCCCTCCACACTCTACACTCTCTCTGTGACTTCATTATCCAAGCGTCCCTCCCCACCTATATCCCTCCTGGCACCTATCCCTGTAAGCTAAACAAGCGCTACACCTACCACTAAACCTGCAAGTCTGCCAGGGTCATTTACTGCATCTGGTGCTCCTAATGCAGCCTCCTCTACATCGCTGAGGCCAAAAGTAGATTGGAGGATCGCTACGTCAAGCACCTTCACTCTGTCTGCCACAACAGGCACGATTTCCTGGTGGTCACCCATTTTAATTCTACTTCCCATTCCTATTCCAACATTTCGATCCATGGCCTCCTCTACTGCCATGACGAGGCCATTCTTGGGTTGGAGGAGCAACACCTCATATTCCATCTGGGTAGACTCCAACCTAAAGGCATGAACAGCGACTTCCAGTAATTTCTCCCCAATGCCTCTTCTCACTCTATCCATTCCCTATTCTGGAACCCTTCTCAACCCTTCATTTCTCCTCACCTGCCCATCGTCTTCCCCGGTTCCCCTCCTCCTTCCCTTTCTCACATAGTCCTTTGTCCTCTCCTGTTAAGATTCCTTCTTCTTCTTCAGCCTTTTACCTTTTTCCACCTATCACCTTCTCACTTCACCCCCACCCACACACTTCCCACCAGCTTCACCTATCACGTGCCAGCTGGTATTCCTTCCCCTCTCCCCACCTTCTTATTCTGGCTTCTTCCCATCTCCTTCTCTGTCCTGATGAAGGGTCTCAGCCTGAAACGGACTGACTACTCCCCTTCAGAGATGCTGCCTGACTTGCTGAGTTCCTCCAGCCTTTTTGTATTGCTCTAGATTTCCAGCACCTACAGAATCTACTTTTCTTCTTCAACATCCTTTCTTTCTATCCTCTTCTGAAAATAACATTTCATTCTTCATTGGATTTCACGCTGCAGCCTGGTATCTTATTTCACATTTTTAAATTCCCGCTGCTCAATTAAAGACAGCTCCATATCACATGGGGTATTCGTCACTCTTTACCATTTTTATACACAGATTTCAGAGGAGGCAGAAGGATGCTCACAGACTCATTATAAAGCATCCTGTACAACTTAACTTTCCACATTAATGAGTAGGTCATGAGTTACATTTTTAAGTACTTAACAGTATTTTCTATATTATGAAAGTGATCATTGAATATCACCTGTTGAAAATGATGGGACCCAGCACTACTCTCAAACGGACAACCTTCCGCAGTAAGTGGCATACTCTGGCCGCATCACATGAAATGATATAAATACAAGGTAAAAAAAAATACATAGATTTGGTCAAAGATTCAGAAATACAATATTCACTTTCAACTTTAAATATGAAAACAAAATGTCTGAGCACTCCGATCTTACAAATCCACTCCTGATCTATAATGGGTGAAAGCTGGTGATTTTCTCTGTCCATAGACACTGGGGAGGAAGACTCGAGCCAAGAACTTTTTTTTTTCACGATGAAAACTGGCATTCAAATCCTTTTTGAGTTTATTAATGAATGGTACTTCTGTTCCTGCAATTATAAATTTTCTAGCTCAGATCGCTTTCAATAAAGGTTATCCCTCTCAATCTGCACATTTGGAGGCCACTGCAGTAGTTTATAGATTGTTAAATCTAATGACAATTCCTATTTATTATTTAGACCAAGTCTTCGCAGTGCCTTGTTGGGAATCCTGGTTTTGTGGCCACAAAATGGTCAGTGGTCAATACTTAAGTCTGTTAATTTCAAGAGCAAATGCAAGGACTGTGGTTTGTCCATTGATATTACCCTCACTTTAGTTCTGCAGTACTGATTCCATTTCACTTTTTATTTCCATCTCTAACAGCCACAAGTGTGTCCATTTGCTGCCCAAGTGACAAAGTTTTCCCCAGAAAAGCAGTAACTAAGTTATGGGAATCTAGGGGTTAAAAATCAAATTCCCTCTTTCTCATAATGGGTAACACCAAGACTGAAAGGGTACAAAATCTCAATAAAAGTAGATGCAGCCAGGAAGGCCTGTTCAGCGAAAAAATACCTAAGATATCGGACATATTGACTGCTACTTAATCAGGCATTCAACTTTAACCATATTTACATATATTTTATTTAGTAATTTTGACTTTCCTAACTTCCCCCATCACAAACATCCCTTCTAGTGGACTTGGTGATCAGATTTAACCTTCCAGTTTTGACATCCTATTCCAGATTCATGCATCTTGTGACGTGACACAATGTGATCATTTTTCTTTTCTGTTCCCTTCCATTATCACAAGAACTCACATTATCACAAGGGTGTCTGATGGAAAACTGGTGAAGACTAAATGCTTGAGGTCAAGATAATTATACTTGAAGCCTGCAATGGGTTAATTTGGCACAGCTGCCCCGGAATGTTACACTGGTTTGCGTAGTATGGCGACAAAAGACATCATTGTGAAAGGAATAAATAACGGTGCTTTACATACACTTACAGGCTCTAGTTATGTTCCCTGAACCCTCAGGAATCTTAATCATGACCAGGTTTAAAGTGCTGTGATGCTGTGCTTTTAAACTAGTCTCCACAATGTGATGGAGGTTGTGAGGCATTACAGTAACCACTGGGTTCCACAATCATTTGCTTTTTTCACCGCACCACCACATAAAATTTGAGTCTTAACAAAGTGTTGCCTCAAAAATATTTTCCACTAGGGAAAGGAAAGTATAGCCATTTTGAATGTTCCTAAAGTTGGTGAGGGGAGTGAAATGGAGACTATTTATAGAGGTATAAAATATACCGAAGGCATAATTTGGCCCCAGATGCTTAACTTTGCCAAGCTGTATCAGTCAATGGGATTCAAATTCTGACGATAGGGTGAGTAATTCTTTATCCACTGCATATCTGTGCCATTTGGTACACATGCTTAAAAAGACAGCAGGAGCCAAATTATTAATGGCGTTATTTCACCAACAGGTTTGATGCACTAATTCCATTAACTCAGCCTCAAAATGAGATTTTTAAAAACAAAACTGAGGCCTCATGAAATGGAATACAATATTTACAGGACAGGGTAGGTTAGCTTCAATTGCTTTTGTAATTCTTCCTGACATAATGTCTCCTCCACTGTTTATATGCCGAGATTAAAAGTCTGCCAAATGATAATCACGGGGGCTGTGATCTGAGACAATAAGATCAAAAAAGGATGGCAATGTCTAAAAACACGAAAGTGAAAAATGACCAGCTTTGAAGTTACCCCAGATATTCCATCCAAGGTACACATTTATTTCAGAAGCTTGACAATTAGGGTACTAAAGAGATAAAGAACGTAAACATAAAGGTATTGCAACAAGGTAGCACAAGATACAAATATCAAAATGCAATATCAGCTTGCTGTCAATTGGAATTTCCCTGGCAATTTCTCATTACGTGCAGCCCTAGTGGTAGGAACTGTGGGGTACAGGAACAGTCCAAGAAGGGATAACATACTTTTTTTAAAAAATGAGATGTAATGGATGGAGATTTAACAGGCTAAAAGTTTTAAAATTAATAAACTTCTTTAATAAATTATTTTTAACATCTATGAACCACAGTCCTGCAATGACATGATCTGCTGAAATTTCTGCCTCACCTTAAGCTATTTTATTGATCTTCTGAGTTAACTGGAATGAAATGGCCAATCCAGCACCTCTGTAACTACCACTGCAAAGATCTAATTTTAAATTAGAATCCAGCCACATATTTCAAACTCAGAATGTAAGACTGATGAATTTCTACCTCAGCAGCTACATGAAAAGCAGGCCAGAAAGACCTTCTCTTTAACTCTTTGAGGACTGCAGTAGCATTTCTGCCTCAACACAACAGGAGAGAAAATTTGGAATAACTTTGCTTTCATAATCCAAGGAAAACCTTGCACAAGACATGCAATATTTTCATATCATTTTTTCGGGTAATGGAGCAGTATAGTATGCTGCAAAAGACAGAGGCTAATTGAATTTTGTAAGTTGCAAAGGATACTCAGTACTCAAAGGGTTAAAATCACAAGAGAAGATGCCATTGTCTTTAAGATTACAAAATAAAGAATTTGTTAGCAGTTAAAACAGATGTCTCAGACTTTAATTTCTGATAACCTTTTATAGATTTTGTTTTTATAGAGATTCAGTTTGGAATAGGCCCTTCGAGCTACGCCACCCAGCAACCCCCAAATTCCAGCATCTGCAGATTTTCTCTCGTTTGTGAACCCCCAATTTAATCCGAGCCTAATCACAGGACAATTTACAATGAATGATTAACCCACCAACCAGCACGTCTTTAGACTGTGGGAGGAAACTCACACGGTCACAGGGAGAACGTACACACAAACTCCTTTCAGGTAGTGGTGGGAATTGAACCCCAGTTGCTGGTACCTGTAAAGTGCTCCTGTTTCCTGAACATACTGAACATAGTCATGTCATCTTCAACCCTTTGGCCTATTAATCTTACTTTAGGATATTTCATAGCTGATTAAAATCCAACCTTTTTTATTCTGTAAAGTGATCCCACTTGCAATCAGGAATTGGATTAAAAAGAACAGCTTTTGAAACCAAAGCTATACGTAGTGACAGTGCTTTTCTCAATTTAAGCAGAGACAATTAGAAATGTTTCTGTCTGTTGAATCCAGGGAATACAAAGGTCCAAATGATTCCATGTAACTTATTGATTTGCAACTTCTTCTAATCACAGCATTTTTCTAGAAATTTACCTTGCTCTGTACTTGGGAAGAATTTGCTGTTGTTTTAATTATGTTTTCCCTTATTGTTTAAAAATAAGCAGATTTCTGAGTACAATGACTTTGAGGAAAAATTACTTGGGAGCACAGCCTAGTCATCATTCTGCCCTATGTGGTGGTGTTGATGGGCATTCTGAAAAGGGAAAATAAAATCAGGGGACAAAAAGGCCAAGGAAAGACAGTAATTAACATTGAAGCCATCAATGTCACCAACGAATACCTCAGATTATGTCCAGCACCATGATATAAAACATGAGTATTTTATTAGAAGAGATGAGGAAGGAGGAAGGGGGGAGGGGGTTGTTGGTCGTAGGGTAGCAAGGAATGAACAAAAGCCTGACAAACTTGGGTTGCACAACCCCAAGATTTGGGTGAAACGGTTAAAGAATATAAGATAATTGCACTTGAAGAAAATCTGGAGCCATTAAATTTAAATTAAATTGTGGAAATGGAGTGATGAACAAATATATCAGGTAATCTGTCTTTATGCAGGCAGCAATCAATACTCTCAGAGAGCAATTGGGACCTACCAGGTGAAATAGGAAAACAAAAACAAGGAAATTGCCTAAGAAACTCTGAATAAATACATTGTGAGAGATTGCAGTTTCTGGATGGATGAACCAAGATAAATTAAACTACCTTCTTTTACTGGTTCTTTTTTTGATAATCTTAATACTACCCTTTATACAAGAGAAGCCTTGTTACAAAATTGGAATATAATTTAACATCACAATGAATGACATTAAACTTAAGAAACTGAAGAAGCCAGTACAGACCTATAATTCAGAGTCTCACCCCAGTGTCTCAGACAATCTAAACATATTATCTTCCTATATCAGTTAACTTGTTTTAAAATATCTAGCCACCTACAAACATAGCTTTATACAAAAAAGTGCAATGTGTTTTATTTAAAACCTCTTCATACATTTAAGCTTTCATCACAAGGTAGACTAGGTAATGGGTGATGGCAGTTGTATACAGGCCGCCCAACAGTAGCTGGGATAGTGAACCACAAGATTACAACGGGAAATAGAAAAGGCATGTCTAAAGGGCAATGTTATGATTGCCAGGGAAATTTTAACATGCAGGTCGAATGAGAAAATCCGGTTGGAAATGGATCCCAAGAGAGTGGAGTTTGTTGAAAGCCCACAAGATGGCTTTTTAAGAAGAGTTTGTCATTGAGCCTTCTAGGGGATCAGCTATGCTGGATTGGGTGTTATGTAATGAATTGGAGGTGATTAGGGAGCTCAAGGTAAAAGAACCCTTTAGGAGACAGTGATCACAATATGATTCAGTTCAAGTTGACATTTGATAGAGAGAAAGAAAATTCTGACATAGCAGTATTTCAGTGGAGTAAAGGAAATTACAATGGTATGAAAGAGGAGCTGGCTAAAGAAAATTTGAAGAAGATGCTGACCTGACAAGAATGACAGCAGAGCAGCAATGGCGTGAGTTTCTGGGGAAAAAATAAAGAAGGTGCAGGATAGATGAATTCCAAAAACGAAGAAATACTCAAATGGCAAAATAGTACAATTGTGGCTGACAAGGGAAGTCAAAGCTAATGTAAAAGCAAAAGTGAGGGCATACAACAAAGCACAAATTAGCGGGAAGATAGAGGATTGGGAACCTTTTAAATACCTACAGAGAGCAACTACAAGAATCCTTGGGAGGCAAAAGGTGAAATATGAAAGCATGCTAGCAAACAATATCAAAGTAGATAGTAAAAGCTTTTTCAAGTATGTAAAAAATAAGAGAGAGATGAGAGTGGATACAGGACAGCTAGAGAATGAGGCCAGAGAAATAATAATAGGGGCCAAAGAGATGGCAGATGAACTAAATGAGTATTTTACATCAGTTGTCACTGGGGAAGACATTTGCAGCGTGCCAGATGTTGAAGGGTGTGAGGGGAGAGAAGCAAATACAGTTACTATTACAAGGCAGAAGGCGCTCAAAAAGCTTACAGACCTCAGGATACATAAGTCACCCAGACAAAATGAACAGCACCCTAGGGTTCTAAAAGAGGTAGTGGTAGAGATTGAGAGGGCATTGGTAATGATCTTTCAAAAATCATTGGACTCTGGAATGGTGCCAGAGGACTGTAAAATTGTCACTCCACTCTTTAAGAAAGGAGGAAGGAAGCAGAAAGGAAATTATAGACCAGTTAGCCTGATTTCAGTGGTTGGGAAGATGTTAGAGTCAATTGTTAAAGATGAGGTTATGGAGTGCTGGGTGACACCGGACAAGATAGGACAAAGTCCATCCTGATGAAGGGTCTTGGCCCGAAACGTTGACTGTACCTCTTCCTAGAGATGCTGCCTGGCCTGCTGCATTCACCAGCAACTTTGATCTGTGTTGCACAAAGTCAGTATGGTTTCCTTAAGGAAAATCCCGCCTGACGAACCTGTTGGAATTCTTTGAGGAGATTACAAGTAGGATAGATAAAGAGGATACAGTGGACATTGTATATTTGGCCTTTCAGGAGTCCTTTGACAAGGTGCCACACAAGACAGCTTACCAAGGTAAGAGCCCATGGTATTACAGGAAAGTTACTGGCATGGTTAGAGCATTGATTGATTGGTAGGAGGTAGCGAGTGGGAATAAAAGGATCTCTTTCTGGTTGGCTGCTAGTGACTAGTGGTGTTTCGGAGGGGTCAGTTTTGGAACCATTTCTTTTAATGCTGTATATCAATGATTTAGAT
Source organism: Mobula birostris (assembly GCF_030028105.1). NCBI lineage: Eukaryota > Metazoa > Chordata > Chondrichthyes > Myliobatiformes > Myliobatidae > Mobula > Mobula birostris. The sequence continues at coordinate 110,483,693 of NC_092371.1, read as the reverse complement.
GATGGAATAGATGGCTTTATTACCAAGTTTGTAGATGATACAAAGATTGGTGGAGGGGCAGGTAGTGTTGAGGAAACAGGTAGGCTGCAGGAGGACTTAGACAGATCAGGAGAACGGATGAGAAAGTAGCAAATGAAATACATTGTTGGAAAATGCATGGTCATGCACTTTGGTAATAGAAATAAATGTGCAGACTAACCAAATCTGAGATGCCAAAGGACTTGGGAGTCCTTGTGCAGAACACCCTAAAGGTTAATTTGCAGGTAGAATCGGCGGTGAGGAAGACAAATGCAATGTTAACATTCATTTCAAGAGGTCTGGAATACAAATGCAGGGATGTAATGCTGTGGCTTTATAAGGCACAGGAGAGGCATCACCTTGAGTATTGAGAACAGTTTTGGGCACCTCATCTAAGAAAAGATGTGTTGACATTGGAAAGGGTTCAGAGGAGGTTCACAAGGATGATTCTGGGAATGAAAGGGGTTATTATATGAGGAACGTTTGATGGCTGTAGGTCTGTACTCGCTGGAATTTAGAAGGTTGGGGGGTGGAATCTCATTGAAACGTTTCAAATATTGAAAGGCCTAGACAGAGTAGATGTGGAAAGGATGTTTCCCATGGTGGGGGAGTCTAGGACAAGAGGGCACAGCCTCAAGATAGAGGGGCATCCATTTAAAACAGTTGCAGAGAAATTTCTTTAGCCAGAGGGTGGTGAATTTGTGGAATTTGTTACCACAGGTGGCTGTGGATGCCAGGTTGTTGGGTGTATTTAAAGCAGACTTTGATAGGTTCTTGATTGGACAACAACATCAAAGGTTACGGGGAGAAGACCAGGGAGTGGGGCTGAGGAGTTAAAAAAAAGGATCAGCCATGATTGAAAGGAGCAGCAGACCCGATGGGCCAAATGGCCTAATTCTGCTCCTATGTCTTATGGTCTAAACACTAATAGTGACTGTTCGGGTCTAACACCAGACATATTCCTGTAGTGGTTGTGGCTTTCCAAATGTTTGTGTACTGTTCATATCAACATCAATAAGAGATTTTTTAAAAATGGCTGCTGTTATTTGCTTCTCAGCACTGAGCAGTAAATAGTCTGATGAATAAACTCTTCTCGGGGTTCCAGCTGGGTACAGGTATCGATTTTAACCAGCGCTTTGATAGCATACTCCACCATCTTTTTCAGTGATGATGGCTAGACACATCTAGTTCAGAAATGTCAGTTATAGACAATACCTGTACCCAGTTGGAAGCCCTAGTATAGTTTATTCATCAGATATGCCAGGAAAACACTAGATCCTTTTTCAGTCAATAGCCTATTAAAAGACACAAGCAATCTATATGGACTTGGAGCACAATAACTTCATGGCTTCTTTCACTAAATGTATTATTGTGTCCCAAAGCATCTGGTATAAAATGGGTTAAATGGGCATTCTTAACACTTGGCTGTCCAAAACATCAGGTAACTTTTCAACTTAAAAAATAACAGAAATAGGGGAGCACTATTAAACTAAAGGCTATTTAAGGAATAGAAAAATGATCCTTAAAGAATTTGCTACATTGAATTACTCTGATTTTCTAGCACATCTCCAAGCACTTAATTAGTTTAGACTTATTTCTTTTTCATTTGTGAAAATAAATCGAACAGCAGTCTTTTGATTAAATCCAAGATGTCTCAATGAACAATATGAATTTTTTTTAAAAAACTGCAGATACTGGAAATCTGAAATAAAAAATAAAAATGCTGGAAATAGCTGACAGGTCAAGCAGCATCCTTGGAAAGAGAATGTGGAATAGTCAAAATGAAGTTCAACAGGATATTGCATCAGACAGAGCATATGAGCTACAAGGAGATATTGGATAAGCTGGGTTTGTTTCCTTTATTAGACCATAAGATATTGGAGCAGAATTAGGCCTTTTGTCCCATCAAGTCTGCTCCGCCATTTCATCACGGCTGATCCAGTTTTCCTCTCAGCCCCAGTCTCCTGCCATATCCCTTCATGCCCTGACCAATCAAGAATCTATCAACCTCTGCTTTAAATATACATGAAGACTGGGCCTTCCCAGCTGCCTATGGCAAACAATTCCACAGATTTACCATTCTCTGGCTAAAGAAATTCCTCATCTCCATTCTAAAAGGACGCCCCTCTATTCTGATGTTGTGTCCTCTGGTTTTAGACTCTCCCACCATAAGGTACATCCACCCTATCAAGGCCTTTCACCATTCCATAGGTTTCAATGAGGTCACCCCTCATTCTTCTAAATTCTAATGCAAAAAAACCCAGAGACATCAAATGCTCTTCATTTGACAAGCCATTCAATCCTGAAATCATTTTTGTGAACCTCCTTTGAACCCGCTCCAATTTCAGCACATCCTCTCTAAGAGGCCCAAACCTGCTCACCATACTCCAAGGGAGTCCTCACCAGTGCTTTATATATTTTCAACAATACCATATAAAAATTGCAGCACGGAAACAGGCCATCTTGGCCTTTCTAGTCCGTGCCGAACTCTTACTCTCACCTAGTCCCACCGACCTGCACTCAGCCCATAACCCTCCATTCCTTTCCTGTCCATATATCTATCCAATTTAACTTTAAAAGACAACATCGAACCTGCCTCAACCACTTCTGCTGAAAGCTTGTTCCACACAGCTACCACTCTCTGAGTAAAGAAGTTCCCCCTCATGTTACCCCTAAACTTTTGCCCTTTAACTCTCAACTCATGTCCTCTTGTTTGAATCTCCCCCACTCTCAATGGAAAAAGCCTATCCACGTCAACTCTATCTATCCCCCTCATAATTTTAAATACCTCTATCAAGTCCCCCCTCATCCTTCTACGCTCCAAAGAATAAAGGCCCAACTTGTTCAATCTTTCTCTGTAACTTAGGTGATGAAACCCAGGTAACATTCTAGTAAATCTTCCCTGTACTCTCTCTATTTTGTTGACATCAAACCTTGCTTTTACTGTATATTCTAGTCCTCTTGAAATGAATGCTAATGTTGTATTTGCCCTCCTCACCTCAGACTCAACTTGCAAATTAACCTTTAGGGAATCCTGTAGAAGGATTCCCAAGCCCCTTTGCACCTCAGTTTTTTTTGTATTTTCTCTCCATTTAGAAAACAGTCAACCTTTTCATCTCTTCTGCCAAAGTGCATGACCATATACTTCCTGACACTATATTCCATCTACCATTTCTTTGTTCATTTTCTTAATCTAAGTCCTTCTGTACTCTCTTTACTACCTCAAAACTACCCCTCCACCTATCTTCATATTGTCTGCACACTTTGCAACAAAGCCATCAATTCCATCATCCAAATCATTGACATATAATATATTTTGAAAAAAATCGGTCCCAACACAGACCCCTGTGGAACACCACTAGTCACCAACTCCCTTCATTCCCACTCTTTTCCTCCTGCCACTGCTTTATCCATGCTACAATCTTTCCTGTAATACCATGGGCTCATAGCCTGTTAAGTAGCCTCATGTGTGGCACCTTATCAAAGGCCTTCTCAAAATCCAAGTACACAACATCAACCAATTCTCCTTTGTCCATCCTGTTTGTTACTTCTTCAAAGGATTCCAACAGATACGTTGGCAAGGTTCTCCCTTGAAGAAACCATGCTTATATGGCCATTTTATCATGTGCCTCCAAGTACTGAGACCTTATCCTTAATAATTAATTCAAACATCTACCCATCCACTGAGGTCAGGTTAACTGGATTATAATTTCCTTTCTTCTGCCTCTCTCCCTTCTTGAAGAGTGGAACGACAATTGCAATTTTTCAGTCTTCCGGAACCGTTCCAGAATCTAGTGATTCTTGAAAGATCATTACTAATGCCTCCATGATCTCTTCAGCCACCTCTTTCAGAACTCTGGGGTGTACACCATCTGGTCCAGGTGACCTATCTACCTTCAGACTTTTCAGTTTCCCATTAACCTTCTCTCTAGTTATGGTAACTTTGCACACTTCATGATCCCTGACACTTGGAACTCCCACCATACTGCTGGTGTCTTCCACAATGAAGGCTGATGCAAAATACTTATTCAGTTCATCTGCCATTTCGTTGTCTCCCATTACTACCTCTCCAGCATCATTTTCCAACAGTCCAATATCCACTCTCACCTCTCTTTTACACTTTATGTATCTGAAGAAACTTTTGGTATCCTCTTTAATAATATTGGCTAGCTTACTTTCATATTTCATCTTTACCTTCTTAATGACTACTTAGTTGCCTTCTGTTCGTTTTTAGAAGCTTCCTAATCCTCGAACTTTCCACTAATGTTTGCTCTATTTTATGTCCTGTCTTTGGCTTTCATGTTGACGTTGACTTTGACTTCTCTTGTTAGCACGGTTGTGTCATCTTCCCTTTAGAATACTTCTTCCTCTTTGGGATGTATATATCCTGTGACTTCCGATTTGCTTCCAGAAATTCCAGCCCTGCTCTGCCATCATTCTTGAAGTATTCTTTTCCAATCAATTCTGGCCAACTCTTCTCTCATGCCTCTGCAGTTCCCTTTGCTCCACTGTAATACTGATACATCTGACTTTAGCTTCTCCTTCTCAAACTTCAAGGTGAATTTGATCATATTATGATCACTTGCCCCTAAGGGTTCTTTTACCTTAAGCTCTTTAATCTATTCTGGTTCACTGATAAACACCCAATGCCGAATAGCTGATCTTCTTTTGGGCTCAAGCACGAGTTGCTCTAAAAAGCCATCTCATTGGCATTCCAGAAATTCCCCCTCCTGGAATACAGTAGCAACCTGATTTTCCCCAATCTATCTGCATATTGAAATCCCCCATGACTACTGTAACATTGCCCTTTTGGCATGCATTTTTTATCTCCCATTGGAATTTGTAGGCCACATCCTTATTACTGTTTGGGGGTCTGCATACAACTCCCATCAGGGTCTTTTTACCCTTGCAGTTCGTTAGCTCTATCCACAATGATCCAACACCTTCTGACCCTACGTCACTTCCTTCTAATGATTTGATTTCATTTTTTACGAACAGAGCAATGCCACCCCTTCTACCTTCCTGCCTGTCCTTTCAATACAATGTATATCCTTGGACATTAAGTTCCCAGCTATAATCTTTCAGCCATGATTCCCTGATGCCTACAACCAATCTGCCAATCTGCAACTGTGCTGCAAGTTCATCTGCCATATTCTGTGTACACTGTATGTATTCAGATTCAACACCTTCAGTCCTGTATTCACCCTGTTCGACTTTATCCATCTTTTACATTGCAACTCATCCTGCTGACTGCGATTTAGTCATATCAACAGCCTCTCCCCTCTGCACATTGCCTCTGTTTGCAAATCAGGGCACCTCATCTTCAGGACTATAATCTGCCTCTCCTGCAATACTTCTTGCATTTAAATATAGGCAGCTCAGGACACTAGGTACACCATGCTCAACCTTTTGATTCCTAACTTTGACTAAAGTCTTACCAACACTGGCCTCCACCACCTCTCCACTAACTGTTCTGGCACTCTGGTTCACATCCCCCTGCAACTCCAGTTTAAACTCTAACATGCAGCATTAATGAACCTTCCCGCTAGGATACTTGTCCCCCTCCAGTTCAGATGTAAACCACCCTTTCTGTACAGGTCCCACTTTTTCTGGAAGAGAGCCCAATGATCCAGAAATCTTATACCCTCCCTCCTGCACCAGTTACTTAGCCATGTACTAAACTGTCTAATCTTTCTAGTTCAGGCCTTACTAGCACATGGCACGGGTAGCGATCCTGAGATCACAACTCTGGAGATCCTACCCTTAACTTAGCAGCTAACTCTCTGAACTCTCTATGCAGAACCTCATCACTTGCCCTACCCATGTCACTGGTACCTATATGGACCACGACTTCTGGCTGCTCACCCTCCCACTTAAGAATGCTGAGGACTCGATCCGAGATATCCCGGATCCTGGCACCCAAGAGGCAACATACCATTCAGGAATCTAATTCTCACTCATAAAACCTCTTGTCCGTTCCTCTAACTAAAGTATCCCCTATCATCACAATGTGCCTCTTCTCCCCCTTCCCTTCTGAGTCACAGAGGCAGACTCAGTGCCAGAGACCCAACGACTGTGACTTTCCTCTGTTAGGTCATTCCCCATCCCTGCAACAGAACCCAAAGTAATATACCTGTTGCTGAGGGGGATCTGCACTGGCTCCTTAACCCCTTTCCCCTTCTTGACTGTCACCCAGTTTCCTGTGTCCTATACCTTGGACACTTCTATGTGCCTTAACTATTGCCCCCTCAGCCTCCCGAAACATCTAGAGTTCATCCAGTTCCAACTCCAGCTCCTTAACACAGCTGGATACACTTCTCACAGTCGTAGTCATCAGGGACACTGGAGGTCCCCCACCTTCCCACATTCCGCGAGAAGAACATTTCACTATCCTGCCTGTCATCCCTGCTGCCCTATCTGAGCAGATATAAAGAAGAGAAGGGGAAAAAAAAACCTTGAGCTCTCCTTTCCATCGCTTTCTCTGAGCGAAGTTTCGAAGAGCTAAAGCCTCTAGGTCGCCACACTGACTATGATTACTCAGATGACAGCTGCTGCACTTCCTCCGATTCCTTTAATTTGCTGTTAGTAATTATTCCCAAACGCTGATTGGTTGTATTGGAAAATGCAAATACATGCATTGTATTTTCTATGTATTACAATATTTACTCAACAGTATTTACTCAAATGTATACATTGTATGTTCTATTATTTACTATGTAACCACTGCTAGCTAAATAGAAGGTATTCACTATGTAGCCATGACTTTTGACCTGTTCACTATTAATTCATGAAGAGAACTAGAATGAAACCAAGTAGAAAGATAACGGTGGCGAGTAAGGTGATGAAATATGTGGCAGTATGTCAACGCAAGACTAATTAAGAAATAACTGTGGTTAGGGATGAGAGGACATATGGTCTAAAATGTAAACTAGGACATAATTAAGTTGGGGAGTAAAGCAATAGTGGAAAGTCGAGAGCGGATATGTTGATGATATGTAATCACAGGCCGACTGGATATGATAATGTAGCTAAGATAGGAAATTGCTATAAAAAATGCTGTATACAAGCCTCGACAGGCAGTCAGCTACTAGCTTTCTGATTGTCTCAGCTTTGATTTGCAAATTAAAGTTTAAAACGTCTTGATGAGTTTTCTGCGTCTCCTTGTCGTTTGTGAGAAACGAGAAACCACGACAGTTGTTGGTCAAAGCTCTATAGTGCTGCGGCAACCTGCTCGTCTTTTATCCTCGGGCAACGGACCTGATTGAAGTCCCCTCCTCTCCAAACTTCTGATGTTTGGATTGGCTTCTGGTTAAAGCTCTATTATGCTGCCATGACGAAGAAAGCTGGAGGCAGGAGCTTTGGAGGAGGAATTGCGAAGAGGAAGGCCTGAATGGGTGCAACAGATTTCTGATGAACGTGGACAGAAGTGACAGTGAGAAACTGTTCCCTTTTGCAGAGTTATGAGTTATGAATAACCAAACAGCAAAGGTTTAAAAGTAAAGGCCAATTTATACTTGTGCGTCAAATCGACGCTGTAGGTACGGCATAGCCGCATACCCTATACCATATCCTACACTGTAGCCTGACGCGCACCTCCCCAAAAATGTAACTACGCGTCGCGGCAACGCAGACCGCAACAACTATGATTGGTCCGCTTGGTAGCATCGCATTTCCTCCTACGCTGCAATAGCTTCCCATTGGGCGACTGAAGGGCAGGGAAGGAACTCTGGTTACAATGCTTTCCACTAAGCTTTACAGACCTCCGAAATTATGGACCCTGTGCTTGACCCCAGTTTGTAGTTAGTTGCTACAGCCTGTTGACTTCTACCTGAACCTAAAACTCAAATGGTGATTGCCAGTCTCTGAGAATACTGTGCCTACACTGATGCAAAATAAATGGTTGGAGACGATGAACCAGATCATCAAATCTATCTGCCGACATCCGAAAATATTTGAAATGCATTTCCTCATCTGTGTCTCTCAGTGGCCGGACAAGCACAGAAAATTCATCCTCCTTCAGTTTCAGTCGCCATTGTTTTAAATTTGAGTTTCTTTGTGTTGAGTTTAAACACGAAGAAACTCAACACAGTGGCATAGAAACCCCACCACCAACTAGTGTTTTGGCAGTGAATCGCAGAGCGACGCAGACACACCAACGCACAAGTATAAATGCTCACAACGGCGCAGCCCACTTGTGTAGGCTACGGCGTAAGCTAGTACACACAAGTACAAATCAGCTTTAGGGGTGAGAGATACAGAGCAGTTTTGAGGAAGGGAACTAGCCCCTCCAACCCATACACGCAGGTAACTGATTTCTGGAACACACTACCCGGAGGAATGATGGAGACAGAATCTCTCATATTTAGAAATCATCTCTATGAGCACCATGACACAGAATGCTAAGGACTGAATGTCAAGGTCCTGGAATAATATGAAGCATGTTACAGCTATATAAGACTACTGTGTTCAGTTCTGGCCACCTCACCACCAGAAGGATGTGGATGCCATAGAGAGGGTGCAGAGGAGATTTACAAGGATTTTGCCTGGATTGGGGAGCATGCCTTACAAGAATAGGTTGAGTGAACTTGGCCTTTTCTCCTTGGAGCGACGGGGATGAGAGGTGACCTGATAGAGGTGTACAAGGTGATGAGAGGCATTGATCATGTGGATAGCCAGAGGCTTTTTCCCAGGGCTGAAATGGCTAACATAAGGGGGCATAACTTTAAGGTGCTTGGAAGTAGGTACAAAGGGGATGTCAGGGGTAAGTTTTTCACACAGAGATTGGTGGGTGCATGGAATGCAGTGCTGGCAACGGTGGTGGAGGCAGATACAATAGGGTCTTTTAAGAGACTTAGGTAGGTACATGGAGCTCAGAAAACTAGAGGGCAATGCGGTAGGGAAATTCCAGGCAGCTTCTAGAGTAGGTTACAGGGTCAGCACAACATTGTGGGCCAAAGGGTCTGTAATGTACTGCAGATTTTCTATGTTCTAGTAAGTACAGACTTGATGAAGGCATGGAGATAATGAAATAAAGGGCCTCTTTCAATGTTGTATGGTTCTATGAGTCTCAAGTTGAAGACCCTTGGTCAGTATTCTGTTAACTTTCCACAGACGCTGTCATTTTTGAATGTCCAGAAATCTTAATTAATGAAATTTGGTGCTGGGTTGCAAGAATGAGGGATTTTTTTTTTTTACTCAGAAAGCTCCAATAATTTTACTAGTATAGGGTGAAAGAAAATGTGGTTATCTTACAGAATCAGGTATCATAACCAGTGTGAACTCAGTGGGCAATTGAAAACATTTTGGTCTAACATCACCAGTCTGAAGGAATTGTATAAAATGACAATGATGAAATAACTGTTCAGGCTCCAGCTTTCATTGGAATCCATGGTGCACAAGCCTCTCAGTTTATCCATGAAGCAGAGTGCAAGAAAGCCATTCTTCTAACTACACAGGATTTCAAAACCATACAGACTGCTAGAATCCAATAATATTAGCAAAGAAGTTAACAATTTAAAATTTCAATCCTAAACCATTAGAAATTGTGGGAAATACGAATTTGGGACAAGGAATCAGAAGTCAAGGAAGACAGCAAAAATATAGGGCTGATCATTTGCTGGGAATTCTGCAGAGACCCACAAGATAGCAGTAGGTATATCTATACATGTCAACTCCTGTGCCGGCCAACTGCAGCATGCAAGCTCTTTCCACTCTATCCTTGGACTTGCCACACAATGCAGACGTGATTCCATAAATCAAATTGAAGGGCTGAATCGCAAAAATGTTGTACATAGTGGATAATTCAACTCAAAGTTTCACACTCAGTGTTTCAAAAGCAGCTTCTTCTGCTCTGCCATCAGATTTCTGAATGGTCAATGAACCCATGTACACTATCTCAGTATTTTATCCCTCCCTTTTTGTTCTACTTATTCAATTTAATTTTCTTTTTTTTTCCATATATATATATATATATATATATATATATACAGTACTTATTGTAATTTATAGTTTTTATTTTATTTTCCTTCTCTTTTTGTTCTACTTATTTAATTTTCTTTTTCAGTACCTGTTGTAATTTATAGTTTTTATTATGCATTACAATGTACTAATGACTCAAAACAACAAATTTCACGACATAAGCCAGTGATAGTAAACCTGATGCTAATTCTGTATACATACTGTATTCTGAGCATGAAAGGTTGAAGTCAATGTGCTTAATCAAAACAAATTCAGCAGTATGATTTAGATTCAGATCAAATGCGTTTATTTGTCGCATGTACATTGAAACATGCAGTGAAATGTGTAATTTGCATTAATAGCCAAACAACTTAAGGATATACTTCCTTCACCAATAGGAAGGTTTCACAGCAAAATATCAGAGAGAGGAAGTCTCCACAATTTTGAGGCCACTGCAAACTATAGAGAACTAACTTATTTACAGCACAAGAGACAATAATGGAAGATAATACAACTTCAAGATAGAAGGGTCATTAATTAGTCAGTGCATCAGATTTCTCAATTATAGCAGGACTATTCCAAGAATTATAGGCACATTTCATAGCTGCCAAAGTTTTCTCCTAAATTGGATCCACTAACTGGATTTGGATAAGATTTCGGCAGTATCCAAATTTGAATTTAAAAAAGGGGGCTATATTTGTAGCTAAAACTAATTTTATGCTGTGGAAACATCAACAAAGATCTTTCAAGCTGCCACAGATAAGGTATAATAACTGTTTATGCAATCAGGGTGATGTAATAGCAGTTGTAGGAACTAAGGATGAAGTCTTTCAATATTAGAAATGTTCAAATGATTACACAAACACAAAATAAAGCTTAAAAGAAGAGGAGTGCAGAGGAGATTTACAAGGACGTTGCCTGGATTGGGGAGCATGCCTTACGAGAATAGGTTGAGTGAACTTGGCCTTTTCTCCTTGGAGCAACAGAGGATGAGAGGTGACCTGATAGAGGTGTACAAGATGATGAGAGGCATTGATTGTGTGGATAGTCAGAGGCTTTTTCCCAGGGCTTAAATGGCAATCAAGAGAGGACACAGTTTTAAGGTGCTTGGAAGTAGGTACAGAGGAGATGTCAGTGGTAAGATTTTTTTACACAGAGAGTGGTGAGTGCGTGGAATGGGCTGCCGGCGATGGTGGTGGAGGCAGATACGATAGGATCTTTTAAGCGACTCCTCGATAGGTACATGGAGCTTAGAAAAATAGAGGGCTATGGGTAACCCTAGGTAATTGCTAAAGTACATATTCGGCACAGCTTTGTGGGTTGTAGGGCCTGTATTGTGCTGTAGGGTTTCTATGTTTCTATGTAGAAGTGAATGTTAATTTGTATGCAAAATAACCTGGGCTCTAAACTGATATAAAAACTCAAGATTAGTTGAGGTGAAGTTAGAAGCAATTGTGAAGGGAAGGAACTCTCAGATCTCTCGATTTGACTCGTTGTAGCCCTTGCACTTTGTCTACCAGTAGTGCATTTTTTCTGTGACTATAACAGAACATTCTGCATTCTTTTTACTAGCTCAATATAATTATATAGGCACGATCTGTCTGCATACATGCAAAACAAAAGCCTTCCACTGCAACTTGGTGCATGTGGCATTATTAAGCCAATTTTAATTGGTTAGGTCTCACGCAAACAAGACACTATGAACAACCTGACCGATACTGATGTTAGTTTATTATTGTCATGATGCACAATACAACCTACAAGATTGGGGATCAATTCCTGCTGCTGTCTGTAAGCTCTCCCCGTGACGGCGTGCGTTTCCTCCCACCTTCCAAAGATGTACGGGTTAGGGTTGATGAGCTGTGAGCTTGCTACATTGGCTCCAAAACCGTGGTGACACTTGCAGGCTGCTCAGCACAGTACTCGTTGATTTGATTTGAAGCAAACGACACAGTTAATGGTATGTTTTGATGACAAATAAAGCTAATCATTCAGATTCCTGCCAGACCTTGCCCTGACACCGATACGATAAACAGACAAAAGGGGAATTGAGGTGAACAACAAGTGGCATATGAAGTGTAAAAAAAAGAGTGCAGTAAGTGAATGTTACTCTGATCCAATGCATTGAGAAATTTGTAAATGACAGTGAATTAAGGAGTAGATGTGGTCACAAGGCAGGGTGATCAAGACAAATCGATTGCATTCACCTCTTGTACAGCAATTGAAGATGACTGCAAAATACTTTAAATGGCTAATTAGAGAATGTAGAGTATGCCAAACCCAATGGTATTACATGACCAAAAAAAATCAAAGAGACTGCAATGGCAGATGAATCGTTGAAGCTCCACGAGGATTCATATTTAGGGAGTGAAAATAATGCATTGATTTTCCAGTTATTCAGACAGAGACAATAACATACTGTTCTTACTTGAGAACATGAATAAACTTGAAAAGGACGTACTGAAAAAGACAAATATACAAACAACAGGAATTCTGCAGATGCTGGAAATTCAAGCAACACACATCAAAGTTGCTGGTGAATGCAGCAGGCCAAGCAGCATCTGTAGGAAGAGATGCAGTCGACGTTTCAGGCCGAGACCCTTCGTCAGGACTAACTGAAGGAAGAGTGAGCAAGGGATCTGAAAGCTGGAGGGGGAGGGGGAGATCCAAAATGATAGGAGAAGACAGGAGGGGGAGGGATAGAGCCAAGAACTGGACAAGTGATAGGCAAAAAGGGGATACGAGAGGATCATGGGACAGGAGGTCCGGGAAGAAAGACAGGGGGGGCAGGGACCCAGAGGATGGGCAAGAGGTATATTCAGAGGGACAGAGGGAGAAAAAGGAGAGTGAGAGAAAGAATGTGTGCATAAAAATGAGTAACAGATGGGGTACGAGGGGGAGGTGGGGCTTTAGCAGAAGTTAGAGAAGTCGATGTTCATGCCATCAGGTTGGAGGCTACCCAGACGGAATATAAGGTGTTGTTCCTCCAACCTGAGTGTGGCTTCATCTTTACAGTAGAGGAGGCCGTGGATGGACATGTCAGAATGGGAATGGGATGTGGAATTAAAATGTGTGGCCACTGGGAGATCCTGCTTTCTCTGGCGGACAGAGCGTAGATGTTCAGCAAAGCGGTCTCCCAGTCTGCGTCGGGTCTCGCCAATATATAAAAGGCCACATCGGGAGCACCGGACGCAGTATATCACCCCAGTCGACTCACAGGTGAAGTGTTGCCTCACCTGGAAGGACTGTTTGGGGCCCTGAATGGTGGAAAGGGAGGAAGTGTAAGGGCATGTGTAGCACTTGTTCCGCTTACACGGATAAGTGCCAGGAGGGAGATCAGTGGAGAGGGATGGGGGGGACGAATGGACAAGGGAGTTGTGTAGGGAGCGATCCCTGTGGAATGCAGAGGAGGGGGGGAGGGAAAGATGTGCTTAGTGGTGGGATCCCGTTGGAGGTGGCGGAAGTTACGGAGAATAATATGTTGGACCCGGAGGCTGGTGGGGTGGTAGGTGAGGACCAGGGGAACCCTATTCCTAGTGGGGTGGCGGGAGGATGGAGTGAGAGCAGATGTACGTGAAATGGGGGAGATGCGTTTAAGGGCAGAGTTGATAGTGGAGGAAGGGAAGCCCCTTTCTTTAAAAAAGGAAGACATCTCCCTCATCCTAGAATGAAAAGCCTCATCCTGAGAGCAGATGCGGCGGAGACGGAGGAATTGCGAGAAGGGGATGGCGTTTTTGCAAGAGACAGGGTGAGAAGAGGAATAGTCCAGATAGCCGTGACAGTCAGTAGGCTTATAGTAGACATCAGTGGATAAGCTGTCTCCAGAGACAGAGACAGAAAGATCTAGAAAGGGGAGGGAGGTGTCAGAAATGGACCAGGTAAACTTAAGACAAATATACAGCTGAGGATCTGAGACTATGCTATGAGGTATAAGTGGAAACGTAATGTATGTGCTTAGGAGAAAATTTCAGATAGGCTTCACAATGAATGCTCAAGTATTAAAACATGAAGGCAACAGCTGAAAATTGTGCTTCCAGCCAAGATTAGGTAAAGACCTTGGAGCTAGTCTCTAGGTTGCAGATCAAGCCAGTGAAACCGTCTTTCAATATGGCCAAAAAGACCTTTCCAAAGAACAACCACCATTAAAAGAAGGGAAATTGATAACTTCTTAGCACTTACACAATCACTTGAAATTGATAAAAGTGAAACACTTTCATTCTACCATCGAGGGCTCCATCAAAGAAATGTGAATAATGGCACCATGATAGCGTAGTAGTTAGCAGGGCTCTATTACACTTTGGGGCGTTGGAATTCAGCGTTCGATTCTGACATCATCTGTAAAGAGTCTGTACACTCTCCCCATGGACTGTGTGGGTTTCTTCCAGGTCCTCTGGTTTCCTCCCACAGTCCAATAACATAACAATTAGTAGGTTAATTGGTGATTGTAAATTATCCCATGATTAGGCTAGGGTTACATCAGGAGTTGCCAGCAGTGTGGCTCAAAGGGACTATTCTGTGCTCCATCTCTAAATAAACAAGCGACCCTCAGTTTTGTTCTTCCATATTTGTGTAAAACAATATAGCATAAAGCACACTTCCTGTCTGTAACACTCAGAATCAAATATCTGGCTGAGAGAACTGAACAAACATCACAAGGGAGCTCAGGCTGAACAGTGGGACAGCGGTTAGTATATTTTTTTTTAAAATAAATTGCCCAGCAATGTACATTGCTACTCAGTTGGTTACTCCAGCTGAGGCACAAAATACAAAAACTCAGAACATAACAAAGTTTTGTTCACCCAAACCTGGAAGGGAGAGAGACAGTTAAGATAGAAGAGAAATTGTGACAACTTGTGGAGAGGAACAATTTAAGTAATACAATAAGAGTTTGTGTATTTATCTGACGTTTGGAATTGGAGTGACAGTTGAAGTATGCTGTACAATGACATAATCTTGTGGAAATAAAGGATAAAATTGAAAGTTTGTACTTAACTCCAAAAATAAAATTTCAAGTCAAGAAGTGGATAGAATAGCATCGGAAGTTTCCAGTGTTTCAGAAAACACGCAAAACAGGAAATGCGAGAAGCACTCAGCAGATCGTACAACGGATAGAGTATGAGGTATGGATCCTACAAACTGAGAGCAGCCTCATCTTGGCAGTGCAGGAGTCCATGGGGCAACATGTCAGAATGGGAATGGGGATTGGAATTAAAATGGTTGGCCACTGGGAAATTCTGCTTGTTGCAGAAGCAAAGGTGTTCGACAAAATGGTCCCCCAATCTACGTCGGGTCTCACCGATGTACAGGACACCTCACCGAGAGCACTGGATACAGTACGTGACCCCGAAAGGCTTGGAGGTAAAGTGTTGCCTTACCTACGAGGTGATCTGAGTATCTCAGAAACTGCTGCTTTCCTGTGATTTTCACACACAGCAGTCTCAGATTACAGAGAATGGTGTGAAAAACAAAGAAAATACATACAGTGAAAATGTCTTGTTAATGACAGGGCAGAGGTCAGAGGAGAATAGCCAGACTGGGTCAAGCTGATAGGAAGACAAGAGTCACTCAGATAACCATGCATTGCTGCAGAGGTGTGCAGAAGAGCATCTTGCAGCACACAACACGTTGTCCAGTGGAAGACTATGAGGTGGGCATTTTATTATGTACAAGAAGCAGAATTGGTGCAGGGGGCAATGATACACATTTCTGTATCATTGGGATCTCTTCTGGGGAAGTAATTGCCTGCACAAAGAGGATGGGTTATACCTGAACTCAAAGAGGACCAATATTCTTGCGGGCAAGTTTGCTGGAGGTGTTGGGGAGGGTATAAACTAATTTGGCGGGCAGGAGGATAGGGCTGAGGATGGGGCAGTGGTATTTAACTACATGCAGTGTGTAGTGAGACTCTGAGGAAGGACAGGCAGATGTTAGGGCAAAATTACAATCAGTGGGATGAGTTGAAGTACAACAGGGGGCTAAAATCAAAAAGGGTGATGAATACAGGACTGAAAGTGTTATATTTGAATACATGCAGTATACCGAATAAGGTAGATGACCTTGTAGTGCAGTTAGAGGTTGGCAAGTATGATGTTGTGGGCATCAGAGACATGGCTGAAATAAGATCATGGTTGGGAGCTTAGCATCTGAGGATACATATTGCATTGAAAGGACAGGCAGGTAGGCAGAGGGTGGTGGCGTGGCTCTGTTGATAAAAAATGAAAACAAATACTCAGAAAGAGGTGACATACTGTATGATCAGAAGATATGGAATCCTGGTGTGTAGAATTTAGAAACTGCAAGGGCAAAGAGAGCCTAATGGGAGTTATATGCAGGCCTCTGAACAGTAGCCAGGGTGTGGGATACAAGTTACAATGGGAGATAGAAAAGGCACGTCAAAAGGGCAATGTTGCGATAGTCACTGGGGACTTCCATATGCAGGTAGATTGGGAAAATCAGAATGGTGTTCCATCCCAAGAGAGGGAACTTGTAGAATGCATACAAGATGGCTTTTCAAGAGTATTTTGCGGTTGAGCCAACAAGACGAACAGCAATTCTGGATTGGGAGTTATGTAATGACCAGATTTGTTGTAATGACCAGATTTGTTGAGGTAGCTTAAGGTAAAGGAACCCTTAAGGAAGCAGCGATCATGATAAACTAGAATTCACCTTGCAGTTTGAGAATAAGCTAAAATCTGATCTATCGGTATTACAGTGGAGTAAAGGGATTTACAGAGGCTTCAGAGAGCAGCTGATTGAAAGGGGACACAAGCAGGGACGATGGCAAAACAGCAATGGCTGGGAGTGATGTGGAAGGTTCAAAAAAGCCATTGCAAAGAAGTATTCTAAAGGGATGATGAACTAACTGTGGCTTATAAGGGAAGTCAAAGACAGCATAAAACAAGAGGCATATAATATAGCAAAAATGAGTGGGAAGGATTAGGAAACATTTAAAAATTACCAAAAGTGTATAAAAAGCCATAAAAAGAAAAAGAGATTAAATATGTAAGTAAGCTAGTAATATACAAGACAATACAAGAAGTTTTTTCAGGGACCTCCAGTATGGCACAGACACAGCCAGCAGCATAATCAGTAAGGACTCCCAGATGGTCTTATTTCCCCCTAAATAAGAAACAGTTATTTAAATAGAAAAGTGGTCTTGTAGCATGAAAGGGGGAAACAAAAGAAAGACAAGAGGAAAACCGCAACAAAACCCAAAGACAAGTGATAAAATACTGACTGACTGACGGTGAGGACACTGACGACGGCGCTAGCAAACAAGCTGAACATGAGGATATGGAGGCTGTTCATGCTAACATCATGGCCAAAATACAGACGCTTCATTTGGACATGAAAAAAGAACTGAGTGATACCTTGGGTTTTCTAAAGAAGGAACCGGTGGATTTCAGAGAAGAAATTAACCAGAAGCTGAATGCTATTGTTGGTGATTTAAAAGAAATAACGGGCAGAGTTGAGGATATGGAGCAAAGGGTGGCAGAAGTGGAGGAATGGAATGCCGAAGCCAGGGAGGTTCTTTCCCACACACTGGAACTTCAGGAGATTATTCAAGCTCGACTAACAGACCTGCAGGCGCATTCATGCATGAATAACATACGTATCCATGGAATTTCCGAGGGGGCAGAAGGAGACAACATACAGGAAGTTCTGGAAAAATTTATTAAAACAGATTTGTCCCTTCCCGATGCCGCCCTCGGTACACAACGCTGCCATCGATCTCTTGGATCCAAACCACCAGAAGGTTCCAACCTAAGGTCCGTGGTCATCTACTTTCTGGAGTATAAAATTAAAGAGTTGGTGCTTCGCTCTGCTTGGAAAAAATGAGAGATTTATTACGACGGGAAAAGAGTATTTTTTGATCAAGACTACCTGACCGAAATACTTATGAAAAGAAAGGCTTACTCCACCATCAGAAAGGCGCTTAAAGAAAAGGGGCTCCAGTTCCAGACTCTTTACCCAGCTCAATCAACTTCGACTTTGACGAAGGGTCTCGGCCTGAAACGTCGACTGCACCTCTTCCTAGAGATGCTGCCTGGCCTGCTGCGTTCACCAGCAACTTTTATGTGTGTTGCTTGAATTTCCAGCATCTGCAGAATTCCTGTTGTTTGCGTCAATCAACTTCGAGTGTTTTTTGACACTGGACAAGTCATCTACAATAATGCATCTGAGGCGATGTAAGATCTGAAGAACAGGGGATTTTCCCCGGACTGTCCCGGAATCGTGGCCCCCACGGAAGGCACGGCCACAGCAAAACTGAGACGACTTTCCTGGGAGACAGCTGGTGCAAAATACTGCCAGGACCGAGAAACACGTCTGAAACGCATCCTAGACAAGCTAAAGGAATTTCGACGCAACAAAGATACTGCATGAGAGCTCTCAAAAGTATAGTGATAAAATATCCTTCAGCCAGGTCGATAAAATCACATGTACCTTAACACCAAATTATAACTGACTTTGCATTAAGAACTTAAAAATAGAACATGAATGATTTTTCCTCTGCAAGCTTTTATTACTATAACTGACCACAAACCTGAGAGCTGATGTTTGATTTTGTTTTTTTTTGTGCATTGTCCTGATTTCAATTATTCAGAGGCATCAACCTGCACTAGGAGGGGCCCCTTCAGGTTTAAGGGCTCCCACCACCCCCCCCACCCCGACTTAGAAGTTTAGTTTAAACTTCAAAGATGGAAGTCACAGATGTTATATGTGTTGTTTATATGTCAAATGTTAGTTTGTTGCACAGACAGAAGTTTATTTGTTTAGGTCATCCAGGGATATTTAACTATTTATATAAACCCTTTCTTATTGACGTGGAATGCCCTATCAGGAATACAGAGTAATCACCCTTAATATGAATGGGTTACAGAACCCAATCAAAAGGAGTAAGGTTATAGCTAAAATGAAGAGAGAAAAGCAAGATATAATTTTTTGGCAAGAAACTCACCTTTCAAAGATTGAACATGAGAAGTTACGCAAAATGGGATTTAAAAATTGTTATTACTTTTCTTTTGAGAGGGGAAACACAAGGGGAGTTGCAATATTAATCTCAAATAAAGTAAATTTCCAGTTTTCCTCGCTGAATACAGACAAAGAAGGGTGTTATTTACTGGTGAAGGGATTTATTGATCATAAAGAAATCACACTATTGAATGTTTATAGACCACCATGAAATGATAAACAGCTGATTAAGAAGGTTTTTACTATGATAGCTGTGGAAACATCTGGTGTGGTAATATGTGGGGGGGGGGGCTGCAATATTCAATTACATCCTTCCCCGGACTCCTCAAATAGAACAAAAAAGATCAACCTGGAAACATTACATGTCAAGAAACTGCTCAAAGAAATAGGCATGATAGATATATGGAGACAGTTACACCCACTTGATAGACTGTTCACCTTTTTTTCTCACCACCACTCCATGTACTCAAGAATAGATTTTTTTAAAGTGTTTAATTCAGAGAGACACAGAATTATAAAATGCGATATAGGGGTAAGATACATCTCTGGCCACGCAGGGGTTTACTTAACATTACACTTAGACAACAAAACCAAAGATACCTTGTGGAGACTTAATATCAGTCTTTGCAATGATCCCCTATGTTTAAAATACCTAAAGAAAGAGTTTGAAGATTATATGATATATAATGATAATGGAACGGTGTCCCCCAGCACTCTGTGGGATGCTGCAAAAGCTGTTATTAGGGGTAAACTCAAAGTGGTCAGCTCAGAAGAAAAAGGAAAATGAGAAACAAATCAAGGATCTTATTGAAAAATTACAATTTTTGGAGAGTAAACATATGGAGTATAATGACAGTACTGTCTTGAATCAAATTTTGGATACAAAACAAACTCTAAATAATATTTATGAAAGTGAAGTTGAGGAGAGAACTAAATTTGTTAAACAAAATTTCTGTGAGAATGGTCCCAAATCTAAGAAATTACTTGCATGGAGAATACGTAAACAACAGGCTGAGAGATCAATACATAGGGTGAAAGATCCTGCAGGTTAATAAGATGCTTCACAAATTGGAAGACATTCAAAAATCTTTCGAAACGTACTACACAATGTTATACGCTCAACCCAAAGCTGCAGAGTTAGCAGACATATCTAATTTCTTAACGTCCTTAGACTTACCATGGGTAGGAACAGAGCAAAATGAACTAATAACCCAGGAGATAACAGAAGAAGAAATAGGTAAGGCTATATCAGCATTAAAAACAAATAAAATCTCAGGTGCTGATGGCTATCCAGCAGAATGGTACAAAACTTTCAGAAAGATAATAACACCAATACTTAAGAAATGTTTTAATTATTTTCTCGGAGGAGGGGAGACTCTGTTGTCCTGGAATCAAGCAATAATTTCAGTAGTTCCTAAAAGTGGTAAGAATCAGACTGAATGCAGTTCCTACAGGCCCATATCTGTTCTAAACATAGATTATAGGTTATTTGTATCAATATTTGTAAAAAGATTGGAAAATATAATTCAGATCTAATTGACACAGATCAAATAAGTTTTGGAAAAAGTAGGCAAATCCAGGACAATGTGAGATGGACAATATTTCTTGAAAGGGGATGTCGACAAGGGTGCCAACTAAGCCCCACGCTTTTCGCTCTTTTTATCGAGCCATTGGCCCAGGCAATTAGAGAAGACAAGATTATAACAGGTGTACTCATCAGAGATACAAAATATAAGATTTGTCTGTATGCGGATGACATTCTCGTGACTCTTACCAGTCCCAATGCAGGTTTGCCTAAATTATTAGCCCTGCTGAAAGAATTCAGTTCCTACCCTGGCTATAAGTTAAATTTACATAAAACCCAAACTTTAAATTTTAATGACGAACCACAAGAAAACATTTACAGAATGAGTAAATTCAAATGGAAAGGTAATATTATTAAATACCTAGGAGTGCAAATACCTGAAGACTCATCTACTATCTACGAACATAATTATATTCCCATAACAGCTGATATTAAGGCAGACTTAAATAGATGGTCATTGCTGCCAATGAATATGTATAATCGAATAGAAGCCATAAAGATGAATGTAATACCTAGATTGCTCTTTCTTTTTCAATCATTGCCTGTTGAAGTACCTTTTAAGCAATTTAATGAATGGAAAAGAATGATTTCAACATTTATTTGGGGAAAACAGAAACCAAGAATTAGATTTCAGTCATTACAGCTGCCTAAGGATAAAGGAGGATTTGCTGTGCCTTGCTTTGAAGACTATTATAGAGCAGCATAGCTGCGCAGTCTGGTCTGTTGGTGTGACCCTAATTGTGAGGCAAAGTGGAAGGATTTAGAACAAAGTCTAATAAATATCCCTCTCCCATCTTTACTGGGGGATAAAACACTCCAAAAGAAGCATTTAAATAAACTGACTAAGTGGACAACAGTCCCTCTAAACATCTGGTATAAAGAATTTAAAGACCCAAAATTTGAAAGAAATATAAAAATACTACGTTGGGTGGCACATGACACAGAATTCCTTCCAGCACAATTGGATGGTAGATTTACACATTGGACAAGTAAGGGAATCCCTCATACTGTACAATATCCTCCATTAAGGGTCTGGAGTTCTTTCAACAACTCACAGAATCGTAACACTGAGAGAAACTAAACTTCTTTAGGTATCTTCAACTAAGACAATATTTTAATAAAAAATTAAAACTATTGGAGAGAAAGGGTTAAGTCTGATTAATATATTCATTGATGTGTATAAAGGTAATATTAAAAAGAAACTGATAACCAGGATTTACTTGATTTTACAATCTAACAGGGGTCTCTCCACAAAGTATGTTAAATCAAAATGGGAGAAAGAAGCCAACATAAAATTGACAGAAGATGATTGGTTAAACATATGCAGAACACATTCGACTACTTCAAGCTCAGGTCTGTGGAGGGAATTCACCTGGAAGAATACCTTAAGATTTTTTATAATAAAGTTACAAAGTAACAGACCTGAACACGGTCAATGTTGGAGAATGTGTGATAATATGTTGGCTGATCATTTTCATATTTTCTGGGAGTGTCCAAAGATTTTGTCTTATTGGTTAGATGTGGTAACAGAGATAAAGTCAATAATCCCCCCCAGAGATTAATTTTGACTTTAACGTTATTTATTTGGGTAATGTACCAAATGGGCTCAAAAAGCATGAAAGATATTTGTTACAAATACTACTAGCAGTCAGTAAGAAAGCGATAACCAGGAAATGGCTAAGCAAAGAGTCTCCTACAGTCCTGAAATGGATAGAAATAGTTCAAGAAATTTAAGTTATGGAACAATTGACTGTCTCCCTGAAACATGCCACTAAAAAATTTGAAAGATACTAGGAAAATTGGACATTTTATTTGAACCTGAAATGACTTCTTCACGGTACATTTATTTGGTTTGAAGTACTTTGTTTTAGTTCTTCCTATGAGGGAACCCGCAGAATGCATTTAAAGTCATGGATCTTAAGGTCCCCTGAGACTTTGAAGGACAATTATAGACATAAGAGTTTGGTTAACCTTGATACAGCAATGTAACCCATTTCTCTATTCATTTTTTTCTATTACAAGATACGGATTTTACTTCACATAAGGTGACCCTGTCTGTCTGTTTGATTTTATCCTGGTTGTTCTGTTATTGGCAAAACAATAAAAATAAAGTTTTAAAAAAAGTTTTTCAGATACATATATAAAGAGTAATAGAGAGATCAGACCCCTGGAAAATGGCACTGGAAAGGTAGTAATGGAGGCAAAGAGATGGCAGACAAGCAGAATAAGTATTCTGTACAGTCTTCATTGTGGAAGACACTAGCAGAATGCCTGAAATGCATGAGTGTCAGGGGGCAGAAGTGAGTGTTGTTGCTATTACTAAAGAGAATGTGGCGGGGAAGCTGAAAAGTCTGAAGGCTAATAAGTCATCTGGACCAAATGAACTATACCCTAAGATTCTGAAGGAGATAGCTAAAGAGGTTGAGGAGGTACTAATGATCTTTCAAGAATCACTAGGTTCCGGAATGGTTCCAAAGGTCTGAAAAATTGCAAATGTCACTCCACTCTTTAAGAAGAGAGGGAGGCAGAAGAAACAAAATTATACACCATTTAGCCTGAGTTCAGTAAAGAAAGCTATTGGAGTCTATTATTAAGGATGATGTTTTGGGGTACTTGGAGGCACATGACAAAATAGGCCAGAGTCAACATGGTTTTCTTAAGCCAAAATTTTGCCTGTCAAATTTGCTGGAATTCTTTGAGGAAATAACAGGCAGGGTAGACAAAGGAGAGTCAGTGGATGTTGCTTATTTGGATTTTCAGAAGGCTTTTGTCAAGGTGCCATACATGAAGCTACTTAACAGGGAAGATACTAGCATGGATAGAAGGTTGGCTGACTGGCAGGAGGCAAGGTGGAGCCTTTTCTGGTTGGCTGCCAGTGACTGGTGGTGTGCTACAAGGGTCAGTGTTAGGACTGCTTCTTTTCACATTATATGTCACTGATTTTGATGAAGGAATGGATGGCTTTGTGGGCAAGTTTGCAAACGATACAAAGGTAGATGGTGGGGTAGGAAGTGATCCAGAAGCAGTGTCTATAGAAGGACTTGGACAGATTAGGAGAATGGGCAAAGAAGTGGCAGATGGAATACAGTGTAGGGATATGTATGGTCATGCAATTCGGTCAAAAGAATACAGGCATGAGCTATTTTCTAAATGGGGAGAAAATTCAAAAGGTCAGAGATGCAAAGGGAGTTCTCATGCATGATTCCCAAAGGGTTAACTTGTAGATTGAGTTGGTGGTAAGTGTAACCCTCTCACTGTAGCCTCATACTGAGTTAGTTATTACTGTGAATACAAGCCAATAGCAACATAAGTCCACAATGCATGGGGAGTAATGATGAGAAGGCCATTTCCAATAAATAAACACTTCTAGGGTAAATATGATTTGGGTAAATGCAAACGTAACAGCTTGAATATCCCTTTATGGGAAGGTAAACTGTTACATGTATGAGTACTGACACAGCCATACAAACACGCTGTAGGCCAGGAACCAATAATTTAACTCATACCAGTACAAACTTAAATTGAAATTGTATTGACAAACTATTTTAAACTATAACAAAAACAATCATTCTATATAATGCAAAATAAAGAAAAGGGCCTATCATATATCTAAAATATTAGTCTATAATGTGCATGTAATCACTGAATTAGAATCTTATTTCTTACATCCATCACACAACATGAGGGAGTAAAAATCTTTATGTTACGTCTCCATCGCTATGTAGAAGCAATAAGGAAGGGAAACGTAGAAGGATATAGCCCAGACACAAAGACTGTATACATAATTGTTTTTTGTATACATGTACAGTCAGATCAATGTGTATTGATCAATCTCATGGCCTGGTGAAATCATTGGAGGTCATGGTTGCATAGTCAATCCAGTTGCTTCACCTTGTTTACTCATGGTACCTAACAATTTGGCCTGAAAACCCAGTGGAAGCAAAGCAAATAAATATCTGGGCAACGTCCAAGGACAAGGTATCAAACATTCTCCAAGGTCGTGTGCTAACTGACTAACAAAAAGTAATCCGCACATTCTCTGTGAGACCATTATCTGCATGAGGATTTTCTGACAGCACTATCTATCCTTCCAAATGAGTTCTGGAAGCATTTCACGATGTTCTTTCACTGAATTTATAGTCTGTTTCTATTTTCCTACCTTCTCATTCTTTGATCCCACACTCTCTCTAGCAAAAAAAAATGGCTCCCCCATTCTTTTCCCACACTCTCAGGAAAAAATGCTGACAAGACAAATCCTTCTGGCTAATTCAACAATTCTAACTTAATCAACTGAATTTTAATTTTAAACAGAAAAAATGAAATACTTGATTGCATAATGTAATTAAAGGAACACTAACTGCATTGGGAAAATATGCAAAAACAAAATTACCCACAGCATAATTGAAATAAAACATGATCTTAAACCAGGGTGTTACATAAGGAAGGCAAACGCCATGTTAGCATTCATTCCGCGAGGACAAGAATACAACAGGAAGGGTGTAATACTGAGGCTTTATAAGGCCTTGGTCAGACTACCCCTGGAGTATTGTGAATGGTTTTAGGTCCCTCATCCTGGCATTGGAGAAGGTTCAGAGGAAGCTCTCGCGTATGATCCCAGGAATGAAAAGTTGATCTATGAGAAGCACTTGATGACTCTGACCCTATACTCACTGGAATTTAGAAGAATGGGGAGGGGGGTGGATCTCATTGAAACACATCGAATATTGAAAGGGCTAGATAAAGTGGATGTGGAGAGGATGTTTCCTATAGTCAGGGAGTCCAGGGCCAAGAGGCGCTGCCTCAGAATAGAGGGACACCTATTTAAATTTGAGGAAAAATTTCTTTAGCTGGAGACCATAAGACCACAAGATGTAAGAGCAGAATTAGGGCATTTGGTCCATCAAGGATGGTGAGTCTGTGGAATTCATTGCCACAGACGGCTGTGCAGGCCAAATCATTGGGTATGTTTAAGGCAGAGGTTGATAGGTTCTTGTTCAATCAAGGTGTCAAAGGTTACTGGGAAAAGGCAGGAGAAGGATATTAAAGCAGCCATGATGGAATGGCAGAGCAGATTCAATGGGCCGAATGGCCTAATTCTGCACCTATGTCTTATCGTCCCACAGTCTAATAAGGTGGCCTCTGGGTGTAGCCCCATCATTTGCTCTTTTGATGATCGCTGTGTTACACAATGAAACAAAGAACAACTTAAAGACAGCAAACAACAGGAATTCTGCAGACGCTGGAAATTCAAGCAACACACATCAAAGTTGCTGGTGAATGCAGCAGGCCAGGCAGCACCTCTAGGAAGAGGTACAGTCGACGTTTCAGGCCGAGACCCTTCGTCAGGACTAACTGAAGGAAGAGTTAGTAAGAGATTTGAAAGTGGGAGGGAGAGGGGGAGATCCAAAATGATAGGAGAAGACAGGAGGGGGAGGGATGGAGCCAAGAGCTGGACAGGTGATTGGCAAAAAGGATACAAGAGGATCATGGGACAGGAGGTCCGGGAAGAAAGACAAGGGCGGGGGGAACCCAGAGGATGGGCAAGTGGTATAGTCAGAGGGACAGAGGGAGAAAAAGGAGAGTGAGAGAAAGAATGTGTGTATAAAAATAAATAACAGATGGGGTACGAGGGGGAGGTGGGGCATTAGCTGAAGTTAGAGAAGTCGATGTTCATGCCGTCAGGTTGGAGGCTACCCAGATGGAATAGGAGACCGCTTTGCTGAATACCTACGCTCTGTCCGCCAGAGAAAGCAGGATCTCCCAGTGGCCACACATTTTAATTCCACATCCCATTCCCATTCTGACACGTCTATCCTCCTCTACTGTAAAGATGAAGCCACACTCAGGTTGGAGGAACAACACCTTATATCCCGTCTGGGTAGCCTCCAACCTGACGGCATGAACATCAACTTCTCTAACTTCCACTAATGCCCCACCTCCCCCTTGTACCCCATCTGTTATTTATTTTTATACACACATTCTTTCTCTCACTCTCCTTTTTCTCCCTCTGTCCCTCTGACTATACCCCTTGCCCATCCTCTGGGTTCACCCCCACCCCTTGTCTTTCTTCCCGGACCTCCTGTCCCATGATACTCTCTTATCCTTTTTGCCTATCACCCGTCCAGCTCTTGGCTCCATCCCTCCCCCTCCTGTCTTCTCCTATCATTTTGGATCTCCCCCTCTCCCTCCCACTTTCAAATCTCTTACTAACTCTTCCATCAGTTAGTCCTGACAAAGGGTCTCGGCCTGAAACGTCGACTGTACCTCTTCCTAGAGATGCTGCCTGGCCTGCTGCGTTCACCAGCAACTTTGATGTGTGCAACTTAAAGACAGTTTTGGTTTTGCAATGCAGATGCCCAAGCTACTGTTAATGAGGCTAACACAGTCAAGGGAGATCACACTAGTTGTTGTGAATTTGCAAATTAACCATACTGGAAAAATCTTATATTTTGCATGAGGACTGCGTGGGGTTTAAAATCACAAGGCAAACAGTTACACAGCAAGCTTTTTAAAGGTAAAAATTTAAGGGCTATAGTTTCTGCACAAGGAATAAATAAAGAATCAGAATCAGAATTATTATCACCGGCATGTGACATGAAATTTGTTAACTTAGCAGCAACAGTTCAATGCAATACATAATCTAGCAAAGAAATTAATAATAATAAACAAATAAATCAATTACATATATTGAATAAATTAAAAGATGTGCAAAAACAGAAATACTATATATATTAAAAAAAAGTGAGATAGTGTCCAAAGCTTCGAAGTCCATTTAGGAATCAGATGGCAGAGGGGAAGAAGCTGTTCCTGAATTGCCTTGAATACTTGTGATATTGGAGTTCTATCTTACTAATGTGTATAGTTCAATCTTTATTCAGCAGTGCACAATACTTAAAACATTAATTAAAATCTTGTCTTTTCTTTTCTGATTTGTCATTTATGTGAATGTGGTGAAATGATTGGCTGCCCACCCTGCTTCATGGCATCAGGGCTGTTGTATTGCTCCCTTCATCCCTCTCATTGTCTCCCAACCTTAACCACACCTTGAATTAACATTGGTTAACAGCCAGTTTTGGGAAGATAAAAACAGTTGCTTAAGGACTGACCACAAATTCTGAGCCGTTAGCAGGCTGGGTGTTGGAAATTTGTGCTGTTCCTTCAAAACCACTGATTAGCATAAGCAATATGGCAATGTATTTCAGTCCAGAGGGGAATATTGTCAATAACACAGCTTGTGTGAGAGTAAGTTCATTCATTAATTGGCCTCTGTTGTTATTTTTTGCAGTAACCACTTACTGCATAATAATAAGCAATTGTGTTAAAGGCAGCTTGGAGGTTTCACTTACAATCCAAGTATTTGAACATCTGTGGTTGAGCCAGCAACAGCACCCAATCACACCCACTCCCCAAAGTTACCTTCAAAATGGTAATTTGAGGAATCTTAACACAATGGAGACAAGCTTATTTTCCTTTAACAACAACCTATCCTAAACAATATCTGGGGATTTAAAACCACTTAATCCGATTTTTCTTTTAGCTCTGCTGATACCAGCATTAAATAAATTGACCACAAAAGTCACGTCAGTCAACACAAATTCAATGGCTTTGACGTTCTCAGTAATGTGATTCCAGTCTTTGTTTGCTAAAATGGCATAACCGCAGTCAGTGTTGCTGCTTACACCAAGCTTGATGGAAAATGTTTTGATTATTATCCACTTAACTAAGATTGAGAGTTACAACATGAGGAGAAAACAAACCAGATGCTTTCATTCATTACTTTAAGTTATCCTACTACTTTCCCTGATATCACCAAGATGCCTGTCCTGATCCTAGTGTTGTCAGAGAGGAGAGACAGCCATGGGCAAAGTTCAAAGTAAATTTAAATATATTTGTCACCATTTATAATCCTGGAATTAATTTACTTGTGGGCATTCGCAGAAATACAAGTAATACAATAGAATCAATGAAAGATTGTTCCCAACATGACATACAATGAATATGTAAGACAACAAACCATAAATACAAAAGAGAAAATAATGATAGTATAATAAGCAATAAATATTGAGAACAAGAGATGAAGAGTCCTTCAACGAGAGTCCATAGGTTGTGGGATCAGTTCAGTGAGTGAAGATAAGTGAAGCTATCCTCTCTGTTTCAAAAGGCTGATGGTTGAGGGATAGTAGCTGTTCTTGAACCCGGTGGTGCAAGTCCTGAGGCTCTTGTATCTTCTGCCTGATGGTAGCAGCTAGAACAGAGCATGGCCTGGGTGATGAGGATCTTTGATAATGGGTCCTGCTTTTCTATGGCAATGTTTCTTGGAACATATTGATTAATTTTGAGTGGATAATGGTATTAAACACCAAGCTGTAATCAATGAAGAACATTCTGATGTGTGCATCTTCACTGCCCAGATGTTCAAGAGTTGAGTGAAAAGCCAATGAAATGGCATTTGCCGTTGACCTGCTGTGACAGTAGAAAAACTGGAATGATTCCAAGGTGCTTCTCAGGCAGGAGTTGATATGTTTCATCACCAATCTCTCAAAGCACTTCATCACAGTGGATGGAAGTGCTACTGAATGATAGTTACTGATACAGCTTACCACATTATGGCTAGGCACGAGTACAATTGAAGCACATTGAAAAGGTGGATACCTCACACTGCCAAAGTGAGAGGTTAAGGATATCAGTGAACACTCCAGCCAGTTGATCAACACAGGTCTTTAGCACTCGGCCAGGTACGCCATCTGAGCCAAATGCTTTCCTTGGGTTCACCCTCATGAAGGATACTTTCATGTCAGCCTCAGAGGCTGTGGGAGTTTGTGAAAGTGCCTCCACGTTTTGATGGTCAAAACGGGTATAAAGGGCATTGAGCTCATCTGGGAATGAAGTCTTATTGTCATCTAGGTCACTTGTTTTCACTTTGTACGAAGTGGTATCATTCAAGCTCTGCCACAGTTGTCGAGCATCCTTCAGCAATTCAATTTGGTCCAGAATTGTCACTTCGCATGTGAAATTGCACATGGACTCTTGTATTTAATTTGGTCACCAGACCTGAACGCCACTGATCTGCCCCTCAGCAGATCAGGGCTTCTGGCCGGCAGAATGATTTTGTGGGGACCCACTCGTCTATGACTATTTTTATAAAGTCTGTGACAACCATGGTATATTTGTTACAATCCCCTGAACAGTCCTTGAACACAGCTCTGTCCACTGACTTGAAACAATCCCATAGCCGCTCCTCTACCTCCCACGACCACCTCTTTGTTGTCCTCATCTCTGGAACCTTGCTCTTTAGCTCTGCCTGCAAGCTGGTAGGAGGACAGTCAGATGATCAGATTTCCGAAAATGCAGTCTAGGCATTCCCAATTGTAGTATAACAACGGTCGAGTACGTTGGGACCACGGGTGCTGCAGGTAATACGCTGTTGATAATTGGGCAAAGATTTCTTCGAGCAGGCCTGATTGTAGTTTCCGACAATATACAACAGGAGTTGCGGTAGGCTGCTTCTGATGGCTGCAATCAATACATGGAGAGCCTGCTTAATGTCAGCTTTTGACAGTATGCGTACTGCAGTCAGGATCATGGAATGGCAAATAGAATAGTCCTCAGTCTTGTTCTCCAGCAAACTGTACAATTGCTAACAAGATGCTGGGCAGAGGAAGTTTCATGCTTGGCTTGGAGTCCTCCACTCCTCCCTCTTTCAGCCGTGCTGATGTACCTTTGTACACTTAAAGCATGCCTGAGAGTCAAGCCCACCAGAAGATTATGATGTTGCTAGTTCATTAAGATGGTTCAAAAGTATGTTACTTAAAGGAAAATTACAGGCTGCAGATTGCAGTGAGGGTAGTTCAAAATAAATATACTTAGAAGTCTTGTAAGCTGCCCGCAACATGTCAACATGGTTCATCAGCCACGTCTTGCAAAAACCATTGGTTCAGTGTTGTAGATAAACTACCTATTTCACCTGTACCTGCATTGAAAGACACTGAGGAAGCAAAAAGCAAGTGTGGAATCAGATATTGTAAAGTTGCAATTACTCGTGTATTATTTGGCCAATGTACCCAGTTAAATCTTGCCTTTCTTCTATTTTCCCCCCACATCTTGCAGCAATTGACCAGAAATTGAATACCTTGCACACTCAATGTCAAGATGGTGCCAGCGTATAATACTCCCTTGGTTGACACTTTTCAGTAACACACAAAAATGTCTATTTTACTTCTCTTACGTATGTTTTTCATCTTAAGTGTGTTTCTGGGACTGTTAGCGCCTGTGCTTTATAGTTTAGAGATCAACTGAGTGACCAAGAGCTTTGCTGTCTCCAAGATGATTCTGGGAAGCGAGCGCATACCCGGACGGCCTTGGTGAGAAGAAACTTAGAGGTGAGACACAAGTCAATGTTCAAGTCCATTTCGCCAATTAAAGTGTCAAGGAAAATTAAGACATCGAAGCAAGTGCGGAAGGCAAGCGAGAGTTCAGTGCCGACTGCTTGGCTTGTCTGTGAGCAGCCTACCGCTGTGTGGCTCGCTGTGGCAGGTGGGTAGGCCTCTGCCCCATGAGGTGTCTTTCTCTTTCAATGAATATCGGAGGATATTTTGTGGCTCTGCGTTTGGACGACTGTGTTTATGTACTGTGGACTTTTTCAGACTTACGGTTTTTATATTCTGTGTTTTTTCGCCTACTCCTTTCCGTTTTGTTATGCAAGGGGAGGGGTTTGGAGGTTGATGTTCTTGTTGCGTTCTGTTAGTTTTTTTGTGTGAGGGAGGGGTCGATGTTCTTGCTGTGTTTTGTGTGGAGGAGGGGGTTTGGGAGTTGATGATTGGGAAGCCGTACTTTTAGTGCGGGGGGGGCGGGTGGGAGTTTGATGCTTCTCACTGAATGACTTCCATGCTCTTTCTCTGTTTTGTGACTGCCTGGAGAAGGCAAATCTCCGAGTTGACAATAAATGAACCTTTGAACCTTTAATAGAGCACAGAAACAGGTCCTTAGGCACTACTCATTCATGCCAACTGTGTAGCTCAGATGTGCCAGATTAAGTTAGCTTTATACATCCAAACTTCTACAAGTACAGCAAGCCAAAGGTTTATGGAACAAAGCCAGCTCCAAACACTTCAGCCCAATTGTATGAGCAATGCTCTATCACTGTACTTAGGGAGTACTACACACTTCACACTTGCATGTATCGTCTTTCACGGGATTTTCAAAGATTTCCAAGACAGATGCACAACACTTCAAGGTAAATTTCTGATAAGGACAGCCTCTCTCCATCAGAAAGGAGAGAGTTATCTGGTGTTATTATATCAGTGTTCACGGGAATTTGTTGTGTGCATACTTCAATGGGGGTGGCACGGTAGCGTAATGGTTAGCACAACGCTTTACAGTGCCAGTGACCCAGGTTCAATTCCCGCTGCGGTCCTTGTGACCGCATGAGTTTCCTCTGGGTGCTCCGGTTTCCTCCCACAGTCCAACGATATTCCAGTAGGTAGGTTAATTGGTCATTGTCCTGTGATTAGGATAGGGTTAAATTGGGGCCCGCTGGGTGGTGTGTGCTGTATCTCAATAAATAAATAAATAAATGCTATAGCAACTTCTTACATTACATTTGAAAAGGTATTCTGCTGGTTGACAAACTTTAAAATCCGTACATCTCACACTTTCAGTTTGCGCGTTACAATACCTCACCGTAATTAGAACCGAGAACGCTATAAACACTCAGCAGGTCAGGCAACATTGGTGGAAAGCGAAACAGTCTGTGTGCCAGGTCCAAGAGCTTCTGTTAAATCTGGTAAAGGTAGAAAGTTCATTGGTTTTCAGTTGCAGGCAAAGTGGGGAAAGGAAAGGAAAGGAAGAATAAAGGGAATGTTTCTGATAGGGTGAGACCAAATGGGCTAATGTCGATTCCAGAAGCAGATTATACTTTTCTGACTGCGTTGTGTTGCTTATAGCAGAGCTGTGGTCATGCCCTACAGGTTAGACGACACTAATTTCTCTTTGCCAGTCCTATTGAGAATATTGGTCCACAGATTCTGCTTGGCCAGCAGAGTTTCCTGCACCTTATTTTTTTATTTTAGATCATCTGCAGATCATTGTTGAATTTCCTTTTACAAAGCATGACATTAGGGTACCTTGTGGGCATTTTATCTCATTTTGAGACAGCTGCAGATGGAAGTGAATGCTTCTCGTGCTGGTTGCTTCTGGACACCTGCTTAGTGTGCTTTGAATGTCAGCCCAGGAAAAAAAAACTGAAAAATCATACTTTTCATCCAACCTTCAGCTGAGCTGAGAAGTTTACAGCACTGAAGGACCCCATGAAGCTCATTGTTCCTGCTCCACTCGATGAAAAATCAAAGTACTGCAAGCCGGTTCCCCTTACCCTTCCTTCACCGCTCTAGAAACAACCAAAAGCAGTGTTAACATTCAGATGCACTGAAATGCACGCCATTCAGAAAATCAAAAGTGATGTGTTGCTGTGGATAGCTGCCGCGAAGATGAACTTGCAGCTTTTGCTGTACAGCCTGGACCAGGTGGCACACAACTCTGTTTGAATGCAAATATCATCAGCCAGTTTAAAACAGACATTTCACAGTGCTGGAAAGAAATGTGTCAGATTATTCGTTGCGCCCATCAACTCAGGTCTTGTGCACGGGAACACTAAATTAGCAGAAACAGGCCACGCGGGGCGCCACGGCAGCGCAGCGGCCAGCTCGACGTTATTACAGGCTGGGGCTTCGGAGTTTGGATTTCAATTCCGACACTTTGGTACCTCCTTCCCACGAGCGCGTGGGTTTCCTCCGGGTGCTGCAGTTTCTTCCTTTCCCACGTTCCAAAGATGCACCGGTTAGTAGGTTAATTGGTAATCACGAATTGTCCTGTGATTAGGCTTGCTGGGTGGTGCCCTCGTTAGGCCAGAAGGGCCTGTTCCACACCGCATCTCTAAATAAAATAAAACCTGCTCAGATGTTCAATGCAATCATGGCTGACCTGCTCCAGGCCTCAACCTTCTTCTGTGCTCCCTGATTTTACACAGCTCTGCTTTGGTGGGGGCCTGGGAAATTTCTTACAATTTACATATCTACAGTCCTGATTTATTCTTTATATACAGTACACTGACCCTGGAGTACAGGAACACAGAGATCCCTTTGTACATCATTTGCCAATCTATTACATTTTAAGAACACTTCTGCTTTTTGTGTTAAAATCTATCCATACAATACCTCTGCCATTATTTTCTTACTCTCTCAGTCCATGTTACCTTGGATTCTCTTTGCATTCTCTTCACAACCCTATCTAGTTTTATACTAAGAGCAAACATAACTTGCAATATTATCACTGAAGTATCTAGCTCAAGAGAGGCGGCATTTCAGGAGAATAAGCCAATTTTACTTCAAAATTTTCTAAATACACAATAATTTTCATAGCTAGATTGCACAATGTGATATGATAAATTATCGAGAGCAAACTACCAGACAGAACTATTACACTGCCGACAGCAGCCATTGGAAGCATTACTTCACTAACATCGCCCATTCATCAAGTGTCAATCTACCCCAAGAAAAATATTCACATGCGGAAATGATAACAGGCAGCCTCAATGATTTCTCATTCATGACTCTTACATTCTTTGAAACAATGTACAAACCATTATAAAACCAAGATACAAGCAGCATGTACTGAAGAAAATAGACATTCATATCATCATGTTGTGTTGTAATTTAAAAGGAAATAATAGAATAAATTTTCCATTCAGTGATTAGATATCAACACAGGGAAGACCAAAGGATTCATACTTCACACCTCCACTACAGGCACTGATAAGAGTGGCTGAGTATGTGAACAAAATCTGTAACCACAATCAACCTGAAGCTGCACTCTCATCTCATTCAACACCTGCAGCTTAAAGTTGAATCAAAAGTAGTTCAAGACTAGAACAACTTGACGTTTAGAAGACAAAACCTTGATTTCATGATTTTGTTCTGACAGAATCTGAGCTCCTTGATCCAACACAGACCAGTTGACGACCATGAAGTCTCCCAAATAAATATTAGCAAGGACTAATGCAAGAATCTCTCATTTATATTCATTATTACTTCACTATTTTCCTGAAGTTCTGTTAACGTTACATCTACAGGCTGTTTACACAAGCTACAAGAAATTAAAGCAAACTTAAACCAACACCTCCACAGCAAATCAAAGTAATTGTAGAGTTCACTTCTCTCTTTATACAAGGCCGATTCTTTCGAGGAAGGCATCAGTATTTCCTTCAACGCTTATCAAAGAAGCGTGAAAGACAGATTCATTCCTTGAACTTAACAGCTCAGCAAGCAAGATAGTTGGGAATGATGACAAGATCAAAATCAATGCTCTGGTGCTCATTAGACCCTAACGTTTGCATTCACAAATTTAAAACTTATTTGAGCACAGAGTATCCTTCACAGCTTGAAGAAAACCAAATGTTTACAGGTTAATAACATTAATTGCCAAATTCTGATGCTGAATAAGGATATGATAGTAGAATCAAACAACATGGCTTGACTTGCAATTAAGTGAGGTTTTGAACAGCTTCCTCATTCAGCTACTCTAGGAAGTGCATGATTAAATGGAAGGACATTATGTTAAGATCCCACAACTTGTTAACACCACAGATTTCTCTCTCTCTGCTAGATCCAAGTTATATCGACTGGGAAGTGTTAATATTGAGAGCGGCGAGGATGTTGACTGAAAAAGTGATCCCTCCACATTAGCCTTTCCATATGTATTTACATCAAGACTGGAGGAGGAGTTGACTTTGTGGGCAAGCATCATTAATGCAGGGTAGGAACAGTTGGGGGAGGAGAAAGAACAGCAAAAGAAAAGCAAAACCTAAAACAATGTATGTGAGAGTTCAATTGTAGAATTACAGCTGCAGTCCTCAAAGGATAAATTGTGGTCATGATGGATGTATTTCCTGGCCCCATTAAAATCAGATTTGCATTGGTGAACATAAAAACCACATGACGCGAATGGGTGCTGTCAGTGGAACCAACCTGCTCAGATTTATGGTTTCTTACCTTATTACGTTTGAAATAAGCCCGCCTGCAAGCTGCAAAGCACTTCTCACTGCAGAAACTTTTAACCTCACTCCCCATGCTCAGGGAATAACGCTTAATTCCCAGCTTCTGGCACCAGGCACAGACTATCTGCACATTTATCATTTCGTCATCTGCAACACAAAACAAGATTAAAAACGTGAGAAACAGCACCTCTGGTATTTTATAGGTGAATCAAGTTGAATGTAACACAATTCATTCTATACCAGTAGAAGCACATAGCACACATTCAGACAGAAAAGTTAGGAAACAATTTTGCCATGGGCGGAACATCCGCAGTACAGCTTTTGGGTGTATGTTACTTGGATCGAAGGCTGTGCTGTTCACCCCAGCTCAATTTTCCAAAGATATTCCAGTGTGGATGGATGAGCACAGTTCTAAAATATGCTCAGTGAATTGAAATTTGCAAGCTTTTACTTTAAAGAATAAAAGAGAACGCCCTCACTGGCTGTACATAGATCTTTAAAATCTACAGTGTGGGGAAAATTAATTATCACATCGTCTTTGTATGCAATATTCTCGTAGGATGAAATTTAACACTGCACTTCCAGTGAACTGACAAACTATCCGATGGTAAAGTTTAATTGAATGAAGACTTACTGCAAAATGGTTTTTCACTGTTGTAAGGCAGGTTAGTGAATTGTTATCGTCTCTTATTAAACCAAAGGCTATTTACTTCTGAGGAACTTGAAGTACCAGATCAAGAAATTTATCCAAAGACATGTGATGAGAAGAGAGGCCAATTCAATCAAGTCAGCACTTCATTGGCCCCTTGAAAGGTGGAGAAAGCGCGGGAGATCAAACACAACTTGGTGCCGTACTGTAGAAGCAGAAAAAAGGACCCTGAGCCACACGTGGTAGAGAAGATGGTCAAGGTCAAAGATGGAGAACCTTCATAGCTGCCCTAAATGCCACTGGTGTAATGGGCAGAAGATGATGATAATGACTTTGAGACACTTGTGCACATAAGGTAGGATTACAAAAAAAATCCATTATCGTAGACAAATTAAATGTAGGAAATGGCACCTTTCGGAGGACATCACTTACAAAATGAAGAAATTAGCCTCCACTTATCTTCCATTACAAAACTTGTTGTACTTCTAAAGTACCTGCACAGGTGTCTGAAAAAAGAAGATTGGTCCTGATGTTAAGATGGCGTCAGGGAAATGTTCTCCCCTTGTGTAAGCTGACATTTAAAATGCACTTGGACAAGTATTTGAATCGCTTAGTCATGGCAAGTTATGAACCAAGTATTGGCTAGTGGGATTAATATAAACTGTACTTCATGTTCAGCATGAACAACCAAAAGGCTCATTTCTGCATAATGCGACTCGATGATGATGATGATCTTGGCGCTCCTTCCTTCTATCCTAACGGCATGATTATCTTGGCAATTCTTCCTCCCAGCCTCTTCATCACCCTTATTCCTCATGGACTACAAAGCATCAGTCCTTGACCCGTGAAGAATCCTAGGCACAATAGTTAAACTCTACTTGGGTAGTGGATGGGAGAATGGAGAGAACTAATGACAAGGATGTACCAAAAAACAAAAGGTTCTGGAAAATGGTAGCAGATCAAGGTTGTATTTATGGAAAGAGAAACAACTGTCTCAGATTGAAGACCATTTGTCAGGACTAGGAAAGAAGAAATTTGCAGTGAAGGCAGCAAGAGGGGTGGAAAGAACACGGGGAAGTCTATGTAAAACCGGTAAAAGGGAGCAGTTAAAAGGTGATTATTTTTCATTGTCACATCATTGTGAACAGCAGGGATGTGAGACATGCCTGGCAGTTCAGGAAATACTAATGGAATCTCTGGCAGCACCACACAATCAAGCCACCCTTTGAACCGAAAGGGGTTCAGTTCATAACCTAACAAGAAACGTTACTGCTTAGACAAAATTCCACATTTGCTCTGCTGTTTAAGAAACTGACTACGCTTGACTTTCAGTCTTGCTGGAGGGCTAGTTCATTCTGTGCTCATATTCTTGGTCTACATTCTTATTCCAATGTAAACAATCTGCATTAAAATTAAACCCAACTTTGAGGAACAACAGGTCCCTATCACTCCAACTAAATTAAAGCTATTTTAGAGCAGAGAAATGGACCCTGGGATTTACAAGGAGTGAAGGTGAAAATTGCTGAAGACTGGAGGGATGCAGAGCACAATAGGACATCATGAACAATTTGCAGTTCCCTTTCTTACTTGGCAGTAGGTCAAGAAAACAACAGCCTGGTCGGGGGACAGAAATGCTAACATTGAGAAGCATCATCCACAACTAGGTGGTCATCTTACCTCAGAAGAATTATAGAAGGAGAGAGGCCCAGGGTGAGGAGGGGGTCTGGTCCCTGACTGGAAACCGGGGAGGTTGTAGGCTTTTAAAGGGACTAGGCACAAGCACGTCAGCTGAAAAGGGAGCTGAGATCTCTCTTCTCTTTCTCAGATAAACCTTCCCATCAACTGAAATACTGACAAGTAGAGAGCAACTTAGAATCCAACTCCCAAATGCACTGCACTTTACCCAATTTAAATGCTAATTAAATGTCCCATCTCCTCATGGTGGAACACTTGGATGGCCCAACATGTTTTATGAAAAAGGGGAGTGGGGCATCTACAGCATGCATCACAAAGACCTTCAGCCTATTAACCATAGAACACATAAGTGCTGTGCTTCAATGAAAGACCGATTGTCACTTCAGTCTTCCACGTCACAGATCAGACAGTCTACCTTCCCCTTCATCAACTCTATAAAACAACCTTCTTGGCTTCTGGCATTAAGACTTTTCTATTCTATATAGCACAGTAATGCAGAATAAAGATGAGACGACTGACTTCCAATTCAACAGGAGGACTGTAAAATAATACCCCCGAATTACAAACCTGCTTTAAGAACCCAAGTGAGCACCCCGCCAAAATTTGGGCAGAAGCATCAGCCTCACTGTTTTCTTACCATCTTTTTAAGGACTTCTAACATCCATTCAAGAATTCCTACACACTGACAAGTGAACAAGAAAGATTAATACTTGCATATAAACAAAAAAAAAGGGACAGGACTAAATGGAGCTAAGAAAAGTAATTTGCTAGCTCTAGAAACTGAGAATATGCTCAGAGGAACTAGCGATAAACTAAAAACATTTTCACTGCATTTGTATTGTACTACTTCCCATTAAAATATTTGATTAACAAATGCAATTGTTCCCATAACATTTTTTTCATCTACTGTAAGATGAGAAAGCCATCAAGAAAGCTTGTGAATGAACTGCAATCATGTAAGGAATGGCTATACCCAACATATGTAATATCACTTGCTCAGAAAAACAATTCCTTCTTTTAGTAAAATATCTGCTTAACAGTATTTCATTTGCCTTACCCAGGTGGTTATAATTAAGATTGTGTCATAGTAGAAGCACTGTATAACAAAGCATATTCCCTCACCAGTGAATAGACCACAGGCCTGCTATTAAAAATAAAAGAAATTGCCATTTTGACTGTGGGGATTAAAAATAGGTTTTCCTAAATTCCAGTAACCTTCATATTTTTCTAATTCCATGGCTAGGTTTCTTTATTCATGAAGTTTGAGGATATTAAACAAACAGAACACCTCATTAACCAAGTTTCTCTACATTGTCCCAATACTGACGAACTGAAAACCCCATCCCAAATGCAGAAATAAGACTTGTTTTTTCAAAGACTGACAATTCTGGAAATGCAAAATGATGGAAGTCTACTCTTTCACTGCTGAATCAAAAAATGCATGTTCAGGTCTCACATTTTCTTCTCAGTATATTGAAACGATTTGGACTGAGCCCCTGAGAAGGTGATGGTGAGCTGTCCTTGAGAACTGCTACTGTTCTGAAGGTGTTTTATACCCACAATGACGTACGTCTTAAGCACAAAACATTAGACACACAGTACTTAAGCAGAAGATCCAGGCTGACATACTAACTCGGGCAGCAGTGGTATAGCCAGTAGAACTGCTACATCACAGCTCCAGTGGCCTGGGCTCAAAGCAGACGTTGGGTGCTTTCTGTGTGGAGGTTATATGTTCTCCCTGTGATGCCACAGATTATCCCAAGTGCTCTCTCTGGGCTTCTCCCACATCCACAAGATGTGCATATTGGTAGGTTACTTGGCCACAGTAAATTGCCCCTAGAGTGCAGAAATGTCTTTGGTGGTGGGGGGGGTGGGGGAAGAGGAGTTGATTAGATTCTGGGGAGAATATTTCACAGCAAGATATAATGGAGGGGAATGGGATTACTCTGCTACTAAGTATAATCCTAATAAACTGAGCAGCTTCCTTTGTCAAAAGGAAGCACAGAAGAAATGGGGAAGGTTGCATTGTCTTTAGAGTCAGAGAACACTACAACACAGACAGGCCATTTGGCCCATCTAGTCCATGCCGAACAATTAATCTGCCTACTCCCACTGACCTGCACCTGGATCATAGCCCTCCATACCCCTACCATTAACGCACTTATCCAAACTTCTCCTAAATGTTGAAATTGATTCTGCAT
Organism: Mobula birostris; assembly: GCF_030028105.1. Classification (NCBI taxonomy): domain Eukaryota; kingdom Metazoa; phylum Chordata; class Chondrichthyes; order Myliobatiformes; family Myliobatidae; genus Mobula; species Mobula birostris. Next base: position 110,443,566 of record NC_092371.1, on the reverse strand, counting down.
CCACCACTTATGCTGGCAGCTCGTACCACACTCACCACCCTCTGAGTGAAGATGTTCCCCTTAAAAATTTCACCATGAGCTCTAGTTCTATGTTCACCCAACCTCAGTGGAAAAAGCCTGCTTTCATTTACCCCATCTGTACCCCGCATAATTTTGAGATCTATCAAATCTCGCCTTAATATTCTATGTTCGAGGGAATAAAGTTTTAACCTGTTCAACCTTTCCTTATAACTCAGGTTTTCCAGTCCTGGCAACATCCTTGTAAATTTTCTCTGTACTTTTTCAATCGTATATATATCTTTTTTGTACGTAGGTGACAAAAACTGGACACAATACTCCAAACTTGGCCTAACCAATGTCCTGTACAATTTCAACATAACATCCCATCTCCTGTACTCAATACGTTGATTTGTAAAACCAATGTGCCAAAAGCTTTCTTTACTACATGTGACACCACTTTCAAGGAATTATGGATCTGTATTCTCAAATCCCTCTGTTCTCAATGCCCTACCACTTACCATGCAAGACCTCCCCAGGTTGGTCTTCTCAAAGTGCAACACCTCACACTTCTCTGCATTAAATTCCATCTGCCATGTTTCAGCCCATTTCACAAGCTGGTCCAGAACCCACTGGAAGCTTTGATAATTTTCCTTGTTGTCCACTACACCCACTATTTTGGTGTCATCTGCAAATTCACTGATCCAGTTTACCACATTATCATCCAGATCATTGATACAGATGACAAACAGCAAAGAACACAGCACTGATCCCTGTGGCATACCATTAGTCAGGCAACTATCTACAGTCACTCTTTGGCTTCTCCCGCAAAGCCAATATTTAATCCAATTTACTAACACATCTTCAATGCCAAGTGACTGAATCTTCTTGACCAAGTTTTTGACCAGCCTCCCTTGCGGAACTTGTCAAAAGCTTTGCTAATGTCCATGTAGACAACATCCACTGCCATGCCTTCATCAACTTTCCTGATAACTTTCTCGGAAAACTTAAGATTGTTTAGACGTGACTTACCACACACAAAGCCATTATGACTATCTCTAATCATTCCCTGTCGATCCAAATACTTACTTATCAAGCACCTCAGAATACCCTCCAATATCTTTCCCACCAATGATGTCAGGCTCATCAGCCGATTATTTCCTGGCTTATTGTTAGAGCCTTTCTTAAACAATGGAAGAACCTTAGCTATCCTCCAATCTGGCATCTCACCCGTGGCTAAGAATGTTTTAAATATCTCTGCCAGGGCCCCTGCAATTTCTGCATTAACCTCCCCCAGAGTCCGAGGGACACATTGTCAGGCCCTGGAGATATATCCACCCTAATTTACCTCAAGACAGCAAGTACCTCCTCCTCTGTAATCTGTATAGGGTCCATGACCTCACTGCTACATTGCATTACATTTGTAGACTCTGTGTCCGTCTCCCGAGTAACTACAGATGCAATAAATCCATTGACAGCCTCCCCCATCTCATTCGGCTCCACACGTAGATTACCATTCTGATCTTCCAGAGGACCAATTTTGTCCCTTGTTATCCATTTGCTCTAATACAGCTGTTAGAAACCCTTAGATCTGCTCGCATCTTTTAAACTCTCTCCCTCCAAGCAATCCGGTGTCTCCTCATGACTGTGGCATGCAAAGGTGGATACGGCCCACTCCATCAAGGGTAAAGCCCTCCCCACCATTGAACACATATACACGCAGCATTTTCAGGGGAAAGTGGCATACATCATCAGGGAACCCACCACCACCCAGGTCATGCTTTCTTCTCGCTGCTGCCATCAGAAGGTACAGGAACCTCAGGACTCATAGCTCCAGATTCAGAAAGAGTTATTACCACGCAGCCATCAGGCTCTTGAACCAGAGGGGATAACCTACCTCATCTTTACTTGCCACATCATTGAAACTTTCCTACAACTAATGGACCCACCTCCTAGACTCATCTCATGTTCTCAGTATTTATTGCTTACTTAGTTCTCGGTATTTATTGCTTGCTTGCTTGGTTATTTATTTATTTATTTTTCATTTTGTATTTGCACAGTTTGTTGTCTTTTGCACACTGGTTGGTACTGCCTTTCACTGATTCTATAATGGTTATCAGATTTATTGAGTAGGTCTGCAAGAAAATGAATCACAGGGTTGTTTGTGGTGACGTATGTACTTCGATAATAAACTTACTTTGAACTTTGAAGATGAAGATAAAGGGGGGAATTTGTACTTACAGTCAGAGCAAGTGTCGGAAGTACTAAATGAGCACTTAGTGTCAGTGGTCACCAAGGAGGAGGATTTGGAGGATGATGTAGGCAGAGTAGGGCATGCTGATGTGCTGGGACATCTTGACACAGAGGAGGAGTGCTGGGTCTTCTGAAAAGCATCGAAGTGGACAAGTCCCCAGGCTTGACAACAGAGACAGTATCTCAAAATACCAAAAGTAGTAAGGAGATTGAAGGCTTTAACAAAGATCTTTGTGCACTTACTACCAACAGGCAAGGGCCCAGAGGACTGGAGAGTAGAAATATTGTGCCTTTGCTCAAGAAAGGAAATAGGGTTAATCCAGGCCAGTGAGCCTCACTGTAGTGGTAGGGAGGTTATTGGAGAAGATATTGAGGGATAGGATTGAATGGTATAGCCTGCGTAGAGACAGTCAGAATGGCTTTCTGCGAGGCAGGTCATCCCTTACAAACTTGATTGTATTTCTTTAGGAGGTGGCAAAGGAGTTTGATGAGGGTGAGGCAGTGGACATCATCAACACAACTATAGTACGGTCATTTGATAAGGTCCCTCATAGTAGGTTGATTCAGAAGACAAAGGTGAGAGGAATCCAGGTGAAAAAGTTTGGATTTAGAGCTGTCCTGCAGCTGGGTGGATTCACAAGTTTACAGATGACACCAACATTAGTGGAGTTGTGAACAGTGTAAAGGGCTGTGAAAGAGTACAGCAGGTTACACTGTAGATCAATTACAGGTATGGGCAAATAAATAGAAGATGGGAGTTTTACCCATTGAAGCATGAAGTGTTCCATTTGATCTTTGGGAGGTCAAATGAAAGAAGAAAGTATACATTTACTGATATACCCTTTTATAGCATTGAGGAACAGAAGGATCTTAGCGTCCAGGTCCATAATTCACTGAAAGTGACTATGCACATGGATAAGATAGTAAACAGGGTGTACGGTATGTTTGACTTCATTGCTGGGCTGTTGAGTACATGAGAAAAAGGCTATGAAGACCAAATCACTAGGTATATTTAAAACAGAGGTGATAAGTTCTTGATTAGTATGGGTCTTGATGTTTACAGGGTGTAGGCAGGAGAACAGGGTTGAGAGGGAACATAAATCAGCCATGATCAAATGGTGGAGCAGACTCAATGGGGCAAATAGCCTAAATCTGCTCTCATGTCTGATGGTCCTCCCCTCTACTATAGTTAATGAAACTCTTACATGAATTCCTCTGTTTCCTATATGTCCATCTGTTCTCAACCACCCCACCTTATCTTCTACCCCACTCGTCTCTTCATCTTGCATTTCATCCCTTTCCATTTCTGCCCCACCAACAGGATCCTACCACCAGTCCCCACCCTGGTTCCTGCTTTTCACAGAGACAACCTTCTCCAGGACTACATCGTCCCCTCATTCTTTCCCAAGTACATTTCACTGAGATTTTAAGAGGTGCAATACTTGTCCTGACACCTTCTCCCTCCTTACCATTTAGTGACTGATCAGCTCTTCCAGTTGAGGCACCTCCTCCCCTTGTCTACTTAATGCAATGTGCTTGATGTGGCCTCCTATGAACTAGTGAGACCAAGCATAGACAAGGCAAACATTTTGCAGAGTACCTGCACTGTCTAAAATGACCACCTTGAGCTTCTGGTTGCAAGTCATTTCTGCAAATGACTTGTTTGTCATCATCTTCTCCAGTGCCAGGGTGTGGTCAAATGCAAACTGGAAAGACAACTCATATTTAGCTTGGGTATTCCATTTCCAGGAACTCCACACTCCCCGAGTTGCTTTACACTTCTACCACCCCACGAGAGATTATTCACCCCTTGTTCACCTCCCTAGGTTCATCACCACCCAGACATAGTTCCATCTACTCATCAACCCTCCCTTATCGGGTCCCACCTATCACCCATCAGCCTCTGTCTCGCTGTTCCAATTCCCCTCTAAATACCAGCAATCCCTCTCCATACCAGGGGTCCACGGACCCCTGGGTTAATGGTAGAGGTCCATGGCATAAAAAAGGTTGGGGACCCCTGCTCTACACTCTTAGTCCTGATGCACTGTCGAAGGTGCAACCCCTTTGCCTCCACAGATGCTGCATGACAAACAGTTCTTTGAGAGTAGGTTTTTTGCTCGAACATGCCAAACTAATTTTTCTCTTACTGGTTTCAGAGTTGTGTGCTCTCCTTTATAATTAGAATGATATCTACCCTCTATTTTACCAGTGGCCCATAAAATTATAGGTCCTAGATCCAAATCTACACAATTAGTGAAGCTACTATATTCTTTCTAGCTTCCCCTTTTTACAAATATCCATCAAGTCATTGTTTCACCTTCCAAACTTCACAGGAAAAACTCTGTACAAAAAACTTTGTACTATTTTGTTTTTATACTCCGTGCACGTACATTCAAAGGACTGCAACTCCCATTCCAATAACGAGAAATGGGCATTAAATAGTGGCCCTGTCAGTACTTCCCACGAAATAGGAATGGAAAAAAAAAGCTCGATTAAAACAATTCACTTAAATGGTTGCTACCTAACATTATTTTATGATGTTAACTGAAACATTCATAAATTTGTCATGATCATTCTTTCGAGAAACCCATAATTACATCAGAGAGTGGCAGAAACTCTGTGGAATACAGAGTTGGCCAGAAAGCACATACGATCTGTGACAAAACATTGACAACCCTTGGTGCGTGGGAAGATGTGACAGCCCAACACGACTTACTTCCACTCTACCATCTTGTACATGTGTTCCTGAGGCATTATTCCTCAAAGGCAGCCACCAGCAGTTGTCTGGGTTTCAGCTGTAATTACCACTCATTATGGCTGAACACAAGTCCCACAGCCACCCAACCTCCAAACATAACTCACTGGATAATAGGTGAGATGCTCCAATAATTCATTGTGTTGCTTTTCGAATGAAATAATACTAAATAAATTACACACTATGTTGTGTATTTTGCTGCTTCCTTAACTGTCAAGAAAGCACAAACAGTGAATCAAGGAGAAGAAAAATATTTCCACCAATGTTTTGCATCATTGTCTGACACACTAGTAAAAATTATTCCAGCCAGGTAGCTGTCAATGTGATTGTCCTCGACATGTATTGATGATGTAGACTACATTTCAGCTGCAGGGTTGATCACAATAAAACAAGGGTTTATTGGAAGAAAGAAAATGAAACAAAACTACATACTTATAGAACTGGTAATTATACCAAACAGTTTCTGTGTGCATTTCAGAAATGAATTGAATAAACATTGGGAGGCAAACAACACACCAGGAATCTGCAAAAGGGTTACAGCAGTGTAATATAAACTACATCTGGCCTGCTCTTGTATGGAACTCCACCATTTATACCAAATTCCCATCCTCTACACTTGGACATGTGAAGACGATTCAGACAACCGTACTAGCACAATAGCAGTATAACACTCAATTCTAAACACAACAGATTCAGCACACTCTGGAAATCCAGAGCCACACATACACACACACTCAATTCACTTTTTGTTTTTAAATGTCCTCCTGGCGTATACATCATCATTTCTGCCTTTTTAATTTAAGGTACTTCAATAATTGAAATTTCTCATGTTTTCTTCACGTGGCAGAGATAAGGACTAAAAGGGAACTGGAAAATTTAGATAATGGAACACTTGCTATGCAATGTAAGGTAAACAGTAGTTTATAAAGGTTGCAGCCAGTACATTAAGCGGAGTTTATCTGTCAGATGTTAACTGCTCTATAATGCACTCACAGCTCTCCTGCTTCTCCATTAAACATAATTCTTCCTGCATTAAAAATCACAGCAAAGGAAGAACTCCAAGATGGATCTCATCTGACCTGCAATATAATGAACAAGACAGCAAGTAATTTGTCCATCTGCTCAGTCACTCTGCCACTGGCATGTCCCACCAATTTTTCATTCTTGCAAGGTTATGGTTTCTGAATATTTACCATCAGCACTGCAATGGTTCAAGTGATGTCACAGTAGCATGGCAATTCCTTCCCAAGATGGTGTCAAGCTCCAACCACCGTTGAGTCACGGTTCAGATTTTGGTTTTTTTTTTAACTTTTGTTTTAAGATTTGTAATGATAACTTTGGGAACAGAGGGGGGAATTAGGGACCAGGTAAGGGTTTACAGATTAGGGACAGAGACACAGGGGAATTATAAGTTAGGTCAGCGTCTACGTGTCTATTCCACATTCGAAGGCCAGCAATGCAGGTATAGGACATCTGTGGTCGAATGTCGGGCTGACAGGGAGTAGATGAGGGCTCCCCCAGGTCAGCAAGATGTTGGCAGGGTACTGAGTCAAAGTACTGTGCGGGCAGGAGGAACAAATTTTGATGACCTCTTTGGTTCGTGAAACAGTGAAACCGAAGTTCAAGGCCTAGAGTTCGGGGTCCCTTCTTTGGTGCACCCGGAGTTTGTTGCCTAATGCTCAGTGATTGGCTCGTCCTGGGATCGTTGCCAAGGATTGAGGCCTGAGGGTCGGGTCAGAAGTCTGAAAGTAGCGTCCCGCTGTCTGGAACTGCGAATCTCTGTGAGTCTAATGGCGAAGTTGAAGGCCGATGTCTGCAGGCCTGAGACTGCCAGAAAGTGGAGGCCAGGGGCCTGTCCTGTGGTTAAAGGAGTGTGTATGTGCATGGGTGGGAGGAAGGAAGGAATGGGGCTTGCTTTGCTATTGTTCTTTTATTGGTTGTTGTGTTTTGCCAAGCATTGTGGGACGGCTATGTTGGCACTGGAATGTGTGATGACAGTTGTGGGTTGTCCCCAGCATACCTACAGGTGTGTTGGTTGTTAACATAAATGACACATTTCACTGTATGTTTCGATGTACTCATGATAAATAAACCCAAATATTGAATTAGGACTTAAAGCAAATTGTTGTCTTTTGTAATTTCAAAACATTAAACTAATCCAAAGGAAGACAGAGGAATTTGAAATGTGCATACAACTTCGTGTTTATTTTAAGCGAGGCGTGCACATATCACGTGGTGGTGTAATGATGCATGCAATTCCCGTATTTATACATTTAACCTGCAATCAGAGAGGCCAAGCACAGATATAAACAGCGTATTGAGGAGCACTTTACCAATAACAACTCCAGATGTATGTGGCAGGGGATAAAGACTCTTACTGGCTGCAAGGACAGCTATACAGTCACAAACTCCTCAGATAGGACACTGCCAGACACTCTGAACCAGTTTTTTTCTCGCTTTGACAGTCAGAATGGAGAAGTTGGCATCCAGTCAGCACTAACAGAGAAGGATGACCCTATACAATTACACCAACACCAGGTCAGATCCGCCCTGCACGGAGTCAATGCGAGGAAAGCAGCTGGCCCAGGTGGAGTCACCGGAAGGATTCTTAAGGACTGCGCAGATCAACTAGCGGGAGTATTTACTACCACCTTCAACCTCTCGCTACTACAGTCTGTAGTCCCCACCTGCCTTAAGTCAGCCACAATAATACCCATACCAAAGAAAAGTACAGTGAACTGCCTTAATGACTATCGCCCGGTTACTCTAACTCCTATCATGAAATGTTTTGAGAGACTCATACTGTCTTATATTAAGTCTGCCATACCTGCTGACCTTGATAAATACCAGTTTGCGTATCGTGCAAACAGATCGACAGAGGATGCAGTCATCACAGCTCTCCACGCAGCCCTTACAAACCTGGATCAGGATAACACCTATGTAAGAATGCTGTTTGTGGACTACAGCTCAGCTTTTAATACAGTCATCCCCTACAAACTGGTGCAGAAATTGAGCAACCTGGGCCTTGGCAGTTCACTGTGCTCATGGATACTGGATTTTCTGAGTAACACACCCCAAAGTGTCAGGATGGGAGAACACACATCATCTACTCTCATCCTGAACACCGGTACACCACAGGGGTGTGTTCTCAGCCCCATCCTCTATTCTCTTTTCACCCATGACTGCTCTACCATTCACTCCACCAACACCATTGTCAAATTTGCTGACGATACCACCCTAATAGGTATCATATCAGACTGTGATGAGACAGCCTATAGGGAGGAGGTACAGCATTTGACAGAATGGTGTTGTCATAATAACCTGGACTTGAACATCACAAAAACCAAGGAGCTGATAGTAGACTTCAGGAAATCAAAGCGCATCGAGCACTCTGCTCTGAACATATACGGGAAAGGAGTGGAGAGAGTAGAGAGTTTCAAGTTCCTCGGCGTCCACATCTCGGCTGACCTCACCTGGACTGCCCATATTTCTTATCAGGTGGGGAAGGCCCAACAGAGGCGCTACTTCCTAAGGAAGCTAAAGCACGCTCTCCTCCCTCATCACCTGCTGATCAACTTCTATCGGACAACTATAGAGAGCCTCCTGACGTATTGCTGTGCAGTGTGGTTTGCCAGCTGCACAGAACAGAAGAGAAAGGACTTGCAGCGGGTGGTGAGGGTAGCAGAGCGGGTTATTGGCACAACATTACTCTTCCTCAGAGACATCTATACTGGCAGACTTCAAAAGAAGGCTACGTATTTCAAAGGATCCCACTCATCCTGGACATCATCTGTTTTCCTCTCTACCTTCTGGGAAGAGATACAGAGCATTAAGGACGAAAACAAAGAGACTCCTTAACAGCTTCTACCCACAAGCAGTGAAATGTATAACACCCACTTCCCTTCTCCTGCCCCCCTCCTAAGATGGCGGCAGCTAAATGCATCGCACTTCCAGGAATGGCAGGTGTGCAGTAGTCCTACCCCCCCCCCATCCATATATTATTAATTTTGGACTGCATTCCTGATGTTTTAGAGTTTATTTTATTTATATATTCTTTGTCATGCTGCAAAATGTTGAGCTGCTAAACTGTGTTTCATTGCTCCACAAAAATGACAAGATATTCTTCTTCTTCAATGAATTATTTAAACAAACAAGATTGCTCAAATATTAAATACACTCCTCCCTGCTTAGCTATAAACTCCAACTCGATAGAGAATGCACCTCAACTATATACACATTATACTTGTCTAATACAACTGTACTCAGACCCCCCTTAACACTGAGGATGACTTCCTTGGAGGTGGAGCACCATGTCAATCAGCGCTATGCAGAGTCATTATAACATTATGTAAATGGACATGCGTGCCTGGTTTTTAAAAAAAAATCAAACCCGAGATATGAGATATATTATTTTATGTATACACAGTAATTCGTAGAGCAACAAACATGTAAATAGGCCTCAATGTTCATCAGTGGATCAGCAACACATCACAAGGCAGTGGAGAGATGTGGGTGGTGGTTACATCTTAGAGGAGGGACCAGGCTCCTCCAATTTTGGCTTCTTCAAGTAGGCGTAGAGATTTGGCCGCCTTTTCTTCAGCTTCTTCTCATGAAGCGGTTCTCAATAGCAGGAAATTATGTGGAGAACCCCTCTCTTTGCCTTATTGCTTCGCTCCCAGTCAGGGTCATTCCATGATCTGTGTGACTGTGGTGATGCTAGTGCTGAGGAATTTTGTGGTGAAGTTTCTTGCTGGCGTTTCCTCGCCTCCATTGTGTCCTCAGGTTCACGCAGGATGTGTTGCTCTGCCAATTCTCAAGGTTTTTCGTTATTACGGCTCTTGCTGTCTACACTAGCTGCTTCACCAGTGATACATATGTTGTGGAAGTTACTGCACCGTTTAAATCTATCAAACCAACCACTGCGGGCTGTGAAAGTTAGCAACGTATCTTCTTCTTTTTGAATATGATTGAAGATGTTCCATTATTATCAGCTGGCTAAGGGGCATGTTTCGTTGTGTCTGGCCATTTTCCATTTTTCAAGCAAATGGCTCCTTGAAGAAGTCACCTTCATTGATGATAAGTTTGAGGTTGTCGTTGCAGAAGATTTTATCTTGTCTGCGTTTTTTAAATATAATTGTTCTGATTGTCGATGGCGCCTATTTCACATTGGCGCCAACAACTTGACACTTAACAGCTTTCAAACGCCATATCACTTGCACTTTCACATCCATACTAATGCTTTTCCTAGACATTTTAGATGTACTACCCTCACTGCAGGCCATTTTCCAGATATTATGAGTGAAAAGATAAAATAAATTGGCTAGGGTGCAAGAACGCCTACACGCGCAGGGGAGACACAGTGTGAAATAATACACGATTGGCTGTGAGTAGCTCAGAACATATGTAAAGCACTCTCATTGGCTGACTGAATGTTTACTGTAATGGTGGCTGCTCTTGAGAAGTTTTAAGTGTTGCTTAGAATGAATTTTTGACATTTTTAAAAATTTCAATAAAGAATTGAATAACTGCACTGTAATGAATCAGTGCTATGCGAGGTAGCATTATGTGGGATCTGAGTGGGCTGTGTGCAGACTGTGACGGCGTAGTCAATTTTAAACTGTCCCATTCAGGCCCAAAGATTTAACCAATGTGGAGGATTTCTCACTCTGGTGGATTAAAATCTTTCCTGTCAAGGGAAGTCACTCTGTTTGGCAGGTGAGACCCAAAGCGCTTTGCAATCAACAATGGTTTTGGTTCTTAGTGTTCCTGCGTTACTCTCACAATAGCAGCAAAGCTCACTTCTGCTGTTTCGGTTGGAGCAGCTAAACTTCGAAGCAAACTATATGCTTTTGAACCCAATGCACTCAGGAAATTTGGTACTTGTTTCTCACTAGCAATTTCATTTGCTTTAAAATACTGTTCAATTTTCTTAATATATAAAATCGAGTTATCTGTTGTGTAATCAAACATGTCTATCTTTCCGAAGTAGCCTGCCATTTCTGCTTTTATTTATGATTATTACCACCCAGTACGCACTCTTCAAAAATCTGTGAATTCTGCTGTTTTCTGACTTCTTTTTGAAAGACTTGACTGCGTCTTCCCTTCTGAAGACCACGCACTACACTATTTTATTTTAACAGAACAGTCTCTGCACGTGCTATGCTGTGTTTTTTTACTCGCCATTTCTTGCTGCTTTTTTTTTCTCCAGCTCAACTGTCTCACTGAGTTTCAACAGGTTGATAGCTGCCTCAGGTTCATTTTTAAAATATCTCTTTGCCACTGTAACTTCAAAACATTAAATTAATTCAAGGGAAGACAGTGGAGCCCAAAATGCATGTCTAGCTTTATGTTTACTTTAAGCAAGGCACGCATGTATTATGATGATGTAGTATGCAATTCATATACTCAATACATACACTCAAAATTACTCAAATATTACTGAAATATTAAATACACAATATAAATAATTCAGTCTGGCCACAGCGACTAATGTGGAAAAAATATACAAAAACAGCCAAAGGTTAAAACGTCAGAAAATCTCGCAGCACAAATACACAGAATGTTGCCAATGGCCAAGTAACTGAGTAGGAGAGTTGAGATATCATGTTACAGTCATGCAAATCATTGGTCCAGCCACACTTTGTGTATTGTGCCATGATTTAGAAAGGAGTGATTAAGCTAGGGAGGATATGGAAATGCTGACTGGACTGTGAGGATTTGACTTGCAAGAAGAGACTGGTTAAGCTGGGACATTTTCCCCAGAGCAAAGGAGGCTGAGGAGTGATGTTGAAAAGGTTCATAAAGTTATGAGCAATGATTGGGTTGATAGTCACAGCCTTTCACTCCAGAGTACAGGAGTCATAGGTTTAACATGAGAGGGAGAACTTTAAGGGGAAGCTAAGGGGCCAAGTTTTTTCTTCCTCACATAGTAATTATGAAAAGGGTGCATGAAATGAACTACCAGGAGGTGGTAGAAGTGGGTACAATTACAATACTTAAAAGTCATTTGAACAGACACGTGGATAAACAATATTAAAAGGAAACCAAACAAAGGCAAATCACATCATGGTCAGCAGTGAGAAGACTGGGCAAAAGGTCTATTTCCACATTGTAGAACGCTTTGAATCTATGAATCTGACAAAACAGAAAGATTTCACTCATCAGGCATCTCTCTAGCCTTTTTGATAAACAAATATTCTTTGTAATTCCACCCCAGTTATCAGTGCCATCAAATAGGGAATGCTGAATCTCTTCTCCAAAAAAAAATTGCAAATATCTTAATGTTAGTTCTCAAAAGATCAAGCAAGCTTTAAGCAACACATAAAGTTGCTGGTGAACGCAACAGGCCAGGCAGCATCTCTAGGAAAAGGTACAGTTGACATTTCGGGCCGAGACCCTTCGTCAGGACTTTAACTTTACTCTCTTTTTTGGTACTTCAATACCCAGCTTTCAGTAAGGAAATAAGTAATGTTCCCTTTCACCTCGTTCATTTAGCATCTTTCCATCACTTCTGTGATTTGAAAGAACAATAAGTTATAAAAACAGTGGAAATACCACACCTACATTCATTCTCCCTACTTGGGAAAAGAGTTCCAAAAGAACCAAATAAAGAGTAGCTAATATAGGATCAATTTCAATACATATTTTATTCCTTTGCAAAGACTTCATTGATAGGAGTATTAAGGAGGACGTGAGGCACATGTTGTTTTTAAACAGAGAGAGTAGTTGATAGCTGGAATTCCAGGTGATGGTGGAATCAGATACAATTACTATGTTTAAAGACATTTAGGCCTTAGAAAAGCAAGGCAAGGTATACAAATCTGATGTGGAAATTGACAGAGGTGGAATTTGTATCAATGGCAAAATACCGGAAAAGACATGATGGGTCAAAGGGTCTGCTTTAGGGCTACTGACTGCATGATTCTATATCTCCATGACAGTTACAATAGAGATTCAAAGATTCACGTTTCAAAGTACTTTTATTATCAAAGTATGCATGCAGTATACAACCCTGAGATTCATCTTCCCACAGACAGCCACCAAACAACAGAAAACCATGGAAACCGTTCAGAGAAAAATATCAAACCCCAACACACCAAAATAAAGTTGTGCAAATGGCTAAAAGGGCGAAAACACAGAAGATTAAACACCAACCCACTAAGTTATTGAAAGAGTCCAGGCCGCCCCGATCAAAATCGCACAAAATAGTCTCCGCCCCGAAACGTCATCTTTGCTCTTTTCCATAGGTGCTGCCTGGCCTGCTGAGTTCCTCCAGCATTTTGTGCATTTTGCGCATTTTGCCTGGATTTCCAGCATCTGCAGGTTTTGTCTTGTTTGTGACAAGTATGGGGTGATGTGCAGATGGAACTAGGGGTCTTGGAGGTGGTAGAAACTAGTTCTGTGACTTGTTGATGATCGTGTGCTTTTGTTGAGACGCTCAAAGACACTTCATTTATAGTTCACCAGGGAAGTTAAAAATATTATCTATTAAATATGAAAGGGAGCACTGACTTTGGGAGACAGAAAAATCCGTTTTCACCGTAGCTAGGTGGACACTAACCTTGGCTCCAAGCACTCTTCATTTATTCACAGTGACAGAAACTCAAGGATACCAGAGTTTTGTGCAAACCAATTATTGAATCACAGCATTAGGTTTCAACACTGCAGCAAGGCTCATAACTCAAAAAGGGATTTCAGTTATCCCCCAATGAGATTAACACAGAAATTGCTGTAAATACTTAACAGGTCAACAGCATCTGTGGAAAGACTGTAATTGAAATTTGCAGTCGAAGAGTCATCAAAACCGGGAAACACAAAAATAAGTGAGCTGAAACGTGAACACTGTTTCTCTTTCCACAGATGCTGTCTGCATGCTTCCTGCATTTTTTAAATTTAATTTTAGATTGGCAGCATCAGCATTTCCCCCTTTGATGAGGTCATAAAATTATCCAAGAGACCCCAACAGTTCACTGAATCCATACAAATACTTTACAAGAAAATGCAGCTATAACCACTGCTCTAATGTTAGAATCGGATTTCATATCCTGGCAAATGTCATGAAATTTGTTGTTATGTGTCAGCAGTACACTGCAATACATAATAATAATAAAAACTGTGAATTACAGTATATACTTAAAAAGTTAAATTAAATAAGTAGTGCAAAAAGAGAGGAAAACAAAGTTGTCAGGTAGTGTTCAAGGGTTCAATGTCCATTCAGAAATCTGATGGCAGAGGGGAGGAGGCTATTCCTGAATAACTGGGTGCGTGTCGTCAGGTTCCTGTACCTCCTCCCTGATGGTAGCAATGAGACAAGGAGATGTTCTGGGTGATGGGGGTCCTTAATGATGGATGTCACCTTTTTGAGACATCGCTCCTTGAAGGTGTCCTCAATGCTGGAGAGGTTAGTACCCATGATGGAGCTGACTGAGTTTAAAACTTTCTGCAGCTTATTTCAATCCTCAGTGGCTCCCTCATTTCAGAAGTGATACAGACATTTGAATGCTCTCCATGATACATCTCCCCTAATGTAAGTACCCATCGAGGTATGTTACAAACATCACAATTTAGTCTGTGTTTCCTCGTTCCACAACATCTCAGATTCTTAAATAGTTGTTCTGGCAGCAGATGGATTGGTTGTGATTTTCCAAAATTCTCTATAATCTACAAAAGTCCCAAGGGATTGGAAAAAAAAATCACAAATGTAGCACATTTTCAGGAAAGGATAGAGACAGAACATAAAAAAACTGCAGATCAGTCAACATAACATGCCATTTCGAAAAAAGTGTATTCATTATTACGGAAAGATTGAAGGATATTTAGAAAATCACAATATAATGAATCAGATCCAACAGGAAAAATAATCGTATTTTTACAAGTTTATTAAAGTATTTTAAGAATATAATTAGCAGGGTGGATAAATGAACTTGTTGATGTTATTACTTGTAATTCCAAAAAGTATTTGGAAAGTTCCGGTAACAGGACTGTTGAGGAATACAGGATGTTGGGATAATTTTCTAAGCGGGGAGAAAAGTAAAAAATCCAAAGTGTAAAAGGGCTTAGGAGCTTTTGTGCAGGACTGCCTAAAGGTTAATTTGCAGGTTGAGTTGGTCCTGAGGAGGGCAAATACAATGTAGGCATTCATTTTGAGAGGACTAGAATATAAAAACAAAGCCTTCTGTGGCTTTGTAAGGCACTGTTGAGGCCTCACTTGGGAGTATCGTGAGTAGTTCTGTGTCCCTTATTTAAGGAAGGATGTGCTGGTATTGGAGAGGGTTCAAAGGAGGTTTACGAGAATGATTCCAGGAATGAAAGGCTTACTGCATGAGGAGCAATTGATGGCTCTGGGCCTTTACTCGCTGGAATTTAGAAAAATGAGGGGCATATAACTGAAACTTGTTGAATGTTGAAAGTCCAAGATAGAGTGGATGTGGAGAGGATGTTTCCTATGGTGGGCGACTGTAGGACTAGAGGGCACAGCTTCATAATAGAGGGATGTCCTTTTGGAAAGGAGATGAGGAGGAATTTCTTCAGCCAGAGGGTGGTCAGTCTGTGGAACTTGTTGCCACAGGTGGCAAGACATTGGGTGTACTTAAAGCAGAGGTTGATAGATTCTCGATTTGTCAAGACGTAAAAGGCAGGAGAATGGGGATGAGAGGGATATGGATCAGCCGTGATGAAATGGCGGAGCAGACTCAATGGGCCAAGTGGCCTAGTCCTGCTCCCAAGTCTTATGGTCTTATAATAGATTAGTGATTGGTCACTGAGTTAAAATACTAACTTGGCTTGTCACTTCACAGATACTGCCTGAGCTATTACTTACAATATTTTCCCTACGTGTCACATAAAACAGACTTGGAACAAAATCAGTCATTATCAGATTGAGAATCTTTAACAAGTGAGGCACTGCAGGTATCAGGAGTGGGGCCTCAACTAACAGCAGGGAAGAGTGGATTAAGTGAAATTTGCTGAAAATACAAAGATAGGTGGAAAATATAAATAGTTCATAAGGCTACAGGTAAGAGACAGGGGATGGGGGTGGATCTGGCAAATGGAGCATAATGTTGGGAATATAGAGATTGCAGAATACTGCCCTGTAGAAAACAAAACTGAGAATTTGAGAATTCTACAAGAAACTAAGTTAGCATACAGGTACACCAAACACCTTAGGAAGACAAACAGAACTAGCCTACAAGTACCCAGGACATCTTCAAGGAGCGGTGTCTCAGAAAGGCAGCGTCTACTATCAAGGACCTCCAGCACCCAGGGCATGCCATTTTCTCACTGTTACCATCAGGTAGGAGGTACAGAAACCTGAAGGCACACACTCAGCAATTCAGGAACAGCTTCTTCCGCTCTGTCATCCCTAAATGGACATTGAACCCGTGAACACTACTTCACCTTTTAAATAGATATTATTTCTGTTTCTGTTATTTGCACAATTTTTACTCTATTCAATATATGTATACTGTAATTGATTTACTTTATTTATTATTTTTTCTCTTCTATATTATGTATTGCATTGAACTGCTGCTGCTAAGTTAACAAATTTCACGACACATGCCGGTGATAATAAACCTGATTTGAATTCTGTTGCAAAGAGGATGGAATATAAAATTAGACAAGTCTTGTCACAGCTGCCAGGCTTTAAATGTGACCACACAAATCTCTGCTTACAATTCTGCCTCCTTCTTTAAGGAAGGTGCACTGAACTGGAAGCCACTCAGGGAAGTGATAAATGGGTTGGAGGAGGAAGGTGGAGAAGCTTGCTGGAGAAGGCTGCAGGATAATAGCAAGTCAGAAGTGCACTGCTATCACAGGGTTTCAGGATATGTGATAGATATGTACACTAAGCAGCTTGAGGAAACTGCACATTTTTTCACACCTTCCTTGTTTGGGCTTTGGTATTCCAGAAAAAATGAGTCTTCAGCATTTTCTTCATACTTACTATCCTTTGTGATCAGGCAGGAAGAAAAATTCCACAGTGCTTGGAATATGCACCAGTATTCTCAGTGGCCTGCCTTAATAAGTCGGCTTGGTTCTGTAGCGCATAATACCACACTTCACAGATGGCCTATAACTCAGATGCACTGAAACAGATTGCACTAGATTGACCAAATCTCCAGCCAACAATTACAGGAGTAAGTGCAAGTTCAGGTTGGGGGTGCAAGGCATACTGATTGCTGAACCTCCAACCTTTCACCTCCCCATGCAATCCTAGTGATGACCACAGCACGAATGCACTGGAGGGCCCAGTGAAGAGAGCAGTGGAACAGCTCACATCTGCCTGGATGACTGCTAAACATAATGGATAAAACCCCACAGCGCAGGACCAAGTAGCTCACTTTACTGTTACTCCATCTCTCATCCTAAATATTCATTCTATCCACAATTGGTGTACCATGGCTCAATGTGCACAGCAGACCTCTCAGACATCAAAAGTAAACTCTTGATCTCCCAGTCTACATGGCTCTTTCACTTTGTCTACCTGCACAGCACCTTCTAACCTTTTCTTTTTACGACTGGCTTCTGAACAGAAATGTTATGAACCTTGTGGCAACAGTTGTGTATTTACATAATCAAATTATTAACGTTGCCTTATCAATCAAATCATTGCGTACACAATGTTTTGAGAGGGAATTTCCGAGCTCACTCTCACATATATATGAACATATTAAAATATACAGAGTAAAAGAACGTGGCTTGACATGGTGATCAATCGCATGTCAGTAACAATGTCAGGAATAGTGATGCACATGGTACAGACACACCTACACAGTCTACATTGTGAGGTTCTTCAAACTACCATCGGAGAATATCAGCCAATACAAAAAACTGGCACACATAATACAAAATAGACATATGTATTAGCCGTTCTCAAAAGAATCAGATATATTTTGGTCTTCTGAGAGCCCCTTACTGCAATTAACTCCATTTATTCCAAGTTTCATCATGAAATGTCGAATTGCACTTGGTACAGTAAAGATTCTGTGATAATACCCAATTTGTAGTACTGATCTGTGTTCCAAACTGAACTGCCAATCAAGCCAAATTGTTGCAGTCATTTACAGTGCTGGCACCAACTCAGCAACGTGAAAACTTCCTAAGTTATGATCCATTCACAAAAAGTGAGGCGAGTCCATGCCAGAGTGACCACCTGCTTGGACTGCTGTTGACCATTAACAGAATAATAGGAGAAATGATCAATGGTGCCATCAATAAATTTCCTCTGGTTGATTGTTTGGGTACACAACACAACAGACTACACTTCAGTATTGTTGGCAGACCACCCATCATCATCATCTCAAGTACAATTAGGGAAAATGTATGTTTACTGCCCAACCGCATGAATGAACTAAAAAGAATTCACATATTCAGGAAGTAATTTTGTGCCAAGGATAGAAAGTAATTTTGTGCATATCACATGAATGCTCAAATTATCATGGCCTCTACAATGAAGGGCATGATTTAGAGTCTAGATGTCCACAGAAATTAATCTTTCCACATTAAAAGTGACATTTCAAACCAAGCACTGAATTTGGGAAATCTGGTCCACATCCTTAATTCCAACACTCTGCCTCATTTCCCACTCCTCCAGCTTTATTGCAGGGAAGGTGAAAACAGCAAAGCACAGATAACAGGTTACTAAGTCTACTAAGCCCACTAAGTCTGTGCTGACTACAATGCCAAATTAAGCTGCACACCTTCCTGCACACAACTTATTCCTCCACCCCTTCCTGTTGATGTGTCTTTCTAAATGCCTCTTAAATGTCACTATCTTATCTGATTCCACCACCTCCATTAGCAGCACACTCCAGGCACCTACCACACTGTTTTCAAAAAAAAGCCTTATAATACTGTTTTAAACTTTCATCCTCTTGTCTTAAAGATATTGCCTCTAATTTTCCACATCTACTCTATCTTTGCCTGTTGGAATATTGTACACTATTATGAGACTACCCCTCGATGCCTGACACCCCAGAGAAAACAATCCACATTTGCTCAGGCTCTCCCTTTCGCTAACACCTTCTAATCCACCCGACATCCTGGTAAACGTCTTTTGCACCCTCCCAAAAGCCTCCACATCCTTCCTCTAATGCTGCGATCAGAATTGAACTCAATATTCCAAATATGACCTAACCAAAGTTTTACACAGCTGTAATGTACACACACACACACACATATAGACACACATACACAGACACTTCAATGTGCCCAAGGGTTCTGCCATTCACTATATACTTTCCTCGTGCATTTGACCTCCCAAAGTACAAAACCTCACACTTCTCCAGAATAAGATCTATCTGCCATTTCTTTGACTCCTCCCTGCCCCCCAGCCCATTTCCAACTGGTCTATATCTGGCTGAATTCTTTGACAAGCTTCCTCAACTCTGCCAATTCTTGTGTCATCTGCAAACTTACTAATCAGCTCACCTAAATTTTCATCCAGACTGTATCAAAAGAAAAGGTCCTAGTCCTGATTCTTTGTGGAAAGTGTTCACTCTAAGCTACACAGGTGTGTGACTGCGCAGTTATTAAAATACTCCCGCACTCATAGCTTTTGTGATTGTGCAGCTGTCGTTTTCACCTAGAACATAGAAATCTACAGCACATTACAGGCTGAAATTTCCCTAACGCATAACCCTCTATTTTTCTAAGCTCCATGTATCTATCTAAGAGACTCTTAAAAGACCCTGTTGGATCCACTTCCACCACCGCCGCCGGCAGTGCATTCCACACACCCACCACTCTCTTAATGTCTGTATGCTCGCATTTCAGTCCACTTCATCCCCACAATTGCCAAGGTCTTTTTCCCTGGTGAATACTGAAACAAAGTATTCATTAAGTGCCTCCACTACCTCCTCTGACTCCATGCACACATTTCCACCATCACACTTGATTGGTCCTATTCTCACACAGCTCATCCTCTTGCTCTTCATATACTTATAGAATGCCTTGGGATTTTCCTTAATCCTGCTAACCAAGGCCTTTTCATGACCCCTTCTGGCTCTCCTGATTCCATTCTCAAGCTCCTTCCTAGCAACCTTGTAATTTTCCAGAGCTTTAACAGTACCTAGTTTCTTGACCCTTTCATAAGCTTTTCTTTTCTCCTTAACTAGATTTTCTACTTTATACACCATGGTTCTTTAACTCTACCATTCTTTCCCTGCCTTAATGGAACATGCAGAACTCCATGCAAATGTTCCCTGAACATTCGCCACATTTCTGCCGTGCATTTCCCTGACAACATCTGCTTCCAATCTATGCTCCCAAGTTCCAGCCTAATAGCATTATATTTCCCCCTACCCCAATTAAATGTTTTCCCAAATTGTCTGCTCCTATCCCTCTCCAGCGCTATGGTGGAGGAGATAGAATTGTGGTCACCACCTCCAAAATGCTCTCCCACTGAGAGATCTGACACCTGACCAGGTTCATTTCCCAGTACCAGATCAAGTACAGCCTCTCCTCTAGTTGGCTTATCTACATATTGCGTCAGGAAGCCTTCCTGAACACACCTAACAAACTCCACCCCATCTAAACTCCTTGTGCTAAGGAAATGCCAATCAATATTAGGAAAGTTAAAATAATGTTAATACAAGGTGCCTCGTAGTTTTCAGGCCGTGTAAAGGTTTCCTGCTCAGAGTATGCACAGCTGTAAAAAAAAAAGAGGGAACACTGCTTGTGGCAATCTACTTGTTACAAACTCCGGTCAGGATGATACCCCTCTACCACAACCTTGTTTTCTGTGGAAAAAGCCCTTTTTAAGTCCACTCTACATAGTCTCCATGGTTCTTCCCAACCATTCAAACTCTCCCACACTGAAGCAGAGCTGGGTGTAGGGATTGGATCCAAATACACTCAAACGGAGTTGCATCAGAGAAGATAAGGTGGGTGGATGACTGATGGTGAGTTGACTTCATCCTCTGGATTCGCCTACCATGAAAGTCCTTGTCAAAAGCTTTACTTAAGTCCACGTATACAAATATCCGCTGCTCTCAAAAGACAGGAGAAGTCAGTTCTAAATGCAAGAGAGTAAAAGACACTGTGTACAGTTCAGGGCCAAGCAGGACATTTTTATACTGAGAGAACACATTATATGAACTCAAAGATAGATAGATGGTCAGTCTTTTTGCCAGAGTCAGGGAGTCAAGGACTACAGGGCACAGGTTTTGGGTGAGGGGAAAGATTTAAAAGGGATGAAAATGGGCAACTTTTTCCTCAGAGGGTGATGGGTACATGGAATATGCTGCCAAAGGACATGGCAGAGATGGTGCAAATTCCACTTTCACCAGAGTGAATTAAACACTTTGAGCAGGCCAAAGCAATTAACAGCTGACTGCTTCTGTTCTTAGTCACAAAAACATACAGAGAGCAGAGTAATTCAAAGTCAAAATTTAGGAAAGTAAAGTGAAATAGTGAAAATTAAAAATTACTGGAAAACAGTTACAAAAAATGGACATGAGCAGGTTAGACAAGGCAATGCTTTGGTGGGAGTCAGTAAGCGTCATTAGAAAATCAATCATTAGAAAAGGTCTACTCCACATGGGGAGGATGGAGAAGGAGAAGGAGAAAGGGGTGTGGGGTCACACTGCACTCAAACAGTCATCAAACAGTGTCATGGCTCAGGAATCATGCAATCAACCAATAACATTAGATTTATTTTCAGCATTAAAAGGTATCAGATTGCTCATAATTCGATCAAGCCTGAGCCATTTTAATAAAACTGGCTGTTTCCTTTCCAATCTCTCGTGAATTGGTTTAGAATTGTCACGTGGACCAAGGTACAATTTAAAACTCGTCTTGGATACTATCCCTATGGATCAATTCATTACATGGTGCATTGAGGTAGTGCAAAGGGGAAAAATTAACAGGGTACAGAGTACAGTGTTATAATTATAGAAAAGGTGCAGTATAGGTAGACAGTAAGATACAAGGTTACAACAGTGGAGGTTATGAAGTAAAGAGTCCATTTTTATCATCCCAGGGAACCATATAACAGTCTTATAACAGTGGGATAGAAGCTGTCCCTGGAGTGTGCTTTCAGGCTTTTGTATCCTGTGCCCGATGGGAGGGGTGAGAAGAGAGAACACCCAAAATAGGTGGGGTCTGTGATTATGCTGAGTGCTTTAATGAGGCAATGAGAAGTGTAGGCAGAGTCCCCAGAGGGGAGGCTGGTTTCCGTAGTGTACTAAGCTGTGCCCACTACTCTTGGCAATTTCTTGCAGCCATAGGCAGTGTAGTTGCCATAGCAGGGTGAACACTCGAATATGATGTACTGCCAAAGGGATTATCCCCTTGATGGAGGATGCCTGTGAGTGATTTTATTTAACAAGGAGAGGCTAATAACAATTTGTGAGGGTCATGGGGTAGATGACAAATTTTTTTTTAGCCTCCTGAAGATATAGAAGGCTGATGAGAAGGCTGTGGCATCAATGTGGTTGGACTCGGACAGGCTACTGACAATGTTCACTCCTGGTAGCCTCCAACACCTTGGTAAAGATGCCTGTGAATATGGACCTGGACCAGCCAAGCTAGGTGGTAACACCATCTTCTGTGTTGGAATAAGCGAGCATTATACCATAACCATAATCTTCAATTGCTACAAATGGCTCATCAGATGTGGAACTGCACTCACTGGCGATGTTGTGAGAAAGTTGACCATTCTGACTCTCCCACATTGAGGTCGAGCAGGATGTTGGAGTTGGATGCAAAATACGTTGAGTGGAACAGATTAGCTGGTTGTGAGTTGCCACAGAAAAATTTAAAGCGATGGATTTCTTCTGCCAATAATCAAAAATAAATGGAACATGGTCACGATGCAAATTATACAAGGTGGATATTCACTAAAATAGTAAAACAATCCTAATACTAAAATCATGTGAGGATTAAAGCTTAGAT
The DNA here is from genome assembly GCF_030028105.1 of Mobula birostris. Classification (NCBI taxonomy): domain Eukaryota; kingdom Metazoa; phylum Chordata; class Chondrichthyes; order Myliobatiformes; family Myliobatidae; genus Mobula; species Mobula birostris. The sequence continues at coordinate 110,420,666 of NC_092371.1, read as the reverse complement.
ATGAATCTCACTTTTGTAGTTACTTTATTCTTGATGAGTCGTCCTATTTTATCCGATTACTGCCACAGCCCATCACACTCAAGAACCGTCAAAAGTAGTAGCAGAGGGGGGGGATCAGCACAATTATTGTTCAGCCAATGAGAAGGATCAAAGGAGTCACTCAGAGGTTACTGTCACAGCCAAAATAGTTCCCTGTCAACTCAGACACTGCAGACTGAGTTGTAAAACTTCACTGAGGAATTGTAAAAGTGGGCTCTCAATTTTCGATAACTGACTAAATGTAAGATTACACAGAATGAAACTTCAAACTGAAACATCTCCACAAGATCAAATACTGAGAATGCCATTATTGACCACTTATTGTACATTTCCAATGGAGTGGAATTTACAAATAAAACTGGGATTCATTTATGGGCATCTGAATATTAATGGCACCAAGCTGACTAATCAGCAACTGCTTCACTTGTAGAACTTGTAATTGTAAATTATACGGAAGATTGCGCAACAAAATTTGCTTTACCAGCAATAAAGATAAGCAGTACCAAGTTCAATATAACTGTACACAATGGATATGTCACAGGTTATTTTAATTGAGTTGTACAAATCTAGAAGCGTGGTACACAATATTTGAAAAAATCCAAACAATACAACATTGATGAGAATTACTTTCCTCCCAACATGGGAGGCATATGGAATAAGTTTTGTATTTTACCAACAAATATGCTCAGAAGGAACTGGATGTAAACCTATTTTAATAGAAGGATTTAAGAATTAACATTAGTGGTTTGTGGATGCTAGTGGGCAATTTTTGCAGCCAGTAAAGGAACAGCCATCAGCTGTCCACAGACTTGTCAGAAGCTGTTGAATAGCAACCTGCTTTTGGATTTTGTCTGGCCCCTGCTTCATGGGAAATTTGATGAGTATAGGCAAGAAAGCAACAGCGTGTCTCTGAATCCATTCGGACTGAGGAATCCATTTTGAAACAGAGCCTAAACTGCTTAGATGCATCGAGCACTACAGCACAGTACAGGCCTTTGGCCCATGATGTTGTGCTGACCTTTTAACCTATACTAAGATCAATCTAACCTTTCCGTACAAATAGCCCTCCATTGTTTTTAATCATCCATGCGCCTATCTAAGAGTTTCTTAAATGTCCCTAATATATCTTCCTCTACGATCACTCCTGCTTTAAATTAAGAGGCGTAAATTCATGAAAGGAAAGAAAAGGGGGGAATTAGAAATGAAGCTTAGAGGCATGAAAAAGAAAAAAAATATTTTAAGCTGTAACATCTATTTAGCTAGTACATGTAACAGAAAAGAACAGCTTAGGAGCAGACTCTTTGGCCCATCATGACTGCCTATCACAAGCCAAAGAATGATTTGCCACACATAATACATCTGACAGCCATAAAAATACTCAAGTCCTGTCATCCATCACTTCAATAGCAAGTTTACTTTTATATAGTGCCTTCAATGTCTCAAAACATTGGTGGATGAAGTAAGATTAACAATGAGAAAAGGGCCACATATGGAAAAGTCTCAGTTCATCAGTAATTCCAGAATAATATTCCACCAGAATATACTGAACAAGGTGTGACACTACAGAGTATACAGTACAGGAAGAAATGTTCCAGGGTATACATTACAGGGCGAGGTGTTCCACCAGAGTATATAGTACAGGGCAAGACGTTCCACCAGAGAATATAGTACAGGGCAAGACGTTCCACCAGAGTATACAGTACAGGGCAAGATGTTCCACCAGAGTATACAGTACAGGGTGAGGCGTTCCAGAGTATACAGTACAGGGCGAGATGTTCAAGTATACAGTACAGGGCGAGGTGTTCCACCAGTGTATACAGTACAAGGTGAGACGTTCCACCAGAGTATACAGTACAGGGCGAGGCATTCCAGAGTATACAGTACAGGGCCAGATGTTCAAGTATACAGTACAAGGCGAGGCATTCCACCAGTGTATACACTGCAGGGCGAGGCACTCCACCAGAGTATACAGTACAGGGTGAGACGTTCCACCAGTGTATACAGTACAGGGTGAGACGTTCCACCAGTGTATACAGTACAGGGCAAGGCATTCCACCAGAGTATACAGTACAGGGCGAGGCATTCCACCAGAGTATACAGTACAGGGTGAGACGTTCCACTAGTGTATACAGTATGGGCGAGGCACTCCACCAGAGTATACAGTACAGGGTGAGGCACTCCACCAGTGTATACAGTACAGGGTGAGACATTCCACCAGTGTATACAGTACAGGGTGAGACCTTCCACCAGTGTATACAGTACAGGGCGAGGCATTCCACCAGAGTATACAGTACAGGGCGAGGCATTCCACCAGAGTATACAGTACAGGGTGAGGCGTTCCACCAGAGTATACAATACAGGGCGAGGCGTTCCACCAGAGTATACAGTACAGGACGAGGCATTCCACCAGAGTATACAATACAAGGCGAGGCGTTACACCAGAGTATACAGTACAGGGTGAGGCGTTCCAGAGTATACAGTACAGGGCGAGACGTTCCACACGTGTATACAGTACAGGGCGAGACGTTCCAGAGTATACAGTACAGGGCGAGGTGTTCCACCGGAGTATACAATACAGGGCGAGGCGTTCCACCAGAGTATATAGTACAGGGCAAGACGTTCCACCAGTGTATACAGTACAGGGCAAGATGTTCCACCAGAGTATACAGTACAGGGTGAGGCGTTCCAGAGTATACAGTACAGGGCGAGATGTTCAAGTATACAGTACAGGGTGAGACGTTCCAGAGTATACACTACAGGACGAGAGGTTCAAGAGTATACACTACAGGACGAGGCATTCCACCAGAGTACACAGTACAGGTGGCTCCCGTTTTCCGAACGTTTGCTTTACGACAGTTCGCTGTTACGATAGACCTACATTAGTTACCTGTTTTCGCTAACAGAAGTGTCTTTGCTTTTACAAAACAAGGCAGCGTGCACCCTGAGCAGCCAAGCTCCTCCCCCGGAACTGCATTCTAGCCGCCATAGCTTAAACTCGTGCCTGTGAGCATCTGTGCTTTATCTCAATTTATTTTGTGCATCCGTCAGCAAGATGAGTTCTAAGACATCGAAAAAGCCTGAAAGAGCTCATATGGGTGTTATGTTTAGCGTTAAAACTGGGCGTAATTAAGCATTTTGATTTTTAGCCTTGACTTTGATCCAGGACACCGGCAGAGATGTTATGTCAAACATACTTTCCATCCCGCCGTCATTTGCAAGCTCGAGGAGTTGATCTCCTTCCCGCGCTGAAATGGACGACACGCGGGTAATGACCTCGCGTGCGTTCAAGCTCAACAGTGGGCGTGACAGGGAATGAGGAAAGGTGCAGCTGACTCATATCGCCAAATCATATCGCTTCCTCGCGGCCCGGTAGCGCATGCTTTGCGGCCCAGTGGTTGGGGACCGCTGGGCTAAGCAGTCAAGCATACTGTCGTTTTTCAAGCCTTCCACATCAGCCACAGCAGACGACGAACCTTGGTCTTCGACATCGAGGCAGGCAGACATAGAAGATGTTAGTGACCAGTCTCCTGTACCTCCCACCACCGCAACCTCCATCATCAGTGTGCTCGCTGTCTTCCCAATTCTGGTAAGTGAAACTACACTGTACATACATTATTTCTACTTTATATAGGCTGTGTATTTTTATGTGTTATTTGGTAGGTCAGTTTTCAGGTCTGGGAACACGCAAAAATTTTTTCCAATATAAATGAAAGACATTTTTGCAAAAGTGGAATTTAAAGGTAGTCATGGGTGGTTTGATCGGTTTTTGAGGCGACGGCAGCTTCATAGCTTAAAGGTGACTGGAGGGAGTGTTTGCGTGAGATTTTCGCTATGCTCGACAGTGCTGCAATTCTACTTTATATAGGTTGTGTATTTATATCATTTCCGCTTTTACTATATGTTACTGCTACTTTAGGTTTAATGTGCTACTTGGTATGATTTGTTAGGTTTTTTTTGGGTCTGGGAACGCTCAAAAATTTTTCCCATAAAAATTAATGGTAATTGCTTCTTCACTTTATGCCATTTCTGCTTACTAACTGTTTCATAGGAACACTCTACGTTTGGATAGCGGGGAAAACCTGTACAAGGCGAGGTGTTCCACCAGTGTATACAGTACAGGGTGAGACGTTCCAGAGTATACAGTACAGGGCGAGACCTTCCACCAGAATATACAGTACAGGGCGAGACCTTCCACCAGAATATACAGTACAGGATGAGGCATTCCACCAGAGTATACAGTACAGGGTGAGACACTCCACCAGAGTATACAGTACACGGCGAGGCGTTCCACCAGGGTATACAGTACAGGGCGAGGCGTTCCACCAGAGTATACAGTACAGGGTGAGACCTTCCACCAGAGTATACAGTACAGGGCGAGACCTTCCACCAGTGTATACAGTACAAGGCGTGACCTTCCACTGGTGTATACAGTACAGGGCGCGACCTTCCACTGGTGTATACAGTACAGGGCAAGGCGTTCCACCAGAGTATACAGTACAGGGCAAGACCTTCCACCGGTGTATACAGTACAGGGCGAGGCATTCCAGAGTATACAGTACAGGGCGAGACCTTCCACCAGTGTATACAGTACAGGGCGAGACCTTCCACCAGTGTATACAGTGCAGGGTGAGACCTTCCACCAGAGTATACAGTACATGGCGAGGCATTCCACCAGAGTATACAGTACAGGGCGAGACACTCCACCAGAGTATACAGTACACGGCGAGGCGTTCCATCAGCGTATACAGTACAGGGCGAGGCGTTCCACCAGAGTATACAGTACAGGGCGAGGCGTTCCACCAGGGTATACAGTACAGGGCGAGGCGTTCCACCAGAGTATACAGTACAGGGCGAGACCTTCCACCAGAGTATACAGTACAGGGCGAGACCTTCCACCAGTGTATACAGTACAAGGCGTGACTTTCCACTGGTGTATACAGTACAGGGCGCGACCTTCCACTGGTGTATACAGTACAGGGCAAGGCGTTCCACCAGAGTATACAGTACAGGGCAAGACCTTCCACCGGTGTATACAGTACAGGGCGAGGCATTCCAGAGTATACAGTACAGGGCGAGACCTTCCACCAGTGTATACAGTACAGGGCGAGGCATTCCAGAGTATACAGTACAGGGTGAGACCTTCCACCAGAGTATACAGTACAGGGCGAGACCTTCCACTGGTGTATACAGTACATGGCGAGACGTTCCACCAGAGTATACAGTACAGGGCGAGACGTTCCACCAGTGTATACCGTACAGGGTGAGAAATTCCAGAGTATACAGTACAGGGCGAGACCTTCCACCAGTGTATACAGTACAGGGTGAGACCTTCCACCAGAGTATACAATACAGGGCAAGACCTTCCACCAGTGTATACAGTACAGGACGAGACCTTCCACCAGTGTATACAGTGCAGGGTGAGACCTTCCACCAGAGTATACAGTACAGGGTGAGACCTTCCACCAGTGTATACAGTACAGGGCGCGACCTTCCACCGGTGTATACAGTACAGGGCGAGGCATTCCAGAGTATACAGTACAGGGCGAGACCTTCCACCAGTGTATACAGTACAGGGCAAGGCATTCCACCAGAGTATACAGTACAGGGCAAGACCTTCCACTGGTGTATACAGTACATGGCGAGACGTTCCACTAGAGTATACAGTACAGGGCGAGACGTTCCACCAGTGTATACAGTACAGGGTGAGACATTCTAGAGTATACAGTACAGGGCGAGGCGTTCCACCAGAGTATACAGTACAGGGTGAGACCTTCCACCAGAGTATACAGTACAGGGCGAGGCATTCCAGAGTATACAGTACAGGGTGAGACCTTCCACCAGAGTATACAGTACAGGGCGAGGCATTCCAGAGTATACAGTACAGGGTGAGACCTTCCACCAGTGTATACAGTACAGGGCCCGACCTTCCACCGGTGTATACAGTACAGGGCGAGGCATTCCAGAGTATACAATACAGGGCGAGACCTTCCACCAGTGTATACAGTACAGGGCAAGGCATTCCACCAGAGTATACAGTACAGGGCAAGACCTTCCACTGGTGTATACAGTACATGGCGAGACGTTCCACCAGAGTATACAGTACAGGGCGAGACGTTCCACCAGTGTATACAGTACACGGTGAGACATTCTAGAGTATACAGTACAGGGCGAGGCGTTCCACCAGAGTATACAGTACAGGGTGAGACCTTCCACCAGAGTATACAGTACAGGGCGAGGCATTCCAGAGTATACAGTACAGGGTGAGACCTTCCACCAGAGTATACAGTACAGGACGAGGCATTCCAGAGTATACCGTACAGGGCGAGAAATTCCGGAGTATACAGTACAGGGCGAGACCTTCCACCAGAGTATACAGTACAGGGTGAGACCTTACACCAGTGTATACAGTACAGGGCGAGACCTTCCACCAGTGTATACAGTACATGGTGAGACGTTCCACCAGTGTATACAGTACAGGGTGAGACCTTCCACCAGCGTATACAGTACAGGGCAAGGCATTCCACCAGAGTATACAGTACAGGGCGAGGCATTCCACCAGAGTATACAGTACAGGGTGAGACCTTCCACCAGAGTATACAGTACAGGGCGAGACATCCACCAGTGTACACGCTACAGGGCGGGGCGCGACCCTCTCACCACAATACATGGACCGTGACCTTACAGCAGAATACACAAGGTGGTTTATAAGAGATTGGTAATGAAATATATCAACTACTGCCTGAGAAGCAACTTGGATCCATTCCAGTTTACCTACCGTCACAACAGCTCCACAGCAGAGGTCATCTCATTGGTTCTTCAGTGAACCCTGGAATATCTGGACAACAAAGATGCATACATCAGGGTGCTCTTTATTAACAACAGTTTGGCATTCAATACCATTATCCCTTCAAAACTAATTAATGAGCTTCAAGACCTCGGCCTCGAGAGCGATAATAAATAAATAAGCAATAAGCATTGAGAATGTGAGATGAAGAGGCCTTGAAAGTGAGTCCAGAGGTTGTGCAAACAGTTCAGTGATGGGGCGAGTGATGTTTTGTGAATTTATCCCAATTGGCTCAAGAGCCTGACGGTGGAGGGGTAATAGCTGCTCCTGAACTTGGTGATGTGGGTCCTGAGGCTCCTGTGCCTTCTTCGTACTGGCAGCAGCGTGAAGAGGGCATGGCCTGGGAGGAGGGGGTCATTAATCGTGCATGCTGCTTTCCTGTGACAGCACTCGGTGTAGACGTGCCTAATGGTGGGGTAGGCTTCACCCGTGGTGCACTGGGCCATAGTCACTACTTTTCATTTCAAAGGCACTAGTGTTTCCATACCAGGCTGTGATACAACCAGTCAATATACCCTCCACCACATATCTATAAAAGTTTGTCAGAGTAGTAGATGTCATGCCGAATCTTCACAAACTTCTAAGGAAGCAGAGGCAGTGGCATGTTTTTCTTTCGTAATTGCACTTACACGCCGGGCCTAGGATAGGTCCTCTGAAATGATAATACCAAGGAATTTAAAGTTGCTGATCCTCTCCACCTCTGATCCCCTGATGAGGACTAGCTCATGGACCTCCATTTTCCTTCTCAGGAAGTCAACAATCAATTCCTTGGTGTTGCCAACATTGAGCAAGAGCTTCTGAGATTAGATTAGATTATGAGGACACGCAGTCCTTTTTTATTGTCATTTAGTAATGCCTGCATTAAGAAATGATACAATGTTCCTCCAGAATGATATCACAGAAACACAAGACAAACCAAGACAGAAAAACTGACAGAAACCACATAATTATAACATATAGTTACAACAGTTGTGACAATTAACATAATGCTTTAAATAAACTGGAACAGAGTGTGATAGATGCTTATCTATTGTAATCTAATCTGTTTATATTCAAAAGAGACAGCAGGGAAACATACACTGCAACCCACTGAGTTTATGCTGACCATTAAGCACTCATTGACTCTAAGTGTAATTTTTTCATATTCTACCTACATTCTAATTCACATCCAGCACAGCAGTGACTCTATGCTGGAAACGGTGAGAACAAATGTACCAGGGTGGGGATGCACCAATCAGACAGGCTGATTTGTCCTCAATGGTGCTTCAGGAGTTGCACTCACCCAGGTATATAGAGAGTAATCCATTACACTGCTGACCTTTGCCTTGGAGATGATGCAAAGGATTTGGGGTTTCAGACGGTGAGTCACTTGCCAGAAGTAATTCAGCCTTTGACAAGTGCTTGCAGACATAATATTTTATTAGCTGGTGAGTTGGATGGCAAACTGAGGACACAAATGATGGAGGACCCAGAAATGGTTACAGTCTGGCATTTGCCATCTAAGTTGCTTGTCACTTCTCAGTCCATGCCTGAATACTACCTCAGACTCCTGCGTGCAGGCATGGACTGCTTCATTTGCAGAGGCGTTGCAAATGGAGAATAATATTTAGAACACAGAACAGTACAGCACAGCAACAGGCCTTTTAGCTTGCAATGTTGTGCGGCACTAATTAAACTAATGATGCCTAATTAGACTAATCCCTTCTGCCTGAACATGGGCCATATCCCTCCATTCTCTGCATATCAACGTCTCTTAAATGCCTCTATTCTACAACCACCACTGACAGCGCATTCCAAGCACCCACCACTCTATAAGAAAAAAAACCTGCCCCATACATCTCCTGTGAACTTTCTCCCTCTCATCTTCACTGCATAACTCTTCAGTGTTATACATTTCAACCCTGGGAAAACACTAGCTGACTATTCTACATGTAGATCTCATAATTTTAAAAACTTCTATCAAGTCATACATCAGCTTCCACCACTCCAGAGAAACCCTAGCTTGCCCAACCTCTCCTTATAGCAACACACACACAAAATATTGGAGGAATTCAGCAGGCCAGGCAGCAACTATGGAAAAGTGTGAACAGTTGACATTTGGGGCCAAGACCCTTCATCAGAAACTTTCATCTCCTTATAGCACATGCCTTCTAATCCAGGAAGCATATGGTAAAAGGGTGACCATCGCCCAATGACCATTGTTTTGAGTTTGGGACAATGGACCTCAAACATCACACCTACCTTTATGGATCTAGGATTTAACAGTTATATTATACTTTATTGTCGCCAAACAACTTGTACTAGAACGTACAATCATCATAGTGATATTTGATTCTGCGCTTCCCACTCCCTAGATTACAAATCGATAGTAAATATTAAAAATTTAAATTATAAATCATAAATAGAAAAATGGAAAGTAAGGTAGTGCAAAAAAACTGAGATGCAGGTCTGGATACTTGGAGGGTACAGCTCAGATCCGGGTCACAATCTGTTCAGCAATCTTATCACAGTTGGAAAGAAGCTGTTCCCAAATCTAGCCGTACAAGTCTTCAAGCTCCTGAGCCTTCTCCTGGAGGGAAGAGGGATGAAAAGTGTGTTGGCTGGGTGGGTCGTGTCCTTGATTATCCTGGCAGCACTGCTCCGACAGCGTGCGGTGTAAAGTGAGTCCAAGGACGGAAGATTGGTTTGTGTGATGTGCTTTGCCGTGTTCACGATTACTTTGTCTTTCCTGCCTGTTGACTTCTTTCACCAGAGTCCTTTTATCATCACGTTGTCAAATGCTCTCTTGAAGAAAGGGACAGTCACTCCCACTTTTGAAAGTTTGGTTCAGGGTTGGGCCAAGGTTATGAGCAAGTGGTCATGATAACACCAAAACCCAGTGTTGAATTCATAATTGATGACATTTTTCTGTTTGGCATCATTGTCAATAACACCTCCCCTCCCTTATGACAGAAGTTTCAGTTGCATGGCTGTCATGGCGGGGACTGGACATGCTGTCAGGAACCATCCCCAAAGAGGGCTAGTGATAGAGTTGGGAAGCACAAAAGGAAAGAAGATAGGGCTAAGATGGAAGGACGTGACTGGAGGGGAAGGGAGTTGTGAAGGAAGGAAAAGTATAGAGGGAAGAAATCAGGAAACCTGAGGACTGAAGGTAAGACACAAGATGATGGGCAAGGTCAGTCAAGGAAAAGTGCATAGACAAGACTACACTGTGTCTGTGCTACACATACGTTACGTCGTTTACGTCTGCGTGCACATGTACTTATATGCATGCCCTTGTTAATTACTGGGCATGGAATCAGAGTGCAGCTCTTCATGTATGGTATGTTCAAGTGTGTCTGCACATACAGTCAATCAAGTCATTACGTTTGTCATTGTACATGCATGGACAATTGCAATGAAAAACTTACTTGCTGCATTATCACAGGCCTACAGCATCATATAAGCAGCAATCACAAAAAAACAAAAAATAATCTGCAGATGCTGGGGTCAAAGCAACACTCACAACACGCTGGAGGAACTCAGCAGGTCGGGCAGCATCCGTGGAAAAGATCGGTCGACGTTTCGGGCTGGAACCCTTCGTCAGGACAAAGGGCTCCGGCCCGAAACATCGAGCGATCTTTTCCACGGATGCTGCCCAACCCGCTGAGTTCCTCCAGCGTGTTGTGAGAATCACAAGAAAACTAAGCCAAACATAAATTATACACAATTTTTACCAGAAAACAGAATTAGAACAAAAGTCCATTTTAGCAAAAAGCTGGTTAATGTTTTAATAGACAATAGTGATTAGTTTTTCGGTTGGTTCAAGAATGGAATTGTTGGATATACAAATATGCAAAGCATCTGCAAGTGTGGCTGTCTGTAAAGCAGAGTACTGTCTCCAATTGTTCTGGAGACTCCTACACTGGACCAAGACCTTGCTGTGTTAGGTCCCATGCTGGTGAGCAACAAGCACCCCACATTAAAAAAAATTAATTAGCTGACATCTTGCACTCCTTGGTACTGGAATGCAAGTCAGTCATGCTCATTTTTCAAGGAATGCCCAAGAAGATCCCCTTGTTGCATCTTCAGGTTGGCCTCTCATTGTCAGGTATGCCTGGTGCTGCTTCCAACATACCTCTCCTTCTTGCTCAGTGATGTGTGTTTTACCAGGGCTCTTTATCATCACTTTGTCAAATGCCTGCACGATGAATGGTGCAATTACTCTTATTTCTAGAATTCTGATTGGAACACTCCTCACTCACCAGTTGATCACCTGGCTTGTACATGGAAGTAGAGTGAAGAATATTCCCGGCTGCGAGATTACAGGTTGTAGCCATGAACAATTTCACAGATCCAGTGCACCCTTGCTGACTCATTGAAACAAACTTTGGAATATTTTTGCTAAGAAGCATAACATTTCAACCCTCTTTAGATTACTTTCCCAAGGTTCATTGGAGCATGAATGAAGATTTCACTTTTTTTTAATAATGGATGGCAATCAATGGATCGACTGCATGTTGCTGGCCATTAGGGGTTCCACAGAGAGTAATGCACTCACTGCCAAAAATAGTACAGTAAGTATAGACACATAGCAGAGTTATAATATCTCTTGGCAAATGCACTTCCAAGTTGTTACCGGATATTTTAGCAGAAAGAAAACAAAAATGGATTTAGAACATTCTTATTTGTCTATGTGAAGCTCAAGTGAAACACAACGCACTCCTTACCTGTTGGCGGCTTGAGTATTGGTGGTGGGATCAATGGGACGATGATGGGAGTACCGCCATGGTCCTTAGAACCAGCCGGCGTATCTGCCAACCCGTTTCCGGCAGTCATGGCTGGAAAACTTGAATTGGAGTTCGATGGCGACGTAATAACACTATCTTCAGAGAGTTTCAGTTTTGGCAAGGAATTTTCTGCAAATGAAAGATATTATTAATCAATTCTGCTATTTTCTAGGGCATGCACAATTTTGAATCTCAGATGAAAACTGGTCTTGGTCATCATCATAAGCAGTCTCTGTAATTTTATGGACAAGTGAGAACGTACTGATATTATCTAGACAGACAAGTATGATCTGATTGAATTAAACTTAAACAAACCAGAATTAAATCAATAATTAAGATCACCAAGAAGTGTTCAAAGAATATAATATTTGGAAATCCTTTTTCTTCAAAGCATACTTTCCCCTTTAGGATTCGACAGTCAGGTAAAAATATCAAAATGTTCTGCACTGTAGATTGGATGACTGGTACGTGGCAAAGAGTGGGAATAAAGGGGGCCTCTTCTGCTAAAGACTAGTATTCTGCAGTGGTCAGTATTGCGTCCATTTCATTTCTCAATATACGTCAATGATTTGGGTGAAGGAATTGATGGTTTTGTGGCCATGCTGGCAGACGGTACAAAGATAGGTGGAGGGGCAGTTAATGTCGAAGATGGAGGGAATGTGCAAACCACTTCGACAGATTGGGAGAATGGGCAAAGAAGTGATAGATGAAATGTAGTGTAGGGAAATGAATGGTCATGCACTTTGGTAGAAGGATTAAAGGCAAAGACTATTTTCTAAACGGAAAGAAAATTTGAAAAATCAGAGGTGCCAATGGAGTCCCTGTGCAGGATTCTCTCAGGTTAACTTGCAGGTTGAGTCGGTGTTAAGGAAGGCAAATGCAATGTTAGCATTCATTTCGAGAGGACTAGGATATAAGAGCAAGGATGTGATGCTGAAGCTTTATAAGGCATTAGTCAGACTGCACTTACAGTGTTGAGAGCAGTGTAAGGTCCCTTATTGAAGAAAAGATCAAGTTAGATTATCAGTTTACTATATATGAACATTTATGAATACAGCCAAATAAAACAGTGTTACTTCAGGACCAAGGTGCAAAACACAGTGTGAATGGTCACACACAGTAAAGCACATATAAGAGAGCAGTAAAATACAGTCACACAAAATGTACGGTTCAAGTCCGAGTCCATAAAAGTTGCAGCAGTCTGCAATCGAACACATTACAGCTCATCTTCTGCCAAGCAAGCAGTGGAGGGCAGCAGTGACATCACCACCTCTGGCACCAACCTCGACACCTCTCTCCTGGACGACTGTAAACAAGGGTCACCACAGCTTGAGGCCAACTCCTCACTACAACCAAGGCCAAGCAGCTCTACCATTAAACCTATGAACCGGACTTGCAGCATTCCACATTACCAATGTCCAACAGGGTTCCTGCTATCACAAGAGAAGTGACCAAGACAATCACTCGCTGATAGACTGCACACTGCCTTCACGCACTGACTCCAATGCCTCACTGCAGCAGGCAGCAACATGGTCTGCACCAAGTCTACCTCTTTCAGTTTCTCCACCAATAGGTAATTAGCTGATGGATTGAACTGCAGTACTCTAAGTTCTTACTGTCCAGCAGGGTCTCATGATCGTAAAAAAAAATGCATTTAAAAAAAGACAGCATCTTTGGTTGGCCCCGTAGAAGCTGCTGCATCCGAGCATGCCACCATCTTACTGGAAAAGATGTGCTGGCCTTGGAGAGGGTCCAGAGGGGTTCACAAGAAAGATTCTGGGAATGAAAGGGTTAATGTAGAAGGAGCATTTGATGGCTCTGGGCCCATACACACTGGAATTGAGAAAATTAAGGAGGATCTCATTGAAATGCATCAAATATTAAGAGATCTGGACAGAGGATGTGGAGAGGATGTTTCCTAAAGTGGGTGTGTCTATGACCAGAGGGCACAACCTCAGAATAGAGAGACGTCCATTTAGAACAGATACGAGGAGGAATTTCTTCAGCCAAATGGTGGTAAATCTGTGGAATTCATTGCCATGGATAGCTACAGAGACCAAGTCATTGAGTATATTTAAAGCGGAGGTTGATAGGTTCTTGGTTAGTCAGGACATCAAAGGTTATGCTGAGAAGGCAAGAGAATGGTGTTGAGAGGGACAATAAATCAGCCATGATGAAATGCCAGAGCAGACTTGATACGCCAGATGACCTCATTCTACTCTTATGCCTTATAGTCCTATGTTCATAAAGTTAAGTTTAAGGGATGACACTACCTCTAACTTAAACTGGTCGAGGAAAACCTACGAGCTCCTTCCCACACCTTTTACCCATTTATGTTCATTCATTATGTGCCGTGTCGTAAGATATAGGCAATCATGGTCTTTCTATGACCATGATTGTTCCTGGCAAATTTTTCTACAGAAGTGGTTTGCCATTGCCTTCTTCTGGGCAGTGACTTGACAAGACAGGTGGGCCCAACTTTCATCAATACTCTTCAGCGATTGTCTGCCAGGCGTCAATGGCCGCACAACCAGGACTCGTGATATGCACCAGCTGCTCATACGACCATCCACCACTTGCTCCCATGGTTTCACATGACCCTGATCAGGGTGCTAAGCAGGTGCTACACCAGGCCCAAGGGTGACCTTCAGGTTAGCAGAGGGAAAGAGCACCAAATGCCTCCTTTGGTAGAGACGCATCTCCACCCCGCCACCCATACCCATTTATGGCAGTATTTAAAAACTGAGGAACTGAGAAAATAATTAAGAATATGGGCATTACATCCAAAGCACTAGCATCTCTCTGAAACTTAGTTGGATCATCTGTTTTGGATATTTACTCCTTTTATCCATTTGGAAATTATGTTAACTACAGTTCACTTTTTCCCACAGATGCAGTCTGACTCGCTCAATGCTTCCAGTGTTTTCTTTAAACTAAAATATCCAAGCATCATTAACAAGCAAGATTCCTCATTGATTGATCGGTAATAAATTGAACCACTTTGGAAACTGAAGCTTTGCTCAGTCTGAATAACTACATTTCTCCCCAGCATTTTTTCATGCCATGACCTAAACTATTTTTTAATTATATAGCCCATGACAAAGACCTACAGCTTGCAGCCTGAGGGTGGGGAAAGCAAGGACAATCCATCAGCTTCAGAAGAACTTAAGAAAAATAAACTTGCAGGATTACTGGGATGGGCCTGATTTGAATGTTCCCCAGAGAGCCTGCAGAACCCAATAGGTTAAAATGGCCTCATTCTGTGCCAGATCATTATAATATGACGCTGCTACTCACTAACAAGGCTCACAGGTATTATAAGAAGTCTCAGCATCGCTTCACATGTGAAATCAACATAGCCCACACCACCATTTACAGCCATCTTCAGAACACAGGAGTTCTGACCGAGGGTCTTCAATGACAAATGCCAACTGCTTCTACAATTGCTGCCTGGCCTGATGAGCCATTTTATGTTTTTATTATTGATGATTATGATATCCTCACTGAAGATTTAATGACTATTGATCCATAGCTGATAATGAGACACTAACAGCCCAGTTCCTTCCTAATTTTTTGTACGCTTCACTTCATACCAATCTCCAATGCTTTCAAAATGATTCAAATACCTGGTGAATGAGCTACAAAAACCTTTCCTAAATCAAGTATTTTAATTTAAATTTGCAGATTTGCAGGTTGCAAAATGTATTGGTATATACTTTACAAAGCGTGAATATATTCAAACCAATGGGAAGACACAAATATTCAGATGGCAACAAATAGCATTCATGTAAATTAGCAACTACAAACATATTCAGCAACAATTTAAATTTGTATATTACCTGCAGCTTGTTTTTTTTCTTTGGGCGATATGTGGTGGGCGCGGGGGAAGTGGAAAGAGAACCCCCTGAGACAAGTCAAATGGTGCCATGCCTTTTAAATCAGCTGTCTTTTGTGAAGTCATATACTGTGTACGGTGCTCCCAGTGTGGCCTCCTGTATACCGGTGAGACTGGGCACAGATTAAGAGACCACTTTGCCAAGCACTTACACTTCGTCCAATAGAAAAGGCAGGAGCTCCCAGTACCCACCAATTTTGATTCTACTTCCCATTTCCATTCCATCATGCCAGTCCATAGCTTCCTCTACTGCTGTGAAGAGGCCACACTCAGGTTGGAGAAGTAACACCTTATATTCTACCTGAATAGCCTCCAACCTGATGGTATGAACATCAATTTCTTGAATTTCTAGTAATTCCACCCCCCCTTCAACCTTCACTATTCAAATTCCCTCTCTCACCTTATCTTCTGCTCATCACCTCCCTCCAGTGCTCCTCCCCCTTCTCTTTCTTTCAAGGCCTTCAGTCGTCTCCCATCAGATTTTGCCTTCTCCAGCCCAAGCAACCAAGTTTCACCAAGCAACTTCCTAGCTCTTTACTTCACCCCTCCCCCTCTCCTGGTTTCACCCATCACCTACTACCTTGTATTAGAAATCCACACTTCTTCCTCCCCTTCCCTCCACTTTCTTGCTCTGAGTTCTCATCTCTTTCTTTCTCCAGTCCTGATGAAGGGTTTCGGGCTGAAACACCAACTGTTTACTCTTTTCCATAGATGCTGCCCGACCTGTTGTGGTGGGCATGTGGCCAAGTGGTTAAGGCGTTCGTCTAGTGATCTGAAGGTCGCTAATTCGAGCCTCAGCTGTGGAAGCGTGTTTATGTCCTTGAGCAAGGACATTGCTCTAGTGTCTGTGCGAGGAGTGGCGCCCCACACAGACTTCCAATCTGTGCCTGGTAAGGCATGAAAATGCCCGATGCAGGCCTCTCATGGTCTGAGTCAATGTTCCCTCCTCCCTCTCTCCCTCCCTGCTGAGTTCCATCAGCATTTAGTGTGTGTTACTTGGATTTCCAGCACCAGCAGATTTTGTCTTGTTTGTTTGTGCTCTGCTGCATGTGGCCAGTGACATCCAGAGGGAGTGACCACTTCTCCAAGCACCCGTGCTCCCAGTTTAATTCCCCTCATTCAGCCATTTAACTCCCCTTATTTCCACACCGACCGGTCTTCAGCAAACTAGAGGAAGAAACCTCATTTTCTGCTTGAGTAGACTACATCTGACAGTGGAAACACTGAACTCTCCAATGTCTGATCACCTACCCTCTGCCCATTTTCTTTCTCATTCTGATCTACCAAGTTTCACCCACACTCACCCCAGGTGAATATTTACCCCTTTCTTTCCCCTCCTCCGCTCACTCTATCTACCCATCACCCACACACATACATATACATATACACACAGTGGCATGCAAAAGTTTGGGCACCTCTGGTCAAAATTTCTGTTACTATGAATAGCTAAGCAAGTAAAAGATGACCTGATTTCCAAAAGGCATAAAATCAAAGCAATTCTACAAGCAGTTCTCTCAGAAAGTTTCCTTGGTCTTCCAGACCTCCACTGCTCCTGTTAACTGCCATTTCTTAATTACATTATAAACTGAGGAAACGGCTACCTGAAAACACTTCGCTATCTTCTTATAGCCTTCTCCTGCTTTGTGGGCATCATTTATTTTAATTTTCAGAGTGTTAGGCAGCTGCTTAGAGGAGACTATGGCTGCTGATTGTTGGATCAAGGTTTGAGGAGTCGGTATTTATAAAGCTTTTGCATCACCTGGCCTTTCCTAATGATGACTGTGAACAAGCCATAGCCCTAACAATCTAATTAAGTTCTGAGACATTAGTAAAAGTTATCTGAGAGCTCAAATCTCTTGGGGTGCTCAAACTTTTGCATCATGCTCTTTTCCTTTTTTTCTCCACTCTAAAATTGTACAAAACAAAAATAAAACACTAATCTTGCTTAAAATGTTGAGAAGAATGTTTCATCTTTAACTTTATGACTTTTGAAGATCAGTTCATCTTCTACTCACTTAACTATTCTCACAGTAACAGAAATTTTGACCAGGGGTGCCCAAACTTTTGCATGCCACTGTAATACATCCCACCTGTAACACTCCTCTATAATTACCCATATCAATTTTGCTGGCTGTCAAAACTTCGGGATCCTAAAAAGTCACTGTATGTCCAAAATACTCAGGCACTTAAAACTAAAAATAACAAAAACTAAATAGAATTAATAAGCTGTCTGAACCCCCCCGAGGAACCCCAAAATTGATCTACATCATTGATATAAATTGACTGATTTTACACCCATGGGATTACTTGCTTCTGATTAAATGATAATTTACCTACAATGGGAACACAAGAGCCTGCAGATGCTGGAATCTGGAGCAGAAAATGAACTGCTGAAAGAACGCAAGGACGAGGAACTCACAGAACACCTGTTGAATACCTTCTTCAGAATGGGTGCTCCTTGAGGAGAATGTTCAGTAGAGTAGAAGAATGGGGACACAAGAGACTGTCGACAATAGAAACTGGGGCAAAAGAAAAAAAAAACTCCTGATGGTAAACAGCAGGTTATTCAGTGGAAGGGAAGCCCCGATGAAGGATCCACACCCAAAAAGTAACTATCTCTTTGCCTCCACAGATGTTGCTCAATCTGTTGAGCACATCCATTGACCCACAATATTTGGCCCAATGCTTCAGATCGATGAACTCTTCTCATTGACTGAGGTAACAGTTCAGTTTCTCTCTCCAGAGATGCTCCCTGAGCTGGTGAGGGTTTTGTGTATTTTCTGATTTTACAATACATTTCCAGCATGTGCATTATTTGGAGCTGTGCACTGAGCCAACATTTAAGCTTCATTTTCTATTGCTGTTTTAGCATTCAAAAAACAAACATGAACAGAACTGTTGTTAAGAAAATCAGCTTTAGCAGACTTAAATGACCAGTTGCTCTGATTCAGAATCTGTTTCAGTAATCTGAAGAGACAGTAAGCTAATCATTCTCCTTGGTATTCCATCATCAGGGACCGCCACCACCTCGGACATGCTCTCCTCTTGCTGCTACCAACAGGAAGAAGGTGCAAGAGCCTGAAGACTCTCACCACCAGGGATCAGGAACAGTTATCACCCCTCAAACATCAGGTTCTTGAATCAGAGGGGATAACTACATTCACCCCATCACTGAACTGTTCCCACAATCTATGGACTCAATTTCAAGGACTGCTCATCCCATAGTCTCAACTTATTTCTTATTTATTATCATTTCTAATTTTTTTCTTTCTTTTTGTATTTGTCTTTTGCACACGAGTGGTTCACCACGTTGATGTGGTCTTTCATGGATTCCATTATTAAATTTATTGAGTATGTCCAGAGGAAAATGAATCTTAAGGTTGTACAGGTGTTCCCCCGCTTTTCGAACGTTCGCTTTACGACACCTCACGGTTACGAAAGACCTACATTAGTTTCCTGTTTTCGTTAACAGAAGGTGTTTTCACTGTTACGAAAAAAGGCAGCGTGCACCCCGAGCAGCCAAGCTCCTTCCCCAGAACTGCATTCTAACCAGCATTGCTTAAGCACGTGCCTGTGAGCATCTGTGCTTTATGTCGATTTATTTTGACATCTGTTAGCAAGATGAGTTCTAAGGTATTGGAAAAGCCTAAAAGAGTTCGTAAGGGTGTTACACTTGGCAGAAAACTAGACATAATTAAGCGTTTCGATTGTGGTGAACAAAATAAGGACAAAGTGAGTTTGGCTTGTGGAAGTTGACGAAGATGATGTTGAAGAGGTTTTGGCATCCCATGACCAAGAACTGATAGATAAAGAGCTGATTCAATTGTTATCCTTTCCTCTTCCAATTGTAACCGAATGGAGTAGCAAACGGACCGAAAGTGAAGTCGTCCAGGAACTGAGCGTGAAGCAACTGCGTGAGATTTTCGCTGCAATTGACAATGCTGCAATGATTGCAGAAAAGTACAACTTCAATTTTGAAAGAGTACGTAGGTTTAGGGCATATTTGCAGGATGGTTTGAGTGCTTACAAAGAACTGTGATAGAAAAATGCGCGAGGCTAAGCAGTCAAGCATACTGTTGTTTTTCAAGCCTTCCACATCAGCCACAGCAGACGACGAACCTCGGCCTTCGACACCCAGGCAGGCAGACGTAGAAGAAGATGACCTGCCTGCCCCGATGGAAACAGACGACGATGAGATGACACCCCAGTGTCTCACCACCCAACCTCCGATGTCTCAGCCTAACACACCATCATCAGTGTGCTCGCTGTCTTCCAGATTCCGGTAAGTGATACTACACCGTACATACATTATTTCTACTTTATATAGGCTGTGTATTTTTATGTGTTATTTGGTATGATTTGGCAGCTTCATAGCTTAAAGGTTACTGGACAGAGTGTTTCTGCTGAGAGCGCTTGCGTGAGATTTTTGCTGCGCTAGACAGTGCTTCAATGATTGCAGAAAAGTATTTCTACTTTATATAGGCTGTGTATTTATCATATCATTCCTGCTTTTACTATATGTTACTGTTATTTTAGGTTTTATGTGTTATTTGGCATGATTTTGTAGGTTATTTTTTAGGTCTGGGAACGCTCAAAAATCTTTTCCATATTAATAAATGGTAATTTTTTATTCACTTTACGACATTGCGGCTTAGGAACCGTTTCATAGGAACGCTCTACCTTCGGATGGCGGGGGAAACCCATATATGGTGACAGACATGTACTTGGACAATAAACTTACTTTGAACTTTGAATTTAATTGACCTTGTCGTTTTCCTGATAAGTAAGGCAAGCTCTCTTGATGCGTGGTTGCTTAAGCAAAGCCGAAACTTTGTGGCATCTTGATTAGTGACCAAGCTATCATCTGTAGTGCAATCACTGCACCATGAAGCAACTTTGTTCAAATATTTGTTCAAAACCCAGCCATGCTTAAATGGCAGAGAAACTCAATGGGCCAGATGGCCTGATTTTGCTCTTGTATCTGATGGTCTGATTTAAAAACTTTATATTCCAAAAGAAGCACAATTGTCTTGTAAAAAAAAGTTTTCACAAACCATCCCTCCTTTCTTCTGCATTATTAATGTCCATTGCAAAATTAAGGATGATATTACTCATTTTAGCCAACTCCATGCTATGTGCAGCTTCCCCACCTCTATGTGCACCCTCTCACCCTCAGAGGAATATTTCTATTGGTGACCTCCTCTTGGACATAATGGGAAACAGATGCCTTAATGCTGGTTATAATCCATTTTAAATATTTGAGGAAGTATCTCTGCGGCTTTGGCTCCAATTCTCTGCTATGGAAGTTATTTAGTTCTTATCATTTGAGTATTTTTAAACAGCTGGAATAACATGATATCAAACAATAATTTGTTTTGAAGTTGACTTCTGCAATGATGTTTGAGCAATACCACGGTCACTTCCCTTTCTCAGTGGCTGAATATCCGGAGCGGGCAGCAAGCCCAACACAACTTAATGAGCATCCTCAAGTGAAATCATCTCTTATGCAACTGTAAGAAGAAAGAATGAACTCTGCAACTGAGATAGCACAAAACGAGCAAGTTTGCAATCTGGAATTAAAGATCACATTGGTGCATGTCTGCAGAAATCAGAGGTTCACTTTCAGCTGGCAACTGAGTGTTAACAATGGAATTCGTATCAATGCTGACATTAAATAGGTTATAGTTAACCAACTGGCGTGTGGCCAAGGCGTCGGTCTAGTGATCTGAAGGTCGCTAGTTCGAGCCTCATCTGAGGCAGCCTGTTGTGTCCTTGAGCACTTAACCACTCATTGCTCTGCGACGACACCGGTGCCAAGTTGCATCAGCCCTAGTGCCCTTCCCTTGAACAACATCGGTGGCATGGAGAGGGGAGACTTGCAGCATGGGCAACTGCCGGTCTTCCATACAACCTTGCCCAGGCCTGCGCCCTGGAAATCTTCCAAGATGCAAATCCATGGTCTCACGAAACTAACGAATGCCTACTAGTTAACCCATGAAACATCAGCTTTAACAAGATTCCAGATTTTGCTGACTGTAACAATTTACTTCCCTTACAGACAAGGTCACTCGAACTTGGCTGGCATCACACTTCCTTGAAACTTCAAATAAAATCTTCACATTGTACTTATTCTTCATTTAGCAAAGCAAATATAGCTTATTGAAAAACTGAAAGGTTACTTTGACCAACCTGGAAGGCCATGTTGCAAGGTGGAATACCGATAGACAGTTGTAGTTTTAGGAATACTGTTTTCCTGCTAATTAGATCTTCCATAAACACATCTCAGGTTTCACCACAAACAGCATAAGGAGCAGCTTCACAGTAAATAAACCTGTGTCACTATGTTTCAAATTTACCATTTTGAACTATTGATTATAAAAGGTTGTATGCAATTAATACTACCTACATGCCTCTGTTACCTAAGCGCAAATCACCTTCATCTTCTTTGGCAGTACTTTGGGATTGAAAGTGACTTGCTTTCACTCTGGGCTCTGAGGTGGTTGATGAGGCCAAGGTGGGAACTATAGACTCTTGCGCAGATGGGTCAGGAGATCCACCTTTGGGTAGTTCGGTAGGTAGGTGAAATCACAAACACAAGAACATCTGCAGATGCTGGATATCCAAGACAACACACACAAAATGCTGGAGGAAATCAGCAGGCCAGGCAGCATCTACGTTATTCCTTTCTGTGCCTTGTCGCACATTGGGTGGCATTTCTACCGTTTCCATAGCAGTTGACTATGTTTTTTTTTTACATGGCCGATTTGCTATCCAGATGGAAAGAGTGCAAGGAGCCAGTTGGATTCGAACTCAGAACCATTCACCTCGAAGTCCGGTGCCAATGCCACTACACCACCGGCCACCTCATCAGCATCTATGGAAAGGAATAAACAGTCGTTTCCGGCCGAGACCCTTCATCAGGTCTGGGGAAAAAGGTGAGAAGTCAGAGTAAAAAGGTGGGGGGAGGGAAAGGAAGGAAGAAGTACAAGGTGGTAGGTGATAGGTGAAACTGGGAGAGGGGAGAAGGTGAAGTAAAGAGCTGGGAAGTTGATTGATGAAAGAGATAAAGGGCCAAAGGAGAGGGTAGAAGACCATGGAAGAAAGGGGAGGAGGAGAAGCACCAGAGGGGGAGATGGGCAACCAAGGAAAAAGGTGAGGGGGAAACAGGAATGGGGAATGGTGAGGGCGAAACAGGAATGGGGAAAGGTGAGGGGGAAACAGGAATGGGGAATGGTGAGGGGGAAACAGGAATGGGGAAAGGTGAGGGGGAAACAGGAATGGGGAAAGGTGAGGGGGAAACAGGAATGGGGAATGGTGAGGGGGGAGGCACAATTGCCAGAAGTTTGAGAAAACACCATCAGGTTGGAGGCTACCCAGACTACCCTGAAGGTGTTGCCCCTCCAACCCAAATGTGGCTTCATCATAGCAGTAGAGGAGGCCATGGACTGACATGTAGAATTGAAATGCATGGCTACCAGGAGATCCCTCTTTTTCTGGTGGATGGAACTTAGGTGCTCGGCAAAGTGGTCTCCCAAACTATGTTGTGTCTCACTGGTATACAACAGGCCACACCATGAGCACCGGATACAGTAGATGACCCCAATAGACCCAAGGGTGAAGTGTTGCGTCACCTGGAAGGACTGTTTGGGGCCCTGAATGGTAGTGACGGAGGACGTGTAGGGGCAGGTGTGTCACTTGTTCCATTTGCAAGGATAAGTACCAGGAGGGAGATCAGTGAGGGAGGGATGAGCGGACAAGGGAATTGCATAGGAAATGATCCCTGCGGAAAGTGGAAAGTGGGGATTGGAAAGATGTGCTTGGTGGTGGGATCCTCTTGGAAATGTCTCTATCTCTGGAGACAGTCTATCCACTGATATCTTTTATAAACTCACTGATTCTCACAGCTACTGGACCATACCCTGTCACTTGTAAAAATGCCATTCCTTTCTCTCAGTTCCTTAGTCTCCACATCTGCTCTCAGGATGAGCCTTTTCATTCCATTATTAATGAGATGTACTCCTTCTTCAAAGAAAGGGACTTTCCTTATTCCACCATCAATACTGCCCTCACTCACATCTCTTCCATTTCGCGCACGTCTGCCCGCACACCCATCTTCCCATTGCCACACCAGGAATAGGGTTCCTCTTGCCCTCACCTACCACCCCAGTAGCTTCAGCATCCAGTGCACAATTCTCCGTAACTTCCACCATCTCCAACAGCATCCTTTAGGTAGGGTAGGGAGCCAGGGAAATGCTCTGCTGCTTCCGCAACTTCTGCAGGGCTGTGCGCTGACAACGTGTGGCCATGAGATTTCACTACCATCCCAAATGCTTTTTGCCTCACTTTCAACAACAATGGGCCAGATGTTCCCCACCCGATAATCTCCACCGCGACCAGAGCTCCAAACTGAGTCTTGCTTCAGGAGCCCGGCCCTTAAAGTGGCCAGCCCAAAGTAGCTGACCAGCCGGCTGGTGGTGTAGTGGCATCGGCACCACACCTCGAGGCCAAAGGTCCCGAGTTTGAATCTGGCCGGCTCCTTGCGCACTTTCCATCCGTGCTGGGTTGAGCATCGATCTAACAACTTGACCTCATAAAAGTCAGATGCTACCTAAATGACAAAAATGCTGCCTGATGTGCCACAAGGAGTGAAAAGGAACAACAACAACAAAATAGCTGACTGACATGACAGCCTCAGTGCTGGATGTGGAATCCAGGAAAGGTGATCTTTATTGATGGATACTTCTTCATGCGTGAGCCAGTGTAGTGAAAGTGTACTCAGCTGCAGGATAACAGTTTCAATGCCACACAATCAACCTTCTGCCATAGAAAATTATGTGAGAATGACAAGCACACTACTACCAGCAGGAGTAATGATAGAACTGAATATTCTCTGTTATTCATTCTTGTACCTGCTGTAATATAATTAAGAATGAATTTGAGGAGAAACTGAATCTATTAAAAATATGGACCTGAACCAAATGATGACTAGGAATAGAATGAAAAAAGCTGCTCAGTCCGTCAGTTTACTGGCCTGTAAATTGGACACATTTATACACAATTCAAAACACACGCTGGTTCAAGAACTCATTGGGTGGGGTGGGGTGGGGTGGGGTGGGGTGGGGTGTGCATATGGTGTTTACCACTTTCAGTGCACAGACAGGGTAAATTCATTTCTTCAGTGTGACTAATGATGTTATGACAAATGTTGCACACCACACATTTCCTTCACCACTGCCAGAATTTGGAACCTTTGAGGAGTGACTTGGATCCATTTCAATTTCCCAACTGGCACAACAAACCCACAGCAGATGTCTTCTCATTGACTCTTCACTCAACCTTGGAATATCTGGATAGCAAAGATGCTTACATCAGGATGCACTTTATGGACTGCAGCTTGGCATTCAATACCACTAATCCTTCAAAACTAATCAATAAGCTTTAAAACCTTGGACTCAATACCTCCTTGATCAACTAGATTCACGATTTCCTCACTTGCAGACCCCGGTCAGTTAGGATGCGGACTGGCAAGAACATCTCCTCCATCAGCACAGTTCTCTTGCTTTACACCTATGACTGTGTAGCTGAGCACAGCTCCAGTGCCATATTTAAGTTTGCTGATGACATCGCTGTCACTAGCTGAATCAACGTAGAGGAGGGAGACAGAAAATTTGGCTCAGTGGTGCCACAGCAACAACCTCTTACTCAATAACAGTGAGACAAAAGAGCTGACTATTGACTTCAGGAGGAGGAACTCAGAGGTGGAGAGGATCAGCAACTTGAAATTCTTCAGTGTTATAATTTCAGAGCACCTGTCCAGAGCCCAGCACCTAAGTGCAAGTGCGAAGAAAGCAGGGCAGAGTCTTTATCTTCTTAGGGGTTGGCAAAGATTCAGCATGACATCTAAAACCTTGACAAACTTCTATAGATGTGTTATGGAAAGTACACTGACTAGTTGCATCATGGCCCACTGTAGAAATGCCTTGAAATGAAAATCCATCAAAAACTAGTGGAAACGGCCAGTCCACCGTGGGTAAAGCTCTCCCCACCATTGAGTACATCTACACAGAGCAGCCATCATCAAGGGTCCCCATCACCCAGGCCATGCTCTCTTCTCACTGCTGCCATCAGGAAGAAGGTGCAGGAGCCTAAGAACTCACACGCCCAGATGCAGGAACAGTTATTACCCCTCAATCATCAGGCTATTGAACCAGTAGGGATAACTTCACTTGCCCAATGACAGCTCTGTTCCCACAACCTATGGACTCACTTTCAAGTACTCCATCTCATGTTCATGATATTTATTGCTCATTTATCATTAATCATTTTTTCTTTTTTATTTGCACAGTTTGTCATCTTTTGCATATTGGTTGTTTGTCCTGTTGGGTGTAGTCTTTCAGTGATTCTGTTATGTTTATTGGATTTACTGAGCATGCCAGCAAGAAAACAAATCTCGGGGATGTAAATGGTGACATACATGTACTTTGATAATAAATTTTAATTGAACTCTGAATTCTGAGTTTAGTTATTATCTCCAAAAAAAATCTAGGAGCTCATCACCGTATGTTTAGGAATAGGGTGGCAATTAAATTATCAACAGTTCCACATCTGTCCTCCACACAGCAACAGACAACCTCGTTGTTGACTGGCCAACATACTGTGAAGTAATTCACTGAGCAATCTTCATTGATCACAACTATTCTTTTGATGGAGGACAATCACATGCCTGTATGCAGCAAGCACTAAGCTGCTGTTCAGCCTGCAAGAGCTTGTAGGAAGTTGACCTGAGGCCCAGGCTGTTCACGTGGTGCTGGGTGGGCATGCAGGCACACGGCTAAGAACTTGTTCTCCCTCCTCCCCT
Organism: Mobula birostris; assembly: GCF_030028105.1. Taxonomy (NCBI): domain Eukaryota; kingdom Metazoa; phylum Chordata; class Chondrichthyes; order Myliobatiformes; family Myliobatidae; genus Mobula; species Mobula birostris. The sequence continues at coordinate 110,394,261 of NC_092371.1, read as the reverse complement.
GCATTTTCTTTTCCTCCAAGGAAGCTGCAGTACCTGTTCTGCTGCTGCTCTGTGGCTGGCTTGGAGAGAGTTCCTTCAGCACCATTTGACTTTCCTGTGGCCATCAAGGCTACAAAAATAGCAGCAGCATCAAGCTCCCAAAGGGAATCACTGGTGTCCAATTTTAAGAGCACAAGTCTGTAAGCTAAATGCCTTAAGTGCACTTTTTTCACCATGTGCTTTCCGACGCATTTTACCCTATCTTTAGGAACTCAGTAGCAGTTACCACTCGATGCAAAATGCGTTTAGATCGACATTAGCTTCTATCTTAGCTTCTAAGCAGATGTGAACAGCAATGCAAATATTGACATTAGGTTTACCATTTTCTGGACTGCAGATATCACAGGTGGATGAATTTGCCCTTAGCACTGAACATTCACTCCATTCTCAGAGGAAGCTTGTGAGCAAGGTGCAGGAATGTGGTGACAAAAGTCGAGGGTTATGTCAAGGCAATGAAACAGCCTATTTACAGTATCCTGCTGACCCTTCTGGTTAGGAGCATGCCATCAGGAAGTAATACAAGGTGGACAACCATTTTTTGGAGCAGCTAAATTTGAGGAAATCCTCATGAGGGACTGTGGAGTGCGGAGCTCTGGACTCTTTCCAACCTCAGTATAGCAGTGAGAGCTGTTTGTTATATGGTAAAGATCATGCACACTGAGCATCTAGAGCCCATTCAGCAGGTGGAGCAGGAGCTCTTCAGCCACTGACGCATGGTGATTTTGGACCACCTAAATGATGAAAGACAATGAGCCTCTACCACCCACTGGCACTGTACAAAATCCACCTTTAAGTAATAAACGCTCACAGCAAGACGCTGGACCATGCACCATAGGTATAGAAGCAGAATTTGGCCCATTGAATCTGCTCCACCATTCAACATGGCTAAATTTTTTTTTAAACCGTATTCTCTAACCACGTCCCTGTAATTCTTCATCCTTGACCAGTCAGGAATCTACACATCTCTACGCAGTGACTTGACTTCCGCAGTCCTCTCATTCCACAGAGTCAGAAAATGTGGATCATTTTCCATATCTCAGGACCATCTATTGGTGAAAACAGACATTGATTCCTTCTTCTCAAGCCCTTGACCTTTCCCCCATCCACCTGGCTTCACCCCTTTCCCCAGTTTCACCCATCACCTGCCACCTTGTATTGTGCTGCTTCACCTCTTATTTTCTAGCTATCCTCCTTCCACTCCCCCCCCCCCAGTGTTTTATTCTGGCATCTTCCCCCTTCCTCCTCAGTCCTGAAGAAGGGTCTCGGCCCAAAACATTAACTGTTTGTTTATTTCCATTGATGCTGCCTGCCTGCTGAGCTCCTCCAGCATCTTGTGTGTGTTGCTATTGATAATGAAATTATTCACATTAAGGTTCAATCCACTTGCACTGCCTTTGTTCTGCTGAGGAAAGGTCAAAAGTTTAGGACAAAATCCATGTTTTACTCTGCGGGAGGGAGGAGAAGATGGCAGCACGATGCAGCGCGCGTAGCCTCTCTGGTGAAATGATATTGTATTGTTAAATAAGGGCCGTGCACAATTCTGATTTGATGGAGACAGCCGTGAGAGCACAGAGGAACATCTGGAGTAATTCTGAAATGCCCAGTTCGCTGCCACTGCTACTGTACGATTAAGAATCTCCGGAGGGAAGGCCCCAAAATCCTTGGCTTTGCCTGCTGCTGGCAGCCAGGGCTGGGGTCAAAGTGTTTGGCAGAGATGGTGCTCGGTGCTCAGTGTTGGAGGGCTGGTCGGAGCTCGAAGTTTTTGGATGACTCAGAGTCAGACTGTGGTCGGGTATGGCAGAGAGAGTTTTCTTCCTTCTCCTGTCTGCGTGAGGTGTGGGACTTCCAGAGACTTTGAACTTTTTACCGAGCTAACGGCCTGTTCTTCATCAAGTTACGGTATTGCTTGCATTGTTGTAACTATATGTTATAATTATGTGGTTTTTGTCAGTTTTTTTTTTAGTCTTGGTCTGTCCTGTGTTTCTGTGATACCACACCAGAAGAATATTGTATCATTTCTTAATGCGTGCATTACTAAATGACAATAAAAGAGGACTGCGTATCCTCATACTCTGATCTAATCTAATCAGTGATTCCTGCCTTCTCGTATGTCTCTGAGACCTGGACTGGAAAGACGCAGAAAGACAGTCTCTGCAAAGCTCATATAAAGATTCATAAACCAAAATCATAGTTTCTCCTGCACAAACATTCATGGCATTGAATTTCAGAAATATACAGCATGGTTAACCTATCTATTACTTGTCCCATATATCTGCATTTGGTCCATTAGTCTCTAACCCTTTCCTTAGCCAGGTACTTTGCAAATTTATCTATCAAACATTGTAATTGTACTCACCTCTACAGCTCATGCCATGTACCACCAACCTCTGCAAGAAAAAGTTACCCCTCAGGTCCCTTTTAAATCTTCCCCTTTGCATCTTGAAATTATGCCCTCTAGCTTCAAACTCCTCTACTGGGAAAAGAGCATGATCTTCCACCTTATCCACACCCCTCATGATTTTAATATCTCTTTCTAAGGTGACCTTGAAGTTCCCATTTTCCAGGGGGAAAAGTGCCAGCATTTGGGATGGTCCATGCTTCAGGAGTACACAAACACCTTGTGTAATCAGAAGCAGTACACAATCTCACAAACTATTTTCTGCCGCATCTGCACTAGAGTCGGCGGTTCCAACGTGACCCAGAACACAGAAAAGTTGAATTGAAACAAGCCATTCTCAATCCTGTCCTACCTCTGATACGTCTAAAACATCGGGGGGGGGGGGGCAAACTGCTATTTTCCTGCATCAATACATGATAAAAGATTCAAATGTCAGAAAGTTAAAGGATAAGAAGATTTTGATCTGAATTTCTGATTTCGACTGTGATTCACAGGCAAAATTTTTAAATTACTAGGGCAATAAGGAAATTCATGGGAAATTGCTGTGTGTAAATCAATTACCGTATCACAACAACCTTGTGATAATGATCAAAACAATCTAAACTATATTTGTCTGAGGTAGATGATTTGTATAAAATGAACCGGACTGGTAATGCTCAGTAGATCAAGCAAGGTCTATAAACTTTTAATACTTTGTCTGCACGTGCACACACACAGATGCCTCCTGAGTTGCTGGGCATTTCCAGCATTTGGTCTTTGTATTTGACATTCCAGCACCTTCAATTACAGCTTGCTTTAAAGTCTTAACCCATTTCCATTGGTATTGCATTGAGGTACCCATTTTGATTCCTTTCTAATAAGGGTGTGCTAGAAAAATCAGACATTTAGAACCATAGAACACTACAGCACAGTAAACGGGCCATTCGGCCCTTCTAGTCTATGCCAAAACTTTATTCCGCTAGTCCCATTGACCTGCACCCAGTCCATAACCCTCCAGACTTCTCCCATCCATGTATCTACCCAATTTATTCTTAAAACTTAAGAGTGAGTCTGCATTTACCACGTCAGATGGCAGCTCATTCTACACTCTCACCACTCTCTGAGTGAAGAAGTTCCCCCTAATATTCCACCTAAACCTTTCCCCTTTCACCCTAAAGCCATGTCCTCTCATATTCATCTCTCCTAATCTAAGTGGAAAGAGCCTACCCACACTTACTCTGTCTATAGCCCTCATAATTTTGTAAACCTCTATCAAATCTCCCCTCATTCTTCTACACTCCAAAGAATAAAATCCTAACCTGTTCAATCCTTCCTTGTAACTCAACTCCTGAAGACCCGGCAACATCCTAGTAAACACTCACAACACGCTGGAGGAACTCAGCAGGTCGGGCAGCATCCGTGGAAACATCCTAGTAAATCTTCTCTGCACTCTTTCAATCTTACTGATATCCTTCCCATAGTTAGGTGACCAGAACTGCACACAATACTCCACACTTGGCTTCACCAATTTCTTGTACAACCTCACCATAACATCCCAACTCCTGTACTCAATACTTTGAACATCCACAGCCTTTCCTTCATCCACTTCCTTGGTAACCTCCGCGAAAAACTTTACAAGATTCGTTAAACACGATCAACCACGCAAATAGCCATGCTGACTATCCTTGAATCAGCCCTTGGCTGTCCAAATACTTGTATATCTGATCTCTCAGAACACCTTTCAATAATTTACCTACTACTGATGTCAGGCTCACCGGCCTGTAATTACCGGGTTTACTTTGGAGCCTTTTTTAAACAACGGAACAACAAGAGCTACCCTCCAATCCTCCAGCACTGCACTCGTGGCTAAGGACATTTTAAATATTTCTGCCAGGGCCCCCGCAATTTCTACACTAGTCTCTCTCAAGGTCCGAGGAAATATCATGTCAGGCCCGGGGGATTTACTTACCTTTATTCACTTTAAGGCAGCAAGCACCTCCTCCTCTTTAATCTCTATATGTTCCATGATACTACTGACTTGTTTCCCTTCCTTCCATATATGCTATGCCAGTTTCCTGAGTAAATACTGATGAAAAAAAACTATTTAAGATCTCCCCCATCTCATGTGGCTCCACATATAGACGACCACTCTGATCTTCTAGGGGACCAATTTTGTCCCTTACTATCCTTTTACTCTTAATATACTTGCAGAAACCCTTCGGGTTTACCTTCACATTTATCTGCCAAAGCAACCTCATGTCTTCTTTTTGTCTTCCTGATTTCTTCCTTTAGTATTTTCTTACATTTTCTATACTCTTGAAGTACCTCATTTGTTCCTTGTTGCCTATACCTGCTATACACCTCTCTCTTTTTCTTAACCAGATCGCCATATCCCTTGAAAACCAAGGTTCCCTATGCCTGTTAACTTTGCCTTTAATCCTGGCAGGAACATGCAAACTCTACACTCTCAAAATTTCACCTTTGAAGGCCTTCCATTTACTGAACACATCCTTGCCAGAAAACAACTTATCCCAATCCACTCTTCCTAGATCCTTTCTCATTTCCACAAAATTGGCCCTTCTCCAATTTAGAACCTCAGCTCGAGGACCAGACCTAACCTTATCCACAATTAACTTGAAACTAATGACATTATGGTCACTGGACCCAAAATGTCACCTACACATACTTCTATCACCTGACCTGTCTGGTTCCCTAATAGGAGATCAAGTATTGCATCCTCTCTCGTTGGTACCTCTATATATTGATTTAGAAAACTTTCCTGAACACATTTGACAAACTCCAAGCCATCTTGCCCTTTCACAGTGTGGGAGTCCCAGTCAATATGTGGAAAGTTAAAATCCCCTACTATTACAACTTTGTGAAATTCCTGTCGTGATTTCAGATTCTCAATGCTCTTTATAGAAATTGAAGGACTCTCGTGGTACAATCATTGTTGCAATTTCATAAACATTGTGAGTAATTTGTACGCAGCAAATTCCAACAAACGGTATGACAAAATGGGATAATGGGATCTTTTACATCCACCCAAGATGGGAGGCTTGGTGTGAAATGAAAAAACAGTGGGAGATACTTGGGTAAGGAATGTATGTGGCAATGTTAACTTTCTCCACAGACACTGACTGAGCTGCTGAGCATTTTCATCAGTGTTTACATTTCTTATTTCCAGCTCTGTAAGTATATTACTCCCTAGTTCTGGCTCAGTCTAAACTTCTAGACACATTGCACAAAATCAGAGTCAAGGAGCACTGAATCAGCCTTTGACTCATCAAATCTGCACCGTCCGGCACCAATATTTGCATTAGATTAGATTAGATTATGAGGACACTCAGTCCTCGTTTATTGTCATTTAGAAATGCACGCACTAAGAAATGATGCAATGTTCCTCGAGTATGATATCACAGGAACACAGGACAGACCAAGATTAAAACTGACAAAAACCACATAATTATAACATATAGTTACAACAGTGCAAAGCAATACCATAATTTGATAAAGAACAAACCATGGGCACGGTAAAAAAAAAGTATTAAAGTCCCGATAGCCCCAACATCTCACGCAGACGGTAGAAGGGAGAAACTCTCCCCGCCATGAGCTTCCAGCGCCGCAAACTTGCCGATGCAGCATCCTGGAAGCACCCGACCACAGCCGACCCTGAGTCCGTCTGAAAACTTCGAGCCTCCGACCAGCCCTCCGACATCGAGCACCATCTCTGCTGAGCACTTCGACCCTGCCCCAGCCGTCGAGCAACAAGCAAAGCCGAGGACTCAGGGCCTTTCCCTCCGGAGATTTCGGATCACACAGTAGCAGCGGCAGTGAAACAGGTATTTCAGAAGTTTCACCAGATGTTCCACCATGCTCTCACATCTGCCTCCATCAAATCAGAATTGTGCACGGCACCCTACTTGGCAGATAACGGATATTCATCACCGGAGTGGCCGCTGCACGCTGCGTCACGCCGCCATCTTCTCCTCTCCACCCTAACTCATTTATTCTCTCAAATTCCTGTCTTCCTTCCTCCAAGTTCCACAATTCACCCACACACTAGGAGTTAATTAACCTTTACAAGATCTCATGGGCTGGATGTGGAGGGAAACCAGACCTGATGGGAAATTGAAGGGTTCACAGGGAGAATGTGCAGACTCCATTCCATTCCAGAGGTTAGGAATGAACCCAGGTCACCAGGGCTGAGAGACAAGAGCCATGTCACTGAGTACCCATCAGCATTGGATTAAGATCGATAGCTTAGATTTTGAACTTCAGATTCTGAAATGCAGCTTGAGCTAGCAACCATATGACCGAGAGATGTGTGCTCTTGGGTAACTAGAGCTGGCACCTTCAGCTTAAGTTAGAATTATTAAGTGAAACAATGAAACTTTCAATTAAGAAGCACTGTTACATAACATTTACTGTCACTGGGATTACAGTGAAAGGTAGTGTTGGGTTGGTGAACTTTTTATGCTTTTCCCCTCTGATGTATGATGCAAAGTAATTATCAATACAATTGTAGATGTTTTGCGCAAACTACTTTCTTCCTTTTTCTCCAAATTCGAAAAGGAAGGAAGTAGTTGGTGCAGAAAATGCATTTTCAGGAAATCATTCCCATGTCAGAATGTTGTGCAACAGTAATGTAAATTGCTTTGTAAATATAGGTTGAGTTCCCTTTATCCATGATACTTGGGGCCAGAAATGTTTCAGACTTTTTTTGGATTTTGGAATATAGAGTCATAGAAAACTAAAGGACAGAAAGAAGCCATTTGGCCTATCTAGTCCATGCCGAACCATTTAAAGTGCCTATTCCCATAGACCTGCACCTGGACCATAGCCCTCTAAACCCCTACCATCCACGTACCTAACCAAACCTTGCTTAAGCATTGAAATTAAACTCGCAGGCACTAGTTCTGGCAGCTTGTTCCACACTCTCACGACCCTCTGAGTGAAGAAGTTTCCCCTCGTTCCCTTTAAAATTTTTTACCCTTCACCCTTAACCATGACCTCCAGTTGTAGTCCCACCCAACCTCAGTGGAAAAAGCCTACTTGCATTCACCCTATCGAACCCCTCATCATTTTGTACACCTCTATCAAATCTCCTTTTAACCTTCCATATTCTAGGGAATAAAGTCCGAACCTATTCAATCTTTCCTTTTCACTTAGGTCTTCTAATCCTGGCAAGATTCTAGTAAAATTTCTCTTCCTCTTTCAATCTTATTTATATCTTTCCTGCAGGTAGGTGACCAAATATGCACATAATACTCCAAATTAGGTCTCACCAATGTCTTATAGAATTTCAACAAAACATCCCATCTGCTGTACTCAGTACTTTGATTTATGAAAGCTAATGTGCCAAAAGCTTTCTTTAGGACCTTATCAACTATGCGAGAGCTTGGGGCTGCCGTCATTTCGGACTGAATATATGTGCTACTGGTAAGCAGTCTTGGCCTTCACCACACGCATGTACTTAACAGTAGAAGTTATTACATACTATTAATATAATGAATATCATGTATGCAGCGTAACAAAAGCAGCATCGAGAAAATATCCGAATCAGCTGTTGAAGAAAAAACAACGGCAGGTCTTCAGTCTCCACCTACCATGCTGTGTTTTGATTAAAAGGTTACAGTACAATGTATCTGTGTTTTACTTTTTTTTTAGGTTTTATGTACGGCATAAAAACAATCAGCGTTGTAGCCTTGTTCTGGTGTTGGACATTCCATCAGTGACGATATTGGAAAAATCATCTATAACTTTCTATTCTGCTTCGTGTTCAGCAGATGCTGTATCTTTAAAATCTAAAAAAAATTAATACTGTGCCTTTTCTAAAATTTCTGGTTCCTTAAGATTGTCATAGCTGGGAAAGATAGTGGGGATAAATAAGCTCCCACTACGTATTAAGTGCTCCCAATGGCAATGTGCCTCAAATAGCCTCTGACAACTAAGTCCAGGTCCTGGCTTTCACATGTGGCTTTGCTACTCAGCCCAGTGGAACTGTTTCTACTGACAAAGGAAGGAACAAAGGTAGGTTACTGACACACCTTAAAACCAGTCGCTTTGGGCATATTGGATTCGTCAGCAAAGGCTGGCAGCTCACCTAGGAGAGGGAACACTCCGATCTCAAAATTCTGCTGCCTTGCGGCTATACCCACTCATGGGGAAGGCTTCAGGAGTAAACCCCGAGTAAAAATCCAGAACCGGATTCCTTAAGGCAGTCCCACGGAGTTCAACGTTTTCTGACAACTCCTGCAACACCACTTCTGCCAAACTGTATCAGTCTCTGCAGTTCCTTAGGTTACATCAGCTACGTGGAGGGGGGAGTCTGCTGCACGGGCAACTCTCTGCTCTCCATATTGTACTGCCCTGGCTTGCATATTAGTTTGTGTGGGACACGTAGGATCCAATATTCATGGTTGACCCCAACCAAGAGGGCCTCACTTAAATTTCTGCAAGTAACCTGCTGAATATTCACAACTACTTTCAATTTTCAGTTTGTCATGATAGATCTTTGCTTGTTTCATGATCAGCATACATTAAGTGATACACGTTCACTCCGATGCTGACAAATCCATTCTTTCAATACAAAATTAAGATCTTCACTTTTTCTTTATGCGGTGTTTTTCTATTTTTCATTAACTTCTGTTCATTACATGATATATGTGAGGTCACTTCTCCGAACTGCTTGTGTTGACCCGAGACCTGCACCTCACCTGGGAACCATCCCAGCGCCTTGTGGAATTTTCCATGGGTGACGTCATGTCAGCGCTCAAAAGAATTTCAGATTTGGGAGGTTTTCATATTTTAGAATTTCGGTTAAGGGGTAGTCAACCTGCATTCAGCTTTCACTCTAAACTGCTGTCACAATGACTCCAATTAATGCCATTTCTCAAGTCCAGTGCAAGGAGTGGGGATATTAGTTCCCACCAGTAATTTTTACTGGCAACATCACAGAATCACACACTAGTGCTCCCATTGTGTTGAGTCCAGCTCGTAAAAGGAGCTCTAACTTGTTCAACCAACATTGCATAAAGTGCCTAATTACAAATAGACCAACAATATTTAGTTATAGAACCTTTGATCAAAAGATGATGACCAATTCCCTGGTCAAATTAGACAAAAATTTGTAAATATTATCAAAAGCATTTTGAAGAAAATATGGATTGTAGCTATTCCTGATCATCCCTGTTGGGGCACACATGAGCTCCAGTCTAGGAAACCCAGATTAATTTAGCCCTTAAGGTGAGTGCACATAGGGGAGGATTGATTGATGTGTGAACGCTCACTGAGGCTGGCGAGTCCAAACCATCTATCAAGCTGAATATTGTGCATTGTTGTAATAAATCAACACTTTGTCCCTCATGAATTCAGGATGCAAACAATCAAAAGGCAACTGCCTTCTTCTGTTAGTGCTTGGCCAAAAACTGCTCATTACTCTACAAGTCGCTTCATCAAAGCTCTAAGCAATCCTTACCCTTGCCCTCTGCCAACAACTCTCAACCCACCCCCTTGCAGATTCCACCATCAAAATGGGGTTGACCAATTTCCCTTGGAATAGAGTTTGTTTGGAATACATTAAGCAAACTGCTCTGATATTACGTTGAGCCGTTAAACATGTACCTTTGCACTTGCATGCTTTTTGATCATTCCCTTCCCAGTGAATTCCAAACAGTGACCAAGAGTAAGGGGAAACATTGACCTGCAAAACATTTGAACTTTCAATTATGAGTGGGCATATGCAAACTACACCATCTGTGTTATCAATCATTCTACTTTGGGAAAGTCAGGCGATAATAGACTTTTAAGGCAGGATACTATTGGCAGAGGCCATATGTTTAACTTGAGAGGTGAATGAAAGGAGCGGGTTAACAGCAGATATGAAGGAGTGATTTACAAAATATGACCTGCAGCATTTCTCAGATCCAGAAAGCCATCTTTCTCTCCCAGTTTAAGGTGCCATTTTCATTTTTCACTTTTATATCTGTATAATCTGTTAACTAATCACGATCCATTCTTAGATTTATAGTGTATCTAGGAATGTTATTCAGCATTATGTCCATCTTGCTCATTGATATTCTGAGTTTTGTCAAAGTCTGATATCTGAAGTCAAACATGCCAGTACACCAGTAACAATGTTGCTATTTGGTTAATGCCTCCTCTTCTAAACCATGAAGGGGTTGAAGTATAGGCAATAATTAACAACATGGGCAATTTCCTCGAAGTTAATCAGACTTAATGTCTAATGTTACAAGGATGAAAGATGGAGGTAATTGCCTCTGCAATGAAATGCAACCGTGCCTTTGAGACAAGGTATAGAGTGTAAGCCAAAGTGATTATTAACTAAAATATGCTAAAGTTTGACTTTACACTCAGAAATTGTCTATTCTTGGGCAACATGAAGTATTACTGATTGCTGCCGTGAAGTAAATTATTTACAGGAATTGTAAATAATTGCAATAGACAACATTGACCAATTGGCCATCCAGCTCATCCATGCAAATATGAACTCTATAAAGCAGGTGAAAAGCCCTTGCCTATGGTCCACATTACCTTGCAAGGAAACCTACTCCAGATAATGAATGCAAGGAAATTATTTCTTATGCTATATTCAATAGGCCCCTAGCCTGAGTAACCCAACTTGGTTTGATATGATGCTCCACATTTACGTTTTCTGCATTTATTACTTTTCTATACTTCTTTGGTTCCACACTCAACCAACTTAGAATTATTCAGCACATGAGGTGAATATTTGGTTCATAAGCATGTAACAGCCCTCTCCAAAACTCCTCTGCTTTGTGCCCAGAGTTATGCAGACATCTAAGTCTTCAGAATTTGAATATTTCAGTTTGTCTGAATCATAATTGGACATAGGCTTCCTGGTGTTCTGTTGTGAGCAATATATAATAAGGATGTCATCTGACTTGCATCCTGAAGACTTTTCAGCAACATGACTATATTGTACGCTGAGACAATTACAGAGCTCTACAACACATCTGTATATGCAGTTAAATCATTTAGCACTGACACATTAAAACTGCACATTACAACACGACCTTTCCTACCAATTTTTTTGATCAATGTAAAATCAGCTATGCATTGTTGGCTTTTCTTGTAGACAGCTTCCACAAAATCTCACACCTTCAACTATTATCTGCGAACTTGATCCTTTCCCAAAATGAGTTTCTCACCCTAAACCACTAATGACACACACTATTTGGGCCATCACATCAGTGTCTGTTCTGCACTACAGCATTCTGAACAAATCATACAACAGCCATTCTCTTTTTTCTGTACCTCCTGTACTTGTCTGATCTTTCTTTGATGTTCTTAGCCTTGGCTTCACTTCTGATCTAGTATCATTCATTTCATCTCCCAGTTGAAAACAATTTCCTAGCTAGTCTCTCCACATACACAACTATTTCAATGATCTTTTGTCATGCACTGGTTATACAACTAGAAAGGCTTCTTGCTGAACTGTAAATGAACTTCACCTGAACAAAAATAAGAGAAAAATCTGCAGATGCTGCAAATCCAAGCAGTACACACAAAATGCTGGAGGAACTCAACAGGCCAGGCAGCATCTATGGAAAACAGTATCAACATTTCGGGCCAAGACCCTTCAGCAGGAACGACTGTACTCTTTTCCATAGATGCTGCCTAGCTTGCTGAGTTCCTCCAGCATTTTGTGTTAGTGTATTGTTTCACTTGAACAAAATATCAGAAGAGGATTACATCTCAAAACATTGCATGTTCAACACTAATGATTTTGGAGATAATTCTCCTAATCTTCTTCTCCAGATCTTTACATAGGAATTGGAAAGAAAGATTAGGGGAAGATCCTCACATTCTTTTTTATTGTAATTTATTTTTTTATTGAAGTTCATCATCAAACATTTCCATAAGATGTATTTCAGATACTGTACATACATATCATATAATCATATTTGTCACAAATCTCCTCATAATATTTATCTGACGTATACACTTATAGAAAGGCGAGGAAAGAAAGTACAATCAAAAGCAGAAAACTATGTACAAAGTAGGGAGTAATCTTTTTTTTATAACTTATTCATTGACTTGTGAGAATAAAATCAGGTCCCTCACATTCTTTTTAATGACTTTTTTTCCTTAGATTGCTCTGTTCAACTGCAAAATTTTAAAACCCTGCTGACAATGGTAACATTCATTTGGTTCTTACTTTCTTACTTTCACCTCCTCCTAAAATATTGTGCAAAATCAAAGTCCCTCTGTTCTCCCCATTCATGTCACTTCTTTGCAACTTAAAACATACTTGAATTCAAGCTTTTCTTAGTTCTAAAGAAAGGTCACCAACCTGAAATTAAGTAGGTCACCAACCTGAAATTAAGTTTGTTCCTCAATCAACAGATTACATCAGAAACTATTTTGTATTTTTAGCATTTTTGGTTTCAGATTTTTGAATCTGCACATTTTTCTTCTTGTTTATAACCAGCTGCTGGTATTCCCACGTCCTATTTGTTTAGTTCCAAATTCCACTTTATTTTACTTTAACTGTTTCAGTAACATTTTTAAGAACAGACATTACGTGCTGAAGCCTCAACTGCTCCTCTGAGTCTTTCAATACATTTTCAATGAGTTTACGGACAGTTCCTTGCTTCATTTCCAAAAGTCAATGAGACCATAGAGCATAAGACCACAAGAGATAGGAGCAGAATTAGGCCATTCGGCATATTGTATATTCTCTACCATTTCATCATGGCTGATCCATTTTCCCTCTCAACCCCATCCTCCTGCCTTCTCGTAATCTTTCACACCCTGACCAATCAGTAATCTATCGACCTTTGCCTTCAGTACACCCAGTGACCTGGGGTCCACAGCGGCTGGTGATCGAATTCCACAGATTCACCATTCTCTGGCTCAAGAAATTCCTCCTCATTTCTGTTCTAAATGGACATCCCTCTATTCTGTGGTTGTACAATCTGGTCCTAGACAACACTATAGGAAACATCCCCTCTATCTTGGCCTGCCAATATTTAATAGGTTTCAATGAGATCCCCCCTCATTCTTCTAAAATTTCACCGACTACAGGCCCACAGCCATCAAACGCTTCTTGCATGGTAACCCTTTCACTCCTGGAATCATTTTTGTGAATCTCCTCTGTACCATCTCCAATGTCAGCACATCATTTCTTAAATAAGGGGCCTAAAACTGTTTATATTACTCCAGTATGGTCTGACCAATGCCTTATAAACCTCAACATTACTCTTTGCTTTTATATTCTAGCCCTCGCAAAATGAATGCTAACATTGCATTTGCCTTCCTCACCCCAGCTCAACCTGCAAATTAACCTTTAGGGAATCCTGCACGAGGACTCCCAAGTCCCTTTGCATGTCGGATTTCTGAATTTTCTACCCGTTTAGAAAATAGTCTACACTTTTGTCCCTTCTACTAAACAGCATGACCATACATTTCCTGACATTGTATTCCACCTGCCACTTTGCCCATTCTCCTAATTTGTTCAAGCCCTTCTGCAGCCTCACGTTTCCTCAACACCACCTGCCTCTCCACATATCTTTATATCATCCACAAACTTGACCACAAAGTCAACAATTCTGTCATCCAAATCAGTGAAATATACGTAATGTAATAAGAATAGTCCCAACTGCGACACCAGCAGAACACCAGTAATCACCGGCAACCAACCAGAAAACTTACACACTTTGCTTCCTGCCAATCAGCCAGTCTTCCCTCCATGCTAGTGTCTTTCCTGTGATTGCCATGGCCCAATATCCCTCTATTCTCTGCTTGTTCAGGAGTCCAGTTAAAAGTGTCAGGGACTCAGGTCTTCCCTCAACCTCCAATTCTCCAGAGGAAACAATCCAGGTTTGTCCAATCTCTCCTTGTAGCTAATATCCTCTCATCTAGGTGGCATTTTGACTTGGAGTGGAACCCACAGGTGGTGGTGCTCCCATACACTTGCTGCTCCAGCCCTCAATAGTAAAGACTACGGATTTGTAGGGATTCATACAAGTCTGGACACCTAACGACTGTGCTCTTTATAGATGGTACATACTGTAGTAACAGCACATCCTTGGTGCTATTTTGATGGCTATGATTCTTGCCAGGCACTTCAGTGGCATAAATGGTATGTACCCTCATCAGTCTATACCTGAACGTTTTCTAGGGCTTGCTGCATGAAGGCACTGGTTGCTTCTTTTACTGAGGCGATACAGCAAGAAATGAACCCTTTGCAATAATCTTAACATACTGCATCACTGTGTGGTATCTCAGTTGTACAGCAGCTGATAGGAAAGCACTTCAGCGGGTCATCTCTAGTGCACAGAAGATCATTGGGAAACAGCTCCCAGCCTTGGAGGACACCTATAGCTCTCGCTGCCTAAGGAAAGCTACAAGCATCTGTAAGGACAATAAACACCCATGCAATCATCTGTTTGAACTTCTTCCATCTGGCAGACGTTATAAGATTTTCTATGCCTGCACTTTCAGACTGAAAAATAGCTTTTCCCCCCCAGAGCTATAATTGCTCTGAACCAATTGATCAAGCATCATCCATAAATTGTTATATTGCTACTTTAATACTGGTTTTATGGCTGTCATGCATCTGAGTTGTGCTTTTGTACTGCTGGACATTGCTTGTACTGGCTGGTTACTTGATTTTATTTATTGTTTATTTATTTTATTTGTTGTTTTATAGCATTGAGTACAAGAGTCGCAAACTCATTTTCGCCGTATTGGTGCATGACAAATTGTACTATGCAATGACAATAAAGATATTTCAATTTCAATTGGCAACATATGATGATGTTCTTCAGGCAGCTCACAAAACCACTAGCTAGTCCACTGGATATACTTCTGAACTACAATCACTGCAAGTCGTAGCTAGTAAATTGTCTCTAAGAAACATACTTTTGAACTTCCAAAACGAGCTAGCGATTTTACAACCTCCTTGGCAAACTTCACTCTCAGGAATGCAAGTGCGGCACCTTGCAGCGGATGAATGTCGACCACTGCTAGAAGAGAAGGCACCTAACCTGATTGAAGTGTTGAGACCCAAGAGCAGAAAACAAAACTGGTGTTCAGCCATACTACCCCGTGCCAGCCAAGATCCCTCACCTGAACCCATCCTGTTCACCAGTGTTTGACCCATCTCCCTCTCTTCTTGCTGTACCATTCGGTGAGAGGTGCAGGAGTTTTAGGTCCCACGCTGTCAATTCCATTGGGTTCCAGGACCAGCTTCACTCGCCTCAGCGCTGAACTGACTCCGCAGCCTGAGAACCCACTTTCAGGGCCTCTGCAGCTCGTGCCTCAGTATTACTTGTTGACTTTTCTTCTATCATTCGCACATATTGTCCTCTTTTTCACATTGGATGTTTGTCGGTCTTTGGTGTACTGTGGATTCTAATGCATTGCTTCGTTTTCCTGTGGGTGCCTGCAGGAAAATGAATCTCAAAGTCATACATGGTACACATACTTTGATAATAAATATACTTTGGACAGACTCTGTGAGCCAAAGGACTGACTTCTGCGCTGTGTGTTTTCTCTGACTCTGACTCCAAGGGATTACAAACAACACTTTAGTATCAGAATCAGATTTATTATCACCGGCATGTGACGAGAAATTGGTTAACTTAGCAGCCGCAGTTCAATGCAATACATTATCTAGCAGAGGCATGCCCTGGGTGCTGGAGCTCTTTAATAATGGACGCTGCCTTTCTGAGACACCACTCTGTGAAGATGTCCTGGGTACTTTGTAGGCTACTACCTAAGATGAAGCTGACCAGATTTACAACCTTCTGCAGCTTCTTTTGGTCCTGTGCAGTAGCCCCTCCATTCCAGACAGTGATGCAACCTTCAGAATGCTCTCCACGGTACAACTATAGAAGTTTTTGAGTGTATTTGTTATGCCGAATCGCTTCAAACTCCTAATAAAGTATAGCTGCTGTCTTGCCTTCTTTATGACTACATTGATATGTTGGGACCAGGTTAGATCCTCAGAGATCTTGACACCCAGGAACTTGAAGCTGCTCACTCTCTCTACTTCTGATTCCTCTCTGAGGATTGGTATGTGTTCCTTCATCTTACCCTTCCTGAAGTCCACAATCAGCTCTTTCGTCTTACTGACATTGAGTGCCAGGTTGTTGCTGCGGCACCACTCCACTAGTTTACATACCTCACTCCTGTACACCCTGTTGTCATCACCTGAGACTCTACCAACAATGGTTGTATCATCAGAAAATTTATAGATGGTATTTGAGCTATGCCTAGCCACACAGTCATGTGTATATAGAGAATATAACTGGCTGGAGCAGACCGCCAAGGTAAAACAGAAACTGGGACTGTGGGGAGGGCGTTCCCTTTCGATAATGGGCAAGAACCTGGTCATCAGGTGTGAGGTGCTCTCAGGGCTGCTGTATTTGGTGCAGGCGTGGCCCGTCCTCTGCTCCTGCAGCTCGGAAATCTCCAGAGCCGTCTTCAAATTCGTCTGGGGATCGAGGATAGAGTAGGTCAGACGGGCCGCCGTGCACAAGTCCCTGGACAATGGGGGCTAAGCACACTGCTAATTATCATCCTTCCTCACTGTGATCTCCCTAAGATCCTCATCAATCAAACTGATTGATATACGGATTGTATATCAGGAGGGAAGGAGAAGATGGCAGCGCGGCACAGCGTGCGTGGCTGCTCCAAAATGATATCGTATTTATTAAATAGGTACCGTGCACAATCCTGATTTGATGGAGACGGACGTGAGAAGCACGGAGGAACATCTGGAGAAACTTCTGAAATGCCTGCTTTGCTGCCACTGCTACTGTGCGATCGAGAATCTCCAGAGGGGAAGGCCCCAAATCCTCGGCTTTGCCTATTGCATGTTGCTGGGACTGGGGTCGAACCGCTCGGCAGAGATGGTGCTCGGTGCTTGGTGTCGGAGGGCTGGTCAGAGGCTCAAAGTTTTTGGATGGACTCAAGAGTCGGCTGTGGTTGGGTGCTTCCAGGATGCTGCATTGGCAAGTTTGCGGCGCTGGAGGCTCATGGCAGGAAGATAGTTTCTCTTCCTTCTACCGTCTGCGTGAGATGATGGGACTTTCAAGAGACTTTGAGACTTTTTTTTTTAACGTGCCCATGGTCTGTTCTTCATCAAATTACGGTATTGCTTTGCACTGTTGTAACTATCTCTTATAATTATGTAGTTTTTGTCAGGTTTTTTTAGTCTTGGTTTGTCTTGTGTTTCTGTGATATCTTTCTGGAGGAACATTGATCATTTCATAATGCATGCATTACTAAATGACAATAAAAGAGGACTGAGCGTCCTCATAATCTAATCCAATCTGATCTAATCTAATGTATTACTACTAATATATTCAGACAAGAAATTGTAGTTTATGACCTATTGCACAGATTAACTGTTACAATTTCTCACCTCTGAGCTCACCAAAGAATAGGTCCGTACTGAAGGGACTCAGCCCATTTAATGCCAATCCCCATTCCAACATGTTGATCCATGGCCTCCTCTTTTGCCATGATGAGGCCACTCGCAGAGTAGAGGAGCAACAGCTCATATCTTGTCTTGGTGGCCTCCAGCTTGATGGCATGAGCATCGATTTATCTAACTTCCAGTAATTTTTCCCTCTCCCTCTTCTTCAAATTCCAACTCTGGCTCCCCTCTTACCTCTTCTCTGTTCCTCACCTACACCTCCCTCGAGTGTCCCTCCTCCTTCCCTTTCTCCCATGGTGCACTCTCCTCTCCGATTCCTCCTTCTCCAGCCCTTTGCCTTTTCAGCTTCTTACATCATCACCCCTCCCCCACTCACATGGCTTCACCTATTGCCTTCTATTTTGTCTTCCTTCCCCTCCCCCAACTTTTTATTCTGGCTCCTTCCCCTTCCTTTCCAGTCCTGATGAAGGATCTCGGCCTGAAACGTTGACTGTTTGTTCATGTCCATAGATGCTGCCTGACCTACTGAGTTCCACCAGCACTTCGTGTGTTGTTTTGGATTTCCAGCGTTTGCAGAATTTCTTGTGTGTATAGGCCTGCACTTACATCTGCTGTGAGTGTGACCCTGTTTTCATACAGGGACTTATCATCCCTTGCTGATCAAAATGGACTACATTGTACATAAAACTTAATTGCAAACATGATGAGAGACTAAAGCTCCTTGAAAGCAAAATCAGATTCAAAATATAACATGTTTGATATACAGTTAACACTCTCATTCCAACATTGCTAGCTTTATTCTGTCTTCCAGTTACTAATGTGGAGAATTCAATAGTTTAAAAGCTCTTTGAGGAGCATCTCTAGAAAGGTTATACATTTATTTTGGTATCTAATCCTCAATCAGTTTCATGCAGCAGAGAATTTACTGAAACTGTTCTGTGTTGGTGGTCTTAGTTAAGGTATATGACCTGGTCTTGGGTGGGAATTAACCTCTGACTCCATCTACCTACTCAATAATGGGTTCTCTTCCACCACCACCTTCCTCTATGCAGCAGAACTAGTCCTCACCCTGAATAATTTTTCCTTCGGCTCCTCCCAGTTCATCCAGACTCGAGGGGTAGCCATGGGCCCCGGCTTTCCCTGCCTCTGTGTTGGCTATGTAAAACGGTCCATGTCCAAGCCTTCCCGTAAATGCTCCCCGGCTCTTCCGCCACTACACTGACAACTGCATTGGCGCTACTTCGTGCACCCATGCTGAGCTCACTGATTTTATCAACTTTGCCTCAAACTTCCAACCTGCCCTTAAAATCACTTGGTCCATTTCTAACACCTCCCTCCCCTTTTTTGATCTGTTTCCATCTCTGGAGACGAACTGTCAACCAACATCTTTTTTAAACCTACCGATTCCCACAATTACCCTGACTCTACCTCTTCCCACCCTGTCTCCTGTAAAAACGCTATTCCTGTTTCTCAGTCCCTTTGTCCCACCACATTTATTCACAGGACGTGGCTTTCCATTCCAGGACATCAGAGATGTCCTCTTTCTTCAAAGAATGGTGTTTCCATTCCTCCACCATTAAAGCTGCCCTCACCCTCATCTCCTCCATTTCCCAAACATCTGTGCTCACCCCATCTTCCTGCAGCCCTAACAACGATACAGTTCCTCTTGTCCTCCCCTACCACCCCATGAGCCTCCATGTCCAACTCATCATCACAACTCTGCCATCTCCAAAGGAATCCTACCGCCAAACACCTCTTTAGCTCTTCCCCACCACCTCCCCCCACTTTCTGCAGTTACTGCTCCCTGTGATTCCCTTTGCCCATTGGTTCCCCCACACAAATCTCCCTCCTGACATTTATCCTTGCAAATGCCCTAAGTGCTGTACCTGCCCATTCACCTCCTCCCTCCCCTCAACATTTCACCAGGAAATCTGCTGTGGGCCGTCTATTGCATCCAGTGCTCCCGATGTGACCGTTCTGCATTGCTGACACCCGTGGTAAATCGGGGAACCACTCTGAACACCTCTGCTCCATCCGCCAAAAGCGGAACTTCCCGGTGGCCAAACATTTCAATTCCGATTCCCATTCCTGCTCTGACATGTCAGTCCATGGCCTCCTCTCGTGCTAAGATGAGGTCACTCTCAGGGTGGAGAAGCAACACCTCATATTCTGTCTGGGTAACCTCCAACCTGATGGCATGAATATCAATTTCTCCTTTCGGTAAGAAAAAATTTCCTTTTCCCTTCCCTCTTCCTCTTCTCCCCCTCCCCCCAACTCCACACTGGCCTGTTAGCTCTTCTCACCTACCTATCATCTCCCACTGGTGCCCCTTCCTCCTTCCCTTTCTCCTAATGTCCACTCTCTTCTCCTATCTCTTTCTCTTCATCCCTTTACCTTTCCTACCCACCTGGCTTCACCCATTGCCTTCCAGCTAGTCCTCCTTCCCCTCCCCTCACCTTTTCATCCTGGCACCCTCCCCCTTCCTTCTCAGTTCAGAAGAAGGGTCTTGGCCCAAAACATCAACTGTTTATTCATTTTCAGAGATGCTGCCTAACCTGCTGAGTTCCTCCAGAAATTTGTGTGTTTTGCGAGGCAGTTAAAAATATGGCTACACCCCACTTTCACATTGACAATTTACTGCCATTTGCAACAGTAAACCACAATGTCTTGCATATGAATGCTGTTTAAAGCCCAACAACATGACACCCTTTGACGTGGCTGTGGTAAACCATATATATATATATGTTGTAACTGGGTTACCTGTCTGGACACACCCCTCTGCTGACTGCCCCTGTGGCTCCTCCCACAGATTCCTGAATAAAGGCGATTTCGCCGTTGCTCCTCCTCCTCAGTCCAGGAGCAGACACTCAGCATGGAGGTCACGTCTTACTGCGAATAAAAGCCTTCCAGTATTTACTCTACTTCAGTCTTTTGGAATTATTGAAGGTGCTTCAATTTTATTCGCAGTAAATTTTAAAGCATGGAACACACTCTGAGACCCGACAAGTTAGACCTCGACCCGCAAACACCTGAAGATGGAAACGCTTTTGAACCCTGGCTGGCCTGCTTCGAATCATACCTAGAGGAGATTAAAGCAACCGAACCCAGAGCGAAGCACAGAGTTCTACTCTCCAGGGTCAGTCCACGGGTCTGCTTGCTGATCAGAGACCAGACAAGCAACGACGACACAATGAGTGTACTCAAAGGACAATACCTGCGGCCGATAAACAGCGTTTATGTGCAACATTGTTTAGCAACTCGGCACCAGCGGCCCGGGGAATCAAGTGCTGAGTTTGTCCGGGCCCTCAAGACGCTCGTGCGAGCCTGCAATTACCAAGAACTGACAGCAGCACAGCATGCAGAGCTCCTAGTGACAGACGCCTTCATCACGGGGACCAGGTCAGTGTAGTGCGCCAGCGGCTGCTGGAAAAAGCTGATCTTACCTTACGTTCGGCGATTGAGCTGGCCGACATGCTGGAGGCCGCTCTGCACAACTCTGAGGCTCTCCAGGCACGCGGTCCCCTGATGGCCTCGTGGGCGCCGCAGACCCTGCAACCCGCCAGCGAATTGACCTCGGCTGCTGCCAGTCACGAGTCCGTGAAGTGCTACTTCTGCAGACTTGAGGAGCACCCCCGGAAACGCTGCCCGGCTCGACAAGCTACCTGCTCCAGCTGCGGAAAGAAGGGCCACTTCGCCAAGGTCTGTAAGTCCAAACCGCAAGCGCGATCGAGCAGCGCCACGTGCAAGACATGGGGGTCGCTATCTTGCTTGCCACCATCCTCCCTGCACGCCGCCACTACGTGCGAGACATGGGGGCGGCCATGTTGGTCGGCGCCACCTCCCACCCCACCGCCTACGACTAACGGGTGCTCACAGGGCACCCCACCGCGCCGGACCAAGACAGCGACTCAACCCTGGCCTCCGTGACCCTCGACCAAAGCGCTCCCCATCAGCTCACAAGGTCAATGATGGACATCCTGGTGGAGGGGTGCAGGATAAGCTGCCTGTTTGACACAGGCAGCACGGAGAGTTTTATCCACCCGGACATGGTGCAGCATTGTGGACTCGTGATACGGCCGGTAAGTCAGGGGGTCACCATGGCTTCTGGGTCGCATACAACAGACATCCGTGGGGGTTGTGTAGCGACGCTAGTGGTGCAGGGCACAGAATATTGAGACTTTACCTTACCGGTCATGTCGCAACTGTGTGCCCCTGTGCTATTGGGGCTCAACTTCCAGAGCCACCTGAAAAGCGTGACAATGGAGTATGACGGGCCCCTCCCACCAATTACTGTCGTAAATCCCCAGTTTTGTAGGAATACGTCACATACCCCGCTACTGGCCACACACACACACACCGACCCGCACATCCCACCCAACACCATGCCAACAGCCACACTACTGACACCACTTGCGGCCTCTCCACCCTTAAGATCCCTCCCCCACCGCTGTTCGCCAACCTGACCCCCGACTGTAAACCTGTGGCAACTAAAAGCAGGAGGGACAGCGTGGGGGACAGGGCTTTCATTAAGTCGGAGGTGCAGCGGCTGCTTAGGGAGGGGGTCATTGAGGCAAGCACAAGTCCTTGGAGGGTGCAGGTAGTCGTTGTTCGGAACGGGGAGAAGAATAGGTTGGTCGTGGACTATAGCCAGACCATCAATAGGTTCACGCAGCTCGATGCGTACCCTCTACCCCGCATCGCGGATATGGTCAATCAGATAGCGCAGTACAAGGTGTACTCGACCATAGACCTAAAATCCGCTTATCATCAGCTCCCCATCCGCCCCCTACACCGCCTTCGAGGTGGACGGCAGGCTTTATCACATCCTGCGCGTCCCCTTCGGTGTCACAAATGGTGTATCTGTCTTCCAGAGGGCAATGGACCAGATGGTGGACCAGTGCCAACTGAAGGTCACGTTCCCATATCTGGATAACATCACCATCTGTGGTCACGACCGGCAGGATCACGACAACAACCTCCAAAAATTTCTCCAAGCGGCCAAAGCTCTCAATCTCACCTATAACAAGGACAAGTGTGTGTTCGGGACCACGCGACTTGCTATCCTTGGGTGTGTCATGGAGAATGGAGTCACTGGCCCTGACCCCGACTGTATGCGCCCACTGTTGGAACTCCCTCTTCCCAACATCCTCAGAGCCCTCAAAAGGTGCCTGGGCTTCTTTTCATATTACACCCAATGGGTCTCTAACTACGCAGACAAGGCCCACCCCCGGTCAAATACACCACATTCCCCCTCTCAGCCTTCAGCCGCATAAAAGGGGACATTGCCAAAGCAGCAATGCATGTGGTGGATGAGGCCATTCCCTTCCAAGTGGAGAGTGACGTCTTCAACTTTGCGCTGGCTGCTACTCTCAACCAGGCGGGAAGACCAGTGGCGTTCTTCTCCCGTACCCTTCAAGGCCCTGAAATTCGGCACTCCGCAGTGGAGAGAGAGGCCCAGGCCATAGTGGAAGCTATTAGGCACTATCTTGCCGGCAAAAAGTTCACCCTGCTAACTGACCAGCGTTCAGTCGCGTTCATGTTTAATAACCAACAGCGGGGCAAAATCAAAAATGATAAAATTCTGAGGTGGAGAATCGAACTTTCCACCTACAATTATGACATCATGTACAGGCCTGGGAAGCTCAACAGGCCCTCCGATGCCCTATCCCAGGGAACGTGCACCAGTGTGCAGATCGACCAGCTATACGCCCTACATGTAGATCTTTGTCACCCGGGGGTCACCCGGCTTTTCCACTTCGTGAAAGCCCGGAACCTGCCTTACTCCCTTGAGGAGATCAGGACAATGACCAGGGGCTGCCAACGCTGCGCAGAGTGAAAACCGCACTTCTACTGACCCGAAAAGGCACAACTCATCAAGGCCACCCGCCCCCTTGAGCAACTGAGTGTTGACTTTAAGGGCCCCCTTCCCTCCAGCGACCGCAATGTGTACTTTCTTAACGTTATCAACGAGTACTTGTGGTTCCCCTTCGCCATCCCCTGCCCCGACACCACTACCACATCAGTTATAAAAGCCCTGCGCAAACTCTTCACTCTGTTTGGATACCCATGCTATATCCACAGTGACAGAGGGTCCTCGTTTATGAGTGACGAGCTGCGTCAATACCTACTGGCTAGGGGAATTGCAACCAGTAGGACCACGAGCTATAATCCCTGGGGGAATGGACAGGTGGAGAAGGAGAATGGCACGGTGTGGAAAGCCACACTCTTAGCCCTCAGGTCAAAGGGACTGCCAGTCTCCCGCTGGCAGGAGGTCCTTCCCGAGGCACTCCACTCCATCCGCTCCCTGTTATGCACAGCCACCAATGCCACCCCTCATGAGTAACTCTTTTCATTTCCCAGAAAGTCATCCACTGGGACCACCCTACCAACTTGGCTGATGTCCCCGGGGCCAGTGCTGCTCCGGAAACATGCGAGGAGCAATAAATACTCCCCGATGGTCGAAAGGGTTCACTTACTTCATGCCAACCCCCAGTATGCCTATGTGGTTTTACCTGATGGGCAGGAGGACATGGTCTCCATCCGCGACCTGGCGCCCGCAGGAGCTCTGGGCCCCTACCCTGAACACTCCATGGTGACTATTGACCCCATACCCACCAATGTATGTACCCATGAGACACCATGCACTCCAAGCCCTACACAGATACCACACGACACTCCCATACCGGGCGCGACGCACACGCACGAGGGATTACCAACGCCTAACGTGCTGGCACCTCAAGTCAGGCCGGAGCCAGCACAACCGCTGTCGCTGGTGCAATTACCACTGGTGCTACGTAGATCACGGCGACGGACTCAACCGCCTGATAGACTTGACCTGTAAATATGCTTGTTTTAAATATTGTCAGTCACTTCACCCCACGGGACTCTTTTAAAAAAAAGAGGGGTGAATGTGGTAAACCATATATATATGTTGTAACTCGGTTAACTGTCTGGACACGCCCCTCTGCTGACTGCCCCTGTGGCTCCTCCCACAGACCCCTGAATAAAGGCGATTGGGCCTTGGCTCCTCCCCCTCAGACCAGGGGCAGACACTCAGCATGGAGGTCACATGTTACAGCGAATAAAAGCCTTTCAGTATTCACCCTACTTCAGTCTTTTGGAGTTATTGAAGGTGCTTCAGTGGCTTGCTGCAGTCCTTACAGCATTTAAGTGTGAAAGTTGTCACAGCTACCATCAAGCTCCTTCAGGCTTCACAGAACCAGCAGAAGGAGTTTCAAATGGGCCCAACAAGTTACAGCCACAATCCTCTTTCCTAAATAGGCCCTTCCAATGTCCCCACATCACTCCATGGAAACTTACTAGCATCTGCACCGTTCTCTCTTCCATCAAACTCAGAGGATGAAGTGATTTGATAGTTGATCAACTGATTTCCATTTCCACAGCACCAGTAACTCACTTGGAGTGTAAAATCAGTCCCTGGTATGACAAAGCTCCCTGTGTGGTCCCACCAAGGCAATATTTAATTGTATTAAGATAATTTTACCATTGTGCTCAAATCTGGCAGTATTAAAGGCCAACATACTTGGACAGCAGGCTCACCTAAAGCTACAGTGCAGGCTGTAAATTCAACTTCCGACCACAAAGAGTCTGACGTCTGCAGAATCAGAGACATGGAATAGACACAACATATTGGATTTTATTTTTTATATGCTGGGTGTCCGCAATGCAACACGAGGAGCAAATGAAAAGAAACAGAAGCTCCCTTATAAAGAGCAGAAATTTGCTGAACTTGCCTGTATTTCTTTTCAAAAGAGCATGCACTGAGGATTCCCCTGACCCTGGAGAACCCAAAATGCTTCAATAAATCAAGCTAAATTGAGCAATACATCATCTTTTAAGGCACATTGTTCATCTCCAAATCACAGAACATCCTGATCATAGAACATAAAAATTAGAGCAGTACAGATCTTTCAGCCACAATGTTGGGCTATTATTTAAACTCTAAAACTTTTACTGAAACTCAAAGTTAAAATCTATCTTGCAACAGCTCTCAATGCCACAAAGCACTGCCTTCTGAGCCTCCCACTTTTTCAGGCAGATAGCATGCTTTATTCAAAAAATAAGGCAGTACACACTGTTTAAATGCTAAAGGCACAGCCTGCTTTCTGCATTGTGCTCTTTTCCCAGATCTCCACAGTAAGCTCCTCATAAACTTTCCTCATGAAAGCTGGATATGTTCATCTGTGAAAACGGAAAATCATACTAATTTGACACGTTATGACATAATGGCAGTATATTAGTTTCATATTTTTGTAATAATTAACAGAAGTTGCATTGGAAATAACAGAAGCCATACAGCAAGCAGATGGAACAACACTGCATTGCTGGCTCTTCATTCACAGCTTCCAAGAAATATTGCCAGAAAACGTCAACTTTTATTGAAGCATGAAAAACCCCTTCATTCCTTCTGCCAGAGATGAGCCCACTCAGTGCATCTTTTATCCTCTTACAGCAGAAAGAAATCAATTTGTCTTTTGAACCAAATCATAGTAGCACTTTCAGTTTTTCCTGATAAAACATCAAATAATTAATCGCCCTTTGGATTAAATCAAGCAAACAGTGAACGTACACTATTCCAGGGCAGTTCCAGAAACAGTGTGCCTCCACAGTTACCTGTTACTAAACCAAATCACAAAATTTACACAAGTAAACTGACAAAATGACATTTACATGTTTTTTTTTGCAGATACACTGCTGAACAAGAACACATTGCAAATTCTGCAATGCAAGTTTGCGGAAGGATTTGTTGCTCAAAATTACTAGTATTTCATTGATACACGTATTACAAAGGTTGATTGAAAATTGGAACATTCATGTTAATCAAAATTATGAACCCTTTAACGAGTTCAGATCCAGAAGAGGTTAGATAGTTTTTTGTTGTCACAGACCCACAAGGCCATCTATTCATTCAAAAACTAGTCTCAGAGCTATGCTGTGGGATACCAGCTTCCAAACGTTTCACACATCTATCCAAAATTCTTCTGTCTTCCGGAAGAGACATCAATCCAAATATCTTAAGCTAGCTATTATTTCTGCAAAATATTAACAAGCATATTTTTTAAACCCAATATTTGGGATAACCCTGTGGAAGTTGCACAAATTTTCATTTTAAGACACATGCTGCGAGCTCAAAATCATGTCAACAGCAGCCAAAATTAAAATGTAGAAAGGCAAATATAAAACTTTGCTATTAACCTCTCCTAAACTAAAATGCAAGTAAATTTAGGCAAGAGAATCCAAATCTGTATATTTCAAACTCTTTACCCAATTTTTTTTTCATGAAAAATTCATAAATAAATGAATGCATTTAAAAACAGTTAAAATTTAATGCTGCAATCACCACAATTAAAATGTATTAACTCAGAACAGAATAAAGACCGCTTATTCTCTGCAGCCACCTACCCTCTATAAGATCATAAAATCCTAGCAGACGTCACAGGAATTGTGATGTAAGCAAACATAGAATGCAATGCAATACAAAGGCTTTCTTTACCTTTCAGTACAGAAACATGTTGGCGGCCCTCAACATCCACAGGGTAGTTCTTAATCTCAATGTCTTCCCCTTCTTTTAATTCCACTTTATCATAGCCATACCAGCCAAGGAGTTCATTCATGGTGTTCTCTGCAAAATTCTGTCAGAAAGCAATTAGATGTTGGTGTAAGCAAATAATAATCATTCATATTGGTGTGTGCATTAACATCTCTCTCTCTCCCCCAGACACACTCTAATCATGTACCACAAGTGTAATGCAGTTGAATGTCACACTATCATAGACATTTAAGAAAGGACTTTGTTGTTGTTGTTCCTCTCTGTGCCTGGTGGCAGCCCTGCTATATCTTTAGCATTTTTCTGTTTTTTTCTGAGGCCGAGTTGCCAAGTCAGTCCTCACGTAAATTACTACTGAATTTTTTTTCTGATTGAATGAACTTCATTTGATAAATATGATCTTTCAGCTCAATTAGTTAGACCATTATAGACTAAGCTAGGCACTCCTGTGGCTGAACTTGAGTCAGCTCAAAATACCAGGCTTATTTTCATTGGTAGCCTATACAAAGAAAAATAAAAATCATGTTCTGGACTCAGTCAAATGTTGGTACGTTAGAGTAGCAAGTGCTTGGCTCTAATACTGGTAGAAAATGCTTGCATCCATAATATCCACTACTGCACTGGCAGAGAAGAATTTTCATAAATGTAATTGAATACATTCAGATTCATTTATTTATCACATGCACATTAAAACACAGTAAAATGCATTATTTCCATGAACAACCAACACCACCCTAAGGATGTGCTGGGGGCAGCCTGCAAGTGTCACCACACAATACAGCGCCAACAAGGAATGCCCACAACGTTCAGCAGAACAACAGCAACAAAACATGCTGGGAAGGAAAAAACTAAAATGACTCTAATGAACATAACTAACAATTTTTGAAAAAGTCTGCCCTTCTGCTTTGCCTCTTTTAAAGTAGAATAGCATCACTTTTGACAGTCACATCAATTTACAAACATAGAAATTTAAACTAATTAACTAGGCATTGCTTACAGTATATTCCAGTACTCCGCCTGCAGTGGCTATAAAAAGTACTCACCCCCCCCCTTGGAGGTTTTCATGTTTTATTGTTTTACAACATTGAATCACAGTGGATTTAATTTGGCTTTTCTTGACACTGATCAACAGAAAAAGACTCTCATGTTAAACTGAAAACAGATCTCTACAAAGTGATCTAAATTAATTACAAATATAAAACACAAAATAATTGATTACATATGTATTCACTCCCTTTAATATGACACACCAAATCTTCACTGGTACAACCAATTGGCTTTGGAAGTCACATAATTCGTGATCACCTGTGTGCAGTCAAGGTGTAGAAGTCATTGACTGTAGTAAAAATACACCTGTATCTGGAAGGTCCAACAGCTGGTGAGTCAGTATCCTGACAAAAACTACATCATGAAAACAAAAGAACACTCCAAACAACTCCACAAAAAGGTTACTGAAAAGCACAGCTCAGGAGATAGATACATTTCCAAGTCACTGAATATCCCTTGGAATACAGTCAAGACAATCATCAAGAAATGGAAAGAATATTGCACAGCCATAAATCTGCCTAGAGCAGGTCATCCTCAAAAACTGAGTGACCATGCAAGAAGGGGACTAGTGAAGGAGGCCACATAGAGACCTATGACAACTCTGGAGGAGTTACAAGTTTCAGTGGCTGAGATGGGAGAGACTGCCCAAACAACAACTGTTGCCCGGGTGATTCACCAGTTGCAGCTTTATGGGAGAGTGGCAAACAGAAAGCCACTGTTGAAAAGAACTCACATGAAATCTCGGCTAGAGTTTGCCAGAAGGCATGTGGGAGGCTCGAAAGTTAGATCGAAGAAGGCTCTATGGTCTGATGAAACCAAAATTGAGCTTTTTGGCCGTTAGACTAAAGGCTATGTTTGGTGTAAGCCAAACACTGCACATCATCCCTACCGTGAAGCATGTCACTGGCTGCATCATGTTGTATGTCTAATGCATTTGACAATGTTTGTAAATTTACAGTGCTGATAAAAGGTATTCACCCCCCTTGAAAGTTTTCATGTTTTATTGTTTTACAACATTGAACAACAGTGGATTTAAATTTGATTTTATTGACACTAATCAACAGAAAAAGACTTTCATGTCCAAGTGAAAACATATCTAGAAAGTGATTTAAATACATTACAAATATAAAGCACAAAATAATTGATTTTACAGGTATTTACCCCCTTTAATATGACACACCAAATCATCACTAGTGCAGCCAACTGGTTTTAGAAGTCACGTAATTAACCAAATGGAGATCTGTTTTTGGAGACCTGTATGCAGTCGAGATGTTTCAATTGATTGTAGTAAAAATCACCTGTATCCGGAAGGTCCAACTGCTGGTGAGTCAGTATCTTGGCAAAAGCTATTAATGAATGCAAAAGAACAACCCAAACAACACCACAAAAAGGTTATTGAAAAGCACAAGCCAGGAGATGGATACAAGAAAATTTCCAAGTCACTGAATATCCTTTGGAGTACAGTTAAGTCAGTCATCAAGGAATGGAAAGAATATGGCACAGTGGTAGAGCTGTAAATCCGTGTAAATCTGCCTAGAGCAGGCTGTCCTCAAAAATCGAGCAACCATGCAAGAAGGAGACTAGCGTTTGGAAGCCACCAGGAGACCTATGACAACTCTGGAGGAGTTGCAAGCTTCAGTGGCTGAGATGGGAGAGAATGCTTGTACAACAACTGTTGCCTGGGTGCTTCACCAGTTGCAGCTTTATGGAAGAGTGACAAAGAGAAAGCTACTGTTGGGGGGAAAAAAAACTCACATGAAATCTTGGCTAAACTTTGCCAGAAGAGAAGGCATGTGGGAGACACTGAAGTCAGCTTGAAGAAGGTTCTATGGTCTGATGAAACCAAAATTGAGCTTTTTGGCCAAACAACGTGCATCATAAACACTATCCCTACTGTGAGGCATGGTGGTAACTGCATCCTGCTTTGGGTTGCTTCACTGCAGCAGGCCCTGGAAGGCTTGTGAAGGTAAAGGGCAAAATGAATGCAGCAAAATACAGAGAAATCCTGGAGGAAAACTGATGCAGTCTGCAAGAGAATTGTGACTAGGGAGATTTGTTTTCCAGTGTAAATGACCCCTAAAGCATAAAGCCAAAACTACACAGGAATGGCTTAAAAACAACAAAGTTAATGTCCTGGAGTGGCCAAGTCAGAGGTCCAGACCTCAACCCAATTGGGAATTTGTGGCTGGACTTGAAAAGGGCTGTTCACTCACGTTCCCTATGCAATCTGACAGAGCTTGAGCAGTTTTGTAAAGCAGAATGGGGAAGAACTGCAGTGTCCAGATGTGCAGAGCTGAGAGACTGATCCACACAGACTCAAGGTTGTGCTTGCTGCCAAAGGTACATCTACTCAATACTGACTTGAAGGGAGTGAATACTTAGGCAATCAATTATTATGTGTTTTATATTTGTAATTAACTTAGATCACTTTGTAGAGATCTGTTTTCACTTTGGCAAGAAAGAGTCTTTTTCTGCTGATCAGTGTGGGGAAAAAAAGCCAAATTAAGTCCACTGTGATTCAATGTTGTAAAACAATAAAACTTCCGGGGGTGGGGGGAATACTTTTTATAGGCACTGTATCTCGATTTACAAAACAGCTGTGACCAAGGTATTACATTCATGACTGAGAGGGAAGAGGAAGTGCCTGCATGTATCACAAAATACTAAGTGAAGCCCATGCGAAGAGCAGTTAAAATGATCAGACTGCTGATTGTGGGAACTTGCTGCATGTATGTTTGCTGGTCCATTTCCTACACGGTATGTTCATGTGCACCTAATGCTATGATTAAAAATAGAATCCTCTTCCAGCTTCCACGCAGAAGTGGAAAACAGTGCTGCCGCACTCAACGGGACGCTCACTGCATCTCTGCTGAGTTTAAAGAAAGCATTGCGAGGAGAGAGATCCATCAAATTCAAATTTTCCAATTAATATGGCAGCATGTAAACAATACACCAAGGTGCTGAACCATATGTTCTGATATTTATACCAACAATTCCCCAAACTGAAATCACTCCATATTTAAAAGCTTTATTCATGTGGTTGCTATAGATTTTGAAAAATAAACCTGATTAATATCTCATGCAACAGTTGGTGCCAGCCAGCCAAGTGGATATGCACTCAATGGCCATTTAATCAGGCATATCCTGCAACTAAAAAGTGGCCACTGAGTGTATGTTTGTCATCTTCTTCTGTTGTAACCAGGCAACTTCAAGGTTTGACGTGCTGTGCATTCAGAGATGTTCATCTAACCACCACTGTTGTAACGTGTGGTTATTTGAGTTACTGTCATCTCCCTGCCAGTCTGGCCATTCCACTCTGAACTCTCTCATTAACAAGGCATTTTCACCCAGAGAACTGCCCCTCTTAGAATATATATTTTTTTTGTTTTTCCACACTATTCTCTGTACAATCAGGAGACTGTTGTGCCTACAGATCCCAGGAGATCAGCATTTTCTGAGATACTCAAACCATCTCATCCGGCACTAACAATCATTTCAGAGTCAAGGTCTGTGCTGAGCAACTAGCTGAAGTGTTCACCGATATCTTCAATCCCTCACTTCAGCAGTCTGAGCCACCCACCTGCTTCAAATATACCGGTGCCAAAGAAGAATACGGTAACCTGCCTCAGTGGCCATCATCCAGTAGCACTTGCATCCACTGTGATGAGAGGCTGATGACGAAACATATTAAATCCTGCCTGAAAGGTGACTTGGCTCCGCTCCACTTTGCCCACCGTCACAACAAGTCAGCAGTAGATGCCACTTTATTGGCTCTACACTCACACCATGGAACATACGGACAGTGAAGACGTATACATCCCAGCATTTTGTGTGTGTTGCTCGGATTTCCAGCACCTGCAGGTTTTCTCCTGTTTGTGATACATCAGGATGCTCTTGATTGGCTACAGCTCGGCATTCAATACTGTCATCCCCTCTAAACTATTCAATAAGCTTCAAGACCTTGGCCTCAATACATCTGTGTGTGCAACTGGATCCTCTAATTCCTCACTTGCAGACCCTAGTCAGTTCAGATTAGCAACAATACCTCTTCCACAATCACCATCAGCTCCCCAAGGCTGTGCGCTTAGGTCTCTGCTCTATTATTAGGCTTTGTACTTATGACTGAGGTTAAGCACAGCTCCAATACCATTTTAAATTTGCTGATGACACCACTGTTTTTGACTGAATCAAAGGTGGTGATGAATCAGCATATAGGAGGGAGATTCAAAGTCTGGCTGAGTGGTGCCATAGCAACAGCTCACTCATGTCAGCAGACCAAGGATCTGATTATTGACTTTGAACTTTGAAGTCACTTAGATCACATTTCTACCCCATTCTGACGGTTGGTCTAACAACAACTGAGAACCGCTTGACAATGTCTGCATTCTTTTATTGAATTGAGTTGCTGCCACATGATTGGCTGATTAGATATCAGCATTAATGAGGTGTACAGGTGTACCTAATAAAGTGGTCACTTTAAATGCAAATGCATTTCCAGCAACAAGCTTACTTCCTCCACAGCAGTTGCAATAGTTTGTGTATCCAGCGTATATCAATATCAGGCAGAACCCAACAGTGGAGCTGGATATTTTTCCTTTCAAGCTTATTCTCCTATTTCAAGTGACATGTGAAATGAATGTAATAACCAACTCCTCTAAAGGCAACATTCACAGGCTTTTTACATGAGATCCACTTACGAAATAGTTGGATTCTCTCCACATAAGCTTTCAACTGGGTCAGTGGCAATAGATGACTTTTCTGATTAATGATTACAGCATAAAAACATTTGGTGCAGGGATGTGTCTGTCATTCATTTCCTTCTGCGTTCTTTGACGCTCTTTTCATTCATCGTAAACCATTCTACCTGCCCAGGGAATTTCACCATTATCCTAGCCAGTATTTACATTCCCCCTCCATGTAAATGCTCAATTTGCACTCTGGCTGTTGGCTGATAACATTTATGATTTGGAAAATAAATTTCCCAATACTGTCATTTTCTTTGTGGGGGGGGGGGGGTTTAATCATTGACATGAAACATTATCTGCCCAAATACCACCAGATGACTAGCTACGCCACACTCAAAGGCAGAGTGCGACAGGACGCCAGTCGTTCAGACATGTTACCTTGGTCTTTCCAGGTACAGGAACAATGGTAGATGTTTTGAAGCAGCAGGGCACTCTACACTGGGAGAGGGAGAGGTTAAATTTTTCTGTAAACACACCAGCCAGTTGTGCCCCGCACACTCTGAGTACTAGCCCCGAGATGTCGTCCGGTCCCGCTGCCTGGCGACTGTCCAGTCATTGGGAACACCTGCGTGCCCCAGCCCCGGAGATAACCAAGCTGCAGGTCGCATCAGCAGCTCTCAGACGCTCATCAGTGTTCACAACGAGCGTAAAAAAAGATTTAGCTCATCTGGGAGAGAGGCAATGATGTTGGAAACTCCACTGCGTAAATTTAGCTTTGAAGTCTGCGATGGTGTGATGAAGTCTGATCATTGACATTTGTGCATGTGACCATTCTGCTAATTGTTGATTACTCATGGTTGTTTGCATTATTGTCTTGTAAATTGTTGGTTGCTATTGTAATTGTTTGTTATGACATTGTCCTGTGTTTTATGCTTGGCACCGAACCACCATCAATTCTAAAGCAATGCACGCAAAATGCTGGAGGAACTCAGCAGGCCAGGCAGCATTGATGGAAAAGAGTAAACAGTCGATGTTTCAGGCTGAGACCCTTCATTAGGACTGGATCAATTCTGGTACGTTTCAAACACTGACAAGAAAGTGATTTGGATCCTGATCAAGACTACACCTGGACATAGAATAATTATTAGTCTACAAGTTATGCTGTAACTTGCTGTGGTAAGATAATGAAACCTGACAAGCACTTAATTGATTTGGTTATGAAGTATCCCAATCTGTTATTTTAATAAAGCTGTTATTGTTATTCATTGTGATTGCAGATTTTTTAAAAAATGTGTTTATGACAATTATCAAACCAAATGATTTCAGTTCGATATAGTGAAGTCTTCTCTATGAAAGTAATTGACATTTAAAATTCTTTCAAGATAATATACAATCCTAAAATTACAGGGTTACTCTTATTAATCATCCTCTAACTGTGATGGTATCGGTTCGCTGGCCACAAACCCCTGAACTCAAAAAGATTTTACACCTGATCCAATATAGATATCTCTGGGTACCTTTACTATAGGGTGGTTATAGGTATCTACCAACTCAGAGACTAAATATGCCTGGGTGGCCTCCAACCTGATGGCTTGAACATCGATTTCTTGAACTTTCAGTAATGGACCCCAACCTTCACTATTCCTGTTTCCCTCTCTCACCTCATCTCCTTACGTGGCCATCACCTCCCTCAGGTGCTCCACCCCCTCCCTTTCTTCCATGGACGCCTGTCCTCTTCTAGTAAGACTCCCCCTTCTCCAACCCTCTTTCAACTTCCCAGCTCGTTACTTCACCCCTCTCTCTTCAGGTTTCACCTATCACCTTGTGTTTCTCTCTCCCCTTTTCCCATCTTTTAAATCTACTCCTCAGCTTTTTTCTCCAGTCCTGCCAAAGGGTCTCAGCTCGAAACACCCTCTGCACTCTTTTCCATAGATGCTGCCTGGCCTGCTGAGTTCCTCCAGCATTTTGTGTGTGCGTGTTGCCTTTTGCAAAGCTGTGCTTCTAACTACAAACTGATTATCTGGGGAGTATCTGCATACATGCAACCTGTTTATTACACTGCCATTCCATGCATACTACACTGAAAAGTAGGACTGACAGAAGAAAACTAAATCAAAATAAAGCACTGCATTGCAGAGTCAGCTGTGCAAACCCATCCTGTACAGCACTGCTAAACCTGAGGATCTTGCTAACATACATTAAAGGAGATGACCACACTGGGAACACTCAAGTTGCACAAGAAATGCTGACAAATAAGTAGTGTCCACATTGCTATATGAGCGTATGAGTCCCAAAAGGCTGGGAGACATATGCAAGCATTTAAGAAAATTAACAATGTATAGTTAGGGGAACTGAATACAAAAGTAGAGAAACAGTGCTTTAGTTCATCGAGGCCTTGGTGAGGCCACATCGGAAGTCTTGATTTCCTCACTGCATGGCGTATGTGTATATGTTTCAAGAGGTTCATAGAAGGCCTGCTCTCCTGATATGTGGAATATGTAGGGGTGGCTTATATGGTTTGACAATCTACATTTGTGATCACTGAAATCTGCAAGATTTGAGAAGGACAGTTAAAACACAAAGTTTTAAGGGGTCCTTATTCAGAGAGCATGTTCCCCATACCAGAGGATTGGAACCACTTAGAGGTTTTATTGATGGGACACAGTCATTTTTCTTTTTAAAAGATTGTGAATTATTTGCAATTACCTAGTTTTCTGCATTAATTACTCAAAATGTGGTCTGAACTTCATCTATGTCACAATTATAGACAAACACAATCTGCCTAAACTAATAACACACAAACAATTGTACTACTTCTTGTCTATACTGAGTACACCATTTAAACAATCAATCCAGGTTCAAAAAAGTATGAGAACCTCTGGGGTAATGCCTACTACAAAAGCTATTTGGTGCTCCAATCAATGAGATGACATTGGAGGTGTGGGTTGGTAGAGGTGCCCTGCCCTATAAAAAAGTCAGGTTACTGACAGAACCTGCTCTTCTCAAGGAAGATCTGCTCATGTGCACTATGCCTTGATTAAAACAACTTTCTGAGGACCTTAGCATTGTAGGGATGCATGAAGCTGGAAAAGGCTACAAAAGCATTTCTAAAGACCCGAGTGTTCATCAGTCCGCAGTAAGAGAAATTGTCTACAAATGGAGAAAATTCAGTACTGTTGCTACTCTCCCTAGGAGTGGGCATCATGCAAAGATCACGCCAAGAGCACAATACGCAATACTGAAGGAAGTGAAATGAACCAAAGGATAACAGCAAGAGACCTGTAAAAATCTCTAGAACTTGCTGAAGTCCCTGTTGATGTGTCCACTATAAGAAAAACAGTGAACAAGAATGGTGTTCATGGAAAGACTCTGCTCTCCAAAAAAAACACAACACTGCCGCATATCTCAAGTTTGCAAAAGACTGCCTGGATGTCTCAATGCTTCTGGGACAATGTTCTGTGGACAGAGGGAGAAGGAAGTTGAACATTTTGGCAGAAGTGCACACCCTCTGTTTGGAGGGAAAAGGGCACTGTACACCACCACCAAAATTTCATTCCAATTGTGAAGAATGGTTGAAGGAGCATCATGGTTTGGGGCTGCTTTGCTGCCTCAGGGTCTGGACAGCTTGCAATTGTTGAGGGAACAATAAATTCAAAATTGTAACAGGACATTTTACAGGATAATGTCAGGGTAGCAATCTATCACCTTCTATTAAAGAAGTTGAATGATGCAACAGGACAATGATCTGAGACACAGGAGTAAATCAACAACAGAATGATTTAAAAAGAACATTTGTGTTTTGGAATAGCCAAGTCAGAGTCCAGACCTTAACCCAATTCAGATGCTGTGGCATAACCTTAAGAGGTGTTCATGCAAGGTATCCCAGAAGTATTGAAGAACAGAAATAGTTTTGTATGGAGGCATGGTCTAAAATTCCTCCTAGCCATTGTGCAAGTCTGATCAGCAGCTACAGGAAACGTTTGGTGGAGGTTACTGCTGCTAAAGGAGGTTCTACCAGTTATTACATACAAGGGTTCACATACTTTTTCCAGCCTGGACTGCAAATGATTAACAACATGTTCAATAAAGACATGAAAAGTACAATTGTTAACAAAAGAAAATCTGCAGATGCTGGAAATCCAAGCAACACATACATACATACACACACAATGCAGGAGGAACTCAGCAGGTCAGGTAGCATCTATGGAAAAGCGTACAGTTAACGTTTTCGGCTGAGATCCTGCATCAAGGTGGGTAAAGGATCTTTTCCAATAGATGCTGCCTGGCCTGTTGAGTTCCTCCAGCATTGTGTGTGTTGCAAGGTACAATTGTTTGTGTTATTAGTTTAGGCAGATTGTAGTTGTCTAATATTGTGACTTTGATGAAGATCAGACCACATTTTATAAGTAATTAATGCAGAGAACCAGGTAATTTCAAAAGGTTCACAAACTTTTTTTTTCCACAACTGTATCTTTGGAACTTTCTTCCTGAAAGCAGAAGTAGATAGATTTTTGATAAGCGGGAGTGAAAAGTTGCTGCATGAAGGTAGAATCAGAATCAGGTTTATTACTACTGAAATTTGTTGTTTTGTGGCAGCAGTAAAGACATGATATTTCTATAAATTACAATGGAAATAAATAAAAGCAAAACAAAACAGAATAAAAGGATAGCAAGGGGAAGCAGCTGTTCTAAATCATCACGCGTGGGATTCAGGCTCCTGTACCTTTTCCGCAATGGTAGTAATGAGAAGGGAGCATGTTTCCAGATGGTGAGTGTCCTTCCTGATAGACACTGCGTTCTTGAGGCACCATACCTTGAAGATGTCCTTGATGGTGGTGGTTGGGAGAGGGGGGAGTTGTGCTTGTGATAGAGCTGTCCAAGTCAGTAACCTTCTGTAAACTTGTGCATTGGAGGCTCCATAATCGGGCTGTGATGCAACTAAAGCTGAGTTTACAATCAGACCAGTCTTGATTCAGTGGCAGTTCAGTTACGAGGAGCTGAGTGGCTAATTCATGCTACACACACACACACACACACACACACGTGTGCGTGCGTTGAGTGTTCAGGTGTATCAATGCCCCAGCTGAAGCAGTTCCTTCAACAATCTGCATCACTCCCTTCAATCTTAACAGTGAAGCTTTACACCTTTATTCTCCTGTCTCTTGAGCATTGTTGCGTCCTTCAGCACCTCCCGACAAAAGAGTTAATAACTATCTGTGCTTCCAACTACCAAATAATACAACATTTGGAATTTGTGTGCTCAAAAAAAAATCTCCTTTATGATATCTGTTCCAACAGTTGCCAATTGCACATGGTTCTTTGCTTTTTGAATATTCCAATGGAATGTTGGAAAAAATGTCCTGGATCAATGTAGTACATAAACCAATTCAGTTAGTCTCATATGAGATAACTATGGAGTATTGCGGGCTTGGGAATTGTATAGGCTGGGGTCAGAAATGGATTGTTTGAAACATTACTCAGGTTCAGATCATTGTATTTATAATGCTCATGGCACTACAAGACTGAATCAGACATATTAAAAAATCCAAATGTATTTAATAGAGGAAATGGGAGTTTTATTTGAAGGGACCACACAAGCAATGTGTGTCATTTGTTTCATATCAGTACTGAGATATATGGGAGTCAAGAATGGGGAAGTGGTGAATTTTAAGCCCTCGGGAAGGACAGGTCACAGCTAGGGAATGTTAAAACTTCCAAAGCCCTAATCCAGGCCCCAACATACTTGACTCATACCCACTTCTCACTTTAATGGTGGTAGTGTGGGAAGGAGTGGTTAACAACATCCTCTTCAGGCACCCAAGTGATCCAAATATTCTGAGCTTGCATGGCTCAGAGCCCAGCAACCACTTAAAGAGTCATTAGAGAACAGGAGGCAGCCAGTTGACCCAAGTCCCATCCTGGCATTCAAACCAATCCAGTTAGTTCCATCGCTGCAAAGTTCTTCACTGACACTTTTACTCCATAAACCTCAATTTTCTGTGCTTGTTCGTCAAATGCTTCCTTAAATCCAGAGAGACATTCGATATATAGTGGATTCTGCTTAATTGGGACACATCAGGTCCAGTACATTTCGGCCCAATTAAGCAGCTGCTTCAATTAGCCGAAGTTTCATGAAAATAGTTAAAAATGTATTAAAAAAAGACAAGCTACCAGTACTTGAGTTGCTATTTAAGTATTTAAATGAAATATAGATCAAATTATAACACTAACAATACCTCTATAGTACTACAGAACTGTGTATCAGTTCCAAATAGTTATTGACAGAGGAACTCATCTGCCGTGTTCTTGTAAACGACTGTAAATGAACAAAATCATTGCAGACACCAATTGCAGATAATTGATTGTTTTCATCCAATGCTCTAAAACAGGGTTTCCCAACCTGGGGTCCACGGACGCCTTGTATTGGTCCATGGCATAAGAAAGGTTAAGAACCCTTGCTTTAGACGATTATATCCTCCAATCTTCATTTTCATTGTACATTCA
The DNA here is from genome assembly GCF_030028105.1 of Mobula birostris. Lineage (NCBI taxonomy): Eukaryota > Metazoa > Chordata > Chondrichthyes > Myliobatiformes > Myliobatidae > Mobula > Mobula birostris. The sequence goes on along the minus strand of NC_092371.1, from coordinate 110,354,605 downwards.
AGATGACTGTCCATACCTCAGTAATTCCTAACCTGTTGAAGTAGTGAAGTCATTTAATTTTCACTCCCTGCCGTTTCTGGCATCTCCAAGCCTGAATGCTTGACCGCAGCGAGCAAAACGGTTCCACATCGTCTTGCTGCTTATTTCTCGCCATCAATCAGTGACAACAATCACTGCTTTTTGAACACAAACACACGCAACTGACTCTATTGAAAAGCTGATCACTAAGCACAGTGCAGTGTCTAATGGCAATACAAGTGTACGCAACTGACAATAGTTAGAAACTGTTCAGCAACAATCTCCTCTCCCAATTAAGCAGCATAGTGTTCCAAATCAATGAAGGGAATCCCAGCTATTTTCTCAATTTAGTCTTTGTTCTCTAAGAGTTGTCCCAAATAATTGGCTGCCTCAATTAACTGGAACTCACTACTATATACATATATATACATATATATATACACATATACACATATACATATATATACACACACACATACATATACACACACACACACATATACACACACACACACATACACACACACACACACATATATACACACACACACACACATATACACACACACACACACACATATACACACACACACACACATATATATATATATATATATATATATATATATAATGTTTTTTTAAAATTAACCTTCCCAGGTACTTAATGAAAAAGTTCATCTCCGTTCATCAGATCAGATCTGTGATGACCACAAAGTATTTGTTATTTTCCTTAATTGTTTCTAGAAATTGACACATCATAGATATTTAAAAATACTTTCGCAGGTACATCTTCAGAAAAGGCCTTACTGATATGAGCTGAACACAAACAAACTTGGACAGATATTCTGGTTGTCATGGATGAATTGGGTAGAAGGGTGGGTTTCTGTGTTGTATAACTATGATCTTATGTTGAACTGGCACAGCCTCAGTAACAATATTTTTACACCCCCTTCTCAAGCAGTTGACTATCTAGTTCTTTGGCATCTCCCTCATATCAAAGGAAGGTTGCATGCTGTTCTGTCATCTCCACTCCCACTTCACTTGGCAAGCTAGGATACAAGTCATCTAAACCAGTTGACTTACCCACTATGAGTATAGCCAATGTTTCTACCTGATCAATTTTAAACCATATTAACCATACCACTACATCTACCAATTTTTTTGTCATCCTATTCCTTCATCAGTTCATTAATTATTTTAAATTTAGTGACTGCAAGCTGTTTTTTCTCAGACTCAGGAAGCCCAGCAACTGAAGGAGAGTAGGAGTAGTTTCAATTCCTAATTGTCTCTCTTGCTCTGCTTGTCATTAAACTTCCCAGGTCCCTCTCAACCTACTTTCTCTACAATCAGCTGAATCACTTCATCTGCCAGCTGAATTCACTGCAATCTTCTGGACTTGTTATTTATTTCTCCAACTTCAGGTAACTCGCTTCCTTTTTGTCTGCCTTTCAACTTGCCATTTCTGTCACTCATTATTTTGGCTCTTTCTACTTGTGTCAACTGCCCAACGAAACATATCAGACAGCCTTGAGCGTAGCACTGCACAGCACAAAGCAGAGTCATATTTTAACTGCTACATTAATTAGTGTCTCAGTATCAGCTTGCTCCTTTTGTTCTACACATGCTATTCCCACATCTTCTCTTTTAAAGAAGACTAACTTGTTTTATTCCTTTCTCAGTTAGAGTGAGGTCAAGCATTTGATACATTAACAGATGCTGTCTCACCTGGTCAGTGCTTCCAGCAGTTTTATTTCTGGCCTTCATTCATGCTGCAATAAGTCAAAGGCAGTTCTGAATCAGGCCAGAGGCTGATAATGAAATGGACCAAAATATTCAAATCTAGTCCTCTAACTAAATTCAGTGGAACCTCCCTTTCATCTGCATTTTCGGATTTATTGCCCACTCCATGCTCCTCTCCCAACCGCAAGTTGCCTCTCACCAGTATCAAATCCAATAAACCATCTCAGCCATCAAGTGTGATAAGCTACAGTTACAATCCTAACCAGAGGAGGTACTTAACAGTTTACCTGCAGGGGATCTGTGTTGAATATGACACAATCATGCTATATAACTGTGTATGTTCAATGATGCAGTCAAATTATGCATCCTCATGCTCAATGGACTTCAGAATCAGATTTAGTATTATCGGCATATATCGAGAAAGTTGTTGTTTTGCAGCAGTAGTACTTTGCAATACAAAATAAAAACTGTAATTTACAAAAAGCATATAGATGTTAAGAGTTAAACTATATATAGGCATCCGTTAGTCTCGTGAGACCATGGATTTGCGCCTTGAAAGGTTTCCAGGGCGCAGGCCTGGGCAAGGTTGTATGGAAGACCGGCAGTTGCCCATGCTGCAAGTCTCCCCTCTCCACACCACCGATGTTGTCCAAGGGAAGGGCACTAGGGCCGATATAGCTTGGCACCGGTGTCGTCGCAGAGCAATGTGTGGTTCAGTGCCTTGCTCAAGGACACAACACGCCGCCTCAGCTGAGGCTCGAACTAGCGACCTTCAGATCAGAAGACCGATGCCTTAACCACTTGGCCACGTGTCAACACGAAATATTAAATTAATACAAAAAGAAAAAAAAAGAGAGAAAGTAGTGAGGTAGAGCTTTTGAGCAAAGTCAAACCGGAGATTGGAAGGAAGCCTCAGAAGACACAGCTCACTCGGGTTCACGAGTGAGTAGAAAAGGCAGCAACTCGCAGCAGTTGGTGCTTTGAGCAGTGGCTAATCAGCACTCGGGATTGATTAGCACAAACAAATCAATGTAAGGTGGGGCAAGCAGAGCGACCATTGTTGAAGTGGTCAGAGTTGAGTGGAATTTTTTTTAGGCTTTAGCTCTGAGACTTCAGCGAGGAGCAGCTTCATTGAGGGAAGCTGCAGGTAGAGTCGTCTCCCACCCCACAGTTTATTTTTCTTTCTTCTTTGTATTTGCTCAGTTAGGACAGCGGAGATGGCAGGCAGGATAGAGGAACGTTCTCTTGTGTGATGTGGGAAGGCAGGGAAACCTCCAGTGTCCCTGACGACTACACTGGTGAAAAGGGCATCTAGCGGCGGCCTGTAAGCACTATGTGTTTAGGCATTGGACCTGAAACTACGGATCATTCAGGAGGCTGGGGCACGATAGATAGGACATACAGAAAGGTAGGTACACCCAAAGTGCAGGACACAGGAGACTGGGTGACAGTCAGGAAGGGGAAAGAGGTTAAACAGCCAGTGCAGAGTAGTCCTGTGGCCATCCTCTTCAACAACAGGTATACCACTTTGAATACTGCTGGCTCGGGGCGGGGGTGAAATGACCTAGTAGAGGAAAGTCACAGCAGTCAGGTCTCTGGCACCGTCTGAATCTGTGACTCAGAAGGGAAGGGGAGGAGAAGAGGCAAGCTGTGGTGATAAGGAATTTGTTGGTTAGGGAAACAGAAAGGAGATTCTGTGGACGAGATGATACATTGCCTTGTACATCTTGGGACATCTTGGATCAAGTCCTTAGCATTCTTAAGAGGGTCAACAGCCAGAGGTCATACAAAAGTCCACGTAGGTACCAATGACATAGATAGGAAGAGAGATGAGGTTCTGCATAGGGAGCTCAGGGAGTTAGGTGCTAAGTTAAAGGGCAGGACCCCCAGGGTTGTGATTTTAGGATTGCTACACATGCCATGTGCTCGTGAGGCCATAAAAAAGGAAGATTATACAGTTTAACACGTGGCTAAGGAGCTGGTGTAGGATGGAGGACATAAGATTTTTGGATCATTGGGCTCTCTTCCAGGGAAGGTGGGTCCTGTACAGAAAAGACAGTGAACAGGGGACTAGTGTCCTAAGCGGAAGGTTTGCTCATGCTGCATGGTGGGGTTTAAACTAGAGCTGCAGGGGTTGGGAAACAGAGTGTCAGAACAGTTAGTAGACAGGCTGTGGAGACGGATGTTGGCAAGACCTTAAAGTCAAGAATCATAAAAATTGGGCATAGTGCAATTAGTGTCCTGAGCTGCATATATTTCAATGCAAGAAGCTTTTCATTTTTATCATTTCTTAATGCATGCATTACTAAATGACAATAAAAGGAGACTGCGTGTCCTCATAATCATAATCATGGGAAAGGCAGGTGAGCTCAGGACGTGGATCAACACCTGGAATTATGATATTGTAGCCATAAGTGAAACTTGGTTGCAAGAGGGGCAGGCTGGCAACTGAATATTCCAGGGTTTCGTTGTTTTAGATGCAACAGAGTGGGAGGGATCAACGGAGGAGGGATGATACTAGTCAGGGAAAAGGTCACAGCATTGCTCAGTCAGACTGGAGAACTCGTCCAGTGAGGCATTACAGGTGGGACTGAGGAATAAGAAAGTTATGCCCACATAAATGGGGCTATATTACAGACCACCTAACAGTCTGGGGGATTTAGAGGAACACATTTGTAGAGAGATTGCAAACTGTTGCAAGAAACAAGGTTATTATAGTAGGTGATTTTAAGTTTCCACATATTGATGGGGAGTCCTATACTATAGAAGGACTAGATGGGATGGAATTTGTCAAATATGTTCAGGAAAGTTTCCTTAATCATTATGTAGAAGTCCCAACAAGTGAGTGTGCATTATTTCATCTGCTATTAGGGAGTGGGACAGAGCAGGTGACGCAAGTTTGTATAGGGGAAAACTTTGCAGCTAGTGATCATGATGCCATTAGCTTCAAAGCAAAAATGCAGAAAAAAAACATAGGTCTGGTCCACAAGTTGAGGTTCTAAATTGGAGAAAGACCAATCTTAATGGTATCAGAAAGGATCTGGCAAGTGTGCATTGGAACAGGCTGTTTTCTAGTGAAGGTGTACTTGGCAAGTGGGAAGCCTTCAAAAGTGAAATCTCACAGTACAGAATTTGTATGTTCCTATCAGAGTAAAAGGCAAGGACAAGAGTTTTAGGGAATCTTGGTTTTCGAGAGATATTGAGGCCCTGCTTATGAAAAAAGAGGAGGTGCATAGCAGGCACAGGAATCGGAATGTTATGTTGAAACTGTTTAAGACATTGATGAGACCAGATTTGGAGTATTGTGCACAGTTCTGCTCACCTACCTAAAGGAAAATATACAATGAGACTGAAGGAAAATTTACAAGAATGTTGCCTGCCGGATCTTGAGGACCTGAATTATTAGGTAGCAATGAATAGGTTAGGAATTTATTCCCTGGAGCGTAGGAGAATGAGGGGAAATCTGATAGAGGTATACAAAATTATGACAGGTATAGATCCAGTTAATGCAAGCAGGCATTTTCCATTGAAGTTGGGTGAGACTAAAACTAGAAGTCACCAGTTAAGGGTGAAAGGTGAAATATTTAAGGGGGAACTTGAGGGGGAGCTTCTTCACTTAAGATGGTGTGAGAATGTGGCATAAGTATTCAATGGATGTGATGGGTGTGGGTTCGATTTCAACACTGAAGTGAAGTTTGGATAGGTACATGGATGGGAGGGGTATGGGGTGCTATAGTGCAGGTGAAGGTCAATGGGACTAGACAGAATAATAGCTTAGCATGGACTAGATGGGCTGAAGGGTCCATTTATCTGCTGTAGTGTTCATATGATTCTTGGCAATATAATTGAAGAGCTATTGTGACAAACCATTTTACCAGTTTTAGAATGGAATCAACAACCAGATTACCCCTTACTGATTTCAGCAAACAAATATGGAGGCCTTACCACACAACTAGCTGTCATGTCTCCACAGAGTGCATACACTATGTAACAGCAACCTGGGATATAAATTGTGCCTGCCATGATCAGCTTGTTAGGGTGAGGGAAAACATTTCAGAAAACAAAGTGCACTGCACATTGGCATCTCCTCTGAAGTGTACAACACAACAGAAGCATTGAGAAAAACTGCCTCTTGCATATCAGGACCGCAGAATTTGCTTAAAATTTAGACTTCACTGACACTCCCATAGTAATTCAGGAAAATAGATTTCAATAAGCTTACTTGTTTTCTATTTCTTTCCCCCCCCCCCAAAAAAATCTGACAAATGACATTTCATATAGAAATTACTCTAAGTCAGCAACTATTCTGGAAATTGATTGCAGCTACCTTTGGTCCACTTGTTCAAAAGCCGTAAATAATCTATGGCAAACATGAAACTCACTAGCAAACACTGTTTTCCTTGGAATTAGTGGCATTTCCAAAAGCAGTGAAAAGTCCAACACATCACTGTAGCTCTCCTGTTACATACAAACAGCTCCAAATAAACCAGAACACCTCCTTCCTTATAGGTTCTCTACAGGGCTTTGTTAAGCCAGCTGGGTTTTAACAATCCATCAATTTCATTGTCACAATTACGGAGAGAGGTTAATTTCTTATTCTAGACTTATTAACTGAATTTCCACTCCCCTCATGTAACTGGACATCAGGCAGGCTTTAACTTTAACTTGTAAACCTGAACATCTCACACATTCTTCCTCCCTGCAAAAATTGCAGATAGATTGCAAAGACCATCTGTTTTTGGAACAAAACACATACCCACCAGACAAAAACAAAGAAGAATATTAAGCACAATCTCAAGAAACATTAACCGTTACCCGTTCTAGACCGAGGCACAAGGACAATGCTCTCCCCAACCCCATCCCTATAATGGTTAACCAGGTACATTTATTAACACGAGGAAATCTGCAGATGCTGGAATTTCAAGCAACACACAGAGTTGCTGGTGAACGCAGCAGGCCAGGCAGCATCTCTAGGAAGAGGTACAGTCGACGTTTCGGGCCGAGACCCCTCATCAGGACTAACTGAAAGAAGAGCTAGTAAGAGATTTGAAAGTGTGAGGGGGAGGGGGAGATCCGAAGTGATAGGAGAAGACAGGAGGGAGAGGGATGGAGCCAAGAGCTGGACAGTTGATTGGCAAAAGGGATATGAGAGGATCATGGGACAGGAGGCCCAGGGAGAAGGAACAGGGGGAGGGGGGGAAGCCCAGAGAATGGGCAAGGGGTATAGTGAGGGGGACAGAGGGAGAAAAAGAAAGTGTGTATATAAATAAATAACGGATAGGGTACGAGGGGAGGTGGGGCATTAACAGAAGTTTGAGAAGTCAATGTTCATGTGATCAGGTTCGAGTCTACCCAGACGGTATATGAGGTGTTATTCCTCCAACCTGAGTGTGGCTTCATCTTTACAGTAGAGGAGGCCGTGGATAGACATATTAGAATGGGAATGGAATGTGGAATTAAAATGTGTGGCCACTGGGAGATCCTGCTTTCTCTGGCAGGCAGAGCATAGGTGTTCAGCGAAACGACCTCCCAGTCTGCCTCACCTGGAAGGACTGTCTGGGGCCCTGAATGGTAGTGAGGGAGGAAGTGTAAGGGCATGTGTAGCACTTGTTCCTCTTACAAGGATAAGTGCCAGGAGGGAGATCAGTGGGGACGGATGGGGGGTCAAATGGACAAGGGAGTCACGTAGGGAGCAATCCCTGTGGAAAGCGGGGAGGGGGGTGGGAAGATGGGCTTAGAGGTGGGATCCCATTGGAGGTGGCGGAAGTTACGGAGAATAATATGTTGGACCTGGAGGCTGGTGGGGTGGTAGGTGAGGACAAGGGGAACCTTATTCGTAGTGGGGTGGCGGGAGGATGGAGTGAGAGCAGATGTGTGTGAAATGGGGGAGATGCATTTGAGAGCAGAGTTGATGGTGGAGGAAGGGAAGCCCCTTTCTTTAAAAAGGGAGGACATCTCCTTCGTCCTGGAATGAAAAGCCTCATCCCGAGAGCAGATGTGGCAGAGAAGGAGGAATTGCGAGAAGGGGATCTTTAAAAAAGGAGGACATCTCCTTCACCCTGGAATACCTAGCTGGTTGTATTAATTATGAGGAACAGACATTTCAGTTCCTCATCTAGTGACAGTTGAGTACGCGGAAGGTAAAATAAAGAAACAAAATGTTCTGTACCAGCAAGAACAAAATCATCAATGTGTCACCACACTAAAATAGTCAGATTGGAAATTTTCAGAGTTAGCTGATTTTGTTCAGACAGTAGAACCAGATCATTTAACAATGAGAGCAACTGGTAGGCAAGAGAGGAAGCAAACACCAAACAAGATTTTGCAATGAGCTTTCTATAATCTCAACTTGGGCTTCTGAGAATTTTTTAAAATCAATAAATGCCTTAGTCAATGACAAAATATAAACCATGTCAATTTTAAGTCAGTGATACTAATGAATCTCTAAATATGTCAAGTTACATGCCTGAGATTTCTTTGTCAATAATTAAAGCCCATGGCTGCTAAATTTCATTCACACCCAAAACCATCAGCTCTAACGGTCTGCCTATTTTGGTGATTTTAATGTGGAGTCTCTCAGCAAAGTATTTGCAGCACAACAGAACAAACTGTTTATCAGCAAAGCGATTGTGTTGAACTATGCACGTGTAAACCCAAGGTTCCTTCTTAATTAACAAAATAACAATTACCATCACCTATGCAAAATTCAAATTAGCATCATTACTTGCTGTTTAAAAAATAAAGCAAAGAATGCAAAACTGTTGATTTCAGTTTTGATTTACAGTGGTGCTCAAAAGTTTGTGAACCCTGTACACTTTTAAAGCTTGGTGAACGCAGCAGGCTAGGCAGCATCTCTAGGAACAGGAACAGTTGACGTTTTGGGCCGAGACTCTTCCTTCAGTCAGTCCTGACGAAGGGTCTCGGCCCGAAACGTCAACTGTACCTCTTCCTAGAGATGCTGCCTGGCCTGCTGCGTTCACCAGCAACTTTTATGTGTGTTGCTTGAAATTCCAGCATCTGCAGATTTCCTCGTGTTTGCGCCTGTACACTTTTCCCTGTTTCTGTATAAACATGACCTAAAATGTGACCAGATCTTCATGCAAGTCCTAAAACTAGATAAAGAGAACCCATTAAATAAGTAACACAAAAAACATTACACTTGTTCATTTACTTATTGAGAAAAATGATCCAATATTACATGTATTTGTTGGAAAAAGTATGTGAACCTTTGCTTTCAGTAACTGGTGTGGTACCCTCCTTGTACAGCAATAACAACCAAGCATTTCTGGTAAACGTTGATCAGTCCCACACATTGGCTTGGAGGAATTTTAGGCCATTCCTCCGAACAAAACTGCTTCAATTCTGGGACGTTGGTAGGATTCCTTGAATGAACTGCTTGCTTCAGGTCCTTCCACAATGTTTCTAAAAAGCTCAGGACTTTGACTCGGCCATTCCAAATCATGAATTTTCTTCTTTTTAAACCATTCTGTTGTTGATCTACTCATTTTTCAGATCATTGTCTTGTTGTATTATCCAACTTCTATTAATCTTCAGGTGATGATAGACATTCTCTTGTAAAATGTCTTGATCCAATTCTGAATCCAATGTTTCCTCAACAATTGAAAGCTGTCCAGTCCCTGAGGCAGCAAGGCAGCCCCAAACCATGATCCTCCATTCTTCACAATTGGAATGAGGTTTGGTGCTTTTTCCTCCAAGCATAGCAGTGAGCATTTCTGCCAATAAGTTCAACTTCTGTCTTATCTATCCACAGAACATCATCCCAGAAGCGTTGTAGAACATCCAGGTGGTCTTTTGCAAACTTGAGATGTGCGGCAATGCTTTTTTTTGGAGAGCAGTGGTTTCCTCCATTGCGTCCTTCCATGAACACCATTCTTGTTCAGTGTTTTTCTTATAATGGACACATAAACAGAGACTTCAGCAAGTTCTAGAGATTTCAGCAGATCTTTTGCTATTACCCTTAGATCCTTTTTCACCTCCTTCAGCATCGTACATTGTGCTCTTGGTGTGATCTCTGCAGGATGCCCACTACTAGGGAGAGTAGCAACAGTACTGAGTTTCCTCAAATACTCTGCAGATGCTGGGGTCAACGCAACACTCACAACATGCTGGAGGAACTCAGCAGGTCGGGCAGCATCCGTGGAAACGATCAGTCAATGTTTCGGGCTGGAACCCTTCGTCAGGACTGAAGAGGGAAGGGGCAGAGGCCCTATAAAGAAGGTGGGGGGGGGGAGAGTGGGAAGGAGAAGGCTGGTAGGTTCCAGGTGAAAAACCAGTAAGGGGAAAGATAGAGGGGTGGGGGAGGGGAAGCAGGGAGGGGATAGGCAGGAAAGGTGAAGAAGGAATAGGGGAAAGCACAATGGGTAGTTTCCTCCATTTGTAGACAATTTCCCTTACTGTGGACTGATGAACACTCGGGTCTTTTGAAATGCTTTTGTAGCCTTTTCCAGATTTGTGCATCTCTACCATTCTTCTAAGGTCCTCCGAAAGTCATTTGATCGAGGTATAGCGCACATAAACAGATCTTCCTTGAGAAGAGCATGCTCTGTCAGTAACCTGACTTTGTGTGTTGTTTTTTATAAATAGAGCAGGGCATCTCTACAACCCACATCTCCAATCTCATCTCAGTGATTGGAACACCTGACTCCAAATAAGAAGGTATTACCCCAGAGATTCACAAACTTTTTTTTTGTAATTTATTTTTTATTGAAGTTCATCATCAAACAAACCTTTCCATTAGATGTATTTCAGATACAGTACTGTACATATATATCATATAGTCATTTGGCACAAATCTCCACATAATATTTATCTGAGGTATACACTTATAGAAAGGAGAGGAAAGAAAAAACAATCAAAAGAAGAACACTATGTACAAAGTAGGGAGTGATCTTTTTTTTACAACTGATGAGAATAAAATCAGGCCTATAAGGTGTTATGTAGTTAAACCATTTTCCCCATCTCTGCAGAAATTCTCACCATCTCCACCCCTTTCATGATCCTGAGTAAATATCACACTCAACACTCATGGTAGTTGAGAACGAGTCTTCAAGCTCCTGCTGCTTTCTTCATTCTAATATTTGGTCCTCAGCATTTGCATTTATCAGCCACCTCAATTGTCCACCTCATCACTGGCGTAATTCACTAACCAGAAATGTCCAGCGGCTGAAATATTCAGCTTAGTTTTCTGTCCTACTACAAATGGACCTTATTAACACTCAGGTCCATGGTACAGCTCTTAATAGACAATTGAAGGGAAAACCTCTTCCTTCCACTTGACTTCCCAAAATGTTGACCTTCACCCCATCACAGCAGCTAAATTTTATTTTCAAAACAAGTGCCCGGTGTTCCAATCAATTTCTTCAAAGCCTGTAAAATTGTCCAACAGATCACAGCTTGAAGATATTACTCCAAGTTTAGGATATTCAACCCAGCAAGAAATTTGCTTTTTCGCTCCCACACCCCACCCCCCCACCCAGAAAGGATCTACTCAAGAATGAGCCTTGTTACTTCCAAATATAGAATGCTATATTTCTATTGGACCTGGAGACAGTCTACAACTCTTAATGCCGACGGTGCACCAGTAACTTCATGAAAGACCCATCCCATCGCAAACACTGTCTGTTCAAACTCCTGCCATCTGGGAGGAGATAAAGAAACGTCTTAGCCAAGAACAGCTTCTTCCTTTGGGTTGTTGTGCAGCTGAATAATGCCACACCCCAGTTTCCCAATGGCCTTTGAGTGTTATGAACTACTGAAGTCACTTGTTGCCTGAAAATATGGGATTTTTTTTCTAATTAAGCTGTGTATTGTAAATATCTGCTTCGCACGGACTGGAGTATCACTGCAATCTTATTGTCTTGAGTAAAGACAATAAAGTTTTATTCTATTTTCTACATCTGCTTTCATTATGGGTCAATATTCTCTGCCAGGAATGGTCACAATCTACACTATCTTTGTGGACTGCAAGTAGTCATTCTTTACCATGATTTCATATTATTTCACCCTTGTGCATCAACTGAAGGCTTCTGAATTATGGGCATGACACAAGCGTGCCTTCTACATTTGAAAGCCAAGTTTCACATCAACTGATTACAATCCTTAATGCAGTCAGCAATTCTCATTATTTATGGCAGTAAAATTCACCAAGGGAAAAATCACAAGAGCAAAATTTAATCCTCAACTACATAACAGATTAAGAAAGGAGACAAAAGGATTGATCAAAACAATTAGCTTCTAAAGGAAAGGCAGAGAGGAAGAGGTTTAGTGAAGAAATTCCAATCTTGGGGTTTAAGCACTGAAGGCAAAGGTACAGCCAATGAAAGTGGGTGGGTGGGAGTGAAGGGGAAAACAGATAAGACTAATAATGGGTCAGGAATGGAGAAAACCAAAACTGGAGGTATGTAAATCTCCACAAGGACTTCAGAGCTGGAAGGTTAGAGAAAATCTAGGTGTGGAAAGCCACATGGGTATTTGAAAAGAGAGGGTCCTTTGGAAGTTCGGAACCTGTTGGACTTTAAAATCAGTATCAATCACAGGACAGCGAGTGGTTGAATGTATGAATTTTGGATCTGGAAGATGCTGATACAGCCAAGAGTTGTGGAATAATCAGATCAAATACTCAGCTGAGGCAGAAGAGGGAAGATGAATCAAGATGTCAGGAGCTTTAATTTAGTAAACAGCTTTACGACAGTGATAGCTCCCACAATGCTTCACAAGAATCTACACATTTTTGAAAAGATTTGTTCGAGAAAAGGAGTTGAGATAACCCAGGAAATTATAGACCACTGAGTCTTACTTCCATAGTGGGCAAGTTGCTGGAGAAGGTCCTGAGAGGCCAGGTATGAGCATTTGGAGAGACATAATCTGATTAGGGATAGTCAGCATGGCTTTGTCAAGGGCAGGTCATGCCTTACCAGCCTGATTGAATTATTTGAGGATGTAACAAACCACACTGATGAAAGTAGAGCAGTGGATGTAGTGTATATGGATTTCAGTAAGGCATTTGATAAGGTTCCCCATGCGAGGCTCATTCAAAATGTAAGGAGGCAAGGGATCCAAGGAGACCTTGCTTTGTGGATCCAAAATTGGCTTGCCCACAGAAGGTAAATGGTGGTTGTACATAGTTTGTAATCTGCATGGAGGCCAGTGACCAGTGGTGTACCTTGGGGATTTGTTCTGGCACCCGTCCTCTTTGTGATTTTTATAAAATGATCTGGATGAGGAAGTAAAAGGGTGGGTTAGTAAGTTTGCTGATGACACAAAGGTTGGGGGCGTTGTAGATAGTCTGGAGGGTTGTCAGAGGTTACAATGAGACATTGATAAGATGCAGAAATGGGCTGAGAAGTGGCAGATGGAGTTCAACCTAGATGAGTGTGAGGTGGTTCATTTCGGTAGGTCAAATTTAAAGACAGAATATAGTATTAACGGTAAGATTCTTGGCGGTGTGGAGGATCAGAGAGATCTTGGGGTCCGTGTCCATACGACACTCAAAGCTGCTGTGCAGGTTGACAGCGTTGTTAAGAGAGTGTATGGTGTGTTGGCATTCATCAACCGTGGGACTGAGTTCAAGAGCCTTGAGGTAATGTTACAGCGATACAAGACCTTAGTTATACCCCACTTGGAGTACTGTGTTCAGTTCTGGTCACCTCACTACAAGAAGGATGTGGATACAATAGAGAGAATGCAAAGGAGATTTACAAGGATGTTGCCTGGATTGGAGAGCGTGCCTTATGAGAATTCGTTGAGTGAACTTGGCCTTTTCTCCCTGGAGTGACGGAGGATGAGAGGTGACCTGATAGAGGTGTACAAGATGATGAGAGGCATTGATCATGTGGATAGCCAGAAGTTTTTTCCCAGGGCTGAAATGGCTAACATGAGTGGGCTTAGTTTTAAAGTGCTTGGAAGTAGGTACAAAGGGGATGTCAGGGGAATGTTTTTCCACACAGAGAGTGGTGGGTGCGTGGAATGCACTGCTGGCAACGGTGGCGAAGGCAGATACAATAGGGTCTTTTAAGAGACTCTTAGGTACATGGAGCTCAGAAAAATAGAGAGCTAGCGGTAGGGTAATTCAGGCAGTTTCTAGAGTAGGTTACATGGTTGGAACAACATTGTGGGCCGAAGGGCCTGTAATGTGTTGCTATCTTCTATATTCATATCAGGAAACATCAGTACAGATGACAAAAAGCTTGATGAAATAAGATTTTAAGGATCAATTCACAAAAGGGAAATTAAGACTGCATAGTGTTAGGGTGGAAAACATATATGCAATGCTGTGGCAACTGAAGCTAACTGTTAAGCGATTGAATTCTGTGATGATGAATATGACAGATTTAGAGGGCTGGTGTAAATTCCAGAGATAAGAAAGAGGTGTCACCGCAAAAGGATCTGTAAACAAAGATTGTAATGTTAAAACTGAAGCACTGTTTTAAACACCGCTCAGTAAAATTGTCATACATTACAATAAGATGCAGATCTGGGCTAAGTAGTAGCAGATGGAGTTCTATCCAAAAAGGTATGAAGTGTTGCAAACATCACGATGAACATTTTTACAACACATTTTCTGGCAGATAATATGCCGTGAAACTTGGTTTCTCCCACACAAACCAATAACCTCTGCAATAAACCCTGTCAATCTGAAAATAAATTGTAGTCTTGCAATGGTAACTGCTCATAATAGTTCAGTTTTAAAAAAAACAAATATACTTGGGCCAACTACACATTGTCAGCATGAACAAAATCCCACATGAATCTTCCTTGCAATACAAAGATATTTGGCCCCTTGGTCCACTGGGTCAATGTCAGCTCTCAGCAAAATGAGCAACCGCCAAAATGCTGGAGGGGCTCAACAGATGAGGCAGCTTGAGGATCAGCCTGTCCCGCTGAGTTCCTCCAGAATTTTGTGTGCTGCTCCAGATTTCTAGCATCTACGGTCTTTCTTGATGTCTCCACAAAATGATCCCATCAGTCCCATCCCTGTTCTCCTTTACTTCCCCAGCAAATTATTCTTTTTCACATGACCATCAATTCCCCTTCAATTCTTTTATCATTATCCCTCATTAATGGGTAGTTTCCAGTGCTTGCCAGCCCATTTTTGGGGTGTTGGAACAAAACATATCATCTGACAGACCCATGCAAACTCCATCCACAATCAGAATCAAACCACAGCCCACAGAACAGCAAATCAACAGCAGAACTGCTGTGACCTCCTGATGCACGTGTGACAAGGTACATACAAGTCACGAATCCATTTTGTAATACATCACATGACAGACTGATAGTCTACAATTAAATACCCTTTTTCTGAAGCTCCTGCATCTCATGGTCAATCCACTACAAGACTTACATTTTCAAACTACAGAAAACAAAAGTTTTACTTCAATTGAAATATATAGAATTTCATTAGATTAGAAATTGATATTTTTATTCTTGAACACTACCAGCAAACTTCTGGGTGAACCTCTTCTGTACCTTCTCCCAAGTGGTCACATTCTTCCTATAATGAATGCAACCAATTCGACCCGTGATACTCCAGCTGTGACCTAAGGCTACATCCGCACTAGACCAGATAATTTTGAAAATGCCCGTTTCACGTAAAAACAATAGGTGTCCACACCAGGCATTTTAAAAAATATCTCCGTCCACATTAGAACAGATACTTGGGCGAATCTCCTCCTACTGGGCATGCGCAGGACACAGACAGAAAACAAGCGAAGAGGAAACGGTATACTTGGTGCACGTTTGTCCAGTTACAGACTAGAAAAACTTTAAAGGAATTGCTGTTGGCTTTGCGCAGGAGGACTTAAAACTAAAAAAAAACAAATACTGGAGCGTATGGAGGCAACCGACAGGGAGTTCACAGACAGTATGAGCCGGCTGACGACGAACATTGAAAAACTGACCAACTCTGTCGCATTAATAAAGCACCTTGTTAAATGTATAAAAACATGCCTGCATCAGTGTTATCTTGTATTTCCATACAATGTTACATTAGGCTGTTACACATCTATTGTCAGAGAAGTACTTGCATAAATAGGTAAACCCCCTTCATACAAGCAAGGACAGAAAACAGGGCAAAGTGAGTATACTTATTTATTCAGTAAGCTGTGGGTCAAAGTATTTGGTGAGTACATTTCTAACTCTTCTGGCTTTAGTCTCGTTGCCGTCTGTTCTGAAATTGTTAGGTTGTGTGGGGGGTTGCGTTCAAGAAAACAATGAAATGTCGCGCTGCCGCCATCTGTTCCGGCACATCATGACAGCGCTTTAAAAAATATCCGTTTACCCCGTCCACACTGCTCTGCACAATCGGCGTTTTCAAACTTACATACTCTTGAGGGCATTTTAGAAAATCTCCGTTTTTCGGGGAGGAAAACATCATTTCAGTGTGGACGGAGGGTCAAAACAAAGAGAAAGAGCTTCAGTTACAGATTTATCTGGTCCAGTGTGGACGCAGCCTAAGCTTTTATAAAATCACTTCAGTCTAATACTGAGAACTATGCCCATTGGAGATCCCACGAAATCCTATAAACAATACACGCCTTCACTTAAATAATTAATCTGGTAATTGTTTATATGGTCTGCAGAATTCTTTTATGTTCATACAGGAAAGAGGAACAGAGACTGGTACAAGTGGTGGTTAGTACCAAGGGTTAAATAAAAACGTTTTAAGAGACCAAACTATTCAGAAGATCCGCATGCTAGATCATGACTAAGCTGCAATGGATCCAAGTCCAAAGAAACACGCCTACTCCCACTTTGTTGATACACAGGCAATTTCAGTTCACAGCATTTGTGCTGTTTATAGGAAACACAAATGCAAATGATTCAAAATGCCATCCCCTTGTTTGATTCCATCGTCTCCACCACATCTGCTCTCAGAATGAGGCTTTTCATTCCGGAACTGAGGAGATGTCCTCATTCTTCAAAGAAAGGGGCTTCTGTTCCTCCACCATCAACGCTGTCCACACCCACATCTCTTCCAGTTCACGCATGTCTACCCTCACTCCATCCTTCCACCACCTCACCAGGAGTAGGGCTCCTCTACCCTCAACCAACCAACCTCCGCATCCAGCACATAATTCGCCATAACTTCACCATCTCCAAAGGGATCCCACCTCCAAGCACATCTTTCTCTTCTCCCCACCCCCAACTTTCTGCTTTCCACAGGGATCGCTCCCCTACATAACTCCCTTGCTCACTCGTCCCTCCCCACGGGTCTCCCTCCTGGCACTTATCCTTGCAAACGGAACAAGTGCCACACCTCCTCCCTCACTACTATTCACGGCCCTAAACGGTCCTTTCAGGTGAGGCAACACTTCAACTGTAAGCCTGTTGGGGTCATCTGCAGTGTCCGGTGCTCCCAGTGTGGCCTCCTGTCTATCAGTGAGATCCGACATAGATTGGGAGACCACTTCACTGAGCACCTATGCTCCGTCTGCCAGAGAAAGTGGGATCTCCCAGTGGCTACCCATTTTTGTTCAACTTCCCATTCTGACATGCCAGTCCACGACCTCCTCGACTGCTGTGATGAGGTCACACACAGGGTGGAGCCGCAACACCTTATATTTTGCCTGGATAGCCTCCAACCTGATGGTATGAACATTGATTTGTTGAACTTCCAGTAATGCCCTCCCCCCGTTCCTTCACCATTCCCTATTCTCATTTCCCTCTCTCACCTTATTCCCTTGCCTGACCATCACACCTCCCTCTGGTGCTCCTCCCCCTTCCTTTACTTCCATGGTGTTCTGTTCTCTGCTATCAGATTCCCCTTCTCCGGCCCTTTAGCTCGTTCGCCAATTGACTTCCCAGTTTCTTACTTCACCCGCTCCTCTACTACTTTGTATTTCGTCCTCCCCTCCCCCACCTTCTTACTCTGACTTCTCATCTTTTTTTTCCAGTCTCAATGAAGGGTCTCGCCCTGAAACATCAACTGTTTACTCTTTTCCGTAGATGCTGCCAAGCCTGCTGAGTTCCTCCAGCATTTTGTGTGCGTTGCACGGATTTCCAGAATCTTCAGATTTCCTCATTTACAAATGATCAAATGTCGCATTGCAGACTGCTCAGAAGTTGCACAGCTATCTAGATACCTAAGCACACAGGACTGAAGGACCCAAATCAAAGTCATGGAATACACAAATTCAAGAGAGCTCCATCTTATTTTGATATTGCCTGATCCTTCCCAAGTGGTCAAAAGCTTTAGAATGTAGATCGATCTGTTTCTGAGAACTCACTGGGTCTTTTCTACCTTTCAAATTAGACAGCACCATCATTCAGTACTGGTGATCCAAAGTGCATAACCAGTGAGGCTTTTACTAAGAAATCCAACTGAGAGAGAACTCAGGGGTTAAATATTTTTCTAATGCCAGGAATTCTTAATCTATTTAAGTCATTGTTATTCAATCAGCCGTGAGCACAGTCATTCTTTCTCAACAAACTACTCCAACTTATTTTGTCTGTGAAGGTCAGTCCCAAGCTAATACCCATTGATAACTTCAAGATCTCTCACTGTCAATGGTTCTGCTTCTTTCTTTGTTAAAGTTCAGAAGACTTCTAGGAATGTATGGAATGCCCAGAAATAACCACCAGCATCCCTTGCTGTCCACCCTTTTACCTGATAGATGATAACCGCTGATCTCATGATATATTGGTGCATATACTTCACCCATTCCTTACTGTTGCTGTAAATCGGTAGCTCTGCACTTTATCATTCATCCACACGCACTGCTGCTGTGTACTTCAAAGGCATTTTGCTGCAGCTTTGATCTGCTCTTCCTGCTACTGTGGTCTGGTGCAGCCAAACACACTCCAATTTGGGAAACATTCATTTCAGACACATCAGGGAGCATCAGAACATATCGACCTAGTTTGGGAAGACTAGCTCATGCTCTTTCTGTTCAGCCTATATATAATTCCAGTTGGATGTGTGCAGTTGCTCTTCAGTTTCCAATTTAAGACCTCTTTGCCTTCACTTTAAATAGTGTGTTCTTTTAAAGGGTGCATTATACCCCACAGGTGCGATCGCACAGGACCAAATATGTCCTCATGGAATCACCACCTCTGTCTCCACTTTGCTGTGGGTTCATCTTATCCATGATCGTTTTTGGTGGATGCAGAGGAGCAAATCGAATAAAATTTCAAAATTTACTTATTATTTATTCTCAATTTTTCTTTTTGTATGGGTGCACAATTATCACTCACACCTCAATGACTAGACCGTTTCTCAATACAAAAGACAAAGTGAAGTTACTCCTGCATCAAAGCACAGGCAGAGGCAACTAAAACAAAAGTCTCTTCCTTCAGTTAGTCCTGACGAAGGGTCTCGGCCTGAAACGTCGACTGCACCTCTTCCTAGAGATGCTGCCTGGCCTGCCGCGTTCACCAGCAACTTTGATGTGTGTTGCTACTAAAGTCTGTTGAGCTTTTTTTAAATGTATAAAAAGGTGATCCTCAAGAACCTCTGTCGTAAACCACAAGATGTCACAGCAGGCAAGATCACTTGCCAGGGGTTCCCAACCTGGGGCACATGGACCCCTCAGTTAATAATCAGGGTCAACAGCATAAAAAAGGTTGGGAACCCCTGACTTAGCCCATTATGGCTATGATTGTTTTTCAAGGCCTCCTGTTATCCCTTCTCACCTCATCCTTCAAGATCGTCCACAGCTCCTGTTTATTGATGTTATTTTGAATGTTAATACTGAGTACATTTCCACCATGCTTTGAAGCAATTCAATACTCAAAACAAATCATGGGACAGAAACAATTCCAAGTAGCTTTTAAGTTTGGGGGAAAAGTTTTGACAGCATGTGGTCAACACGGTCTAGTTGCACTCAAAACAACTGCTGCTACGAAACAAAAAACACACAAGTTTAAAGTACACTTATTACCAAAGTATGTACACCATATACAACTTCGAGATTCACCTTTTTGCAGGCAGCCGCAAAACAATGAAACAGAAGAAAATCCACGAGAAACACTACAAAGCCAGTCATACATCCACTGTGTGAAAAAGAAATAACAAATCAGGTAAACAATTTAAAAAAGCAAACAAGCCGCAGAACATGAACTGCAGAATCCCCAAAGCCAAGTCCACAGCCACGTTGTCATTTCAGCGCTAAAGCCAGTCCGGGCCCCCTATGGCTGCAGACCGCAGCCACGGACCCAGGTTCAGTGCTGAGGCGAGTACAGACAGCTGCAGACCACAGCCGCAGAGTCAGGTCAGCACTGAGGCCAGTAAAGCCTTCCAGGGTAGTGAGCTGAACACCAGTTCACCCTCCACCCCCAACGTCTTAATCTTTTAAATCTGGCTCGGCACTTAAACGGAGGGTAGGCCTCAAAATCCCCGGCCTTGCCTGCATTTGGCGACCGAGAAGGAGGTCGAATCGTTCGGACAGAGCTGGCACTCAGTACTCGGTGTCAGAGAGCTGATCAGAGCTCGAAGTTTTCGGATCACTCACAGTCGGACTGTGGTCGGCATATCAGGGAGAGTTTTTCTTCTTTCTCCCGCCTGCGTGAGATGTGGGACATTTGAGAAACTTTGAACTTTACTGTGCTCACGGACTTCTTCATCAAGTTATGGTATTGTTATACTGTTTGTAACTATATGTTATAATTATGTGGTTTTGTTAGTTTTTTCAGTCTTGGTTTGTCCTGTGTTTTTGTGATATCACACTGGAGGAAATAATGTATCATTTCTTAATGCATGCATTACTAAATGACAATAAAAGAGGACTCCGTGTCTTCATAATCATAATCATTAACTCAGCCAAACATCAGTTCATTATCCATTCTCAGGCCAGGGTGCTGCCACTTCAGTCCAGCCCCAAGTTTCAATCCGGCTCAGGGTCCGGTCCATCAATGGCCGCTGCAGCCGTACCTGCATTCCGTACGCGGAATATTTCAGGGTACCAAAAAAGCGCCAGGTTATATGGACAGTTCAAAAGCACACCTCCCAGTGTGAAATTACAGGCTGCAGATTGCAGTGATCATAGTCCTGAAATAGTACATTTAATAGAATTATCAGTAGTTTTGTTTGCTGCCTGCAAAGCCTGCAAAGTTTTGTTTGCTGCCTGCAAAGCATATTAATGATTTAATGATCAGTTAAATTTCGCTGGAGTAAAATCCACATTAGTATTAACCTCAAGATTGCTGTCAACCACCACTTCCCAAGTAACCTGGCACAGCTTGAGCAATTTTGCAAGGAAGAATGGGCAAATCTTGCTTCATCACATTGTGCAAAGCTAATAGAGACTTGTCCAAAAAGACTACTGACATAATCGCTGCAAGATGTGGTACAACTAAGTACTGAGGCAAAAGGGTATGAATATTTTCAAACTGCTGACATTTCAGTTTGTGGATTTTGTCTTTGTTTTTCATGCTTTACAATTTTCCCTGTTTTTCTGGGGGGAGGCTCTACTGTGGCGGGGGGAGGAGAGTGCGATTAAAAGATTTTAAAAATCTCTGTTGAATTGATCAAAACCCCTGGTTATAATACTAATTTTTGTGAAGAAGGATTTGGGGGCTGACACTTTTACAAGGCACTGTAGATTGCATTTTGTCTTAATACTCAGTCAACATGTGAAGAGACCAACTGGTAATAATAATTCTACAAAGGCAAGCTGAGGATTCATCCTTAAACCATTCTGGATATGCAAATGTAGAGAGAAAGTTGCAGCTACATTGACAAGGAACTTGAATCCAGGGATGTATATCAAAGACAGGAGGAATGTGCTCAGCAGTTTATTGGGTGAAAATGACAGTAAAAGTGAAAAACATCCACTATTCTACAAGGAGATCAAGGTATTTACAGCATTTAACAATTGATGTGCAAATGCATAAAATGCATCTGCTTAACCCCATGAACAAGAATCACCATCACCTGGGGAACTTGACTGTCTGTTCATGCTACCTACGTTAACAAACATCAAATACCCCACTATCCATGTGGAAGCAGACAGGCTCTTGAATTGACTTTATTACTTACATCCTTCATATATATGAGTAAAAATCTTTACGTTACGTCTCTGCCTAAATGTGCAATTATAGTAATTTATAATAAATATTATGTACAACGGGATAGTCAATATAACATAGAAATACAATCACGTCAGCCTGAATTAATCAGTCTGATGGCCTGGTGGAAGAAGCCATCCCGGAGCCTGTTGGTCCTGGCTTTTATGCTGCAGTACCGCTTCCTGGATGGTAGCAGCTGGAACAGTTTGTGGTTCAAGATTCAACATTCAAAAAACTTTATTGTCATTCTAACCGTACATCAGCTCTGCAGGGCAGAATGAGACAGCATTTCCCAGGAGCAGTGCAATCATAACATAACAAATGCAACACTAAATAATAAACATAACAATAAAACACAACAGCCACATGTCAGTTAAAATCAAGTTGTAAGTGTCCAGTGCAAGTTAAAAGTGTCCAAAGCAGAGTCAGGTAGAGCAGCTATTTAGCAGTCTGACTGCCTGAGGGAGGAAGCTATTTAGTAGTCTTGTGGTTTTAGTTTTGTTGCTCCTGTAACATTTGCCTGATGGCAGAAGAACAAACAGTTCATGGAGAGGGTGTGAGGGGTCTTTAATGATGTACCGTGTCTTCCGGAGGCATCAACTCTGAAAGAGGTCTTGGACAGAAGGTAGGGAGACCCCAATAACCTTCTCTGCTCCCCTAATCACCCTCTGCAAGGCTTTTCTGTCGAC
This sequence comes from Mobula birostris, assembly GCF_030028105.1. Classification (NCBI taxonomy): domain Eukaryota; kingdom Metazoa; phylum Chordata; class Chondrichthyes; order Myliobatiformes; family Myliobatidae; genus Mobula; species Mobula birostris. The sequence goes on along the minus strand of NC_092371.1, from coordinate 110,332,133 downwards.
AGCACTGCAGCTGGAGTACCAGGTTGTGATGCTAAAGGTCAGCACACTCTCAACGCCTCTGTAGAATGTAGTTAAGATGTTAGGTGGTGTGACTCGGATCTCCAATGATCCTTCGGGCCCTTTTTACACACTTGTCTTTGTCAACGTCCTGAATAGTGGTAAGTTCACATCCACAGATGCGCTGGGCTGTCCACACCACTCTCTGCAGAGACCTGTGATTGAAGGAAATACAGTTCCCATGCCAGGCAGAGATGCAGCCAGTCAGGATGCTCTCAATTGTGCCACCATAGGAAGTTCTTAGAATCTGGGGGGCCACACCAAACTTCTTCAACCGTCTAAGGTGGAAGAGGCACTGTTGTGCCTTTTACACCACACAGCCATTATGTGCAGACCACATGAGATCCTCGGTGATATTTAGGCTGAGGAATTGAAAACTGTTCACCCTCTCAACCCCAGATCCATTGATGTCAATAGGGGTTAGCCTGTCTCCATTCCTCCTGTAGTCCACAACCAGCTCCTTTGTTTTTGTGATGTTGAGGGAAAGGTTGGTTCCTTGACACCACTGTGTCAGGGTGATGACTTCCTTTCTGTAGGTAGCCTCATTATTATCTGAGATTAGGCCAATCAGTGTTGTCAGCAAATATAATTAGCAGATTTGAGCTGTGGGTGGTGACACAGTCATGGGTATACAGAGAGTAAAGGAGGGGGCTTAGTACACAGCACTGAGGGACACCTGTGTTGAGGGGCAGAGGTGAGGGAGCCCACTGTTACCACCTGCCAGCGATCTGACAGGAAGTCCAGGATGAAGGCAGGGTGAAGGCCGAGGTCTCCGAGCTTCTTGTCAAGCCTGGATGGAATTATAGTGTTGAATGCTGAACTGTAGCCCAAGAACAGCATTCTCACAATAAGCATCCTGCTTCTCCAGATGTGTAAGGACGGTGTGTAGAGCTATGGCTGTTGTCTGATGATTGTTTGTTGATTGGTTATGTCATTAGGTGAATTGTAGGGGATCCAGTTTGGGTGGTAGCGAGCTGCAGATGTAGTCCTTGACCAGCCTCTCAAAGCATTTGCTTATTATTGAGGTGAGTGCGACAGGTCGCCAGTTGTTCCGACATGCTACCTTGGTCCTTTTAGGTACAGGGACAATGGTGGATGTTTTGAAGCAGGAGGGCACTCTACTCTGGGAGAGGGAGAGATTAAAAATGTCTGTAAACACACTTTCCAGTTGTGCCGTGCATATCCTGAGTGCCCGCCCTGGGATGCCGTCCGATCCTGCAGCCTTGCGACTGTCCACCCGTTGGAAACACCTGTGTACTTCAGCCTCAGAGATGACCAAGCTGCCGGTTGCAGGTTTTCTCAGGGGCTCAGTGTTGGTGACATCGAGTCAAGTGTAAAAAAAAATTTAGCCGTCTGGAAGAGAGGCATCGATGGTGGAAACTCCACTGCGTTTAGCTTTGAAGTCTGCGATGGTGTGTAGACCTTGTTGCGTGTGTTGTTGGTGAAAAGTTGAGTCTAAATCTTGTCCCTGTATTGTTGTTTCACTGCCTTGATGACTTTACGCAGATCGTAGCTACGTTTCTTGAGCTCTTGCTGATGATCGGCAGAGTAAGCTCTGTCTCGCGGGGCAAGTGCTGCTCGCACGGAACTGTTGGTCCAGGCTTTCTGGTTTGGAAAGACCCTGACCGATTTCTGGGGGACAACATTCTTGATGTACTTCCAGTTGAAGTTCATGACCCCTTCCATGAACTCGGAGACATCCTCATCATGGAGGACATTTTAGTCGACATCATCAAAGCAGTCCTGCAGCACGGAGGCCGATTGGTCGGACCAACAGCAGTCAGTTTTAATTAAGGCCGCCTCTTGTTTCAGCTTCTGCCTGTACTTTGGCAGCAGCAAAATTATCTGATTTTCCAAATTGGGAGGGGGGAGGAATGCTTTGTAAGCGTTGTGGAAGGGAGAGTAGCAGTGGTCGAGTATGCTATCTCCCCGTGTGCTCACCTGGATGTGTTGACAAAACTTAGGAGAGACTTTAGTCAGCGACGCTCTATTAAAGTCTCTGGCAACGATGAAGGCAGCCTCCAGGTGTGCAGTCTCCAGGATGCTGATGGTCTTGTACAGTTGCTTGAGAGCCAGGTCAGAATCAGCCTGCGGCGGAATATACACAGCTGTGATAATAACAGCCGTGAACTCCCTGGGGAGCTAGTAAGATCTACACAGTAGCACCAGGTACTCCAGATCTGGGGAACAAAAGGATTTGAGGGCATGCACGTTCCACAGGTTGCACTAGGCATGATTGACCATGAAGCACACCCCACCTCTTTTACTCTTCCCAGAGAGGTTTTTACACCTGTCCGCCCAGAACAGGGAGAACCCAGAGGGCTCGATGGCATGTTCTAGTATCTCCTCCATCAGCCAAGTCGCCACAAAGCACAAAACATTGCATTCCTTTGTTTCTCGCTGGTAGGAGATTCTGGCTCTCAGTTCGCACTGCTTTTGTCCAGGGACTGAACATTAGCCAGTAGGCTAGGCAGCGGCGGCCGATTAGCACGCCGTCTCAACCTCACCAGGACACCAGCCCTTCTCCCTCCCCTCCGACGCCGGTTCCGAGGTAGCGGCTATGTAGTAGGTGAGAATCCCATTGATCATGCAAGCCGGAGATTTCAGTGTAGAAAAGGCAACACGTAGTGGATAAATGCCATCTTCCCGATGTTCAGGAGAGTCAGTCTATCGTATCTGAAGTGACTATCTGCTACTTGAACAAGAAATGCGAAGGAAATCACAGAAATTGAAAGTGTCCTGGAAAGTCTTCCAGATCAAGCAAAGATAAACAAGCTTGCAGATGGATTTCCTGTGAAACTGTTTCAGGGTCTTGACCGCAGCTTCTGATATTTGGCTGTAAAGCAGGTCTTCCCCTTTTAAGTTCATTGCTCATATTTGCACTGAGGATGCCAGGTAACTTCATCTGTTTGTAACACTCATTAGGACAACAATTTCCTCGTAAGTAACAGAATCAATCTCTAAATTCATGAAGAAAGCCAATGATTCAAAAGCAATTCTTCATTTGAAACAAACCATGGGTGCAAAACCTTCTAAATGCAAAAAGATTCAAAATTCCAAACCGGAAATGTTTTTTAAAGATAACAGGACTGGTACTTTTAGAAGGAGATCAGATCCATATAGCCAATCAGCAGTGAAAAATAAGATGGACAGCAGGGTAGCATAGTGGTTTGCACAAACAAGAGAAAGTCTGCAGAAGCTGGAAATCCAAGCAACACACAAAATACTGGAGGAACTCAGCAGGCCAAGCAACATCTGTGGAAAAGAGTAAACAGTCGGCGTTTCAAGCCTAGACCCTTCATCAGGACCAGTGGTTTGCACAATGCTTTATAAAGTACCAGCGACCCGGATTCAATTCCCACTGCTGTCTTTAAGGAATTTGTACATTCTCCATGTAACCACATGGGTTTCTGCTGGGTGCTCCAATTTCCAAAGACATACCAATTGGTAGGTTATTTGATCACTGTAAATTGTCCTGTGATTAGGCTAGGATTAAATCAGGGGATTGCTGGGTAGTGCAGCTTGAAAGGCCAGTAGGACCCATTCCGCAATACATCTCAATAAAATATTCAGTAAAAATGACATACAGCTGTGAGAATCAGTGGGTATATAAAAGATATCAGGAGATAAATTGTCTCCAGGGATAGTGATGGAGAGGCTGAGAAAGGGGAAGAAGGTGTCAGAAATGGACCAGGTAAACTTGAGCGCAGGGTGGAAGTTGGAGGCAAAGTTGATGAAGTGGATGAATTCAGCACGGGTACAGGAAGTAGCACCAATGTAGTTGTCAGTGTAACGCAGGAAAAGTAGTGGAGTGTCATTTGTAAAATTGCCAGCCCCTTCTCTCAGTTCCTCTGCTCTCAGGATGAGGCTTTTCATTTCAGAACCCATGAGATGTCCTCTGTCAAAGAGAGGGGCTTCCCTTCCTCCACCATCAACGCTGTCCTCACTCACATCTCTTCCATTTCACACGTCTGCCCTCACTCCATTTACCCGCCACTCCACCAGGGACAGGAGTCCTCTTGTCCTCACCTACTACCTCACCAGTCTCCACATCCAGCACATGGTTCTCCTTAACTTCCACCATATCCAACGGGATCCCACCACCAGGCACATCTTTCCCTCTCCCCCAACCCCCACTTTCTGCTTGCTGCAGGGATCACTCCACACGACTCCCTTGTCCATTCGTCCCTCCCCACTGATCTCCCTCCTGGCACTCACCCTCACAAGCGGAACAAGCGCCACACCTGCCCCTACATCTCCTCTCCCACTACCATTCAGGGCCCCAAACAGTCCTTCCAGGTGAGGTGAGTCTATTGGGGTCATCTACCGTAGCAGGTGCTCCCGGTGTGGCCTCCTGTATATCAGTGAGATCCAATGTAGAATAGGAGACCACTTCACGAAGCGCCTACGCTCCGTCTGCCAGAAAGAGCAGGATCTCCCAGTAGCCATCCATTTTAATTCGACTTCCCATTCCGACATGTCAGTCCATGGCCTTCTCTGCTGCCGTGATGAAGCCACACTCAGGTTGGAGGAGCACATCTGATATTCCGTCTGGGTAGCCTCGAACCTGATAGCATGAACATCGATTTCTCGAACTTCCGGTAACGGTGCCACCACCACCCCCCACCATTCCCCATCCCCTTTTCCCTCTCTCACCTTATATCCTTGCCTGCCCATTGCCTCCCTCCGGTGCCCCTCCCCCTTCCCTTTTTCTTCCATGGTTTTCTACTCTCTACTACAATATTCCCCCTTATCTCCTTCACCAATCAGATGCCCAGATCTTTACTTCATCCCTGTCCCTCTCTCAGTTTCACTTATCACCTCCCACCTTGTACTTCTTGCTCCCCTCCCCCCATCTTCTCACACTGACTTCTCCATTTTTTTTCCGGACCTGATGAAGGGTCTCGGCCTGAAACGTCAACTGTTTACTCTTTTCCATAGATACTGCCTGGCCTGCTGAGTTCCTCCAGCATTGTGTGTGTGTGTGTGTGTGTGTTGCTTGGATTTCTAGCATCTGCAGATTTTCTTGTGTTTGTGAAACAAATAACATGATGCTTTTCATGTCTAGGTTATACTTTCGAAAACTTTGCACCTTAAAACTTAGAAGTGGATAAAACAGATGGATTCACCCTACCAAGGCAACTGATGAAACTTCTGCAACTGGTGTTAAAATCAACCCTTTTTTCCAAAATCAGGCACAGTTCTTACAATCATCTGTTTCGCAAGTGTGAACATACACTGCAATTTAATAAAAAATTCATGTATCACTGATACTGCTGTTATACAAGTGCCAGTTCACTCAGCAACTCAGGAAATGATTCCACAGCCTTGTAAATTACACACAACGCAAAAGCTCCACTGTTGCCTGTCCAGTTTGCTCTCCCTACATCGATTACAACCACTCAAGCTCAAACACACACGCACGTCCTGTCACCATCTGCACCGAATTTTCAGGCAACTGGAAAATGAACAGACCATTATACAACTGGATTAACCATTACCAGAGAAAACACTCACTCCAATCAACTAGTTGTTCACAGGTTGGACATGTTTAAGCGTTCAATGACTGTTTTGAGTTTCTCCCACATCTTTAATACTTATAGTTTTATTTGCTGAACTGGCCATGGTCCTTAGGTGCATGACACAATCTAAGGTGTGCAATACAATATCAGTCTGGGTGAGGGTGGGGTTCTTGGCAAAAGGACTGGTATAGGATTAGTGTATATGGGTTATTGAGGGGCAGTGCAGATTCATTGAGTTGAGGGACCTTCTGCTGCACTGCATCACTGTGAACCAATGCTCTTTTGTTTGTTCCAACTTTCTTCCACCAACTCCTAGGTTTGTAGCACCCTTATGGGCAACTGCCAATTAAAAGTGTCAAGGGATTTCAGGAATTGTCCCTGTGCGTTTCTTTGCTTCTTACTTTGTTCCAATAATACCCAATGCAAGTTTAGAGAGCATGTCGTCTTCAATCTGGGAACACCTCATACATCAACATGGAACACAGAACAATACAATACAGCACAGGAACAGGTACTCTGGCCCACAGTGTTGTACGGAACCAAAAATTAGTGATCAAATGGCCAAGTAAACTAATCCCTTCTGTCTACACAATGTCCTTCTATTTTCCTGATATTTATGTGACTATCTTTAACATCTATGCAAAAGTCTGCAATGTTTCTGCTTCTACCACTACCCCAGGCAGCATATTCCAGGCACCCACCACTCGGTATATAAAAAAAAACTTGCTCTCACATCTCCTTTGAAATTACCCACTCTTATCTCAAATGCATGTCTTCTTGTGTTAGACATTTCAACCCTGGGGAAAAGATGCTGTCTGTCTACTCTACCTCTGCCTCTCACAATCTAATAAACCTCTATCAGATCTCCCCTTGGCCTCTGGCGCTCCAGAGAAAATGACCCAAGTTTGTCCAGACTCACATTGTAGTACATGCCCTCTAATTCAGGCAGCATCCTGGTAAACTTCTTCAGCACCTTCTCTAAAGCCTCAATATCCTTCCTATCAAGAGGCAACTAGAAATGTATGCAATACTCCAGGTGCAATCTAACTAAAATTTTATAAAGCTTCAGCACAACTTCCCAACTGTTGAACTCAATGCCTCAACTAATAATCCAGATGCCTTCTTAACTACCTTCACCTTCTACGGCCACTTTCAGGTAGCTATGAACTTGGACCCCAAGATCCCTCTGCTCATCAATACTGATAAGGATCTTGCCCTTAACAGTGTACTGTCTCTTTGCATTTGACCTACCAAGGTACAACACCACATATGGCCAGGTTAAACCCCATACAACATATCTTTGTTTAGATCTGCAACAGATCTATATCCCGTTGCATTCTTTGCCAGTCTCCTACTCTATCTACAACACAACTAATCTTCGTACCACCATTCCATTATTAACCAACCCGTCCACGTTTTCTTCCAGGTCATTTATACACATTGCAACCAGAAGTCCCAGTACAAATCCTTGCAGAACACCAAGTATTGTATATGAATGCACGGAGTATAAGAAATAAAGTGGATGAGCTTGAGGCACAGTTGGAAATTGGTAAGTATGATGTTGTGGGAATAACAGAGACATGGCTTCAAGTGGACAGGGTCTGGGAAATGAATATCCAAGGGTATACGTCCTATCGAAAGGACAGACTGATGGCAGAGGGAGTGGGGTGGCTCTGTTGTTGAGGAATGGTATTCAGTCCATTGCGAGGGGGGACATAGAATCAGGAGACGTAGAGTCAGTATGGATAGAACTGAGAAATTCTAAGGGTAGAAAGACCCTAATGGGAGTTATCTACAGGCCCCCAAACAGTAGCCTGGATGCAGGGTGTAAGTTGAATCACGAGTTAAAATTGGCATGTCGCAAAGGTAATGCTACAGTTGTTATGGGGGACTTCAACATGCAGGTAGACTGGAGGAATCAGGTTGGTACTGGACCCCAAGAAAGGGAGTTTGTGGAGTCCCTCCGAGATGGATTCTTAGAACAGCTTGTACTGGCGCCTACCAGGGAGAACACAATTCTAGATTTAGTGTTGTGCAATGAACCGGATTTGATCAGGGACCTCGAGGTAAAGGAGCCATTAGGAGGTAGTGACCATAATATGATAAGTTTTAATCTACAATTTGAGAGGGAGAAGGGAAACTCGGAAGTGAGAGTATTACAGTTGAACAAAGGGAACTATGGTGCTATGAGGAAGAAGCTGGCCAAAGTTCAATGGAACAACACCCTGGCAGGGATGACAGTGGAACAGCAATGGGAAGTGTTTCTGGGAATAATGTGAAAAGTGCAGGATCAGTTTATTCCAAAGAGGAAGAAAGATCCTAAGGGGAGTAAGGGGAGGCTGTGGCTGACAAGGGAAGTAATGGACAGTATAAAAATAAAAGAGAAGTAGTATAACATAGCACAGACGAGTGCAAAGCCGGAGGATTGGGAAACTTTTAAAGAGCAACAGACGGTAACTAAAAAGGCAATACACGGAGAAAAAATGAGGTACGAAGGTAAACTAGCCAAGAATATAAAGGAGGATAGTAAAAGCTTCTTTAGGTATGTGAAAAGGAAAAAGAAAATAGTTAAGACCAAAATTGGGCCCTTAAAGACAGAAGCGGGTGAATTTATTATGGGGAACAAGGAAATGGCAGACGAGTTGAACAGGTACTTTGGATCTATCTTCACTAGGGAAGACACAAACAATCTCCCAGATATAATAGTGGCCAAAGGACCTGGTGTAATGGATGAACTGAAGGAAATTTATATTAGGCAGGAAATGGTGTTGGATAGGCTGTTGGGTCTGAAGGCTGATAAGTCCCCAGGGCCTGATGGTCTGCATCCCAGGGTACTTAAGGAGGAGGCTTTAGAAATCGTGGATGCATTGGTAATCATTTTCCAATGTTCTATAGATTCAGGATCAGTTCCTGTGGATTGGAGGGTGGCTAATGTTGTCCCTCTCTTCAAGAAGGGAGGAAGAGAGAAAATAGGGATTTATAGACCGGTTAGCCTGACGTCGGTGGTGGGAAAGATACTGGAGTCACTTATAAAAGATGAAATTACGACACATCTGGATAGCAGTAACAGGATCGGTCCGAGTCAGCATGGATTTATGAAGGGGAAATCGTGCTTGACTAATCTTCTGGAATTTTTTGAGGATGTAACTATGAAAATGGACAAGGGAGAGCCAGTGGATGTTGTTACGTACCCTGTAACTGGGTTGCCAAACCAGCAGAAATGGATCACTCAGTTGGAGTCTGGATTACTAGATCTAAGAAAGTTTTATTAAAGAAGCAAGCAACACAGTAATCGAAAGGATAATAGATGCAACAGTTCAGCAATGATAAACACACGTGCACAGAATTAAGATAACAGGATCAATCAAGCTCTATCGTTGTCTAGGGGTAAATGACCAATTTCAAAGTGACACAAAAGTCCAGTTCAATTTAGTTCAGTTCGCAGTAATCGTTGCCATGGCGATGGACAACGTGGGGGGAGGGAGAGAGAGAACGAGAACGACTGATCATTCAGAACGGCTTCCACTCACAGACCGACGATATTGCTCACAAGCAGCTTTCGGGCGGGTCCTTTGTGATGTCACCTGAGGTCACCAACTGTGACCCCTCCTCCAGATGCGGTCGATCCTCTGCAGTGAACCCGGCACCCAAGCGAGGGTGGACAAACATCGGGTTCCCGCTGATCGTACCTTTCCACCCCGTGTGTTTAAGGCTGATCCCCCGATCAGCCGTCCAAGAGCTTCCCACCGACTTGTGAGATGCGCACCGCTTCCAGGGTCTCGTTACCTCGGGTGTCGTGTGTGTGTCCTGCCTTAGCGAACCTGTCCCTTTTTATCCCCCTGCTGGGGTATCGCCTGTCCATCACTTCAAACAGTTCAGGGTTCAAAGGGGGAGCCGCTCTAGACAGCTTTCTCTCCCGTCCCTTCATTACACATCTCCAGATGCTGCTTCATTGTGTGCCTTATCTCTCCTTCCCCTGAGGACAGGTAGCAGACCAACTGCTGATGCCACTGATGCTAGCCCAGGCCAGCCAACATCTTAATTTATGTGTATTCCCGTCACAATGTAGTGTACCTGGACTTTCAGAAAGCCTTTGATAAAGTCCCACATAGGAGATTAGTGGGCAAAATTAGGGCACATGGTATTAGGGGCAGAGTACTGACATGGATTGAAAATTGGCTGGCTGACAGAAAACAAAGAGTAGCAATTAATGGGTCCCTTTCGGAATGGCAGGCAGTGACCAGCGGGGTACCGCAGGGTTCAGTGCTGGGACCGCACTGTTACAATATATATTAATGATTTAGATGAGGGAATTAAGAGTAACATTAGCAAATTTGCTGATGACACAAAGCTGGATGGCAGTGCAAAATATGAGGAGGATGTTATGAGAATGCAGGATGACTTGGACAGGCTGGATGAGTGGGCAGATGCATGGCAAATGCAGTTTAATGTGGATAAATGTGAGGTTATCCACTTTGGTGGTAAGAACAGGAAGGCAGGTTATTATCTAAATGGAGTCAAGTTAGGAAAAGGGGAAGTACAACGAGATCTAGGTGTTCTTGTACATCAGTCACTGAAAGCAAGCATGCAAGTACAGTAGGCAGTGAAGAAAGCTAATGGCATGCTCGGCTTCATAACAAGGGGAATTGAGTACAAGAGCAAAGAGGTCCTTCTGCAGCTGTACAGGGCCCTGGTGAGATCACACCTGGAGTACTGTGTGCAGTTTTGGTCTCCAAATTTGAGGAAGGACATTCTTGCTATTGAGGGAGTGCAGTGTAGGTTCATAAGGTTAATTTCCGGGATGGCGGGACTGTCATATCTCGAAAGATTGGAGCGACTGGGCTTGTATACTCTGGAATTTAGAAGGCTGAGAGGGGATCTTATTGAAACATATAAGATTATTAAGGGATTGGACAAGCTGGAGGCAGGAAGCATGGTCCCGCTGATGGGCGAGTTCAGAACCAGAGGCCACAGTTTAAGAATAAGGGGTAGGCCATTTAGAACAGAGTTGAGGAAAAACTTTTTCACCCAGAGAGAGGTGGATATATGGAATGCCCTGCCCCAGAAAGCTGTGAAGGACAAAACTCTGGATGCTTTCAAGAAAGAGATAGATAGAGCTCTTAAAGATAGCGGAATCAAAGGTTATGGGGATAAGGCAGGAACTGGATACTGATTGTGGATGATCAGCCATGATCACAGTATATCGCAGTGCTGGCTCGAAGGGCCAAATGGCCTACTCCTGCACCTATTGTCTATTATCTTAACAACAATAATGTATCATTATCATAACTTTACCAGCTAGGATCAAGGGATTCTTTTTTTTGTCAGAAGGGACATCTCTGCTATTTCTTCAAAACCATGATGGCTATGTAACTGAAGCACTTTCACCCATTTCTTTTGATTCTTTATCAGCAGTGCTTTCACAATGGTATCAATTATTGAACTACAGATGACCTCAGTGTGATAATGGATGGAGGGACTCTAAATGAAGGTAAAACTGACATATCCTTGATGCCTGACGAGGATGAACAGATTTACCACTGCTGAGCTCTTTTGAAGAATGGCCACAACAGTGACAAACAGAAGTATCAGCAGTTACCCTACGATCTACTGGTGGGGAAGGAAAGAAAATAGAGGATTCTTTTCTGTGGGCAACAAAAAATGTTTATAATCACTTAACGTTTAACCACAGAATCATTACAAGTTAATTATTACACTTCCTTGTACAAGATTTCCATCTACCATTTCAGTGTAGGGATTAATGCTAAAATGAGTACTGTTTCACACCACAAAGAAGTAGTGACACCCACTGGGAGCTTCACATGAACACAGGGAAAACAGAGCCACAAGAATCACTTCAAAATGATCAGAGGTTGAAGACAAGTTTGATGACCTCATCCTCACATTTGCAGATGGATCAAAGTTCAAAGTTTTACTATCAAAGTATGTATATGTCACCACATACAATCCTGAGATTCATTTTCTTGGGGGCATACTCAGCAAATCTATAGAATAGTATCGATAACAGGGTCAATGAAAGATCAACCAGAGTGCAGAAGACAACAAACTGCAAATTCAAATATAAATAAATAGCAATAAATAATTAGAACATAATATAATGAGATAAAGAGTTCATAAAGTGAGATCATTCATTGTAGGAACATTTGAATGATGGGGCAAGTGAGTATAGTTTCCTCCTTTTATTCAGGAGCCTGATGGTTGAGGGGTAGTAACTGTTCTCGAACCTGGTGGTGCGAGTCCTGAGGCCCTTGTACTTTCTGCATGATGACAGCAGTGAGAAGACAGCATGACCTGGATGGTGAGGATCTCTGATGACGGATGTTGCTTTCCTACAACAGCATTTCATGTAGATGTACTCGGTGGATGGGAGGGCTTTACCCGTGATATACTGGGCCGAATCCACTACCTTTTGCAGGAGTTTCTGTTCAAGGGCAATAGTGTTTCCACACCAGGCCGTGATGCAGCCAGTTAATATACTCTCCACTAGACATCTACAGAAGTTTGTCAAAGTTTTAAATATCATGCCGAATCTCCCCAGACTCCTAAGAAAGTAGAGGCGCTGAAGTGCTTTCTTCACAATTGCATGTACTCACTTGGGTCCAGGACAGGTCCTCTGAAATGGTAATGCCCAGGAATCTAAATTTGCTGACCCTCTCCACCTCTGATCCCCGGATGAGGACTAGCTCATGGACCTCTGGTTTCCCTCTCCTAAAGTCTATAATCAGTTCCTTTGTCTTGGTGGTTGTTGTGACACCACTCAGCCAAATTTTCAATCTCCCCCTGCATGCTGATTGATCATCACCTTTGACTCAGCCCACAACAGTGGTGTCATCACCAAACTCGAATATGGCATTGGAGCTGTTCTTATCCACGCAGCCACAGGTGTAAAGCAAGTAGAGTAGGGGCCAAGCACACAGCCCTGTGGTGTACCTGTGCTGAAGGAGATTGTGGCAGAGAGATGTTGCCAATCCAAACAGACTGGGGTCTAGAAGGAAGGAAATCCAGAATCCAGTTGCACAAGGAGGAATTGAGGCCAAGGTCTTGAAGCTTATTGATTAGTTTGGGGGATGATGGTATTGAATGCTGAGCTGTAGCCGATAAAGAGCACCCAGATGTTCCAGGATTGAATGAAGAGCCAATGAGTTGGCATCTGCTGTGGACCTGTTGCTCCAGCAGGCAAACTGGAGTGGAACCAAGTCGCCCCTCAGGCAGAAGCTGATATGTTTCATCATCAACATCCCAAGACACTTCATCGCTGTGGGTGTCAGTACGACTGGGCAATAGCCATTGAGGCAGGTCACCACACTGGCAGAATTGAAGCTTGCTTGAAGCAGCTGGGTACCACACTCTGCAGAAATGTCAGATTAAAGATCTTAGGGAACACACCAGTCAGCTGATCACCACAGATCTTTAGCACATAGCCAGGTACCCCATCCAGTCTGAATGCTTTCTGTGGATTCAACTTCCTGAAGGCAGCCCGCACATCAGCTTCAGAGATCGAGATCATAGGATCAATGGGGGATGTTGGGGGGGGGTGGGGGGGTCACAATGGTTTGGCCATGATCTGATAGTCAAAGTGAGCATAGAAAGCATTGAGCTCAACTGGAAACAAAGCCTTGTTGTCTCCCACATTGCTTGATGTAACTTTGTAGCATTTAAGCCCTGCCACAGCTGTCGAGTATCCTCTGTTGATTCAAGTCTGGTCGAGAATTTCCACTTTGCCGTGAAATGGATTTCCAGAGATCATACCAGCACCTCTTGTAGCTTTCTTCATCTCCAGACTTGAATTCCTCTGATCTGGCACTCAGCAGACTTTGGATCCCTGAGGAAACTGCTAATGTCAGCCGGCACAATGTCTCGTCACCACAACTTTGTAACAGCTAAACCTTGCTTACTGGTGATGAGAGATGGCTCTCTGTCATATCCAAAATGCCCAGTAGCACTTGGAATGAGAGCATCACCCACTCACCTTCACAACAGGTGTACATTGTCAGAGTCACGTGCTCTATGGCCCCCTCTGGAAGGCTATCTCAAAGTGTAGCTGGCTAAAAAGTGCCCCCTCGTCCATCTAAAACTTCCCGTTCAAAGTGGTGTGTCCATGACGGAATGTTGTGCATTTCAGTGTGACAATTTCATGGTCCAAGGCTTCTGAGGAATGTTGTGCATTTCAGTGTGACAATTTCATGGTCCAGGGTTTGTGCTGAGGAAGTCTCTAAAGTTTGACACAATTTGCACAAACACTCACAGCCAACCCATTACTGAACTCTGAAGTACTGAAACACTTGAGGAAAACTTTGGGCAATAAAATGTATGCAAATAAAAACTGATGTAATGTTTATACGATGCAAATGGAATAATACTGTAACACACATAAAAGTTGCTGGTGAACGCAGCAGGCCAGGCAGCATCTATTGGAAGAGGTACAGTCGACGTTTCAGGCCGAGACCCTTCGTGAATAATACTGTTGCGTATTTAATACATCAGTAATATTTGAATAATATTGAAAATATATTAAACATTATTTTTTGTTCATTTTGGTTATATAAGCGAAGTACGTGAATGAAATACATCATCATAGCACTGCATCATATGCACGCACCTTGCTTAAAGTAAAAAAAACATGAATGCACGCAATTTACCTCCCAGTTCTCTAGTTTTCCTTTCAATTGGTTTTTATGTTTTAGAGTTACAAAACACCAAAACACATAGTAACAGACAAGGCTTATACTGAGAAAGGTTACATATGTAGCCTGTCTTCATAAAATTTGCAAATATGTGACAATGTTAAGCAACATTAGATAGATATACTTTATTGATCCCACAGGAAATTACAGTGTCACAGCAGCATTACAAGTGCACAGATATACAAATAGTAAAAGAGAAGTAAGACAGAATAACAATTAAGTTACCTCAAACAGTCTAACTCGAGGGAGTCATCACTTCCCCGGCTATAAATTGACTCACTATAGAGCCCAATGCTGAAGGTAAGAATGACCTCATTTTGCGCTCTTTGGAGCAGCACAGTTGTCTTAGTCTATTACTAAAATACTCCTCTGTTCAGCCATTATTTAAGGAAAAGAAAATTCACCACCTAGCCTACCCACCCCTCTTTCTAATATGGTACACTCGAGACTACTTACATGCAGCCATCATAAACAAGGTACCGAAAAGCAGAAACCTTCCTGTGTATTCCATGCAAACACGAACACACTTAAAACTATCAGCAGAACGAATCACGCTCATCCAGTCTGCCTTTAGCCCAGCAACTCCCTCTCACAAAGCTACAAACTTTTCCACTATAAGACGACCTCCTCTTTTTCCTCCACACCCCACCAATGCCTTTGCAATTCTTAATTAGCAGCAGCCTACTCTATCTATCAATGCTCCGAAAAAGGGTACTCTTACTAGCTTAAAATCTCATTATTGTGAAGTTTGCCATGCATGATTCCCAGAAACAACATGAAAGGAGGGGAGGGCTGTAATGTATAAAATAATATTCAACTGACAGGCAGGATGGAAATCAAGGCTGCAATCCAATCTCAGGTTTTAAATTACGTAAATAAATTGCAAAAAATGTCATCTGAGCCCCTCGGTGTAACAGGAATGTAACTTCCTCCCAGCTATATCTATTATTCCATATGTAAATTCCTCTGCTACAGGATTACCTTTTAAACATTTTAGAAAATCGAACACATTGTTCCATTGATATCTATGCTGCACCATGAAATACTAGAAGACATTGATCACAGTATGTGTGATAGCGTGATATAATGTTACAATCTCGAATTACAGTCCACAATTTAAGTTGCAAGAGAGCCTTACATCTAAGAGAATAAGCTGCACTTAGTGTCATCGAGTCCAATCACTGCAAGCCCATCTGTTGTACAAGTAGCACAAAAGCATTTACCTCCCCATCCCACCCCCACTCTCCTAACTCTGCTCACCATTAATCTGATTTCTGCTTCACTTCATAATGAATTATTTTCTCTCACATCCCCTTTCCTTTTCTGTTTCCCACTCTGCTGCACAGAAAGTTAAGAGAAAACTCCGACAATCCCCCCTACCTCCACCATTCTTTCCATTACAGCCTTTTGCCGGCAGTACTGTGTGCCACCAATGACTAAACCAGCACACAGTATTCATGGTGGGTTTTGCTATTCAGCTCCCGAAAATCTGCTTATCACAAAATGACTGGCAAATGCATAGTGATTACTCCAACATCAATCAGAGCACAATTGCTTTAGACTGCAGATGGCACGTTATCAGGCCGAAGCACGAGATCTGAAGTTCTAAAACACTAAATGGGCAACTTTGGAATTCTGTTTTGAGGACCCTACATTCTGCTGGTGATTCCTGGCACCACGTTCTAAGACTAGTTATGTATTTAAAAAAAATAAATGTGTCTCAGGTGCTTTTCCTTCCAGAGCTCCTCATGGC
Source organism: Mobula birostris (assembly GCF_030028105.1). Classification (NCBI taxonomy): domain Eukaryota; kingdom Metazoa; phylum Chordata; class Chondrichthyes; order Myliobatiformes; family Myliobatidae; genus Mobula; species Mobula birostris. The sequence goes on along the minus strand of NC_092371.1, from coordinate 110,316,096 downwards.
AAAATATCACACATCCAAACCACCTTGGTAATATTCAATACAATTCTTCAACCCCATTATTCTTCAATATAAATAAAACCTAAGATACTCATTAATGCCTCATCTTAAACACCCAACTGTGGTATAATAACTGGGCCCTAGAGTAAGATTTATCCTTATTACTAATGTAGAACATATTTCTAAAGCTACTGTGTACTTACATTACCACAGAACTGATCTATTTCCACTTTCATATTACCTGCAGTGTCAACGAGGGCGCGCAGCCCAGTTGCTGTGTCAAGTATTTGCTGAATCAATCCTAAATCCACTCCCATTGCTCTGCTCTTTCCACACATCTTTATACATTCCTCTGTAGGCATTCAATGTTCCAAAAAGAACTTCTGTGCTTCTGCGAAGAAACTTCACTTCTCCTCTCACCTTTAAGCTGAGGATTTGCTTCTGGTAGCACTTCATGAACAAGAGAAAATTTGCAGACGCTGGAAATCCGAGCAACACGCACAAAATGCTGGAAGAACCCAGCAGGCCAGGCCACACCCATGGAAAAAAGAACAAAAGAAAAGTCAACGTTTCATGCTGAAACCAGTCCTGCTGAAGGGGTTCAGCCTGAAACGTCGACTGTACTTTTTTTCCCCATAGATGCTGCCTGGCCTGCTTAGTTCCTCCAGTATTTTGTGTGTTTTACTGAATAACTCTTCGTTGACTGACCACAACGTTCTCTTTTTCAATGCCACAACTCATGTCCTCAGCTGCATTAACTACAGTTGAATTCAGCCACTAGTATAGGTCTAGCCTCAATCATAGTTTATGGGCTCCCGGGCGTCACCTCGGGACATCATCGGCTTGAACTCTATGATGTAGGGGAGCCTCATCTGATGCTGCGGTGGGTCAATTGGTAGCAGGCAGCAGTCAAAAATCAGGCGCAAGGCTTGACAAGATTGCTGAAGAGTGATCATGGACTTTTCAGTAAGGTAACTAAAGGATAAAGGTTTGGGTGCAGAAAGTCAATTAAGTTCAGCAAATGAAAGGAGCAGTGATGGCAAGACGGGAGAGGATAGGAAGTGCTTTGAAAGTCCAAGGAACACTTTCCAAAGAACACAAAGAGTCAGAGTTATACAACATGGAAATCAGCCTTTCGGCCCAACTGATCCACGTTGCTCAAGATGCCTTCCTCAGCCAATCCGATTGGCCTACATTGGACTTCCACCTCTCTACATCTTTTCTGTCCATAACCCTACTCAAATGTTTCTTCTAAAAACGTTGTAATTGTACCCACTTCTGCCACTTTCTCTGTAGCTAATTCCATCCATGTGGGGAAAAAGATGACTCTCAAGTCCAATTTAAATCCTTCCCTCTCATCTTAAACCTGTACTCTCCCCCCCCCCAAAGAAAGATTAGCAATCCATCTAATCTCTACCCCTCATCATTTTATACCTTTAAAACCATTCAGGCTTCTTCACTCCAGGGAAAACTGTCTCAGCCATGTTATATGTCCTTATAATACAAGCCCCCCAGCTCTGGCAGCAACCTTGTGAATCTTTTCTGCATGCTCTCTAAACTAACTGCATCCTTCCTATAGCATGGCAATCAAAACAGTAGCCTTCAATCTGATGGCATGAACATTGATTTCTCCAGCTTCCGGTAATTGCCCCACCCCTCTCCACCATTCCCAATTCCAGTTTCCCTCTCTCACCTTATCTCCTTACCTGCCCATCACCTCTCTCTGGTGCTCCTCCCCATTCCCTTTCTTCCATGGTCATCTCTCTCCTCCTTCTCCGCCCCATGATCTCTTTCACCAATCAACTTCCCAGCTCTTTACCTCTTCCCCCCATCCCGGTTTCACCTGTCACCTACCACCTTGTACTTCTTCCTCCCCCCTTCCACCTTCTTCCTCTGACTTCCCAATTTTTTTTTCCTAGTCCTGATGAAGAGTCTCGGCCCAAAACATCACCTATTTACTCTCTTCCATAGATACTGCCTGGGCGTTTTGTGCGTGTTGCTTTGGATTTCCAGCATCTGCAGGTCTTCTCTTATTTGTGCACATGTATAGTTCCAGGTGAGATCTTGCTAAAGACTTGTACACCTACAACTAATCTGGAGCAAATCAGCAAGCTTTTCCAGAAAATAGAAACACAAGAACTGCAGATGCTGGAACCTGTTCCTATCTACCCACCACTGCTCCCTTACTTGGTTCCAGTCTTTACCTTTGGTATCAGATTGCACAATCTGCAGCATTTTATTGTGCGATATACTGAGTTCTTTCAGCAGTTTTTTTTCCCCACAGAAGATCCCCATTATGTTGAGAAATAAATTTCTAATTAAACCAAGCAAACAAGCCACCAACATGTTCTAAATTGATCAAGCTGAGGCATTGCAAAAATGCATTAAGAAGGTGGAATAAAGTTCAACCCCCCCCCAATGACTTTTCTCTATCCACGTACACCATTTCTTTTGATCTTGTGTGAGGAGGAATATACTTTAAAAGTTATTCGAACTTGCCACACTGCAGTTCCAAGCACGCTACTAAAATGGTTAAAACACAAGAGTAATAATCCAATAGTCTTTGAATTACTAAGGACCGAGTAGCTTCCAAAGCAAAGAAAGAGCAGGGACCAAACCTTTAACTTCCTCCAGATTAAGACATATGATTTCACCAGCATCATCAATAACTGCAAATTCAACTGCACCACAGGTACAACTGCCACCTGGCTGGTTAGCTGGTTAGTTAATGTGCTGAATAGATCCTCCGGGCCTTTGAGCCACACTGCCCAGCAACGCCTGATTTAACCCTAGCCTGATCACAGGATAATTTACAATAACCAATTAATCTACTAACTGGTATGTCTTTGGACCGTGGGAAGAAACCAAAGCACGCAGAGGAATCCCATGTATTCCACAGGATGCACAAACAGAGTCCATACAGATGACGTCAAAAATGAACTCCAAACTCTGATGCCCTAAGCTATAATAGTGTCGCTCTGATTGCTACGCTACTGTGAGACTCCTCGTTGCAAGTTACACTATGTTATAAATGTCCTGCAGCCCCACCAACGCAAGGCAGCTGAATGCCAAGTGAGAAAGCTGATTGGACAAGACGAGAAGTTCCCAGGGCCGAGAAAATCCAATGCACTTGAATCATTAAGGTGTTAATACATTGCAAGTTGGCCCAAGGGGCCAGAAATCCTGTTTCATTGTCCACAAGCAATGCTGGAAAAGCTGGGTTTGTCCGAGCCCCAGAGGGAAAAAAACAATTCCAAACCTCCTAAAAAAAAATCTAAGACACTGTGACACAAGTGCATCCAGAAAATGTGTTAATGAAAAGCCACAACTCCACCCCTCCCCCACCAAAAACTGCAATTACTATAAATCTGAAATAAAAGCAGAAAATGCAGGAAATACTCGGGTCCAGCAGCAGGGACACAGCTTACTTGGTTGCCCCCAAATTCACCCTTAAAAATGAAAAGAAGTTATAATTTCAGCAACACCTGAAAATCTGCAGATGCTGGAAATCCAAGGCAACGCACACACACACAACGCTGCGGGCAAGGCAGCCTCTAACAAAAGGAATAAACAGTTGACATTTTGGGCCGAGTCCCTGATTGTCCCGATTGACCATTGGGTCCTGATGAAGGATCTTGGCCCGAAACATCAACTGTTTACTCCAGACATCCCACCTCCCCCGGAAGTTCCAGGAGTCTCCCGCGGCTCCCTGACGCCCGCAAATTATATACAATATCCCATAAATCGATGGGAGGGGGAGGGGGAGGGGGAGGGGGAGGGGGAGGGGGAGGGGGAGGGGGAGGGGGAGGGGGAGGGGGAGGGGGAGGGGGAGGGGGAGGGGGAGGGGGAGGGGGAGGGGGAGGGGGAGGGGAGGATCAGGATCCTGATTGGTCTCTCTTCTTGCTAAGTAGACCTATCAGTTTTCTTTGTGGGCGGGCTTTACAGTCGACCTCAAAAATAATGACAGTGTTGCTCGCTGCACTGTTTGCAACAGAGACTTTTCTATGGCCCGTGGTGGGTTAAAATGTAAAAGACATGTTGAGGTGAGTTTAACAGGTGTCATTCGTTCATTAGCATAGCAAACATTATTTAAAGTAGCTGGCTAGCTGCTAAGGAGCTACTCTATTGATGTTCTACATGATGAAGCCAAACTCCCTGTAGACTTGCTTAAAGCTGTAATAGAATTTAAAAAACGACTCCAGGATAATACAAATACATATTTTAATGTCACATTTTCTGCATATACCCAATTTGGTTTACAGATTAGACAAAATCACTAAACAAAGTATTATATACACCCTTGGAGGTCAACAGTGGGGGGGGGGATATGGGGTTGCGCGGGGCGGGGTTGCTACCTCCCTCAAATGGTGGTGCTACCTCCCTGAAATGAGTTTTTGCGGGGTGGGATGTCTGTTACTCCTTTCCACAGATGTTGCCTGGCCTGCTAAATTCCTCCAGCATTCTGTGTGTGTGTGTGTGTGTGTGTGTGTGTGTGTGTGTGTGTGTGTGTGTTGCCTATAATTTCAGCAAGGTAGGGTTGTGTTTCCAGCCAACCCAACAGCATAGTAAACCTCCTGTCCAAGTGCATGTTCCACCCACGTCTCCCTGATTAGTTGTAAACAAAATTCCACGTGTGGCAACACTGACCTGTGTCACTGGTGGTCAGCCCACCTTCACCTGCTGGCACAGGATTGACGAGAGATGCTTTCTGTGGCAATGCAGTCCATCATAAAATCAATCTTAGATTCTATTAAGCGTAAACTGGAAATGTACATAGAATATCGAACATAGAAATCTACAGCATATTACAGGCCCTTTGGCCCACAATGTGGTGCCAACCATGGAAGCTACTTTAGAAACAGCCTAGAATTACCCCCTATTTTTCTAAGCCCCATGCACCTTTCTGGAGTCTCTTAAAAGACCCTGTTGTATCCGCCTTCACCACTGGCAATGCATTCCACGCACCCACCACTCTCTGTGTGGAAAAACTTACCCCCGACATCCCCTCGGTGCCTATTTCCAAGCACCTCAAAACTATGCCCTCTCGTGTTAGCCATTTTAGCCCTGGGACAAAGCCTCTGACTATCCACACGATCAATGCCTCTCATCATCTTATACACCTCAGTCAGGTCACTTCTCATCCTCTGTTGCTCCAAGGAGAAAAGGCCAAGTTCACTCAACCTATTCTCATAAGGTATGCCCTCCAATTCAGGCAACATCCTTGTAAATCTCCTCCGCACTCTCTCTATAGTATCCACATCCTTCCTGTAGTGAGGTGACTGGAATAGTTCATAATAGTGAAGGGAATAAAGGCATTTTGAAAATAAATAAAGCAAAGGAACTCTTTTAGAGCACAATAAATGGCATCAGCCCAAATCGACTGTTTCTATTCTACAAATACCACTTATGTACCGGATGTTTCCTGTCCACCTGGCGAATAGACCACGGAGGAATCGTTAAAACGTCACTATTCACTCCGTCATGTCAGAATCATGAATGAGTGGCAGAGACAGATCCAGGAACAAATTGCTCATTTGCATTCTGCTGAAGCGCAAGAGTGGAAGGAAATAATTATTTTGCACTCACTACCCTTAAAATTCACTTAATCATCACAGGGTGAATGCAGAAACTTTACTAGCACCCCCGAATGGGCTGGTTCTGCTCAGGCAAATGCATTCTGGAGGAAACGTCAGAAGCTATAGGGAATGCCGTGCATCTGTTGAGAGTTTCACCTGAGAAAGTTGGAGACTATTCAGTTCATCACATCTATACTAGCTAACAATTAAGCTTTACATTCATCAATTGGAATGATAGGGCGGACTTCAGGGGCCAGCTGACCTCCTCCAGCTCCTCTTCTTACAGAATGCACTGACAAATAAAGCAGCCACATTTAAAAATAAGTTGCCCTTGAAAACTGGAATCAAAAATCTCAGATTAATCAAAATAAGATTTGTTGTGCAGTACAGTGGGCAGGGAAAATGGGTTTGGAAAAAATTGCTGATTTGACGGCAACTCTTTTGCTTTGTGTGAACGTACACTCACTGCCATTCAGTCAAGGATGGTCTGATTCACCCAAGAACGAACAGGGGTTCAGCGGGTCAGCTGGAGAAGTTGACGAGAATGCCAACAATGAAATCACTCATGGAACCACTCAGGAAAACAAATATTGTATTTCTCTATTCTGCCTAAAACTGACATTGAACATTACTGTGAGTGTGAATAGATCAATGTTCTGCTACTAATTGGTGAGATCTCCAAGATCTCTACACTGACTTCCATTAATGCTTCAAGTGCAGCACCTACCTGTAAATTCACTGTGAATCAAATGAGCAGAACTGACAGGTTATCTCAAGTTTAGCATTTTAATCAGAATAAACGCATTCTAATCAAGGCAGACCTTCCTCAGCATTGCACTAGCTAAGGATCTTAAATATGCTCCTAAATCGTTGACTCTGACAAACTCTCCTACTGCGACCCTGTCAGCCACCATCACCACCCATCCCCAACCTCTGCCACTAATCTTTAGCTGATTAAGTGAATGTTACAAAGCGAACCCTAGTATTTTTGACCAAACTTCTGTTTAAATCAGCCCTGGTCCTTGCAGCAGAGCATTTCCACTGTACTGGAATGGTCTAAATACACAAAAAGCTTATTGTCAGAACTTAGTGCATAAAAGTAAAATGAAAATACGATCAATCCCCAAATTTCCAAATAAGGCTTGGATGACTACATTTGAGTTGATTACTTACACATACTGAACAACTAACCTTTAAAATAATCTTTAAAAACCACATTTCAACAATACCACTGGCTGAAAGTGGAGAGCACTCTATCACTGATTGGAGAAGTAACCCAGGGTGAAGACCTAATTAAATATGCCTGAGATATGTCCTCAAATCTGCCCTTCCATTCAATGTGAAAATACCAAAGTTAGCTTTTTCTTTCTTAATGACATTTATCTTTGGTTTGCTTCAAATGAAGAATGCTCAATTTGAATGGTTAAGTAAGTACTTATGGTTGATACAGACTGATGATTAATATTTTTTCTACACAGTTGCTGCCTGATCTGCAAACTCAGCATTTAGTGCTGTATTTATAGTATCTTCAGTTATTTACCTTTGTTTGAACCTTTGTATTCCTCATTCTGTTATGCAGGAAAAGACCAGAAATTCCCAGACAGGATGCCTCAGAATGGATCAGACCATGCGTCACAGGAAATCCAAGCAGGATTGGCCAATCACCCCCTTATGTCTTCTTTGCCCCTGTTAAAAATGTTGGCTATAACCTTTAATCTTACCAAAGGAAAAATGTCTGGAGTCGCTTAGCACCATTGTACAAGAGTAATGAGGTGTGTCAAAAATCAAACTTATAAAAATTAGTGAAAAAAGTGAAAAAAATGTCAATATTTACAAAAGTACATTTACAAGACGACACAGTAATACCTCCATACTTATTCTTGTCCAGTGTGAACTCCTGGTAGCCCCAGTTTCTCCCCTCTCCCTCTCATACTGAGCGTGATCAGCTCCTTTCATACCTTCTTTAAAGACCAAAGTTAACTTAAGATGACACATGAATTAGAATATGATGCACCCCACAACACAATTACAATCATATTACAAAATAAACTGAATTACTGACATTAAATACAGCATACAAACAATATATACACATTTACACATCCCCATTACTGAAGAAATAGATTATTCCGCCATGTGTGGTGGGAAAAGCACCATAAAGCCAACCTGAGTACATCAGCCCAATTTAGGGGCAGAGAGGAGAAACAGTGGGTTAATTATGAGAATATATCAGATAAAGATATTGATGTGTGTGTACACTCACTGCAATAACAGCAGAAAGACAAGCCTGTGTGTGTGTGTGTGTGTGTGTGTGTGTGTGTGTGTGTATAAGGAGTGCATTTACGGAGTGCCCTCTGTCACAGCTCCCAATAGAACTAAAGCTGACTTCTTACTTAGCACCAGTTTCCTGCAACAGGCTCTCCCCCTCAATTGCTTCAAAGACCAAAATAAAGTCAATCTGCTTTGAATACATTTAGTGAGTTTCCTAGGTGGAATGTTGCAAAGAAAATCTATTCTCTGGAAGTGTCACAATGGCGGGGGCATTGGGAGTAAGGATGGACCCAAATGCAAGACACATCTTGTGAGGTTAATTAAATTTAGTTTATTGTTCAATGTCAGGAGAGCTAGGCAGGAGCAGGAGTAGCGAACTGGACAAGGACTGAGGACTATGACTAGGCTGGGACCAAGGAACTGGGCTAGGACTCGGAATCGGCTCCCAGAACTAGAGGAGACATGACGAGGCTAGGGTATGGACTACGAGCCGAGACTGGGCAAGGACCCAGTACCTGGGTCTTGCCTCGGGCTCGGACCCCAGAACCAGGCATGGACATGACATGGGCTAGGGAGAGGAGGAACATGGGAACACACAGCCTCGGTCTCAGGAGAGCAGGTACATGGAACCATGGACTCACACGCAGAACAGAGAGCCAGGACCCCTCCTTGGGTACAGGACATAGGGCCGGGACTCATGACCCTCTGCGAGGCAACAGCAAGACGGCCTGACCTACCCCACGGAGGCAAGGACAAGACAAGACCAACACGAATGAACACCAGACAGTAGCTATCTAGCTCCGGTGATGGAACTAGACCGAAGTGCAGGCGGGGGCTGCAGACGAGGGCTAGAGGCGAGAGGGGCAGAGAAGGGATTCAGACAAGGGGGTAGGATAGGAATCACAGACCACCAGGGCCAGGACTTGACTCAGAACTGGGAAGCCACCAGGACCAGGACTTGACTTGGTGCTTGAATGCCACCAGGGCCAGGACTTGACTTGGTGCTACAATGCCGCCAGGGCCAGGACTTGACTTGGTGCTAGAATGCCGCCAGGGCCAGGACTTGACTTGGTGCTAGAATGCCGCCAGGGACGGGACTTGACTTGGTGCCTTCGTGTAGTGGCGAGCTCTCGACTCGGCCCGGGAGCAGTAGACAGCGGTTCTTGATGCCCCCCGGTAGGTTAACTGACGGACCCACTTCGGTGAGGAAACTTTGCAGGCTCGCTTTGGCGAGGTAACTGGACAGGGTTACTCCGGTGAGGAAAAGGCGAATTACCAGCACTCGCTTCGGCAGAGACTGGGCTTGCTCCGGCCAGATGACATCGGCACACCGTGCCTTTGATGACTTTGCAGACGCTCCCGTGCTGAACGGCTGAAAGCCGGAGACTATAAACTATCGGTTCAGCCGAGCGTTAATTGCCTCTAATCACCAAAGTCGAGGGACACGGGAAAACAGGGAATCAACAGTCCGGATCGCAACATAAACAAGGTAAATTTAAAGGGACCCCGATCCAGACCATGATGGGAAGAATATTCAAGTGCTGAATGACCAACCCTATATTTTGACATTGTAATCCTGATTCTAAACCACCAAGCCAGGGAAAACATTACCACATCCATCTTTTTTCTAGCTCTAACTGTTCTTTCTTGTTATGCTTCTCTTGTAAATGTTGTGTATCTGCTGCGATTTGCCTGTGATGTTGCTGCAAGTTATCCATTGTGCCTGTTCATGGACTTATGCAGATGCAGATAAACTCAACTTCAAAGTTGTGCAATAATTAACTTCCGTGAGATCACCTCTCATTCGTCTCAGCTCCAGGAGAAAATGGCACCTAGTCTGCTGACTCTCACCTCACAGACAGGAATTCCCATGCCCTGGAATCAGGAGCTGATTCATTTTGAATGTCATTATCCAAACACATGGTCATGGGAAGGCCTGTCTATGCTTTGCCATTGTCTAGTTGAATGTTGTAAAGTAACACCATAACCAAATACAGTTAACTGGGCCATCAGGTCATCTACTTATTTGGGTCAACTCTTGGGACAACAAAAACTAATCAGCCGGGATTCCCTTCATTTATTTGGGACACTATGCCACTTAAATAGGGCAGGAGGCGGTTGCCAACATTTTCTAACAAGCATCAGTGGTGTGCACTGTTGGACACCACAGTGTTTTGAGCTAACAGTTTTTAAAATAGTGTCAGTTGCGTACATCTTCAAAAAGCAGTGATTTTTGTCGCTAATAGTTGGAGAGAAATAGGCACGCAGTAAGACAATTCAAAACAGTTTTGCTTACTGCGGTTTCAAGCATTCAGGCTTGGAAATGCCAGGAACAGCCGGGAGTGAAGACGAAACTACTTCAGGTGAGGAACTATAATGAATTTTAAGTTATCAACAATCATTTTGACTGTTACAATGAAAATGAAGATTTGGAGGATGCAGTCGTCAGCAGCATTGAATGAAGGCAGTCCATTATCTGCACAAGGTATCTGTGCTGATTTTGTTCATTTACAGGCAAAAGAACGCAATGCAGAAGCATTCCTCCGTCGATAGGTATTAGTAACTAATGCAGTTTTATAGTACTGAAGTAGTAATGGCAGTGTTCTAATTTGCACTGTATTTTATTTAAACACATAATTTGTTACTCAGTTAAACAGTAGTTTGTCTTTTTTATACCTTTTTAACTATTTCTATGAAACATCAGCTAACTGGAGTAGCCGCTTAATTGGGTCAAAATGATCTGGTCCCGATGCGTCCCAGTTAACTGGAATCCAGTATTTTTGCTTTGGTTCCAGAATCATAACTTACACTATGAGACTCTCGTTAAAAATAAAAGCCAACTTTTGACTGTCCATGCCTCAGCAGCTGACCAAACCCATTTTCTGTCACACTTACTGTGAAGATACTTCCCAATCACCTGTGGATGGCCTTGACTGAAAGCCACACTCTCATGTGCTGGACTCTGTCACTCCCATCCCATCCACCAGGAGAAATAATCTCACTATCCACCAATTTTCTCTCTAGTTTATAATGACAAGTGTGTGCAAAAATCTTACGCTGTGCAATTTTTTGCCCAGTGACAACATGAGTGCACTGCATTTTATATACAGAGGTATTCATTTTAACAACAAAACACTGTCAATAAAAACTCTGATCCCCTCTGGATTTGATCATTTTCACTCTCCTTCATCTGTACTCTCACAAAACACACATAGCAAGCCTGTAGCGGGTAATGAGGGATCTTCTTGCTAGACCCTTTGCACACTGTCCATATTCTTTGGAATTTGACATAGTGACTCAATAATTTCTACAATTAAAAGAGTATAAATAAGCCAGTTCTAAAACCTGCAGACAAATCATTGCAAACTTCATGTTGTCAACACTGTCCGCATCAGAAACTGGAAAAGGAAATGTGATTATGTATGATCATGAAATATAATTAACAAGCCAACAAGGTAGAGAATGACCACCTTTTGTGCACAGTTTAAATTCCTGTGTGTGCAAGTTGCAAAAGACGTGTGCACCCATATATGCACACATTTTATAGGGAAACTTGCAATCGATTCTTTCAATCAATTATTTATCTTAAACATTTGAATGGTTTACTTATCTTTTGCACTCAAGAAGTACTGCCTCGTAATGCAGCGCCTCCTCATAACTTACTTCACTCAGACCAATATCATTGGCAAATCTGCCCTCAAATGCCATTCTTATCGTCTCCATCAGTATGCAGTCTTGTAGCCCTCCAGATGCAATTTAATCAGGAGGGGGTACAACTTAGATATGCCAAATCACCACTTGGGGAATTTGATACACTGGAGACTTGCTTGATCTGATGAAGTAATTCCTAACCCTAAACAGTTTCATTAATACGAGGGAAAAGCATTCGAATAAAAGGAAAACCTTTCTTAATGGAGCATAACAGTAGCTTGTGGGATTTAAATTACAGCACCTTTCCCAGCAGAATTTAATTGCATCTGTTACAGTGTTTACTCAGCAGAATTTTCAGAATACGCTCTTACTAACTTTTTACAAAATGACCTTGTTTGAACTGCATCCAAGACTAAAACAAGTCACCAAGAATACAGAAATGGTAATTGTGTAGCAGGTTTACTCATCAAAATCTCACAAAATGGAACTACAATGACTCTTGGACAGGAAAATACTGTCTCTTTTCCGTGTTACCATTGACAGTGAGCTAATTCTACTGACATTGATAATTTTGGTTGGGAGATGGAAATGTTCACCACAATACCAGATAGCACTCCATAATCTTCCTTAAATTTCTTTAAGCTGTGTCAAAGGATTTTTTTTGCTCTCTGCTTATACTATCAAAACAACAAGATGATGCCTCATTTCAAAGACTGCACACTGTTTTAAATTCAGTGCAAATCGATTATTTTATTCCTAGATTATTAATGGGCTGAAAATTGCAACCTGCAGATTGAAATACCTTTCACATCTGCTTTTGAAAAATACATTCCTAACCCCAACTTAATGATGATTTAACACTCTGATCTTGGCTCCACTGGGACATTTGGGTCCCACAACACAATTGCCTTTTAAGTGTTCACTTTCTGCAAGATTATCTACAGTCAACATGCAAACATAATTTTACCCTTCCTAAAGCAAAATTCTACAATTGCTGGCTGGAAGTTGGAAATAAAAACACAAAACATGGTAAATCTTAGCAAACTGGGCAGCATTTGAGAGAAACCATTAACTTTGAGACAAATGGAGCTTTCTGGTTGAGTGACAAATTTGAAATTAATCACAATATAAATGAAAGAGAATTTGAAAACACTGTCTAAATGGATGAAGTAAGTGTCTGGAATGCAGAACTGTGTTATAAACTATTTCAGAAATTAAATCCAACCAAAATTTATTTTGGAAGGAAATTGGATAGTTGTTTGAAATTACATTTGAAAGAATGGGTATGGTAAGAAAAGACAGAGTGGATAGGTCAAATGGGCTGTGGTATAAACATTATATTGACAGATATTATCAGCAAGTTGTAAATGGCAAACCATTCCTCACCAAAAGACAAATAATGCAACATCAGTTGGATCAAACATGAATTATGATTTGCACACAATGAAAAATTAAGCTACTTGTATTAAATCCAGAGCTTTAAGCAAATTGTAAAGACTATTTATGCTGTTTTAGGACTGAATGTACAACTGGATTCAACTGTACAAAGACTTGGTAAATTCTACAGGTGCTGACAGTAAATGCAGCCACATAATACACTGAATACAACATCCATCAGAATTGTCTTTGAGTATAAAAGTCAACGCATAAATTAATTTTGTACATACCATTGGTAGCAGAAACAAAACCTAATATACTATATCTCATTAGGCAGACACTCCAAAGCCCCTACAAATATGGTGTATATAATACAATCAGAATGGGAACACTGTTTATCTTGCAAACAATAATCAATGATTGCTGAAGGGAGTTTTCTTAAGGAGATCATTTGGCCCATCAAGCCAGTGTCAACTGTCAGAACATTCTCATTCTCTTACCACCCACCAATACTGGGTGTGATACATAGCAGAATTCATCTACAAAACCAGAATGTCTTTGCAACCTGGGATAAACGAGAGCATCGTGGGAAATCCACACACTCACAGGGAGAGCATAAAAATGCAACACAACCACCCCAGGTCAGGATCAAACCCAGGCCAGCAGAGGTGTGCAGCACGTTAACCATGGTACAAATGTGCATCCAAAAATGAACTACAACTTACACAATACTTATGCTTATTACATCATCAGCACCTAAGCAAATGGTAAAATTTTAATTACACTGTTTTAGGATTGGATACAAAACTTGATTCAATATTGGCCCAATGTTCATAATTGTTTTTTTCGTACATGCATTGGTAGCAACCTTAATAAAAGGAACTGACATTTATGAAGATCTTTAACATCAGGAAGTCACTGTGACCAACTCCTGGCATTGTTGATCTTCATAAGATTATTTGCAAAATAACCAAGATCTGATGACACAAGTTAATCATGGTAGACAAAGCAAGTGTCTTATTTTAAATAAAACAGTACCACTCTATTTTTTCAAGGGCTTACAGTTTTAAAAAAAAATATTACACAGCATTTATTTAAGCTTTTCCAAAAGCTCAGGATGTCTCACATAACTTTGATTCCATCACATTTTAAGAATTATGCAGACAAAGATGATTTGTGCAGAGGGATAGACAATCTGTGTCCCAACAATGCAGCATTTGCAGTCCGTCTCTCCACTCCAGCTTCAGGCTGAGGGCCAGAATGAACTGGTAAAAAAATTCTTATTCACCTCTTACAGGCTTGGGAGTTATAAATGGTTCTGTAAATATAATGATTGTGTAAAGAGAGAGGGCCTTTTTTGTTCTGTGGCAAGCAGGACTTCTCTTTAAAAGTCCCAGTAATTGGCAATTCCATATGGAGGTGAAGTATCAGCAACTATCTACTCTCAACAGAATTTGGTACTCAAATATTGTCAATAGCTCATGCTGTTTTTGAGGATTATGCTCCAGTGCTGGTCTGCTGATCAGAGAATCAAATTCAATTAAAGTTTTCTTTTTGCACTGTTAGTTTTTTCCACTCCACTCAGTTGTGCACAAATATATTTTTTTAATGTGGGGTGAAGGGATGGTGAAGTCGGGTGTTTACACTGAATATGAAGACTCTCATTGGTTGCTCATGCTGGCAAAGAGGAGAAATCATTGTTGATGATAGAAAAAACATATTACACCATATCTTACTGTACCTCCCACTTCCCTTTAGTTAAAAGTGGCTGTCATCCTCAATTTGCTTTATATGCCTCTAAATCTGCTGCATACACTCAGCCTGAAGTACTCTACTCGTTATCAGTAAAGAACGATGCAGGTAGGATTACTTCAGTCATCTCCCATAAATTAAATAACTTCAGTTTCAATTTTGCATAACTACAAAACATTTTAACTGCTCGAATAGACTGAATGCAGCACAGCACAGTAATGTCTTTGTGCCCAGTAAAACTCCAGTCAGAGGCATTCCCTAAACATGACGTTATCATTAGTCTCAGAAGAAAACCCATGCACACATCATCAAAGAAGGGATCCTAGCAAAATGTGACAGAACTGGATGAATTCTCATCTGCCAATACCTCCCGCTATTTAAAAATCACCCACGAGCACAAACACTCAATATACTGCTCTCCCTTATTTTTTGTTATTCTCATCACATAGATTTGGAATGACATCTAAAACTTTGTAGATGTGTAGTGGAGAGTGTATTGACTGGCTGCATCACAGTCCGGTACAGAGACACCAAAGTCCTTGAAAAGAAAAATACTACAAAACGTAGAGGACACGGCCCAGCCAGTCACAGGCAAGTCCCTCCCCACCACTGAGCACATCTACACGAAGCGTTGTCACAGGAAAGTAGCATCCATCATCAGGGACCACCACCACCCAGGACATACTATTTTCTCACTGCTGCCATCAGGAAGGTAGTACAGTAGCTGCAGGACTCACACCAGGTTCAGGGTCAGTCAGTAACCCTCAACCATCAGGCTCTTGAACCAAAGGGGATAACTTCACTTGCCCCATCATTGAAATGTTCCCACAACCTATGGATTCTCTTTCAAGGACCCTTCATCTCATTTTCTTAATATTTACTGCTTATTTATTATTATTATTTATTTATTTATTGTTGTACTTGAGAAGTTTGGTTTCTTTTGCATACTGGTTGAATGTCCAAGTTGGTTTGGTCTTTCATTGATTCTGTTATGGTTACTATACTTCGGGTTTATTGAGTACACTCACAA
The DNA here is from genome assembly GCF_030028105.1 of Mobula birostris. Classification (NCBI taxonomy): domain Eukaryota; kingdom Metazoa; phylum Chordata; class Chondrichthyes; order Myliobatiformes; family Myliobatidae; genus Mobula; species Mobula birostris. Next base: position 110,300,442 of record NC_092371.1, on the reverse strand, counting down.
GAAAAGGGATCTCAGGGTTGTTTATGATGTAATCTATGTTCTTGGAAAATAACTTTACTTTATACGTGACATCTACTAGTGTTCTTCTATTGAATAAGTTCATTTCTGATCACCTCATGATAGCCAACATGTCGAAGGTGCAAACGAGATTTACAGGATGCTGCCTGGTTTAGAGAGTACATCTCTTATCAGGACAGGTTGAGTGAACTGGGGCTTCCACCTTTACAGCAAAGAAGGACAGGAGGTAAATTGACAGAGGTGTAAAAGATGTCTAGAAAACAGATCAAGTGGAGAGCCAGAGACAACTTCTCGGAATGGAAATAGCTAATACAAGGGGACATAATTTCAAGACGATTGGAGGAATGTACAGGGGGATGCCACAGTTAATGTTTTTTTTAAAACATTGAGAGGGGTGGTTGCATGGAACCAAGTGTGGTGGTAGAGGCAAAATTATTAGGCAAATTTAAGAAACTCTTAGATAGGCACATGGATAACAGAAAAAAATGGAGATCAACGTAGATTGACTGGTTAGATTGATCTAAGAGAAGGTTTAAATCTAATAATAGGAAGAGAGAAGAGGTGTTAAAGTGGCATTTTGGATCTAAAATGTGGAATTCAAGTCTGAAAGTCAAGACTTCAAAAAGAAACTTCAATAATCCCCAATTAAGCAGTCTTGACAGTTACAAGTGTGAAATCTTAACCATTTATATTATGTTGAACATACACCAACTACAACATGATCTTGTAGATCTCAGCATCCTCATTCAGGCCCACAAACTTATCCAGTGCCTCATCCCATCTTTCAATTTCATATTCTGTCTGCCTCCTCTCATCTCAACCGTAATCTAACTGGAAACCTATAATTTTCATCGTTTTTTACCTGTTACAGCCTTCAGCCACCAGCCACCCTATATTGCCCCCATCACCATTATCTTCATCAATTTGTTTCTTTGACTTTCTTGATGTCCTTGTACTCCACCTACAATTCAAGACTTCTTTATGACAGGTTTTCTTACTCACAAGGTAATAGTCTAGGCAAATATTTGCTCTGTTAAAGTGGTACCTTACATACTGTGCACACTTCAAAGATAAATAGCACTGAACAATGTAAGTCATGAAGCCGCACAGCAATAGTTATATTGTTCTATTGTTAGTTGCTGATGGCAAGTAATGCAGAACACTGCCAAACTTGCATTTATATAGCACCTCATAATCCTAGACCCATGCACCCAATGAAGTTGTTGTGGTCTGAAGACAGCTGCCATGTAGGAAACACAGCAGTCAATCTGAATGTAGAAAATTCCCATGAACAATGACAACACAGTGACCAGGTAATCTGTTTTGGTTATGTTGTTCAAAAGATTCAGCAACATACTTAAGTACTTTGCTTCTCTTTGCAAAAGCTTCCATTTCTCAGCTGCAAGAATGGACATGGGACTTGTAGCATCTCACACACAAAAGTACAACACTCTCTTGGTGCTGTACGGTAGTTTCTTTGTGGGCTTAAGTCTCTACAAAGGGATTAGCTCCCACAACTTTATGACTCACGAGACAGTGTGGTAGGTCCCGCATCTGGACTAGTTGATTTATCTGAAAACATTTCTCTTTGGTTGTTCACTAACCAGCTGGTTAACACTGTGCTAACCGGCTGTCTACACTCTCCATAGATATTTTCAATCAGTCTTTTAAACTAGGCACTGTTCCAGCATGAATCAAGAAATCAGTTATTACTCCAGTGGCCAAAAAAAATCAAAGATCACTGAACTCAAAGTTCACAGGCCAGATGCACTCACATCAGCTATAATGAGGAGTTTTGTAAAGCTACTCATGTCATTTCGCAAATCCATAACTCAAAATTTTCTCGATCAGCCGCAGTTTGCCTACAGAGCCAACAGACCTGTAGATGATGCAGTTATGCTATGGTGGCACAGCAGTTAGCAAGCGTTATTACAGCTCTCAGAGTTCGGAGTTCAATACCGGCATCCGCTGTAAGGAGTTTAATCCCGACATTCCCTGTAAGGAGTTTTTTACACGTGGAACAAACGGGTTTTCTCCAGCTGCTCCGGTTTCCTCCCATAGTCCAAAGATGCGTTGGTAAATTTGTTACTGTAAATTCTCCTGTGATGAAGCTAAGCTTATATGCTAAGATTATACAGGTGGACTGCTGGGCGGTGCGCTTCTAAGAGCTGCAGGGGCCTATTCCAGGCTCCATCTCTAAATAAACAAACATCGGTCTGGACTTCATACTGCAGCACCTCAACTCCCCTGTGATTCTCATTCTCAACTTCATTTCAGCCTCCACCATCACCCCTGAGCTTCTGCAAGAGAAATTCACCAAGTTTCACATACCAGGTCCCATTTTGCAGATGGATCACAAACTTCCTCTCTGACAGGAGGCAGTGCATGGGACTAGGCAATCACATCTCCACATTCTGCTGTACCACAGGAACGTGTTCTTTTCCTCTCGCTTATTCACCAATGATCGCCTCGCCAGTGATCCATCAGTTAAACTGATAAAAGTTTGTGGATGACACCACTGTCATTGGACTAATCAGCAGAGGCGACAAATCCAAGTACCACCAGGATGTAAACAAGCTGGTGCTGCGACAACAACTTGGAGCTGAATGCCCTCAAACTGTGGAAATGCCTCGGCTTCAGGAGAAAAGTCTCCTCTCCACCCACTCATCATTAACAACTCTACAGTTAGCACAGTTACAAGATTCAGATCCCAGTCATCATTATTCCACAGGACCTCATATGGGAGGACCACATCCCCTTCATTAACAAAAGGGGTCAGTAGAGGATGTACTTCTTAGATTATGAAGACACGTAGTCCCCTTTTATTGTCATTTAGTAATGCATGCATCAAGAAATGATACATTATTTCCTCTGGTGTGATATCACAAAACACAGGACAAACCAAGACTGAAAAAAACTGACAAAACCACATAACTTTACATATAGTAACAAACAGTGTAACAATACCATCACTTGATGAAGAAAGTCCGTGAGCACAGTAAAGTTCAAAGTTTCTCAAATGTCCCACATCTCACACAGACGGGAGTAGGAAGAAAAACTCTCCCTGCCATACCGACCACAATCCGACTCTGAGTCATCCGAAAACTTCGAGCTCTGATCTGCTCTCCGACACCGAGCACTGAACGGCATCTCTGCCGAACGATTCGACCTCCTCCTCAGTCACCAAAAGCAGGCAAAGCCGGAGATTTTGAGGCCTACCCTCCGAAAGATTCCCGACCACATAGTAACGACAGCAGCGGACGGGCGTTTCAGAGATTTCTCCAGATGTTCCTCTGTGCTTTCACCTCCATTCTCCGTCAAATCAGAATTGTCCACGGCCCCTGTTTAACAGGTACAATTTCATTTTTCACCGGAGAGCTGCACATGCACAGTACGCTGCCAGCTTCTCCTCCCGTTACAAGATTCAGATCCTGGTCATCATTATTCCACATGACCTCATGTGCGAGGACCACATCCCCTTCATTAACAAAAGGGGTCAGCAGAGGATGTACTTCTTGTGGCAATTGGTAAAATTCCATCTTTCCCAGAACATAGTGATGCAATTCTACAATGGCATCACAGAGAGCATCCTCACATCACCCATTACTGAATAATGTAGTTTGGTGCAACATCTTCTTACAATATGCAAAAACTACAATGAACTGTCAGGTCAGCTGAAAAGGTCATTGGCTGCAGCCTATCATCAATGCAGGACTTGCACAAGCCCAGGACAAAGAAGCAGACAGGGAAGATCATTTCAGACACTACCCACCCACCCAGCAAGCTGCCTCTTCCAAAAGTTCCCTTCTGGAAAGTTTCATAGCATTATTAATGAACAAAAGTTAATGAAAAATAGAAAAACACTGCATAAAGTGAAAAATAAAGATCTCGATCGTGTATTGAAAGGGTAGGTTCGCCAGCAAAGTGAACGTTGCCTAACAGTATGCTGATCAGGAAACAATCAAAGATCTATCACAACGAACTGAAAATTGAAGGTTATTGTAAACATTCATCAGACTGGTTGCAGAATTTTAAGAAAAGGCACAGCATCAAATTTTTAAAGCTGTTAATAAAAGTTTTAAAGATAAAGCACCCGATGATCATGAAGCAACTGAGAAATCCATTGATGAGTCTGCCAGGATTGTCGCTGATGAAAATCTAACACCAGAACAAGTCTACAATACTGATTGCTTTATACTGTATATAAAACCTAAAAAAAAGTAAATTAAAAATACAGTGCATTATAATCTTTTAAGTACAGGTGGCCCCATTTTCCCAACGTTCGCTTTACGACACCTCGCTGTTACGAAAGACCTACATTAGTTACCTGTTTTCGCTTACAGGTGTTTTCACTGTTATGAAAAAAGGCAGCATGCACCAAACAGACAAGCTCCTCCCCCGGAACTGCATCCTAGCCGCCATTGCTTAAACATGTGCGTTATCTCGATTTATTTTGTGTATCCGTTAGCAAGATGAGTTCTAAGGTATCGGAAAAACCTAAAAGAGCTCGTAAAGGTGTTACACTTAGCATAAAACTAGACATAGTTAAGCGTTTCCATCATGGTGAACTAAGTAAGGACATTGTCCGCGCGTTGAATTTGTCTGTGTCCACCATTCGCACTATTTTACTCAGAGGGAAAGAATTTTGAAAGCTGCCAATGTTACTGTTGGTTCTGCTCGTAGCAAAGTGGTCTCTCTTAGTCGGCATCCAATAATGGATAAAATGGAAAGTCTATTGCTTGAGTGGATTGATGGGTATACAAAGCGTGGTGTTCCACTAAGTTTTCTTATACTTAAGGAGAAATCAGTCAGTCTTTTTAATAAGCTGAAATAGAAAGCACTGTCCGATGGTGATGAAAGTGTTGCGAAAGTGGAATTTAAAGGTAGTCAGGGGTGATTTGATTGGTTTCTGAGGCGAGGGCAGCTTCATAGTTTAACGTTTACCAGAGAGAGTGCTTCAGCTGATACTGAAGCTGCCAAAAGGTTCCCAGCAGAACTGAAGAAAATAATTACAGAAGGTGGTTATTCGTATAAGCAAGTGTTTAACTGTGATGAAACCGCAATTTATTGGAAAAAATTGCCGAGCAAGACATTTATTTCGATAGAAGAAAAGCAGGCTAAGGGACACAAGGCATCGAAGAACAGGTTTACCCTAATGCCTATCATTAATGCCACTGGTGATGTTGTCCTTAAGCCTCTACTAGTGTACCATTCAGAAAATCCGAGGGCACTTAAAGGCGTCGATAAGAAAACACTTCCCATTGTGTTCCGTTCACATCCAAGTGGTTGGAATACCCAAGTGCTTTTTTCTGAGTACATGAGTGGATACGTTAGTCCTTTCGTTGAAAAATACTCTAGAGAAAATAACCTTGATAATAGGTGTCTTGTGATTGTCGATAATTATGCTGCTCATCGGCCTGCCATTACCGAGTATGGTGGTAACATTCATGTTGCGTTCTTACCGCCGAATACGACATCGTTGCTGCAGCCCTGCAACCAAGGCCCAATAGCCACAATTAAGGCTTACTATACGCAAAACGTGATGCGTTTTATTGTAAGCACCATTGACAGAGAGGGCAACTCCGAAGCGTCTTTGCGAGAGATATAAAATTGGCAATCACCAACACTGGAGATGCTCTCGATAGGCTAACAGTCTCGATGAGAAATGGTGTTTGGAGGAAACTGTGTCCCAAAGCAGTGAATGATTTTAAAGGCTTCGAACCATCAACAATAAATATGGCAATAGTGAGTTTGGCTACTGTACATACATTATTTCTACTTTATATAGGCAGTGTATTTTTATGTGTTATTTGGTATGATCTGGCAGCTTCATAGCTTAAAGGTTACTGGAGAGAGTGTTTCTGCCGAGAGTGCTTGCGCCATGCTTCTGTTGAGGGTGCTGCCGTGAGATTTTCGCTGCGCTAGACCGTGCAGAAAAGTATTTCTACTTTATATAGGCTGTGTATTTATCATATCATTCCTGCTTTTACTATATGTTACTGTTATTTTAGGTTTTATGTGTTATTTGGCATGATTTGGTAGGTTATTTTTTGGGTCTGGGAACACTCAAAAATTTTTCCCATATTAATAAATAGTAATTGCTTATTCACTTTACGACATTCCAGCTTATGAACTGTTTCATAGGAACACTCCACCTTCGGATGGCGGGGGAAACCTGTAAAACATAGGATCGTAGGTGGAGACTGAAAACCTGTCATTGTTTGTTATTGAACAACCTGAACCAGGTATTCTCTCGATGTTGCTTTTGTTACACTGCATACATGATACTTTCATTATATTAATGGCATGTAATAACTTATTGTTAAGTACATGTGTGTGGTGAACAAGTGTTATATAAAAGACTGCTTACCAATAGCCAGATAAGTACAGAGTGGGAAATGATGGCGATCCCAGGCTATTTGATTATATATTCCAAAATCCAAAACATTCCGGCCCCAAGCATTTCAGATAAGGGGTACTCAACCTGTATTTATACATCTTATTCCACATCAATACTTGCAATTCTTTACAGTTGTTGAATGTTTTTTGTTGCATGCAGAGACAGCACTACGGCAAATGTCTAATATGTGTAAATGTACAGGGAATAAAATTGACCCTTGATCCTCTCAGAGGAAATTCAACAGTTAATTGCAGCGAACCATATCCAAAGATTGAGAAGTTACTTCTGAGTATTCTGCAAGGAATTGTACAGGGAATATACGGAGAGATCGTTTCCACCAGCTGGAGAGTCCAGAATTGGAATGTCGTTTACCATTCAGACTGAGTCTACTTAGAAATGAAACACATTGTACGGAGTGGCAAATTTTAGTAATTCTCTACAGACACAAGCGTGCAGATGCAGGAACTGGACTTGCAGGCCCGGCAGCATCTGTGGAGGCTAAGGGATGGTCAATTTTTCCAGGTGAAAAACCTGAAACAGGACTTGGCGATAATTTTGCGTTCTTTGTCCTCTTGTCTCTCCTACAGACAAAAAGTCTGTGCCAGCCTTGAATATATTCAAACACAGCCCCAACAGACCTGTGGCAGGTTCGGATTATTTTTGCATACACCAGGGTGCAAGCAAGAAGCAGCTCACAGAGCAAATACAAAAACAAATACAATGATAAGTGGAACACAACAGAACAGTGAAAGATTGCCGTGCAAAAATAATTTTTGAAGTGATAATAAATGAGAAAGGTAGAATTAAGAGGCTAGTAGCTAAGTCAAATAATTCACACCCCCTCAAAAGAAACCTTATATTAAATGAGCACCCCTTATTCTGCAACTTTGCCCCAAGAGGGAAAACAATTTATTAATATCTACATCCATCAGAGATTATAAATTCAGATATGCTCAGCAATCACAGCAGGGAGCACCAATAGCTAGAGAAATAAGCCTTCTAAATCAGTACAAGTCATGGATGTCAAGACAACAAATCAAATGTCTGTTTGAGGTCAAATGTACTTGGCAAAGAATTAGACTTCGTATCTCTTAATTTAAGGAGGTTAGGTTGTTAATGTGACACACAAAATGCTGGTGGAACTCAGCAAGTCAAGCAGCCTCCACAGAGGGAAATAAACAGTGGGCATTTCAGGCTGTAAATTCCCAGTATCTGCAGAATCTCTTAGCCCCCTGAGCAGGGCCACAGGAAGCCACGGGAGCAGATGGTGGACAATCCCATGAACAGCTGGTGCATATCACAATCCTTCGTTATGTGACCACTGACACCAGGGAGACAAATCTCTGATGAGTATTGATACAGGCTGGTGTCACCCATCTGGTAAAGACCCTGCCTAGAAGGCGGCAATGGCAAACCACTTCTGCAGAAAAATTTGCCAAGAACAATCATGGTCATGGGACCACGATCACCCACGTCATATGACACAGCACACGATGATGATAATGATTATACAGCAGCAGTCCGCACAACGCCAGGTTTGAGGAAGAGGCGATACAATTAAGTGACTGATTTTTATTTTCCAGCTTGTTAACAAGCCATCAGATTAGTTTGCTTAATCTGTAGTCTAACAATTTGGTCATTAAACTCCAGGTGTCTCCGTCCAGCTGCATTTGCATTCCTCATCTTTTCCGGGCCTCTGAGGCTTGAGGGAGAGCTGTTCTCAGTGCTTGCATCAATGAATAAATTCTGAAATTAACCTGAAAAAGCCACTCACGTCCTTTCCACATTGGTGTACATAGGAAGATACCCAAGAATTCTTGTTCTCAAAATTGGTAAGCAGTATGTCTTGTAGAACAAAAATAATTGTTACTTGCTTTTAAGATGAGGCCCTCCGTTGATTAGTGTCGACTACAGATAGGGTTGCCAACTTTCTCACTCCCAAATAAAGGACAAAAGTAGCAGTCAAATATGGGACACTTGTGTTTACCCCGAAAAGACTACCATGACCATGAAGCCTTGCGTGGGCACCTGTGTGTGCATGCGTGAACATGCCGAATTTTTTTGACAGATCGGTTTTGGCTTAATCTTCCCGATTGTTAAGTGAAACTACACTGTACATACATTATTTCTACTTTATATAGGCTGTAGAATAGAATATCATATCATTTCTGCTTTTACTATATGTTAGTATTATCTAGGTTTTATGTGTTATCTGTCTGTAAGCATACCCTCTGGTGATTACAGAGTAGTAGCAGTCAAATACGGGACAAGGGCGGTCCCGTATAGGAAAACCAATTTAGCCCAATATACTGGATGTCCCGGCTAATATGGGACAGTTGGCAACCCTAACCACAGATGTTACATCCCAGCTGTCTACATGATATGCAAGGCAGGGCAGTACGATATGTAGATACCTTTGGCCGATGAGTGCCGGGGCAGATTGGAAAGGTCAGGGTGTTGGGGCTGGAAGCGGGTGACGGGCCAGTGTTCAGCTCACTGCTCCGTGAGGTTTACTCATCTCTGCGCTAAGCTGAGGCTGTGGCCTGCTACTAACGGGCTCCTGGACCGGCTACAGTGATGACTGACTTCGTGGCTGTGGACTCACTTTCGTGAACTTCAGTTCTGAATGTTATTTGCTGACTTTCATTGCTTGCACGATTTGTTTTTTTTCTGCATGTTGGGTACTTGACTGTCTTCTTTTTAAAAAAAAGGTTCTATTGGGTTACTTAGTTTTGTGGCTGAGAGATGAATCTCTAAGTTATATATAGTATACTTTGATAATAAATGTACTTTTAACTTTTATTGGAACTTGATGAGAGCAAGCGGTTGGCCATGTAGCGGGCTCTCCCTTTCCATGCAGCTGATGAATCCAAAGGAATGGCAATGATGGATACAGTTTGGCACCAGCAGCATCGCACAAGTTGCCAGTCAGCATTTAACTCAAAGAAAGCACTGTCTTAGGGACTTCAGTTCTGGATTCCACCCCCCCCCCACCCCCGGGGGTTTACTCCCGAAGCCTTCTTCATGAGTGAGTATAGCCACAAGGCAACGGAGCATTGAGATCAGAGTTTTCCAAGATGAGCTGACAAGCACCATCAGCCCGAGTAACTGCCTTTGCCCCTTCTTCTGTCAGTAGAAATAATTCCGCACATGAAGGCCAGGAGTAAGACTTGGTTTGAAACGCACGCGATTGGGAGCTTATCCCTACTACCTACCCTGGCTTTGACAATCTTAAGGAACTCTACTCTTTTAAAACCTTTTTCTCTTTGACTTGTTATAAGGACCAACCATTTCGAGATTACTTTCACGTTTTAACCCTTCAGTTTACTTGTGCATTTATCTGGCATTCAGACACTCGGTTTCCAGACCAGGTGATCTCGCTCTGTGGCCCAATAATCTGCGTGCTGAATGTACTAACAGGGGTCACAAGTTTACACATCCCAACACTAAGTGTTGAAATTTGACCATGGAAACGGAGTATTTGTCATCATTTGTTTGAGTCTTCCAGGGTGATAACCCTGCCAAATCAACATGCTGAAGGAACCTCCTAAACATTTTCCAAGTTGAATGATTATCTTCAAACTTATCAGCAAGGATGCATTTATTGTACTTCAACAACACAAAGCATTCACACAGAATCCTCTTCACTACAAAGGAGAATCTGGTCCCCAGAGTAGTAGCCCTGTGTACTAATTAAACAAGAAGCTGATATACATACTCAGCATCCTAGTTATTACCTTGTATTCCATTTCTCCACACATGGAATACGTAAAAAGTACCCTACACTCTGTATAAGTCCATGGAAGAACACAGACAGCGAGGGATGTCCTGGGGAGTCTGAAACACAACCAAGACATGGTTTTATTTCCTACAAAAACATGGAAGCCAACTACAAACAGAAGGCAGCAGCAGAATTACTAATAGGTAATTTCCAGGTAACAAATGGGTTCAGTTTTTACAGAAGCAATACACACAAAATGCTGGTGAACGCAGCAGGCAAGGCAGCATCAAAAGGAAGAGGTATAATCGATATCTTGGGCTGAGACCCTTCGTCAGGACTAACTGAAAGAAGCGATAGTAAGAGATTTGAAAGTGGGGGGGGAAGGGGGAGATCCGAAATGATAGGAGAAGACAGGAGGGGGAGGGATGGAGCTAAGAGCTGGAAATTTGATTGGCAAAAGGGATACAAGGCTGGAAAAGGGAGAGGATCATACTGTACCTCTTCCTATTGATGTTGCCTGGCCTGCTGCATTCCATCAGCATTTTGTGTGTGTTGCTTGAATTTCCAGCATCTGCAGATTTCCGCGTGTTCAGTTTTTACAGATGTCTGTCAATTGAAAAATATGCTAAAATGATATGATAATATCTCCACATTATTGTAACCAATGGCATCAAAAGCACTTAAGACTGAGAAGATCAATTATTAAGAGTGAAGCGAGCGCAAACCAGTTCCTCAAGTCATAGGAACAAACATTACGCATGCACATTATGGATGAAAGGTCTTGGCCCAAAACATCAACTGTTTACACTTTTTCCATAAATGCTGCTTGGCCCACAACATTTTGTATGTGTTGCCTTGCATGTTTGAATATAACAAGATTATGGAAGCTCACTTGTCTGTCTGAGTGTCCATAAGACAGACACTCTAAACACAGGAATAGCTTGTAACATCACAATCTGGAACCACACTGCCACTGCCAACAACCTTCCATCGCAATCAAGACAGGAGTCCAGCAGTGGTTTAATATACAGCATGGATGTAATACCCAGAGCCATTCTGGCCACACCTTGTAATAATGTGTAATCCAGCAAGCCATTTTTAGCTCCATCATCAACACCATGGATGTCCAAGAACCCAAAATTACTGCAAAAGCATTTTGAGGCATGACTTGTAAAGCAAATGATCCTGTTGAACTAACATCCAAGCTCACTACAAATAAGGACACCATTCATCTCACTAATTTAATGCAACTTCCGTGACAATAAGCAGCAGGCAGGTGCACTGAACACAAATTAAACGGGCAAAGGGAAAATACGACAGTGGCCACACACTAACAAGACAGATCAATACTAAAAGTGAAGCGACTGCATAAGAACAATTGTCTCACAAAGGAAGATTGGTGTTATTGTTGGAGATCAATTATCCCAAAAGACAGGATTTCCTCAGGGTAGTGATCACCTTCAGCTGCTTCACCAAGGACTTTCATCCACAATAAGGTGAGAAGTAAGAATATTTTCTGGTAACTACACAATGATCAATTAGATTCACAATTCCAACCCATGTCAGAAGACAGCAAAACCTAGACAACATTTTAGGCATGGACCGAAAAAATGTGGCTGACTGTATCATGGCCTGGCATGGGAACACCAATGCCTTTGAACGGAAAATCCTACAAAAAGTAGTGGATTCGGCTAATATATCACAAGTAAAGCCCTCCTAATCATTAAGCACATCTACATGAAACGTTGCCATAGAAAAGCAGTGTCCAACATCAAAGATCCTCACCACCCAGGTCATGCTCTTTCCTGACTGCAGCCATCAGAAAGAAGGTACAAAAGCCTCAGGACTCACACTACCAGGTTCAAGAACAGTTACTACCCCTCAACCATCAGGCTCCTGAACAAAAGGGGGATAGCTACACTCATTTAAAGACTCTGTTGTATTGTTATTTCATGCTCATTATTCATATCTGCCTTTGCACAGTTTACAGTTAACAGCTCCAGATGTTTACAGTTACTATTCTAGAGATTTGTGTTGGCGCGTGGCCAAGTGGTTAAGGCGTTCGTCTAGTGATCTGAAGGTCGCTAGTTCGAGCCTTGACTGAGGTAGAGCGTTGTGTCCTCGAGCAAGGCACTTAACCACACATTGCTCTGCGATGACACTGGTGCCAAGCTGTATGGGTCCTAATGCCCTTCTCTTAGACAACATCGGTGCTGTGGAGAGGGGAGACTTGCAGCATGGGCAACTGCTGGTCTTCCATACAACCTCGAACCTGGAAACCTTCCAAGGCACAAATCCATGGTCTCACGAGACTAACGGATGCCTATTATTATCTAGAGATTTGCTAAGTATGCCTGCAGAAAAAGAATCTCAGGGTTGTATGTGGTGACATGTATGTACTCGGATAATACGTTTTATTTTGAACATCTTTGAACAGAAACGTGCCAGGCATCGAGTCTAACCTTACCCTCAGCAACCAAAAGCATTGCCAAACTCCAGACTCATATCACTGAAGTGCAGAATAACAAGCAGGAGTGCAGCACTCACAGATAGCCCTCATATCCTGTCAAGTAGCTCCCACCTCACCCCACCATTGCCATGCTCCAACCCTGCGACAGAGTCTACAGTTCCCACACTGCCCTCATCAGCTACCTCAGGACACACAAATCCAAAGGAGAAGGTCATCCTTCGCATCATGGGACAATGCCAGCCAGCAGTTGATATAATTGTCAGTCAAAAGGTTAAAAAAAATCAATGGAGCCATCTGCCGGCACAAGTTCACCAGATTGTTTTCCAGAAACACTCAAATGCCGACTTTTCACGTATAGAACCAGCATGGAGAAAAGCCAAAGGCCAGAATAAGCAGTTACTTCAACAATAATCACAGCATTCAAGGGCCCCAAGCAAAACTAAGTCTAGTCCAAGCAGACACTCTTCAGCAGCTAAGAGTCCCATTGTACAATGAAGATGCATACACCAAGCTGCATATGGACTTCAGAGAGAAATCGTTGCAAAGAAAGATCACTGCTGGAGTCAAATTAGGGAGTTAAGCATTGTCAGCCCAGCTGTCTTCAACTGCTTCATTCATGACCTTTTTACAGGATAAAGTACAAGTGGGGCACCTACAATACTGACTTGACAGTGCCGAAATCTAGCTTGGATGAACTGGCACTACTGAAGGGCGAATCCCCATTGGCAAGGCTCATGTTGGGATTATGTTAAAAAAAGCCAGAAGATGACAATGTGATCCATAGTAAAAGAATACACTTGATTAGAGTCTCCTTCACTCAACTCAATATCCATCAGTATCTCAAGATCGTTTAATTGTAACACCACAAATTGTTGGAAATGCAAATTTATTGCTCAATTCCAAAGTCTGACCAAGAAAATTTTCCTCATCTCAGTCCTATTCTAAAATCATGACCCTTTTTAAATTTTGTTTTAATTAGATCACAACTCATGAGATTATAATCCCAATCAACTCACTCTCTCTTTGTACAGAGGATTGACCATCAGTACATCCCTCTGCGACAGGGTCATTCTTAAAATGACCACTTGCAGAGATAAACAAGAGAAGATCTGCAGATGTTGGAAATCCGAGCAACACACACACACACAAAATGCTGGGGGAGCTCAGCATTTCAGGCAGCATCTATGGAAAAGAGTACAGTCGACGTTTTGGGACAAGACCCTTCACTGGTCCTGATGAAGGGTCTCAGCCCAAAACGTTGACTGTACTCTTTTCCGTAAATACTGCTGGACCTACTGAGTTCCTCCAGCATTTTGTGCCTTGTAGAGATTAACTTGATTCCACATCAGCCTCGTCGTGGCCGTGGCAGATTATTTATCACCCTGCACTACACTCACTCTGAAACTGCAACACTATATTCTGCATTGTTGTCATTTTTCCTTTGTACTATCACAATGTACTTAATGTTTCAAAAGATCTGTATGGATGCCACGTAAAACAAAGTTTTTTAAAATTATATTTTGGTACATGTGAGAATAATCAGCAATTACCTTTTTAGCAGAATACAAAAACGGTGCACACTTCCTCCCACGTGATGTTCCAAGACCAGATTTCTGCATTCTCGTGTTAATATGTCCTTTGCTTTCCTGAAGGCTTTTTGCACCTACCTGCTGGCTTTTAACAATTTGTGTACAAACACATCCAGGCCCCTAAGAGCATCAACAATACCCTCTCCCACCACTTAACAAATACTCTGCTCTTTAGTTTACTGAAGTGAATTTTTGAAAGATAGAAGTAGTAAATGATAGAAGGAAACACTGTATTAGAGCCAAAATGAACTTAGTCACAGAGAGTGAGATTAGATGAGACATAAAGAGGACCAAAAGTAAAAAAAAACTCACACATCTTTCAAGAACCTTTAGAAATAATCTGCCACCCTTGGGAATGGGACTCCAAACCTACATTGTTCTCTTGCCTGGCCTCTAGGGTTGGGTGATATATTAGGACCATAAATCACATCAATAGCAGGACCCTTGTGGTATGAAATACAGCCTCAAATTGCTGTACTGAGATTAATTTGAGTTAAATATAGCCATTTCCTGACACTCATGGGGAGGAGCATGGCAAATCACTAACCTTTTAGGGTTCAGCCAGGCCACTGACAGAGCAACACAAATCAGTTAGCAATTTTAAGAGAATATGAAATCAAACCGTACCTCAAAACTTTTGTTTAAATATGCATTTACAGCAGTAAACTCAACATTGTTTATCCAGTAATTCTTCTAATCCTTTACATTTGATATGAGTTTCTTCCTTGAGATCCCAAACTCCACCTACTCCTCAATTTTCTCTCCACATTGCTGCCCACAGTCTCTCCTGCGTTTCCCCCCTCCAAAAAAACCCGTAGAGATAGTGCGCAATTCAGCCCCTTAACTCAATGCTCTGTGCCTGCTCAGAAATGCAGCTTTCATTACTTTACTTGTTTTCACAACTGGACCAATGAGCAAAAACAAACCTCAAGTCAAACAGCTGATGCAGAGAGAAATGCAAAGAAGAAAGCAGGGAAGAGAAGAGCAACTAGAGCAGGGGTTCCCAAACTTTTTTTTAATACCGTGGACCCCTACCATTAACTGAAGATTCCGTGCACCCCAGGTTGGGAACCCCTGAGTTATTAAAGTATCAGCACTGTTGAGAATGGTGCGATATACGGGTTTGTTTTTGGAAGTGCTGGGAGCAGATACAGTGGCAACATTTAAGCAGCAGTTAGACTGTAACATGAACTGGAGAAGAATGGAGGAGTGATGTGCAGGCAGATGGGTGTGGTTTGGGTTGGCATCTTAATCAGCACAAACATGGTGGGCTAAATGGCCTTTTCCTGGGCTGTACTATTCTATGCTATCAGTCAAAAAAAAGTTCTCCAACTATATCATTTTCAGATTAAAACGATTGAAAGCAGTATGAATGACCTTTGCCTTAGCAAAAGATGAATTATATTTGCAAAGCAAGGTATATTTATTGTGGCATGGTTATCCTTGATGTCTCGTACCAATTAAAATAATGAATTGAAATCATTGCTTCACACACAGCATTGAAGTGACTTAGTTTAAAAGTGAAGATACACAATCAAACCCATCTGCAGGAAATACTAAACACGCTCAAAGTGAGTGAAAGCAAACTGCTAGAAATATCCACCAAAAAAAGGCAGCACCTGTGAGGAAACAAAGAATTAATATTTCCGGTCGATGACCTTTCCTTGGATTAGCACATGGCACGCTGTCACAGTTTTCACTTGCCCTTTTAACAGGGCTTGTGTGAGTTAACGTCCAAAGATTCATCAGAAGTATTGGACAGATCCCCATTTTGCCTTCAACTGGGAAGCTTAATATCTTTTATTAGGTACAGTAAAACTCAATTGTTTAGGAATCCCGATGGCTCTGCAACTGGCTCATTCATTAGTCCTGAATGCTTGCTACAGAATCTGGAGATAGGACGGGCTGTTTGATCAGAGCTGGGGGTCCAGAGTGTGAGACAAGTGTGTAGCTAAAATCAGAGTCTGGAATGCAGGCCAAGTTTACAGCTGGAACCAGGATCCTAAGTACTTCGACAAGCTGAAGTATTTAAAGCTGAAACTTGCTGCCTTCTTTTTCTTGCTCTCGTTAAACTCAATAGGCTCATTACAAAATTTATTATACCATTGCGCAAGTTAAAAGAAAAATGAAATACAAATGTGTCAGGATATTAATAGTAGTTACATGCAATATTCCTAAAAAAACTTGCAAGCGACACCATCAAAACCCTGAGGATATTCGATCATCAGAAGTTCTCCATATCCTGAGAAAAAGGAATGATGATTCTAAAATCCAGAACATTCTCACCAACAACAACCATTCCACTGTTCCAATTGGACTGACTTGGCCTTTTATATTGAGACACACAAAGACAGTAAGGTCGTAAGGACAGTTAAGATTGGGTAGCGTACTTCCCCCATCCTTGAACAAGGAATATTAAGGTTAACTCCCGGTTCAGGTCAGAACTACCCAGTCACAGATTCAACCTAGGATCCTCCATTCTGTGTACATCAATAGCTCATGTTGCTTATTTCTCAGAAGAATTACAAAGTAATTGAAGTTTTATCTTGGTAACTGAGCACACTTATTTAATTGTACCTGTTTAGGAATACCTGAAATGAATGAGATAATGCATTAAAGACTATTCCTAATTAAATATTTAAGACCATTCATTCACAGCATGTTAATATTATAAACACACGAGATTCTGCAGATGCTGGAAAGCAGAGCAACTCACAGAATATGCTGGAGGAGCTTGGCAGGTCAGGCAGCAGCTTGAGAAATGAATAAAGAGTCGAGGGCTGAGACCCTTCATCAGGACTGGCAAGGAAGGAGGAAGATGCCACAACAAAAAGGTGAGGGGGGGGAGGGAAAGGAGGGCAAGCTAGAAGGTGATAGGTGAAACCAGGGGGAAATTGAAGAAAGGCTGGGAGATGATAGGTGGAAAAGGCAAAGGGTTGGAAAAGGAGGAATCTGATAGGGGTGGAGAGTGGACCATGGGAGAAAGGGAAGGAGGAGGGCCACCAGAGGCACAGATGAGGAGAAGAGGTAAGAGGCCAGATTGGGGAATAGGAGGAAGGGACAGAAAAAAAATACTGGAAGGGGAAATTGATGTTCATGCAATCCTGTTGGTGGCTAGCCAGACAGAATATGAGGTGTGGCTCCTCCACCCTGAGAATGGCCTCATCATGGCAGAAGAGGCCACGAACCGACACGTCGTAACTGGAATGGGGATGGTAACTAAAATGGCTGGCCACCAAGAAATTCAACTTATTGCAGATTTAGTGGAGGTGCTCGACAAAGTGGTCTCCCAATTTACTTTGGGTCTCACCAACGTACAGGAGGCTGCATTGAGAGCACTGGATACAGCTAACAACCCTCACACAGATTCACAGGTGAAGTGTTGCCTCACCTGCGCAGTCTTTTTTTGGGGGCCCGATGGTGATGGGGGAGGAAGTGAATGGGCAAGTGTAACATTTCTGTGATCTGCAGGGATACATGCCAAGAGAGAAATTAGTGGCAAGGGGTGAATGGACAAGGAAATTACGGAAAGCGCGATTCCTGTAGAAAGCAGAGTCGGGCGGGTGGGGGGGAAGAGGAAGGGGAAGGTAAAGATGTGTTTGGAGGTAGGATCCTGTTGAAGATGGCGGAAGTTGCTGAAAATGTGTTGGATGCGGAGGCTATTGGGCTGGTAGATGAGGATAAAAGAAACTCCATTCCTGGAAAGGTGGTGGGAAGAAGGCATGAGTATGGATGTCAGGGAAATGGATGTGGGTGAGGGCAGCATCAATGGTGGAGGAAGGGAAACCATGTTTCTTGAAGGAGGACAGCCGTGGAAAGCAAAGCCTCATTCAGGAAACAGATGTGGTGGAGACGAAGGAACTGAGAACATGGAATAGCATTCTTACAGAAGTCAGAGTGGGAAGATGTCTCATCAAGATAGCCATGGGAAATCAATAGGTTCATAAAAGAGCAACACACACACAAAATGCTGGAGCAACTCAGCAGGCCAGGCAGTATCTATGGAAAAAAGGTACAGTTGGCATTTCTGGCTGAGACACTTCCGAAACGTCAACTGTACTTTTTTCTCCCCATACATGTTGCCTGGCCTGCTGAGTTGCTCTAGCATTTTGAGTGTATTGCTTGGATTTCCAGCATCTGGAGACTTTCCTCATCTGTGAGGTTTATAAAAGATATCAGTTGACAGCTTGTCTCCAGAAATGGAGACAGAAAGAGATCAAGAAAGGGGAGAGAGGTGTCAGAAATGGACCAGCTGAATTTAAGGGCAGAGTGCAAGTTGGAGACAAGATTGATGAAATTGAAGAGCTCACCATGGGTGCACGAAGCAGCTCCATGCACTTGTCACTGTAACACAGGAAGAATTGGGGAGCATTACCAGGGAAGGCTTGGAACATGAACTGCTCCACGTGGCCAAAGAAAAGGTAGGCAGAGCTGGGACCATGCAGATGCCCATGGCTACCCCTTGAGTTTGGAGAAAGTGGGAGAAGCTGAAGGAGAAATTATTGAGGGCGAGAACCAGTTCTACCAGACAGAGGAGGGAGGAGGAGGAGAGCTGGTCCGGTCTTTTGTTGAGAAAGAAGCAGAAAGCTTTAAGGCTTTTTTGATGGGGGGATAGAAGTGCACAGGGACTGGACTTCTATGGTGAAAATAAGATGGTTAGGGCCAGAGAATTTAAAGTTATTGAGGAGATCGAGAGCATGTGAAGTGTTGTGGTTGTAGGTGGGAAGGGACTGAACCAAGGGGGATAGCGTAATCAAGGTATGAGAAAACAAGTTCAGTGGGGCAGGAGCAGGCAGACACAATGGGCCTACCCAGACAGTCAGGCTTGGGGATCTTGGGTAAGAGGTAGAAATGAGCAGTGTCAGGTGAGGGAACTATAAGGTTGGTGGCAATGGATTGGAGATCTCCAGAGTAGATGAGGTTAGCGATGGTGTCGGGGACAATTTTCTGATGGGTCAGAGTGGGTCCTTTTCAAAGCTTAAGTCAGAGGAGGCATCCCAGAGTTACCACCTGACCCCAACATGGTAGAGGTCAGTCTGCCACATGACAACTGCACCTCCTTTGTTCGCTGATTTGATGGTAAGGTTCTGGTTGGTGTGGAGAGAGTGGATGGCAATGCGTTCAGTGGGGTAAGGCTCGGGGACAGAAAGGAGACCTGAAGTTGAGCCAGCTGATGTCTCGTCAGCAATTAGAGATGAAGAGATCCAGAGCAGGCAGAGAACAAGATTGGGGTGTCCAACAGAAGAGGAGGATTGGAGACAGGAGGACGGGTCATCAGTGGTGGGGGTGGGGAAGAGTTGGTGGTGTCAGAGGAGAGGGGCTGGTTGAGGCACAGGGGAAATATTATCCTTTCTATTAACGCTTCTTGAGAGTTTCATCTTAAAACAATTAAGACTCTCAATGTTACAGTAACAATCACTTGAATACCTGATTAAGTTACTTACTTTGGTTGAAGCACCTATTTCAATGTGCAAATATTATCAAATGTTACCAATACATGAATCAACCCGAACAGTGCTGAAGAAGCTCTGTTAACAGTGATAACCTTCCAACCACAGCAGCTCACCCACTCACCCACATCTGAATTTCACATAAATGTGTCCAGCTCCCACGTGATGCACCCTAAAAAGAACATCTGGAGGGGTACGTTAGAAAGTAGTGTCAATGGGTGGAACCCACAAAAACAAAAGGGATGATGGGGGAGGCAGTATTCCAAAATGAACAGACAAGACACAATAAATAGAAGGAATTTTACTGATGGAGTTCATTGAAAAATTCAGCAGTAATGGGGCTAATAAGCAGCCTCCAAAGCCACCACCCCCACCCCTGACAACCCTAAAAAAAATGGCATATCTGTTTCACCATGTAATCTAAGCATTTCAATTAAGGGATAATTGAATACCAGACTGTTTCTTGTGCAAGTACTGAATATAGCATTACAAGACATCTAACAAAAATATGGGTTAAAGATACAGATGAATTCTACATCTGCAACTCTTACTCTCGTTCTTATTTCCCAATACCAAACCTGTGACCATCAATGCCGTTAATTTGCAGAACAAAAGCAATATGATCACGTTGTTGAATCAGACCAAACTTCAAAGCCTTCACAAAAATTTAATATTGTGGTTAGCAAAATGTGACTTTTAAATATGCCCTGTATGTCATGTAAATAAAAATGACTGAAAAATTACAATTCAAATGCCAGCAATGGTTTAAGGTTCGGACAAATTATATTCTTTCATCCTCTAACTTGAACTAACTACTAAATCAACAGATTAATTCAAAATGACAAACATCATAATTAAAATGATCATATGTACACCTAAAAACAATTATTGTCTAAATATGTCTAATACCCCTTGTCTTCCAAAACAAATGATGCAATGTTAAAGGCTACTTCTAGACATTTATTTAAATACACAGACTTAAGCAAAAACTCAAACCAATTTTTTTAATTAGCCCAGGAGGGCAATAAAATCACACCAAACTCCCTGTATTTCTGCTAGCAAGGGAAGCAATTTGATCCCATATAAGCTGTAACTTGAGTAGGTCACTGTACACTATGATAAAATTCCCTAATCCTGTGCCAAGTTACCCAGAGGGGCCCTTCCTCCACTTCCCAAAGAGCCTTTCTCATTCCTTGTCTCTCCTCCCTCGTCTACTGCCCCCCTCCTTAGTGCCCCTACCTCCCTCACCACCACCCCCCCCCCCAACCACTTTCCTTTCATTTTCTCTACCTTAGAGCTTGAAAGTTGATCTGCTTTGCATGCTCGTGTTACAGTTTTTACAGCTTAGGCTCAAGTCGAGTGCCTATTGCTGTATGCATTCCTTTCTTTTTGCTTTGCCCTGATTACTTTCCAGGATTATTTTACACTAGTCCAGATGAAAGTCAGTCAAATTAAGGAAACACACTAAGACTTTCTTCTAGTTATGCAGATACAGATCCACACAAGGGCACATTGTGTTCTTAAAATTAAATGAGAATCCTTTTCACACATTCGCACTTAAAAATGATAGAGAAATGTTTCAAACACAGATTTAGATGGCTTTTGAATAAACATATTAGCTGATAGAATTTGTGGAACCGAAATGGAAAAGGTGCAAAATACATTTTAGTTTGCCTTGAACAATTTGTCCGCCATGAATAGAAGACAGTAATCAATTTTCTATTGTGTAGGTACTTTATGAAAGAGTAATTGATTTATTACTTCCATCTTCTGTCTTTTCATGCTTGTGAGAATGCCAACATCTATGAAAAGATACTGTTTAGACAAGACGCCTTTTATAAACTTATTGAGACCACAGACGTAACACCTCTTCACGTAACAATGGCTTATCTCTACCCCCAAATCATCCTGGCTTACATTCACAGGAGGGAAGTGTTATCTGCAAAGTGATAAAGAGCCCCAGCAGTTTAAGCCAATCCTCCTTCCCCTTAACAACTCTACCTCACCCGTTTCCCTACGCCCTTCGCGTAACATAACGTTGCTTTTGTTTCTTCCTCCACAGTTCAGACAAACATCGGCTACAGAGGAATGACTATCC